>NW_015971588.1:0-600000 GCF_000835475.1 Cladophialophora bantiana CBS 173.52
CCTAACCCTAACCCTAACCCTAACCCTAACCCTAACCCTAACCCTAACCCTAACCCTAACCCTAACCCTAACCCTAACCCTAACCCTAACCCTAATATATAGTTATCTAAGAAGAACTTAAGATAAACCTCGATAAGATTAAAAGTATATTAAAATAATCTAAATTAACTACACTAAAGAAGCTATAAGCGTTTTTAGAATTCGTTAACTTCTATCGAAAATTTATATAGAACTACTTATAAATTATAGTACTTCTAATAAATTTAATAAAGAAAGAAGTCGCGACCTTTACTTTAATAGAGCTTACTAAATAAGTAATTAAAAATCTTAAGAGAGTGTTTACCGAGGCTTCGATTCTTACGATCTTTAATCTAAATTTATAGACGCTCCTTAAGACGAATATATTAGACGACGCGATCGCTATAGTTCTTATATAAGTAGAATAGAATAAAAAAAATAAGGCTAGTTATCTACTTCTCGTGAAAAATAATAGAATTAGAACTTTATTATAATATTTACGATAAGAAGTTACTTATAATAGTAAAAGCGTTTAAATATTAAAGAGTATATTTAGAAGAATCTAAATATTCGATAAAAATCTATTTAGACTATACGAATCTTCTATATTAGAATATAATTAAAATACTTAATAGAAAATAAGTACGATAAGTAGAGATATTTACTATATATAATTTTAAGATTTACTACGTTAAGGAGAAAGAGAACGATTAAGTAGATATTCTTAGTTAACGATTAAACTATATAAAGAATATAAAACCGATCTTATTAACTTTACTATAATAAGAGAGAGAGTATCTTATATATATATAATTAGTACTTATAATAGCGAAAGTAATCTCCGAGGAAAACGACTATTAATTTAATTTAAAAATAAATATAATAAAGTATTACTTCGTAGATAGAGTATATAATGAGATTATACGCCTAGAAATTATAAAGTATTATTATAATAATTTACTAATAAAATATTTAGAAGCTAATAAAATAATTAAGCTTATTATCTAATATTACGATCCCTAAAAATATATAAGATAGAAGATTTAGAAATTTATTAAATAATACGAAGTATACGCGTAAACTAAGTACGCGAGATATAGATCTTACGAATTACTAAAATTATTATAAGTATCTAAAGGAGCCTAGATATCTATTATATTTAACTTTATTATAAAACTACTAAAATTACGAGAATTTCTTACGAAAGTAACTTATAATAGTATATTAATAATATATAATAGACTAATAAAGTTTTCGTACTTTAGACTATATCTTAAGAAATTAATAGTAAAGAAGTTCGTATATAAGTTCCTACGAACGATCTTTACTAACTATAGAATACTAATAGAGATTATAATAAATAGAGATAAACTCCTTATATTTAAATTTTAGAAGATATTAATAAAGCTATTAATGACGAAGTATAAACTATCGACGTTATTTTATTTCTAGATAAACGAATAAATAGAAAGAACTAACTAAACTCTAAAATAATATCTAAGAATATACGTCGACTATAGTTAAACGAACTAAGTAAGACTACTACTAGTTATTTAATTCTACTTTAATAATTATAAATTAGCGATAGAAATAAGTTTATTCTTTATTAACTACGAGTTTTACTTACGACTCGAAGAAGTTATAGATAAGAGTCTAAATTCGAGAGCTAAAAATATAGCTTTAATTATAAAAGAACTTTACGAATAACTTAAATTAAACTTAAAATTTCTTATAGAGAGAATAATAATTTACGTAAATAAGAAAAGAATCGAGAGATCGCTTCTAAAGAGAGAAAACTACCTCTACCTTCTACGAAAAAATATTAAGACGAAGAGACTAAGCGTTAAACTAAACTATATAAAACTTAAATTATTTAAGATTAAAGATAAATTTAGAGACGTTACGTATCGATTAGAATTACTAGAGAATATAAAAATTCATAACGTATTCTATAAAGTACTTCTTAAATTAGTATCGCGGAACGCTAAAATTATTTAAATACTTTCGCTAGATAAGAAGATAGCGCCCGAGAAATATAATATTAAGAAAATTCTTAAAAGACGCACTAGGCGCGGCGGACCTTAATATCTAATTAAATAATTAAAATACGACGAGTGCGAGAATAGTTAGAAGCTAGAGACTAACCTTTTAGAGAAACTCCTAAGAAAAGTAAGGAGAAATTATCCGGAGTAGTTTTAGTAATTATCGCCTTCTAATCGACTTACTTAATAGCGGAAACTTCGAACTAAATAAAGTTAGAATCGACTAAAACTACTTTCTCGACTATAGATAATCGATTAAATATTCTTAATATCTATATCTTACGACGTAATATACGACTAAAAATCTTCTCTAATCGAGATAAATTCTCTTATAAAGTTATATTCTTCTTCTCTATCTCGAGAAGTAAACGCCTAAGACGGCTAATCTTCTTTCGCTTCGCCCGAGACTTAGATATTAATTATTTCTTTTATTTCTCTACTCTACGAAACTCTTCTATAGAGAATATTTCGTTATAATTTCGTTAGTGACGTAAATATTCAACGTAATTAGAAGACTACTCTCTATTATAATAATACATCGCTCTATAGTTTATATACTCGATATAAGTAATCATCGCGATGTTCTCGGAATTAGAGAAGATAGAATCGATAAGCTCGTTACGACGTTCGCTTCGAGACTTTTAGAGTTTAGAGAAACGATAAGTTTTAATAATACGAAAGAACTATATAATTAGTTATAGTAAAGAAAGAAAAAAAGAGAAGAAAGAAAGTAGCCTAGAGAAGATCTATCTTAAGTACGTTAAGAATAACGAATAGATCTAAGAGAGAAATAGTGTTAAATATAGTCTTAGAAATCTATACGGAAATATAAGAAAGAAAACTTAACTAAATAGAAGATAGCTACGAAGAGTAAGGCTAAGGAGATTACGTAATAACTAGAATAAGAAGGAATTAGTTTATTAATATATTAGACTACGATATACTAATATACTAGTATATCATTCTATATTGCCTCATTAGAAAGGGCCTCGTAGGTATATAGCTACGCTCCTTTTCCTAGATAGTATAATAAAAGAAGTTAGAAGTGGTGAATAGAGTTATAATTAGCTAGGGCGCCGACCCTAGACTATGGTTCTTCTTATATAGTGTAATGGGAGAAGTTAGAAGTGGTGGACAGAGTTATAATTAGCTGGGGCGCCGACCCTAGACTATGGTTCTTCTTATATAGTTCTAGGGGACTATCTTTCATAGACAACATAAGCAACTAAGTTACCAATAGAGAGGACTTCCTCTAGTTAAGCGTGCGCGTTGAGAAGAGACCATACCCACCGCCGTACGAGTTAATGCCCATGGCTAGTAGCCTCGCCCCAGTTTAATAGTGCCACTAACAAGATCTTCGGCGAATACTTATAGATGGGTGTCTCTCTACGAGCGGTGAGAGAAAATTACGAAAAATAACTAAACTAAACTACTTACTGAACTAACAGAACTAAAGAACTACCTACCTATCTATCTAACTAAATCTGGAGAAACTGGCCATATATATAGAACCGCTGCGCAGGGTATATCATTTAGATCACTGGCTGAGTAAGTCTATCCCGCTGTACGGAGCGGTTTACGCTAGCTATTCATGGAGACCGCTGCTCGGGGTGCCTTTTAGGATTACTGGCTATGTATGTTTACTACCACTGTGTGGGGTGGAGACCAACGACTTAACGGCTATTTAGACTGCCTAGAAGAAATGAAAGAGAAGTATCTCCTAGGAATGTAGAAATACGTTTAACTCTAAAAACTCCTAACTTAAGAAGCTTAGAAGGAGTCGAAGAACGCGGATCTACTTAAGAAATAATAAAAATAAGCGGTTGGACTAGACTCACTAAAATAAGCGAAGTTAGAGCGCTACTAATCGAGAAGTAAATCTAAGATTTTAATGGAAATTACTAGTAAAGATAAGAAAGAAGCTCGACGAGAAAGTCGGTGAAGAGATAAAGAGAAGAAGAGAAAAAACAATAATAAAAGTACTAAAAACAATAAAATATCTAGATCTTTTAGTTTCGCCATTGAGATTTTACACTATTTCGATTATAAGAGAAGAAGTGAGAACAATTTAATAAAGGAAAATATCGTCTACGGAAGGATTAAATGATAAAGAAAAGCTAGAACCTTCTACGATATCGAGTATTAGCTTATAAGATCTATCGACGCCGAATTCGACGATATAATCGTTATACGTCCCTCCTACCGTAATATTAATAAGGGAAATATCTTAGAGCTCGAACGGAAGTAATAACCTTTTATACTTTAATAGGAAGAACGCTATCTCTTTCTTCGAGGAGTTTAAAGAACTATATAAATATAATTAGATTATATTAAGCGAAGAACGTATTCATAGATCTATTCGCTTTATGTCTAAAGAAGAGAAAGAACGCTATAAAGAGCTCGCTAAATATAACGTAATGAAGTAGAAAAAGTTTAAAGAGAAGATCTTAAATGAATACAAAGATCGGAACGAAGTGCAGCGAATGATAAGTGTTCAATATCTTTAGATACTCGCGAAGCATCGACGGAAGAAGTCTTAAAGCCTAGAGCTATACCTTCGTTAATTTCGCAAGGCTACGACTTACTTAATTAGAATCGAAGCCGAGACTAACTATGCTTACTATCGCCTTCTTTTATTAGAATTACTAAAGATCTATATAGATAAGATTCGAAAGAAATAGAATTTAATAGATCGAAAGCCGGAGAATTCGAACTTTTAGAAATACTGGAATTAGGTAAAAGAACTATAGAATATTAATAATGAAAATAAGAAATTTACGTAAGGAGTACTCGACGAGAAGTTCTAAGAACTAGCGTACGAAAGAAAGACTCGACCCTTAGTCGTTCGAAAGGAAGAATCGTAAGAATAACGTCGTCGTAACGACCGCACGAATAGTAAAACGAAGTTCGATAAGAATACTCCGTCGCTAGTAAATCGATCTCCTACCCCTAAGAGAAATAATTAATCGGTGGAGAAATTATCTCGTTTAATGGGAGCACTAACACTATCGATCTAGACGCGAGACGCTATTACTCTAGACTTTATAACTCGACTAATTAAGATATTAAAAGGTGTTCCTTAGGAAGCGATCTAGCTCTCGCGCGAATAGCAGTCCTAGGATCGTTCGATTCGATTCGAAGAAACGCCGCAGTACTACGGTAGATAGCTAAGTTAACGGGGTTCGAACTTAAGTAATTCTAAAGAGAATTACTTTCTTTATGATTAGCCGAAATATATACTACGAGATGACTCTTAGTGAGTATACTAGAAAGTAATAGAAGCGTTATATCTTAATCCGGAATATAGAATCGCTCTTAAAAAGTTTCGAGATTAAGATCGTTCTTCACCTACCTTACTAATTCCCACGAGAGAGATAAAGATAGAAAGATTAGAATAAATTACGCGAGAGATCAATAAAAATTCGGGAGTTACGTTCGGATGGCCTTATAGTATACGAGACTCTAATTCTACGCCACTAGAAGCGAGATTAAGTATCGTCTACGTAGCCGGATCGAGACTTAATTACGCTACTCTAGACGACTCTAAAGATAATTTCCGTATCTCGAATGCTATAGATCTAAAAGAAATTCGTATAGATTAGTCCTAGAGTGAAGCTTACGTAGATACTCTAGGAAAGCGCCTAGCTCCTTAATAAGACGGATATACGTAAGCGAAACACCCTCGGATTAGAGCTTACGAACCTTCGGTAGAAGGATCGAGACGATATATAACGCGACGAGCGAGATTTAATAAAGAAATTATATATAATAAGATCGTAGATGATTCGCTAGATTCGATTAGCTCGACTAATTAGAGACCGAGAATTTCTCTATATAATATATAGAATAAGCGGTTACGTAACCCGACCTCCTAGGATACTATGATGGGAGATTCACTAGAGCTCTCCTAGTCTCGTTAGATATTATTACGTCTCCGGACTATAAAAGAGGCTACGTACGGACTACCTAGGCCTAGGCCTCTTCGAAAGGCATTATCATAGAATCTAAATAGTGCCGGAAAGATCGTAAACCATCTATTAAACTAAGAGATCTTAATTCGAATAGAGAACTTACTATCGATAAAGGAGATTCGGGACGAGTGGTTCTTCCGTAAATATTAGCATTACGACGAAGATAAGTAAGAGCCCGTTTATTAGGGCTATACCCCGAGAGGTAGCGGCGTAAGACTTACGTAAGCGAAAGGGGAACCTACTACTAAAGTCGGTACGGTGTAAATAAACTCATTGGTGAATCGCCCGATTCGCCTAAGGCTATACTATAGTGGGTGCCCCTACCTACCTATAAAGATGAGAGGCCAATATAAAGACTCCTTACTAAATACTAGAGCCGAGATTAATCTAATGACTCTCGCCCTAGTTAAAGAGATAAGACTATCTTAATATATACGAAAAGCTAAGTTCATCCACGACGCCGTAGGCTTTAACGGCGACCGAGAAAAGTTTATAAGAATGATTGAAGATTTTATGATTAGCATCGCTGGGATCGAGGTCTTAATAAATGTCTATGTGACGAATGCCATAGACTTAACGTATCGTTTCATCTTAGGAAGACTATTTTAGAAGGCAGCTTAAGGATTAGTCTAGGAAAAGAACGAGGATACTTACATTGTGAGTTTAACGAATAGCTACGTCGGCAAGAGAGTATAAATAGTCGCATAGACTACTCCTAACTTCGATGAAGATCGAGATATATTCACGATGTTCGAGCTTATACACTTAGCCTCTTTAAAAGGCTGGGCGAGTATAAGACGATGAAGAAGCCCGTACTCGCGTTAATAAGAGCTCAGAAGAAACCTAGGACGCTAGCCCTCGACTTTAAGATAGACTAGGACGATAATCTAATCTCGGTAACGAATTCTTTCGTAATGAGCGACGACGATCTCTAGGAGCTATAGTTCTTAGCTAGACCTTTTAACGTATAGGATAATAAGTAATTCGTAAGATCGTCGAGGCTAGTTAACGACGAAGCCTTAAGATAAGATCTAGAAAATAAACAGCGATATAAACGTCTTAGATCTAAGCGACCGTTGAAAGCTTAAATTAATACCCTCTATAAGAGAAAAGCTAATAAGATAAAGTCTATGAATACCGATCGATAGGACGGCTTAACACCCGGAGAATCACTAAACTAGAGAGTAAAGACCATTACGAAGGAATAAGCTGCGTTTAACGAACGACCGTACCGATTCTCTAAATAAATACACCCTAGACTTATAATATTTCCTTACGGGGAACGTCTAACACCGGAGCGCCTAGAAAAGCTAATCATCGGACCTAACTTAATACCCCTTAAGAAGGAAGTCTTAATAGAAATCCTATATAACCGAAAAGACGCTTTAGCCTAGAATATCGAAGAGATTAGAAGGATTCATTACGATGTGGCGTCGCCTTAGGTAATCCGAATTATACCGTATATTCTATGATAGGCGAAGAGTTTCCTAGTCTCTAAGGTACTCGAGCTAATCGTGATTAAGCTAATTAAGAATAAGATTTAGTCGCGTCTCTTTAAGTTTAGTCATAGCTCGTATAGAAATCCCTTCTTTCTGGTTAAAAAGAAAAAGTCTAGAGAATATCGACTAGTGATTACTGCTTAGAATATTAATTTAGTGATAATAAGGGACGTTAACTTATCTCCTTCTTCGGACGACTTTACTAAAGAATTCTTAGAGATGTAAATAACTTCTCTTCTAGACTAGCTTTTCGAATACGATTAAATAGAGCTCGTAAAGAAGAGCCGAGATCTCACGGGTATTTATACACTCATTGGGTTAGTTCGATGCGTAATATTATCTTAAGGAGCGACCAATTCTATGGCCTAGTTCGTACGCATTACGAATCGCATCTTATACGAATAAATTCCGGAACGTATACGACCATTCTTAGATAATATCGCGGTAAAAGGACTAAAGACCGATTACGGATAGAAAGAAGTAGTTCTAGGAATGCGCCGCTTTATATTAGAGCATTTAACGAATCTCGACGAAGTGCTAACTAACCTCGAAAGGGTCGGCGCTACGATTATAGGCTAGAAGCTATAGCTCTATATAAATGAAATCGAAGTAGTTAGGTACGTCTACGATCGAGATGAACGATATCCTTAAGAATCGAAAATCGATAAGATTCGAAACTGATCTATTCCGACGAACTAACTAGAGCTCCGTAGCTTTCTTAGAATCTACGTATATTATCGTATCTAGATCTTTCATTTCGTAATCATTACTAAATCGTTGTACGCCTTACTCCGGAAGAATGTAGTTTAGATCTAGAAAAGAGTTTACGATGAAAGTATAAGCGCCTTAAAACTTATCTTATCGTCGCCTCCTACTCTAGTTAGCTTGGATTATAGTGAGGATAGTGAATAGATCATCCTTATAGTTAACGCGAGCGACCGAGGATAGAGAGACGTAATTATATAAGTTAACCCGATCATCGGAATACGTAGAGCTATAAGGTACGAGAGCGAAGTGTAGGTAAAAGCCGAGCTAGAATACGATGCCCTTAAGAAAGAAGCTCGAAGATTACTGAAAGCCCTTAAGAAGTTTAAAAGATGGTTATATATCGTACGCTTTATCGTGGAAACTAACGTAATAACTCTCGCTGCTTAACTTAATCGATAATCGATAGATTTACTAGGAGTAGTGGTTAATTAATGGTTGGCCTAGATTCGTAAATTCGACTTTAATGTATAATATATATCTAGTAAGAAAAATATAGTTACGGATACTCTATCTCGCCGTCCTTCGACCGAGGAAGATCTTAAAGAGACGAAGAGGAAAGAAGAGATTAACGATTAGATCGAGGCTAGAATATTAATCGTTCGCGAGAATATTCGTCCGATTAAATAGAACGCTACTCACCGGGATTTCGTAATGGTGCGACCGATAGTAGTACGCGCGAGGGATCGATCCGCGAGCTCAGTAGTACCGCGCGTAGTCTAGCTCTTCGAAGACGAATACTCGAAAGGTTCGAAGTAGCTTACGAAGTATCTTTAAGATTAATAGCGTCCTCACGGAATGAGTAATAAGAATTTCCGATAGTTATAAAAGAATTTAATGAACTTCTTCGTCCGCGGGGGCCATTTATTTAGAAAACTAATAGCGAATAGACTAAGTAGACGGGTGATTAATAATAATATTGAGAAGAAGAGAATCCTCGAAGCAATATATAATGATGCTGAACACTTTAGACGTGAAGCTATACATTAGTGAGTAGCCGATCGTTATTTCTAGAAAGGTTAGTATCGGGACGTTAAGAAATTCGTTAAGACCTACCCGGAATATTAGTTTCGCGAAAGTAGAAGATTATATAACGAGATGTTCCTAACATTAGTCGATATACGCTAGGAGTAGATTAGTATCGATTACACTCTAATATCGATGTCTTAAGAGAAAAGATATCTTATGGAAGCGCGAAGTAATATAAGCGGCTAGATTAAATTTAGAGATATTATATCTACTAATAGTGTAATAGTAACGAAGTTTCTATACGAAGAGATTATCTATCGTTATAGCTTATTTAAAAGATTAGTATATAACGGCGAACCTAAGAATAAGAGATAGATAAAAGAACTCGCCGAAAAATATAAAATTAAACGCGTAATTACTTCGATCTATTACTCTTAGATAAATAAATAAATAAAGATAGAATATAGAGGTGTTACGAATACTCTTTTAAAAATATACTAAACGAATGAGGAAGATATATAGATACACTATCTTTATACTATTCTTTAGATAGACCGAATAATTATTAAAGCCGACACCGAAATAACACTATACGAGATTAAATTCTTAGATAAACCGATTCTACTAATTGAGCTTAAGATTATAATCTAGAATATTATAAATTAGAATAAGATTATCGATACTATAGACTTAATTACTATAAGGGCCCGGGCCCTCGAAAGACGAAGTAAAGATCTAGAAGAGATAGTAGCTTATCTAAATAAAATACGAAGGCTCGAGAAGAAATATTTCGATAAGCGATATAGTTTATATTCCGAACTATTTAAAGTAAATATACTAGTTCTTAGTTATAATACCGTAGAATTAATAAATATATCTATAGAAAAGAAATTAGCCTTTCGATGGTTTAGGCCGTTTAAAATTATGAAAGCGAATTAAGAGAAGGGTACGTATACGTTGACGGAGCTCGATGGGGCCCGGCTAAGTAGTACGTATACTGCTAGTCGTCTAAAGAGATTCTATTCGAGATTAGCGAACTTCCTAGCCGATGTACCTTTATTACTAAGAGACTTCGCCGACGACGAAGAGTAATAACGAATAATAACTTCGAATTCGCCGTACTTAGCGAAGACGAAAGATTTCATAGACGTAGAGTTCTCTTTCTCGGAGCGAGAAGAAACCTACTTACGCCGTAGCCGTAGACTTCGAAATAGAGCGACGAGGCCGCTATCCTTAATAGTAATAATCGAAATTCCCCCTATAACCGACTAAATACGGAGAGAGTATAATAATTTAAATATTCTAGGAGAATCTTTTAAGAAATAAACTACGTAGGGTTCGTTACTATCTCTTTCGCTCTACTATTACGAAGCGATAGAGAAGATAACGCTCTAAATTTAAAAACTTACGAGAAGTTCATACGGAAGAGAACGACGATGAATATAGTCTTACGCTCGAATCGAACTACGATGCGTCTAAATCTACGACTCTATTAGCTCCGAAATCTCGCTAATAAAAAGAAGAAGAGAGAGAATAAAATATCGTAAATCGTTAGGCCGTAAAGAAAACACTACGAACGTAAGAAAGTAAGTGCGTACTCTAATTAGCTAAATTTATCTAAATACTATATAGAGAAAAATAAAGTACACTAATTAACTAAAATTTCACGGCTATCGAGGTAGCCGTTCCCGCCTAAAACGTTAAAAGATAAAGCGAATATTATAGTCCGAAGTATACTCTCACCGGAAAGTAATAACGCTAGAGAACGAGAGCTTTAAGAATCCTCGCTTACTAAGTAAGAATATCGTAAGGCCTTTATAGATAACTAAAAGATTAGTTATAGATAAGATAAATTAAATAGCCGTATAGACTAAAGATAGCGAGAAAGATATATATTAGTAATACTACTAGTAACGATACTATCACTAGAAGATCGAGTTTAGTACGGAATTAGTTCGGAGAGATAATCTAAAACGTAAAATATCGAGGTTTTACTATAGAGACGCCGAGATATATATACTTTTACTAGAGATAGATATAAGTATCTAGTCCTCATCTTTTTATTAATCTTTCTTTTAATTACGATTCTACGACTTAATTCTTCGTTAATTATATTATTTCGAATTATTCTAGACTCTCTCGACGCGTTCTTTACTCTTAAAATCACCTTTCTAAGTAAGATTCTAAAAGCGTAAGCCTAGAAATCTTTATATAACTTCATCATTAAGTTTAGTATTTCGACGACGATAGTTTAGACCAAATTATCTTTTTCTTTTCTTTCTTTCTCCTTAGGTTTCTAGCTTAATAATCTACTACGCCATTAAGATATTCGGAAATTCTAGATCACTTTTACCGAGACTTCTAATGATTTATTTAAATTCTACTTCTATAGCCGCTATTAGTAGAGATACTAGATATTAAGCATCTAATGCTGGAACCGTCGAAAACTAGCCTATCCTCACTATTAAATATCTAGACTATATTAGAGAAGTTACGCTCGAAGAAGCTATAGCTACTATAAATTAGAATAACGCGAATTGAGTTAAAGACTTCTATAGCTCTCTTAAATTAAAATATCGGTAAATAGACGAGATTCGCGACTTTATAGCCTAACGAGTCTACGACCTCACTAAAGATCTTCTAAATATCCGTGTAAAATTTTAAAAATACTCTAATCTATACGCTAAAAAGAAAGAGTTTAATAATAGACGAAATCGTCGCGTAGAGATATATAATAAGCTACTCTCTAAATACGACCGAATAAATAATATAAGTCTCTTTAATTATAAGTATAGAGAGAGAGACGTTCTTATCTCGCGCGGAGAATTCATAAAGCTTTCTATTTAAACGTTAGTAGAATTCTTTAATAAATTAATTATTCTATACGGAGAGAATATAACTACACTCTTAGATTAGTATTAATTCGCTTAGAAATACTCACTCTAGTATAACGTAACCCCTCTTCGACTACTATAAGTCGCCTCGCATAAAATAATAGTTTATCTAGCCCGAATTCGATAAAATCGACACTATAATACTTCGTCGTATCTAGTTGCGAGGAACATTTAGATCGTCCTCGACGATAAAATATCTAACGATAATAAGCGAATCGCTAAGCGTAATCGTCCTAAGTAGTTAGAAGTACTTAGTCGATACGAATTTATAGAAGCGGCTAAACTATACTAGGTAGACGTTCTTTCTATAAACTATAATAATCTAATTATATTCGAAGAAAAACCTAGGCTAGTAACACTACTTACTACGTAAGATTTAATTACTAGGAACGTTTTAGACTCGGGAGTTCACCGACTCGTCACTCGTTCTAGTACTAGTAATCTCTCTACACCTCGAACTACGAATTTCGCCGACCTTATCGATTCTTCTAATATTTTCGTAAGACGTCTAAATACGCGGACTATCCGAGGCGATCGAACTTCTATTTCTACGGCCCTTACTACGTCTACTTCTATTACTTTAATTTCTATACGACCATAGTAAAGCGCCCTTTCGATACGACCTAGTTCAACGAGTATAGAACGAGAAAGTTTAATATAGCTTACGAAACCGAGAGAAGAACGCTTTATTCTTAGAAGTCGCGAATAAATAAATTAAATAAGAAATAATTCGATTAATATCTTAGACGTTATAAAGAGACCGCGACCATAGACGATAACCCCTAGTTTAGGCTTCGTAGCTCTAAGTCCCGGCTATAATCTAAGTGTAAAGAAGCCGAGAATTTTAGAACTCTTCTACGAAATCGAGATCGAATAGTAACTTATAAACTAGAGAATACGTATTACTAGTTCTTCCGAAGCCGTTCCATCACTATACTTTCTCGAAAGAGATACGCCCAATAACTTACCGAATTTAATTCTGAATTCTAGGAGCCCTATCGTATTCGCGTAATTAATAATTTAGAAGTATATAAGATAGACGAACTACGAAAGAGATGTATCCTTAGTTAGCCGTAAAGATATATAACGATACTATGAATTCGGAGCTAAAAAGATAATTAACGTATTAAACTTACTTACTAGATATATATCTAGACGATATACATCCGCCTATCTATATATAGCCGAGAAAGAAATCGCCTTATATCTAGAAGAATTAGAAAGAATCGCTGCGTCTTATAAAGATTCTATAAAGAACCTTGAATAATTAATAAAGTAGTGAGAAGAAAGATTCGAAACGATAAATTACTAAGTTCTACCTAGCTATCCCGACTATAAGGCTATCGATGTCTCGAGTAGTGCTCTTCGGAGCGCCCTACTAGGTCCTAGATATAACGGATAGATTAATTAGTCTTTTATCGATGCGGAAATTATAGTAAGCCGGAAAGAATTATATATAAGATATACTATCATCTTAGGCGCCGCGTTCCTTTTCTAAATTAACTAATGTAGAAACGTAAACGCACCGGTGAAATTCAAAGCCTAGGGAAACGTCGACGATAATATAAGACGACTCATTATCTTCAACGACGACTTAATAGATAAAGGGCACCATTAGCTAATCTTTATAGCCGATGAGATAACGTAGTCGTACTCGGTCATTAATTCGATATAAGGTAGATCAGATACGACTAAGATGGCACTCGATTTCTTCGTTCGATGATTAAAGAATAGCGTTTTTAGTATTCCACCCCGGGAAATACGCCTTAAATCTAATCTTCAGTAGAACACTAGTAGTTATGAGCTCTAGGTGATTAAGAATTCTCTAGCGATCATTAATGCGGAAACTTACGAGACGGCTCGCTTATAAATGGCCTTATCTAATACTTAAGTCGATATCGAGAATCGTTTCACTATCGCCCTGAAGATCTATAAGATAATTATACGTAAACCGAAGCGCAGTGAAGATCTAGGGGCGTTAAAGGGCTCGAGTTCGAAGGAATTAGATGGGAGATAATTAAATAACTTCGCAGAGCGTTTAAAGAATATAAAGAAGAATTGATGTTTCCGAGAAGGACAGGCGAAGATTACAGTTAAGTCTTAAGCGAGGTCGTTAAGGAAGCGAGCGACAATGAGAGGAATGTAATGGGAGAAGTTGGAAGTGGTGAATAGAGTTATGATTGACTGGGGCGCCGACCCTAGACTATGGTTCTTCTTATATAGTTCTGGGGGACTATCTTTCATATACAATACATAAGCAACCAAGTTACCAACAGAGAGAACTTCCCCTAGTTGAGTGTGCGCGTTGAGAAGAGACCATATCCACCGCCGTACGAGTTGATGCCCATGGCTAGTAGCCTCGCCCCAGTTCAATAGTTATACTCCCTTCGTAGCTAACTTACGTTATCTACTGGACTATATAGTTCTCGGTAATAGAGGACCCTACTTATATCTTATGTCTTCCCTAACCAGCTCATACTATTCTAGGATTGTCACTGAGAACCCTAACCTAGTTAGGATCAGTAGGGATCCTTAATAGATAATTAATGCTAATGAGACCTTTACTAGCATCGAGACTATACAGTAGGCCAAAGAGGCATGGGCGACATTGAGCGCGACAACGACAACGACGCAGAGGACTAAATAGTCTATAAACAACGGGAATGGCACGTCTAATGACCTAATCGAGGCGTTTACACACGTGTTCCACATCAACGATAGTGTTAGTTGAGTAATTAAGACTTGTTCTGTTACGGTCGCGATTCGATTAGGTGGTGTAAAACGGGGTTGGTGCAAAACCTGGTGGTCAGACTTATTAAAGGGTTATTACTGAGGATAGCCTACTCGGCCGGCTAGGACTTAGCGGCAGCTCTAACATCTATTTAGGTGATACGCCAATAGCTCTAACAGAATGCTACTAAATCCGGTATTTAGTAAACTTCGACGCTTTTTGAGTTTATATCTTTGAGCCCTTTGGCTTGGATCTCCACCCACTGCGCATACTTCCACCATCAATCTCTATCACATTGCCCGTGATATGATTAGCCCCGCGGCTAGAAAGGAACAACACTAGGCCGGCAAAGTCTTCGGGCGTACCAATTCTTCCGGTGGGTTGAGTGCTCAGGAAGAATTCAAGACTCTTTTGAATGCCAAAGTTCGACATTCTAGAGGGGAACAACCCACTACGTACCGAGCGAAGTTAGTTCTTTCTCAGTGCGCATGGCAATCTTGCAGTCGACTTACGGGCAGATGCAGTTAACCAAGACATTCTTAGGGGCGAATTGGGACGCCTGTTGCCGAGAGAGGTGAATGCAGGCTGCTTTAGAGGGGCCGTCTGTGAGAAATAAGTCTCTATCTAGGGGTAGAGGTGTTGATGGAAGAAGATATACAGCTGTAGGCTCCATGCCCTATAATTGATAGACCGCCTTCCCCAGTAGCGGTAGGATCACCCGTGGAGAGTCCAGCAATGGACGCAAGGTTGATGACTCTTGAAGGCTGGCTCTCTGAGGCGCTCTTTTGAAGAAGTGGTATGAGCCTAACTTAGCTTCAGTATTAATTTTAGAGCTTTCAAGACAGCCAGCGTACGCAATAGTCAAGTAGTAAATTGCCTTCACGTTCAAGGCCATAATTTTATCCCAGCCATGCTCGGGGAAATCGTCAGCCGGTGCTCCCCTATTTCAGAATGTGAGTATTCATCATTTGCCACTGGATTTGCCGATAATAGCGTCGAGGATGATTCGTACCAAGTGGCGCCGGAGTTATTGACCAGGACCGTCAGAGCGTCTGTCCGTTTCTTGACTTCAGCTGCCAGTCGGTCGCACCCAGCCTTATCTTTCAGGTCTGCAACTATGAAATCACATGTACCAGGACCAAGGCTGTTTAGCCTTGCAGCACACTGTAGATTAGGATGTTAGCTGAGAGGCCTTCTCCAAGGTGGAGCAGGCATTTCTCACCCGTTTTAGCTCAGACTCCTTGCGACTAGCTATGAATACTTTGGCACCGTTCTGTACGAATGCCTGTGCCGCTATCTCACCTAGCCCCGATGCTCCTCCGGTAATCAATGCGACAAGGTGATTAAACTTAAAAAGGTTCTGTGCTCGGAGGTCTGATTGCGATGTCATGGTAGCTAACTGTGTTATATCGTCCTCTGTGGATCACCAGGATAGCACCGTTGGAGCTCAAGTCACCAGTGTTCAAGATAAATCACGAAGCTATCCTCTGTTCTCTCACTGTTGGTGGTCATGATTAGATGATGAAGCGGACGACGTGTTTAATGTATAAAGAAAGTTCACGCGCCGAGGCCATCTAGGGTGAGGAGACTCGGCTATTACTAAACTGAAGGACCTAAAGTAAACCTCGGCTCCGACTTATATCTTAGATACTTTGTACAGCCCCGGCTGCCGAGGATAGTTACCTCACCTAGTCCTCATTGATATGCCTTTCATTATGGCATACTATGCTGATTTTAGGTCCTTAGAGTGTCTCGTTGTTTGCTCTCCCATGTTTTTCTTCACTGGCTTAACTAGTTAATATCTGCTGAGTGAATGTTCCCCGGTGCATAATCGAATCGGTACCAACTTGTTGGGAATGACTCAGGACAGCAACTTCGACAGCAACTTCGTACAACAGCAACTTCGCTTAAATGCTTGGCCAAAACTAACCCCACCTATTTTGTATGGCGCTCGTTTTTGCAAGTCACACAATCGAATATTGAGTCAATATCGCCACCTAACCTCGCTGCCGCCTAACCTCGTCGCCGCCTGTTCTGTATAGCCAACCTTGGTGTTGAGATCCTCATGTTCTGACCAATGGCGAGTGCCCAATCTTCAGCCTGGCGCGCCAGGCCAGGCTGTCCTGACCACCTCCGCAGGCCACTTGAGAAGGCTGTTAACGCCTTACCGCCTGCGTTCCTTGCCGATCCTGTTATAGACGAGCCTTTTGACACCATTGATGATTGCTATAGACGCCTCGTTGAATACTCGCTATCCCAGGGCTTTGATATAGTTAGGTCTTCTGGTGGAACGCCTAAGCATCCTGGCAGTTCCTTCCTATGTATATACCACGGCCAGGGCACTCGCAACATACGAGGTCTCCAGGAGATAGTTAAGCGGAACGAAGATGGCGTAATAGTGTTAGATCGCAAGCGTGATTCCACGTATATCCGTGGCACTAGGTGCCGATGGTTCTACCGTGTCTCCTGGAAGTTCATTAGTAAACGAGGCAGTGGAAATAAAGGCTATATCCTTACTGTTAAGTCTCTTAAGTATATAGGCCACACACTTAGCGAGAACCCTTTAATATTCGCTAGATATAGATCGCGCCTTAAGGAGGTTTAGGCCGTAAAGGTCTATAGAAGGACTCATCGTCTTAACACTATCGCGTTCTCTATAAGTCGTAGAATTCTTAATTTAATCGATCTTAGTGTCTTCTTAACGTCTAAGAAGTACTATAACTTAGTTAGATATTAGCCAGCCTTAAAGGATGATTAGAAGATAATTAACGAACTAGTTATGGCCCTCTAGGCGAAAGGTTTTATATATAAAACGCGACTTAAGGAGGTAGTTAACGAGATAACTAGTATAGTAGTTAGTAGGCAGTGTGTGTAGATTTAGTTCTCATACCTTAACCTTCTTAAGGCGATCTCTCGATTTATTATAGAATCTATTTATATTATCGATGTAATCTTTAATATAAATAGACTGAGAATATCTATAATCGTTGTAGTTAGTGTGCTAAATAATAGTAAGACCTTTCCTATAGCGTTCTCATTCTATCCGTCTAAGAACTACGCCTCCTATATCTTCTTTTAGGAGTGTCTTAAGTCACACTTACTAGAGAGCGTTATTTCGCCTACGGTTATTATCTTAGATTAGGTAAAGGTAATCGTTTCATCGGTTACTAAGTTATTTCCGTCCGCTAGATATTAGATCTATAACTAGTGTAATGGGAGAAGTTAGAAGTGGTGGATAGCGTTATGATTAGCTGGGGCGCCGACCCTAGACCATGGTTCTTCTTATATAGTTCTGGGGGACTATCTTTCATACAATACACAAGCAACTAAGTTACCAATAGAGAGGACATCCCCTAGTTGAGTGTGCGCGTTGAGAAGAGACTATACCCACCGCCGTACGAGTTGATGCCCATGGCTAGTAGCCTCGCCCCAGTTCACTAGTACGCTATAAAGGCGATGAAGGCGAAGTTTCGTAGGATGGGTTATAAGATAGACTAAATTAAAGGCTATCGCGATAGCGCTAGAGACACTATTAAGGGTCTCTCTAATCTCGCCTAGGTCTATATTAATGTAGATACTTAAGAGAAACTTTAGACTAGACGGAACGACCTATAATCGCGGCTCCTAGAATCTAAATATCTCGATGAATGGCGTAATAAGGAAGATCGCGTTGTTAAGTTCTATACGGCGGAACTGCTAAATCTTAGCCATCGATCTAGTTAGCGATCTAAGTCCTATCACAACGTAGTTACTTAGATAACTAACGGCTAACTGGACCTTGAGATAGCGATAAAACGGCTCTACTAAACGGTTAGGGGGGTAGTTAAAGAGATCGCTAAGTCGGATAGTTCCTCGCTTGTAAGTTATTTACGCTGTACCTAGGGCGCGATCTTTCAACACTTACGATTCTTAGTTAGCGATTATACCCTTAGAAAGATTACGAACGAGTGGACTAGTCTCTATAAACTAATGGCCTTAGATACTAATCTAGGCGACTATAACTATCTATTACTAAAATAGTTTCTTCTACTCTATAGATACTACCTCGCGCGTACCTAGTAGACTAGCGAGTCTATCCTAAGAATATTCCTTTATCCGCGGTGGTGGCTAAACGGCCCGTAAATCACCTCCACGAATTAGTTTCTAACCTACTAGATTATCGATACTTACTCACGGTAAGAGATCACGGAATCGATGATAAATTGGTGAATAATTAAGCAGATTTAAGAGGGCCTTAAGAGCACTAAAAGGGAGCGATTTAATAGGTAACGAGAGCGTCTATAGAAACGGATGGAACGAGACTTAATTCGCCTAGATGAACGACGCCGCGATCTATAGAATCTATCTATCGGCGCGCCCGATCCTATATCTAATCGAACTTAGGTAAAGAGACGTGAACACGGCAGGATAATAGAGAGGGCCTTAATCGCTAGCGAGATCAGCGAGCGTTAGGAGCGTAGGTAACACTAGGTAGAGAGGTAGGAACAGCGCTATTAAGAGGCACTCGATCGGCCGCACAAGAGGCCTTAAGAGGCGTTCATGCACATCTTTCGATTTACGCCTAGTAGTGTTCAGAACGTCGTTCAGGCACCACAGAGACATCGACCACCTCCGATTACTATAGAAAACGCTAGGGAGGAAGAGGTGGCAGATGTGCCAGAGACTCCTCCGCCATTAACCTTGACTAGGCCAACACGCCTAGTGCCTTAGACGCTAGAACGGTCACGGCCGCGTCGCAGTCCTTCGCCTGAGGACTCTCCTGAACTGGCCTTGCCACCATCGACAGCGCCGCCTGCGATCGGTGGTGGTAGAGGTAAACGAGTCCGTAAACGGACTACTAGGCTAGTCGAGGCCAGGTAACAAGGCTTCCTGCCTGATTTACAGGATAACTGAGAGATCAACACTAAGGTTGGCTATACAAACAGGCGACGAGGTCAGGCGGCGGCGAGGTTAAGGATTACATAAGGAGCTAGATTTATACATAGGAGAATTGATCCCCATATAAAATAGGTGGGGTTAGTTTTTGCCGAGTATCTACCGAAGTTGCTGTTGTACGAAGTTGCTGTCGAAGTTGCTGTCCTGAGTCATTCCCAACTTGTTTCCTTGCCAATGTCATTCGGGAGAATGAGGTCTAAGCTTCTGGTTACTCCCGATCGCTAATTGTTTCTTAATCCCGCTCTGTATAAACGAAAAGTCGTGTTGAGGGTCACGACTAGGTAATGAACTTCAGATCGATAGAACTGGGGACTGAAGGGGCGCGAACCTCACCATGAGATGGTATATCACCCTTACGAACACGGATTCTATAGCCGTATACCGTGACCTTAAGAGTAACGGGTGAGAGTCAACAATGGACTGAGTGAATAGCAACCTTGGGTGATGACGCAACGCGGCTTTACAGTAAGGTGAGTTAGGAACATACTCATCTTGGCGAGGTTCAATCTGCCTCCCCAAAGTTTGTTAATCTCGCAATCAATATAACCCCTGTCTTCCCTTTAATCTTACATCGAAACTGCTTAAACGGCTCTCTAGCGACTGTTTAAGAACCTTCAGAATAGGTTTCGAGACATACATATACACACACAATCTTTGCTCTCCTTTAACGAGGACGGCACTTCTGGGTTACGTTTGACCTAGCCTAATTCGGACGAGACTCTTCATTCTTATGATCTTTAGGGTCATATCTTGCCAGGAATCTAACGCCATGTCTAGCAGTCAATCTTAAAAGTCGTCCACCACTACTAGAAGCGACAAAGACAAAGACGAAAAACTCGGTAACTGTTATGATATAAGTTGGCCTTAACTTCAAGGCCTACATACGTCATGGGTCGTAATGGTCAAAGATAAGTTGCTGCCTGGGACCCAGTCTGCGCCCGGACGCCGAAGGCGTGTAGCAGACAGGAAGTGAAGAGGGAGGACTTACTAGCTGTCCCACCCTATGCCGTTGCCAAGTCGCCGTCTCCGTGGATTTTTCTCCTAGGTAGGTGATACTTTTGAAGTCGCCGAGTTTTGCAAACAGATTGTCGCTGAGTTACTTAACGTCTACAGCCTCAGTAGCGACAAGGCTGCGGGCGGTAAGTTTATGAAAGGCTCATTGGTACAGTAGGAATCTCATTGCGTCCGAATTTCTCTATACTAGATATTGTTGGCTGTGGGGCTTTATCCCCTGGCAAAAGACGAGTTAATCTACTCGAAAGATGTCGTGGTCTTCGCACTTTCTCATTCAAACCTGTGGACTGTGAAGAGTGGTTCTACGTGGACGTCCTTTCATGTGCTCCGCTTTCTCACCCGAAGGAGGCTCGGAAGTATGGAATGGTCGACGACGACTATTCTAATGCGTTCGACTTCGAAGCCATGGCGAACCAAATCCGATTTGTTAATGAGGACAGCGGCTTAATGCGGTACTGTAACAAGGCGGCGTGGCTATGCTGGGCTGGTGGTGGACTAGCAAGGCAGAGGTCTGTCAGGACACATGTCAAACCTAATTAGATCGCTGGGAGAAGGACAGTCGACAGTGCTATCAGAGGGCCAATTTTTGGACAGTTTGGTAGAGGATCATGAATTCGCTCTTTTGGCACAGTCTACCTAATTCCTAAGTGCTTTATCAGTCCTGTCCTGTTCCTCGATGCCTCCGCTGTGCTAGGTGTTGGTAGCCCTAGTCGCTGCCCTTCTGGGTGGTGTTTGTGGTGGTGTTGTCTTGTCAGCATCAACCAGAAAAGCGTTCTCGATTCCCGATCTGCTGGACAGGCCTCTGTGCGTTGTTGCACGTGCATGCCGAACCCTGAAGTGCTCTGTTACATTACCAAACCGGCGGTGTTGGGGGCTTTTAGCTTTGGCACCATGGAAATTTTCCTTATATGGTCGCCGAAGCCATTAAAAAGGTGCTTATTAATGACCTCGCTCGGAGGAACTGCGTCGCTGCCGGTGTTGCCCGTGTCTCTATTACAATCAAGGACCGTGAAACCGAGCGCCACGTATAGGCCTTCAAAGAGGTATTTCTAGTTAGCCAAGCGTTGTAATTGACCGCAAGGTCAGTATACACCTAAAAGAAATTTTCCTGTCGGATGATTCAACAGAGAGAGCACCCAACTGCGCGCCTTCTCGTCTTTCAGGGTTAACGAGAGGCGAAATGATGCGCTTCCTAGGCAATCACAGGGCGGGAGGGAAGGGGATTGTATGCGGCTGAGGACGGATTCTCACCTCTTCGCGGTGTCAGGTATTAACTGCCACAGCTTTCTAGGCCAGGAAGAATCCTTTATAGGAAGCGGATATATTATATTTAAGCAAAGAAAACTTAAGCCTTATATGTGGAAGCACTTCTAGCACCACTTCCGTTTACTCAGCTAACGCCTGTGGGCATCTGTAACCACCGTTTATTTTCCCCCAAATCTAGCTTACGAAACGAATGGCCAGGGGTAATCGATTGCTAGAGGATGGTGTACCCGCAGCATAGCCAAGATGTGGACGCAAAGTGTGAAGGACGTCTTTTAAAGAGATATGAAGCTGGATAAGGGGACATTTACAGGCGCAAGACTCTGCCGCACTGTGAGCGTGTAAAATACTGGCTTTATAATTCGAGGTGTTCAGGCCGCAGTACTGTCCCTCGCACATCGATCTTGAACGTTTCAGTGAACAGTGCCCCGACATCTGCGGCAAGAACGATGTCACTAGCCTGGATTAAATGAAGGCCCCCCCTATACTCGACTGCGCGATGCAGCATATTTGATCGTGGCGTCTCGGGATGGCTGAGATGACGCGGAATGAATATTGCTTATGATACTCCCATTCCGGCCAATGGTGGACACTCGCTCCAGATTGAGTCGATGACAGCGAGAAGTCGTTCCTTGATAGATGCAGAGGGGATAAATGGGAGGGACAGGTTCGGCAACGAAGGTAAAGGAAGGTCGGTACCGCACGCATTGGACGTCAAGACGGGGACGGGGACCAAAAGATCTCGGCGATGTTGCAGTCATGGAAATTAGAAGCAATCGATAAGCGGGAAGAACATGCACAGCACGAGAAAGACTGGCAGCCAAGAATAGAGCTCAATGAGTGCACATCTCATTAAAGCCTTCGACGGAAGGTAGGATTTCAGTGGTAGGAGATTCGCGGCTCAGAACCGGATCTCGATTATAAATTCCAAAGACGATATGGTGGCAGTACCAAAGGAACTGATATGGGTATCCACAAATCTTGGAAAATTTTCAAAACAAGTTTATCAGGCCTTTGATAGCGTCTTTAGACCCGATAACCCTGGTGTTTTTTGACGCCAATTTGCGGAGATGCTCCGCATACTGCGAGAGGCGTTTTGACTTGAGCGACCAGTCAGTGGTCATAGGAGGACTAAGAGAGTCCAATTTCTGGGCTCGTGACGGCAACGGTTCATGACCATTTTGGTGATGCATTCAACGTCTATGATCACACACATACTAAGTGTTCAAAAGACGAGAGTCGAAGACAGCCTTAATGAAAGCGTGACGTCGATCCTAGTTCTGGGATACTAGTCTGAGCTATACCCATGGTGGCATGAACAAAGGCAAAGGAACGAACTACACGGAAAGCTCCATTACAGACAGCAGGGGCGAAATGACGAACTATAGATGCTGCGCGACTTCGAGAAGCCCTTATAATAGATTCTAAGAAGACTCGACGCGGCTATTTAGAGAGGTTAATGACCTCTACCGTCTAGAAAGCAGGAACTCTCCGGTCTTAAAGAGCGAATGGAACATTACTCGCGGGCGCTCGCTGAGTATAATGAGGCGGTAGAGGATTATAATGCTCTAGGAACCCTCGTGGAACTGAATAGGGCGTGAGAGGCACCTACCAGGAGGCCGTTGCATCCAAGGTCAATTTCTTGTGGAGCCAGCATTGCAGACGGGTAGACGACAACGCAAATGATGTCCACATGCATCGGCGGCAACAGCGATAATGTTCACAACGCTGTTTCGCCTTGGGAGGTATGTCTTGGGTTGACGGTACCGGCCGTAAGTTGTCAGAAACAGCCAGCGGAAAGCTGTTTGCCGCGCTCGGCAATGTCCTGAACCCAGAAGCAGTCAAGAGGTTCCTAGTCGACGGGTTTGAATCGGGTCTGACCCAAGACCGGGTAAGGAAGTCGACCGTGGGCCGCGAAACAGCGGACAGGCTTCGTAGTCACAGGAGCGAAAGATCGGCATAGACAGTAGATTGACGCATGTCAATTACTTTGCTTACGGCTGGCCTTGCGAGAATTAAGTTCCCAAAGGATCCGAAGGACGATTCCAGCAAATTCAACACGGTGCCGATGCCTTCCCAGGCCTCCCCTGTCTAGATGAGGATTCGGCTTTCGCTCGATGATAGGTTGGCGTCGTGATGGATGCTTGATGAGGGGGTCTAGCTCAGTGCTCCCTCGTGAAATTCTGTGCGTCGAAGATGGGGTAATAGTTATGTTCACCTTCATTGACATTAGAGGCTCCCCTGACCAGGCTGGATTCGTCTGGCCTGGTGCACGTGGAGGGATTTGAGCCAATGTTCTTCTGACGGAGATGTGAATGGAGGCGATGACTAGTCCGTTGATACCATCCAGGGTCTAAAGCGACCACGTGGTATTAAGACCATTTTACACAAGACGATATAGCGTCCAGGATGCATCGCGGGGTCGTGGGGTCAAGACGAGGAAACGGCATATTTGAGCACCTTAGTTTCATCGGTAGGCTTGGATCTCTACTAGTGAACGGTATTACTCCCCAGTCTTCTTGGCGGTTCTAAATTTCAAGAGACTTTGAGATTCTAGGGCCCTTCCATGTTCTGCTCCGCTAGGTCGATCATCGGACACAGATGAAGACGCTAAGAGTGGCCAGCAATCGTAAGTGGCGGCTAGAAATTCGTCGACGTTAATCTCCTTGCTTCTCTTTCCAAGGCTTATATCCTCCCTTTGCCGTCTTCATTCTCCCTAATTGCCATGCTCCATACATTGCGGTCGATGCTGGCAAGGTGATTTCGGGGTCAAATATGTTGATAGTAGAACGCCACTGTGGCAAACCAACCAATCCACCAATGCTTCAGCCGAGGCATCTCCATAACAGCTTCGGTGCCACCATTGATCGATAACGAGATCTGGACAGATCTGGCCAGGTCCAGATCTATTCAGCGGACCGCTTATTACCACAGTGTAAATAGTATATAGGCAGAGTCTCTCTGAATAGCCAGAGGGGACAATTAAGTAGATAGATCCACTTTCATTTTTACAACATAAGGTCTCTGGCAAATAAAATCTAGGCTGTTGGATCTGAAAATTTACTCTAGCAAAATACTGAACGCGGGACCAACAAGCAGAACAAAAACCGAGCGCGCTCTGGTGAAAATATAGTTTGCCATTGCGGCATAGGTTGCAACAAGACAGGCTCGTGGGGATACTTAGTAGGAAGGATACGTGCCGGCGTAAAATCTGTTGTCGAATTTCTTTAACACGTAGTAGAAAATAAAGCCTAACGCGAATAAATTTCTATATCAAGGCTTCGACAGTTGCGGAGTCAAAGTAGTGGTATTCGAAGTACACAGTACCTTGGGCACATTCTTTTTTTTAACTACGAAGGGTCTTCCCTTATTTTGGGATGTTAATGTTAAACGTTTTCATCCGACGACTGGAAAACTACCTAGCTCGCTGGGTACTAGGGACCTAGACACTACGTGACGTAAGAGTAATTTAAAAAAAAAAACATTTATACGATATAGTATTAGCAAAGTAGAAAGAATTTTCACCAATGACACGTAACGGACTAATTTCCTACTAAAGCTATCGTTAATTTAGGAAAAGCCTTATCCACTTTTCCCCTTCGCCCCCAAAGTATTGCGATGTGCGAAGCGCAGATACTGGGTAATACCCCAGGATTCATTGACAAAGATTTTCGCTCAATATCCAGGTGATGCACAATATATTACGGCCTAGGGATAGAGGCTCCGTGGTTGGCCGCAAGCTGGTAGTTGAGAGCAACAGGGTTAGATGGTGTCCAATTTCTTATTTTCGCTGTTATGTCGCACCCCTCGTCCCTTTTTGCTGTCGCGGCTTTGAATTCGGCCTATTCCAACCCCGTTCTTCCTGGTTTCTTCCCTGATCCAACCTTCATTTTTGTTCCTGAATGGGATGACACTTTCTTCTGTGCGTCGAGTAGCTTCAGCGCCTTCCCTGGTATTTCCATCCATGCTTCCAAGGATTCGATCGATTAGAAACTCGTGAGCTATGTTCTCAATCGACCTAACCACCTGCCGAGTCTGGCCATTACCAACAAATCAACGAGTGGCATTTAGGCTTCTACGATCCGTTACTGCGAAGGGACGATTTTTTGTTGTGACGACATTTATATTCGACGATGCAGCGCAGTCTAACTTTTCGCGATAGGACAATATGATTTCCCACTAGACGGACCCTTTCGACTCCTCATCGTGGCGAAATCCCGTTCATTTCAACTTCACGGGCTATAACACGTCCACCTCCTGGATCAAAAAGATCACATAGTCTTTGTCACTGGATCACAACCCTGGCAGGTCACTCCCGGCATAACTCAGAACCATCGATCTTGAAACTGGAGAGGTCGGACCTAATGTTCGCTACATCTAGAACGCTACTGGCAGTCTCGCACCAGAAGGTCCTCATGTATACTTTAAGGATGGCTGGTATTATTTCATGATCGCCGAAACGACACTAGGCTCAACCATATGGAGACTATCGCCCGTTCCAAGATGATCGGTGGACTTTATAGTCCTAATCCAGTCAATCCAATTATCATAAACGCAAAGACGACACAATGCTTTCAGGCAGTCGGGCATACTGATTTGTTCTGAGACTCTACTAGTAACTGGTGGGGAACCTGGCTCTCAACACATTCTGGTTCGAATTATACCACCTAGTCAATAGGCCGAGAAACTATCTTATTTCCTGTGACATTGAATAACGGAGAGTGGCCCATATTGCAGCCCGTTCGTGGATCGATGAGGGGGTGGCAGATGGCGGTCAAAAATCTTAGCATTGCTGGGGAAGGGTAAGCTCAGTGAAATATGAGATTTTGCCGCATACTAAATCAGACGTAAGCCCGGTCGCAGATGTTGCAGGCCACGTCACCTTGGCGCCCGGTTCCAGCTTCCCGATCCATCTTCTGCGCTGGCACATCCCCATCAACCGTCCCTACACCATATTCCTGCCAGGACATCCTAATACTCTTCGCCTGAGCCCGTCGAAGCTCAAGGTTACAGGTATGATGGCAACTACGCGGGACCGGGCGGCCAGACATTTGTCGACCTTCGTCAGACGGACACACGTCTACCTTCAGTTTAAACATCGGGTTTGTTCCACAGTCGAAGGAGATGAGGCTGGCATCAGCCAGGTTAGATTCTAACTCTCCACTCATTTCGCTCGCGAAACCAGCCCCAAGTCCCTGACCACCTCTAGAACCACCATGTCGATCTCGGTATCGTCCTTTTTGCCAAATACAAGCTTGTCATTATCACCACAACCTTTGGCACCATACTTCCGATTCTCTGCAACATTCTGTCTTCCCGTCCCGCCGCCGTCACTTGTTCCTGTTCATTCCTGGTTTCCAAACCACACCTCTCTCTCCAACCCAACAATGATCACGCAGGGCTTATATCTCGAGATTAAAGGTGTTGACAGAGTCGCGAGAGCACCATTGGGGTAAACCACCTGAGACGCCAGACGCTCCACCAACTGCGCAAACTGCCTCAACCTCGTTGTTCCTGCAGTTCTATGACAGGATGGTGACGGAGTAGGAGGTTTCAGGAATGCTCTTGTGGTTACAGGCCAATGTATATATAAACAGGCAGAGTCTCTCTGAATAGCCAGGGGGACAGGACACAATCAACCAGACAGGTCCACAACTCAACCTCTTGTTCAACAAAAGGCTTGCTCGACCATTTCGCCTTCTCGACTGGTCCGACGGACCCTATGTTACAGGTTATAACAATCGGGTATGCCCCCGACGCAGACGTCCGTTTGGGATTGCCAGCTAGGCAAAAAATCCTGCATTGATGAAATGATTCTATGATTTGACGGCTGACTGATACTGTTGTTCCTAGGAACGCTACTTGGGGCATATTTTACGATCAATGGACGGAATCTTGCAACTTCTTCGCCCAGTACACCAGTATTTATATCGGAGTTGAAATATACTCCGCAAAGACGGATTGTGAATTAAGCACCACATTGAGGGATCTGACGTTGAATCAATACCATCCCGGAAATAAATGCTACCTGGGTAGGAGAGGGTCTAAGCAGCATTGACTTTTGGTGAGGTGGAAATGGGGCAGTCCTTTATTTGTCCTCATCTGAATGACCCATGGGTGCAAAAGATCCAATTTACAGCTAAACACCAGGTTCAATCTGTTGCCTTTCCAAACGCCAATATCCATTCAACAGCCAACAGTTACCATTTCCTAGTCCTCCTTGTTTCCGCTGTTCACAGTGGCCGCAACGTCCACGGCATTGCTTATCAATTTCCTCACGCCACTTTCACACTCGCCTCAACAGTTATCGTTTATCTCTCTGACAATGCTCTACTGATGGCGTCTCATTCGGTACTGGAGTCCCTTCGCAATCCCGTCTGATGGTGTTCCTTGGATCCGGAATCTCCTTTGCTGCAGTGTTCTCCCGGCCGTCGTACTTTGCACAGAAGTGCAGCGAAATACAATGGAAGATATAGTTGAGTCGGGCTCAAATACTCAAGCTGAGTGCACGTCGTCTCTAAGGCCACATACTCAAAACGATTCCAGCACGTCTACGCCAACAACATCACCAGACTGCATGTCCTGCACTCAGTCCGCCCAAAGAATTTGGGGATCGACTTAATACACTGGCTGCATCACCCTGCTCTACGATATTCCCTTCTCCCCTTGTGACGATCCGACCCCATTTTGCTGTGGAGCGATCCATTGTCATCATAGCATGAATTTGTTGCTTCTTCGGCAGGTCTTGAGGTTGTCTCCCGCTAGGGCAACAATACTCCATGTTTGTATTCGACTGAGTCGCTGGAGAGGTCTTCCTACTCCGAGAGTTTGACACACTTCATACGAATTGACAAAGCCTAGGCCCTCCACAACCCTGCCAACGACTCACACCAGTCGGGTCATTTTAGCGATAAATGGACGGTGCTTGGGTGCTACATCTCTCTTGCGACTATCAACTTCAAATAACTGTCGTATGATGCCAGTTGCGCCAGGAGGTGGGTTCTCAGGAGCGATTTCGCTTCTCTGCGAACCTTCGCGATACAACCGCGCGGCAAGCATCACATTCAACCGTTCGAGGATGCATAAACACCATATCGGAATGCAAAGCGGCCATATTGCTATACACAGCTATGTATGTTAAAGCAACTAAATTTACACTATTTGTCGTTCTTAATCAATTAGTGAATCATACCCTCCAACACAGACAGCTTTAAAGCCACCATTCAGGTTGACAGCTTCAAAAGCGTTCTGCTTCAAGATACGGTATGCCAGATAACCACGGTATCCTACCTGGCAATATGCCAAGATTTTCTTGCTTCTGTCCATCAGATGCAATGACCTCCGCAGGGTATCGAGTGGAATGTTAATAGCACCAATCAAATGACCCTTGCAGAACTCCTCAGGGGTGCGAACATCGACGACCTGGTACTTTTCGGGCAAACATCTCTTTTGAGTGCCATCACCGCTTTCGAAACAGATTTCCTTGACGAGGTCTTCAGCATAGACCGGTTGCATGAGACCTCTCAAAATGTTGCCGCCCACAAAGCCCGCCATATTGACCGGATCCTTTGCTGCTCCATATGGGGGAGCATAACCAAGCTCAACGTGTTCCAGGTCTTCGACGCTCATACCAGCACGAATTGCCATTGCGAGCACGTCTATTCTTTTGTCAATGCCCTGCTTGCCGACGATTTGTGCTCCGAGCAAACGACCCGAATCCACCTCAAAAACGACCTTCAAAACCATCGGCTCGGCCCCAGGGTAATATCCCACATGGTGCGAGGGATGAATGGTCAGATATTTTGTTTTGTCTCCGCGTCCCATGACTCTTAATGCCTCAACCGACAATCCCACCACACCGACGGTTAAGTCGAAGACTTTGCAAACCGCCGTGCCGACATTCCCGCGATAGTTGGCACTGAGTCCGCAAATGTTATCAGCGGCGAGACGCCCCTGACGATTCGCAGGGCCGGCCAGGGCGATTCTGACCGGATGTCCCGACACCAAATGTGGAGTTTCGACCATGTCTCCTACCGCGTAGATGTCGGGGTCGGATGTTTGCATTGTGTCATTCACGATGACACCTGATTTACCAATCTGGATGCCGGCATTCTCAACAATAGCGGTTCGCGCACGCACTCCCACGCTCACAATGATAAGGTCTGTCTCGACCGGATCAGTACCATTGAGCAGAATCTGGCTAGGCTTGTCAGACCCCGTTGGTGTGATCTCGGTAATGCGGGCGTTCAAAAGGAGGCGGATCCCATTGCGCTCCATTTCTTTTTGCAGAGGCATGGCCATATCATGGTCGACAGGGGGAAAGATATGGGGCAAGTATTCCATGACGGTGACGTTCAGGCCCAGCAATCGAAGGTTTTCCGCGGCTTCGAGGCCGATAAATCCCCCTCCTATGACTGTCGCGTTCCGACAGCCGTGCGCTGCAATATATGATTGAATCTTCTCCAAGTCGGGAATAGTTTGCAGCGTGAAAACATGTTCTGAATCAATGCCCTTGACAGTTGGTATGAAAGCGTCGGCGCCGAGGGACAGAACAAGCTTGTCGTAGCTGATGTTCTCGATGTCGCAGTGCAACTTGCCACTCTTGTTCCCGACACATTTGACATGGATGACCTTGTTTGGCCTGTCAATCCCTACAAGTTCGACCTCAGTCCTCACATCAATATTGAACCAGCTTGCAATCTTCTCGCTTGTTTGAACGTGTAATTTAGCCTCGTCTTTGATGACATTTCCCAAAGCATATGGGATTCCGCAGTTGGCGTAGCTGACATACTTTCCCTTCTCCAGGACAATGATATTTGCTTTCTCGTCTAGACGACGAAGCCGAGTGGCGCAGGACATGCCACCGGCAACGCCTCCGACAATAACGATGTTTTTAGGTTGTTCAACCGAAATCATGGTAATCTTCGTGGACCTTAAGTCGCAATATAATGCAATATTGCGGACTCAACGTAGGTATGGAGGTGGTCATTTTTAAAGTGTTGAGATCTTCATGAGCGCACATTCGACGCCACATTTCGTGAGTACTTGAGTGTTACGATTATAGCGCGAGGTAAATTCTATCACCTGATCCCACTCGGGGACTTCGTGGTAATATTCGAATACAACACTTAAACGGAATCATACCTAGATCACGCCATAACACCGTCACAGTTGCCATAAAATGATATTTGGGGAGTGTAACCTCCCTACCCTGGGGTGCATTAGGGGACAGATCCTAAAACGTCATAGTTCTTTCTTCCATCAGAAGATGAGGCAGATTACCAAGAACCTGCTACTTAGTACAAGTAGAAGTGCGAATAGCAATCCCCGAAAATCCCGAATTTACCTGTTCGGACCCGCTGTCGGGCTACACTTCTGTGTTCCAACACCTTATTGGCTATACAGTACACTGGTAAAAAGCCTTAGCATTTTGGTTCTACTTGGAACTCCCATTATTTAAGGTGGTCAGGTGCGGACGTGTCGCGCTCGCGTACTGGGTAGGGCTTCCTTAGGCAGAACCGCGTATTGCTTTGCTCGAGACGCTGGCCAAGCGCGGCCAACCCGAATACGCCGGTCTCATGTTGCACCGATGCCGAGGAGAGTTTGAGGATATGAGGAACTTCAGCCATGGAACAACCACCACCATCGACCGCACAGCGTCAATAAGCTCGAGTGACCTCCCAAACCAAAAACTTCACTAATATTTCAATCACTTCCGCAAGCAACCTAGCTATCACCACCATGCCATACAGCCAAACCACTTTTCTCAACATCCCGGTCAGCGACCTCCCCCGTTCTATTGCCTTTTACACCTCACTCGGCTTTGTTCAAAACCATACCTTTTCCGGCCCCTCTGCTGCTATGGTCTCCCTGCCCATTCCGTCCCACTTCGCAAGTCCGCATGATTCACCCATCAAAATCATGTTGCTCAGTCACGATTTCTTCAGGAGTTTTCTCCCGCCGAACAGGTCAATGGCGGATGCAAAGACAACAGCGCAGATGCTATTCTGTATGAGCCGTGAGAGCAAGGAAGCAGTGGACGACATGGTGAAAAGGGCAGCCGAAAGTGGGGTGAATGTGGATATCAGTGAGAAAAATGAAGAACAAAAGAAGGCTGAGCAGGAAGCCGGAATGTATGGGCGCAACTTTGAGGATCCAGATGGACATATCGTGGAGGTCGTGTATATGCCTGTCCAGTGCTATGAGGGGAAGGAATGATCCCTTGACCGGTCTCGGTATGCATAGTCTTTCCGAGTATTGGCAGGAGGTTGATCTCTTTGCGATAAATGATGAAGATTGAGTCGCACTGCAGGTAGTTGTCGACAGGCTCAGAATCACAGTGCATTGCGAGTGCCCGAGAGGTAGGGAACATAAAAGCGTGAACACTGATGATTTCTCAAGTGTACAAGATCGTCGAGTTCAGCTTCCCGACTTTGCGCGTCAGACTTTGTAGTACCCAGTACACATTCAAATCCTACATCCTGTGAATTTCTCACAATTTTGATCAGTGGAGTTGATTTCAGATGTTTGTGGCAAGTTTGCCGGGGTTTTCTCTTGCTGTCGACGCGAGCAGTTCACTTCTTGGTACAGACCCAATGCCACCTCTGCCCCCTTCACCCCTCTCGACAATATCCCTACCTTACGCAAGCGTAAAGGAGTAATACATCACAGGGCTCCAATCATCTCTTCCTTAGATCTCGGCATCTTTGAGCAAACTGTCATATTGAAAGAACTCAAGAGAGTTTCGATCGGAAACAGGTTCAAAGCGGCGTTAAGATATCTTTTGACCTATCATACCGTCTCAACCTGAGAAGATACAGTATTGTCCGAGTCTAGATTGCCCACCCATCTGTGAAGCAGCCGTCGTGTCTAGAAGTTTAGGTACAATGACTGGCCTGTTCACAAGATTCAATGTCGTCAAGGAATCACGCAGCCATTGCCCGTCTCCTCCGCGAGTTTATTTGAAACAAATACCACACGTATTCAAGCACCTTTCACGCTATGGTAGGAAAAGTTGAGTTATGATGCCTGCCCCGAACATTGCTAGAACCGTGATCAAGCTTGAAAACGACAACGCAGAGAGACCGCTGAGACCGTGCCCTGACGTACAGCCTCCCGCTAATCTTGCGCCGAAACCCATAGAAAATCCGCCAATCAGCGCTTGCGCAACAGGAATTGCAGGCGCTCCGACTGTCGCCTCGGGCTGTAAGAGTTCGGTGTATACAAGGCTTCCAGCAAACATTCCCAGTGCAAAAGTGATCGCTTTGGGGAAAGTTCCAGGTTCTGGCACATCTTTGAAACCAACTCCATGCAGCAGGTATCGCCCGAGATGTTCATATGCCGCTGAGACACCGACTGGGTTGCCAGTAAAATAGATTGAGAATCCTTGGGCGGCGGCTAGAAGGACGCCTCCGAGCACTGTTGGAATGGTGGCAAAGGATCTTCCGGGTAGTGTCAGACTTGACAAGATGATGGCACTGAAACAAAAGGCGTCAAACGTCAGGAAAATAACTGCAGGTTCAACGTGCGTTTTCGATGCAATGGTCTGGGCGCCAGGCTGCTGGGGTTTGTGTTCAGGATCTTCCTTGCATTTTAGGAGTTTTCCGAATTTGAGGAAAAAGGAAGCTCCTAGAAGAAGGCCAAGTGTCGTTGGTCCGCTTGATCGAAATCCCTGAGCCAGCTGGACAATGGCCGTGCCCGGACAAGCACCCGTGAGACTCATCCCGATTCCAAGGAGCGCACCTCCAATGATATTCGCGTCGTAGGGGGAAAACCAGTTCAGAGTCGAGTTGGATCGAACACATCGTTTTGAAATGCCGCATTTCTCAAAGTAGAGCATAACAATCCTGAGAATGTCAGCGACTTGCGAGCTTGCGAACGAAATTCCCACACACTTACGCACTGGTTGCGCATGCTGTCAGGAAAACTTCAAGCATATGAAAATCAGTCAGTCGCATCTGGCTGATAATGACCGACGGGTGGTAGACCCTCGACATTGTCAGGGCGACACCGAAAACTGCGCCCGCTCCCGTGGACCTTAGAATATCTGAGAGCATTTTATTATAGTTGTGAGTTGTGTAACAAGTATGGATTTTGTTTCAAATTGTTGGAAACAGATTCAGGGTGATTCAGGCGAGATATAATTGTACTTGGTAGAATGTGAACAAACTACTCAGTTGTTATCCCTCGTTCTGAATCGGATAATCTGGTTAAATCACTGGTCGGCGACCACCGGGGATGGCCACTTTTTTCCATTCCTTTCACGCCACTCGCCGTTCATCACTCGTAAATTCGCTGCGGTATTTCCACGGCCCAAGACTTGCCATAGTTGCTTCATCTCCTCGGTTACTTGTCATGGAAGATTGGAAAAGATTGCCAAGGACCAAGGGTCATATTTGTCCGATCGGAAAGTCCAATCTTTTCTCACCCAGAGACTTTTTCGCGGCAGGAAAGATGAACAAATCAGAAACTACAATTACTCACTCTCTGACATTCTCCTAGATTGACCTGGGTAATAAAGCAATATCAACCCGGGTTGTTACAGACAACTGTCCTGTTTCAAGCCTCCGACGCCTTTTGGCCTTCCTTCTTCTCGTGTCTCTCTAGCACCTCAGGCTCTCTTGCATGGGCAAGCCTCACATTGCTCTGCCTCGCACTTTCAAATTTCGAAGATCGTTCGGTGTTGATTGATATTTTAGCAAAATAGAAAGCTCCGGCTCCTGCCGCTACCAACGCGAGCCATCCATACCTGATATCCTCCGGTCAGGCTCCTGCCGATCAAGATATCTATAGTTTAGCAAGTCTCCTGTTAAACCTACCCCACAGAGTATATCTGAAATAGTGGTCAGGACTTAATCCATTAAGCCATTAATCTGGGTGTACGTGCTGTATTCGTTATGCTTTTGACCCACCGATGTCGTGAACGTTCAAAGGAAGAACCTGAGGAATGCAGATCGGATTATGAGATATTGAAATTCACATGTTGATTTCAGGAGCAGGAGTTCAATCAGTCATGTTCTCTTTTACAAGTAGATATATTAGGCGGAGCAGGTCAGCGTTTGCATCTCATGCTTCTCTCATGACGGCCAAGTCCGGATAAGGCTGGGAGATTTAATCATCGACAATGGGCAGAATCCCGCTGTCTGACCCACAATACTGTCGGGGATCTCGGGAAGATACATAATATGGAATCCACATCGGGCTTTGTATGGATATCCGGGGGGAGGGTGGATGGCTTTGTGTCAGATCCACCAGTTTGGCCTTACCGAGAATATCGAAGTGAGTGGAATCTATTTGTTATATTGGTGAAATATCTTCTCTGGCAACGTGTTCCTGGAAGGTGTTTTTTTTCCCCAAGGCCGAACTGTTGCACATTTAACAATAACCTTCCAGGTGGACTTGCCTGTCTTCAACTGAAAAGTAGTAGCCTTCCGATGATCATCTACCAAGTCAGGTACCTGCACGACCTTTTTGCCACTGGCGATCTGAGAAGAAAAGTCGCCGAACTGACGCCTGTTACTGTTACACATCAGGTCGGCAGCATATTAACCTTGCCCTCAGCTAGCGCCTCGCTTGCTGGAGCAATCAACCCTGTGCGTAGTTCGTTTGCCGCATCCCAACCGGCTTTCTATTTGAAGATTGAGCGAGGTGAAAATAGTTTCGCGGGGTTTCGGCCAGGCTGAACCCTCAAAATGCTCCATGAAACTAAAGAGCTCCTAGTCAAGGGAGTTTCCTCAGATTTTGCAAGCACTTAAGGATTTGCAAATGCCTCTGAAGCGGGTTTCCATGCTTGGTGACTTGCATTGTGAAGATATCGCCGAGAACCGCCACACCGGGGGGGACATGGCAGCTAAGAGGCTACATTATCCACACTCACTGCTTGTCTTGAATTGGCCAGCACGGCGAGTTTCTCTGACGTGTGCTTTCCCAGGAAGAACTTGCTGTTAACCTCCTGTTGCATCCAACAAATGAACCACCGCTTCGAAACCCTTCCCAGGACATTTTTACAAATGAAAAAAGCTATCCCGCCTATAAGCAGGCTGCCCGCCCAAGTTGAATCTCCATCACGAGTTTGGAAGGTCATCAGATAATCTAGAGGATTTACTCCAGTGACCCGGCCAGCCGGGCCAGTCGCGGCTCACTCCGTTACAAGGGTCGTACTGGTAACAAAACCAGATCGAATGAGAGCGAGTTCAACAAGCTCGACCGACTTCGTCCTTCTGAGTCTGTACCGAAAGTGGCGAGCACTGCTGACTTCGAGAAGACATAGCCTCTGTGATACCATGACAAAGTCTGCCCGAGAGATCTCTGGTACTTCGCTAGACGTCGACAAATAAGGTAGAGATGGCAACTTCCTGCTCCGCGTCTCTCACGCACAACGCGAAACGTCTCAGGGCGTTGTCCCTGAATACAATTAGGTTAACCCCGCTTCTATTCCTCGTTCCGTTCTGCCGCAATTCCCCTCATTTTTGTGCTGCTACTAAGGTCTCGTTCAGGGACTTGTGCAGTCGATGCCGCGTGCGAGAGAACAGTTGGGCTCGCTTAGCTCTGGCTGGAGCAATTTGCTGGACTGCGACGTGGAACGACGCGACCACCCCTAAAGAAGAGTGTCACTTAGATATGTGCACTCCGACCTGGGCCTGAGCTATGGGAACCGTGAGATCTCACGCGATACATGGCTTCGTGTTCATAAGTGTGAGGAAGTCTATGTCGCACTGGTCCGTGAGAGCGGTTCCGCTTGATTTCCCTGACCTATAAATATGTTGCCTCCTTCTCCATATGAAATCCATAATCCTTGCGTTTTCTAAGCAATCTTTCAACTTGCAGTTCCCTCTAAGGCTTACGACATGGCTTTAAATCTGCAAGGCAAAACAGCACTCGTGACCGGTGGAGGCTCGGGCATCTGCTTGGAACTTGTCAAGAAATTGTTGGAAGGAGGAAGTAATGTTGTTGTCGTCGACTTGGGATTGCGGCCAGAGGCCGAGGAGGTGGTCAGACACTCCAGCTCCGGTCCAGTGAAGGCCAAGTTCATCAAAACAGATGTCACAAAATGGGATCAGTTGCAGGCCAGTTTCGACTTCACCATGAAGGAATTTGGCAGACTTGACATTGTCGTCCCCGGAGCAGGCGTCTTTGAGCCCGTACGTAACACTAAGGCAAACTCAGCACCTGGTGTTTGCTGACCGCACCTAGCCCTGGTCCAACTTCTGGCATTTCAACACTGGAAAGGACACGATTGCCTCCTCATCATATCAGACATTGGAGATCAACGTCACCCATCCGATCCGAGCCACCCAACTAGCTATTGACTATTTTCTCCGCCAGAAGCTTGGTCACGGAATCGTGGTCATCGTGGCTTCAATCGCAGCGCAGCTTGCACTCATGCCAACGCCAATGTACGCGGCAAGCAAACATGCCATGTCGGGTTTCACTCGGTCTTTGGCAGACTTGGAGCCTAAACTGAATATCCGAGTGAACGCTGTGGCCCCTGGCTGCGTCAAGACCCCTCTCTGGACGACTGATAAACTGGGCTGGATGGACGAAGAGACTGATGCCTGGGTGCCTGCTGAGAAGGTCGCGCAGACAATGATCGACCTGATCACGAAGAAAGAGAATGTTGGGGGCACCGTACTTGAAGTTGGCGTGGATCTTGTACGACCTGTTCATGAGCTGAACGACCCTGGCCCATCGGGCAGGGGTCACACAGTGGGGAGGTTGGCCGCTGTTAGCAACGACGTATTTAGTCTGATTGCTGAAAACTTTGGTAAATAGCACCTCGTCGAATATCATTCACTTGAGAATCCAGGCATCCGGATTCCATCGCGGGAGATTCTCTCGGGCAGCCGACGAAACTACTCTCCCTTTGACATAAGAAAAAATATTCCCTTCGGCCCTACAAGCTGACCTCGTAAGGGAGTTTATCAGCCCGAGCTGCGAAAAAGCAATAAGCGACATGGATCAGGATGGGCTGGGCAGATTGCAGGTGCAGGGCTTGTAACCAGCAAGAGGTTGCGAGAGGTTCGAAGGAAGGAGACCTTCAGGCTGGCTCGGGACGAGCCACTACAAGGCTATGCCGATATGTACTCGGCACGGAGCATTATGACCCACAAGTTCCATTGGTTCGACGCTCAAATGGCGACAAACAAAACCCAACATAAAGTCAAGGAAAACTTTGAATATGCTGGGGCATACATATATATTTCAGAACGCTCTAACCAGCGATTCACAGGCAGACGCCGAGTTGATAACCATAAGTGCGCTGCATACCACAGTAAAAAATCCCTGCCACTACAAAAATTCAACCCGGGATGGTTACCGTGTTGGCTCTGATCCTTCTCCTCACCAATTTAAGCACTTCCCTCACAAGCGCGACGCTACCTTCTCCCAGGTCCAGTCAACTTACAGAGACACTTGCATCTTCAATAGTCTCGCGAAGTATCATACCAGCAGGCTGTTATGCCACAATTCCCGTCGGCTGGGGTGATTATCTAGTCAACCGAACGATCAATATATGTTACCCATATTTGGAACCTACCTGTGAAAGGCTTGCTAAGGCTACACTCGCGAAATGGACCGATTTCTGTGCACAATGGGATTCGGAAGGTAAAAACCCTGCGAAGACCTGCCAGTGGAAAACGAATAAGCCATTCACCACCTACAAGGACGCCCCTGAGCATGATGAGAGTCTAAATATGCCCTATCGAGTGCCCGGCCCCTTGAGATGTTGTCCCCCACCATACGAAGGGCTGGGCGTGGCCAGCTTTCACATGCAAGACAACATCTGCAGGATGTGGAAGGTCAAAAACGATGGAGAGTACCGTTATTATTCTCAAAACTTCCCCTTGTACGGAGTTTACGATGAAGAATACAACTACGAAAACATGAACATCTGGTCATACGACGACCGGACTGGAATTTCTGACCATATTACTCTCTTGGATGAAGAAGCGAGAGAAGATCTCAGAACAGATTATTTCCCCCTCACGTTGGAGGACCTTATCAAGGCTGAGAATGATGATAACAGGAAGGAAAACAGGCATGGACATCTATCGCCATTCTACTGACTCAAGAAAGGAGGAGCTACGACGATTCCCATCCGGTGTAAAACCCATCCCGCCGAGGATTAGCATAGAAATAGCCGGTGCACCTTGTGCCACCTTCTCCGGCTGTGAGAGCAAGATTTGAAGCCAGCGCAAACACTTCCATTGTGGTCTCTTCTGGCCTATGCGCTTCCCTCTACTTGATTTGCAGGTGTCCCCTTTATCGATTTGGTGTCAACGATCAGGAAAGACCACGGGCCGGTATTCCCATTTTTTGCCATCCTACTTTACGCGCTCAATAAGTTCAGCGCGGCATCGACCACGAATACAAGGCATAGACGTTTACTTTTATACCATGTATAGAGTATAATAGCAAAGAATAGGCAAAGCCTTGCGTGAAACATTCCTTTGATAGTCTGATATTGCTAGCGCTGCCCCGTCCGAACTCTTTCCCACCACATCCAAGCCTATGCAATGGAGCGGAGCTGTTTTGTCTTCTTTGCCAACCCGCGGCCAATCTTAAAGAGAAGCCTTCATACAAGCCGCAGCCGTCGTCGCAGCATAGTTCTTCCAGCTCTTGTTCTTGCAGCGGTCAGCTTAATTGCAGACGCCTTTGATGATGGCCGTGGCAAAGGTGTCACAAGCTCCAGCCTCAGTGGCTCCATCTGCAGAGAAGGAATGGAATCCATAAAGAGCTTCAATTCAAGATACCCTGGCATACAACCGACTGCTTGGAGCCCAGAATAGAGCTGCGATACCGGTAGGAATGTGCGCTAGTCAATGTGGCTGAGAATATTGTATCTGCTCAAATGGCAGCAAATTCGCACCAATTGGGCCATGAATGCCTCGAAGAGCGGCTGTCGTACTTCCCAAGAGCGGGTGGGGACGGTGAGATTTGGAGTACTTGTATGTTAGAATGATAATGTGAAACCAGGCTTGAAAAATTGGCGTCATCGGATCCGAAGCATTCGCTCTCCAAATTTCCCCAACTCGGATCATCAGACGCAGAATGTGCACACTGTGGTTTCCCTTCGCCACGAAACAATCTTGTTAATCTTGAGACTGACATCTCTCTGCTGCCAGCCCCGTGGCTCTTTTGATCCTTCCTGTGTTCTCCGCCGATCCAAGATGAAAATCGCCTTTGAGGAAGCCCAACAGCTGGCGGACCGTGCTTTGCGCGAGCTCGGGTACGAAGAAGAAGATATTGCCATCATTCGTAACCATCTGATTGACAGCGAGCTGCGAGGTTATGGAATAGCCGGGCTCGCACGAATACTGAGCATCGCCGACAGACTGTCTGGTAAGGCGGCGTCTTCTTCCGTCGAGGTGACCTTGGAATCGCCCACGACAGCCCAGCTCAATGGCAAGGACAGTCTCGGCTATCTGGTGGCTCACAAGGCGACGAAAGTGGCTATCGAAAAGGCCAAAGCTTCTGGGGTGTCAGCCGTAGGAGCAAATAACACATACTATACCGGAATGCTGTCGTATTATGCTGAGATGGCTGCGGCCGAAGACCTTGTGACTATCATCGCATCGAATTGCAGCCCCTGGGTAGCCCCACAGGGGACATACAAACCTCTAGTTGGCACCAATCCGTTCTGCATCGGGGTCCCCACTGATAGCGTCCCCATCATCTACGATATTGGGACTTCCAGGATCATTCATGCGCAAGTGATGCTGGCGATGCGCAAGAACGAACAATTGCCACCAGATACAGCCTACGACGAGAACGGAGAAATGACGACCGATCCTGAGAAGGCGCTGAAGGGAGCTCTGGCGGTTTGGGGCGGTGCAAAAGGAAGTGGTTTGGCTATTGCGGTCCAGCTGCTGGGGATTCTAGCTGGTTCCCCTGCACTGCCACCAAATCTAGAAGAGTTCGGGTTCTTCATTATGGCCATCGATCCAGGAAAGTTTAGGCCGATGGCTGATTTCAAACGCGAGGTGGGAAACCTCATCACTGCTTTCCACACTACTCCAACACTTCCTGGCCATGCTCTGAGGCTGCCATTTGAACGGTCGAACCGTCGACGAGCCGAAACCAGAGCCAGCGGATATCTCGAGGTCGATGATGTCGTGATCGAGCGGCTTGAAGCATTGATATCGCTGCAGTGACCTGGGGTTGACATTTTACAGTCAGAGAGAGTCAAAATTACGGCAAGGTTTTCCTGCCTAGACCCCTTAGTTCTGGTTAGTGATTGTCCTCCTCGTCAGAGATATATTGCAGGCACGCGCAGGATAGAATAATCATGTCGATACTCTGGAAGCTAGAGATCATCTCATGTGGCTCAAAAAGAGTCTTCTTGATCCACTCGACCGTGATCCGCAGCGGCGAACTGTGAGGACAACATCAAACATCCCTCTGCAACACTTGCATCATTGGAGTTCTCAAAGCAGAACTTAATACAGTCTTCAACTAGAACAAGATTCCCCAACGCAAGTCTACGACAAATTGTATGTGCATTCGGCGTATAGCGCGAATGTGTAATGAAGATAAACTTCTATTTGACCGCTGGCGTTTAGGAGTGCTAAATGGAGCCACTGCAAGCCCACGATTTCTCTTGCACGGGGTCAATTCTTTTTCACACCCGCAAAATCCTGAACGGACATTCTTCTCCATCTCAAGCCCTCACGTACGGACGATAGACCGGATCCCACATCTGTGCCTCTACCCATTCTTGTAATTCCTCATCAGAGTCAACAGGAATGTCTACCTCTTGCGCCAGTCCCTCCTCCACCGCACATCGAATCACTGCCATCGCAATCTTGACGCTAACTGGCCTGGCCTGTTCGACACCTGGAACAAGGGCTTTTTCTGGATGACGCATGGCCGGAGCTTGCTTGGCTAGCGCAGTCACCGCCGCCACGAGCATCTTATCCGACAACAGTTTGGTCCGACATAACACGCCGCCCAAGCCGATCCCAGGGAAGCAGACTGAGTTGTTGCATTCCGCCACTTCGATCTCCTTACCACTGTGCTTGACAGGCGGAAATGGCGAGCCCGTAGCAACGAGAGCACGGCCATCAGTCCACTCGATGACATCTTCCGGTTTGGCTTCGTGTAGACGTGTAGGATTGCTGAGCGGTAATATTATCGGCCTTTCGACATGCTTTGCCATCTCTTTGACTGCGTCCTTTGTGAAAGCGCCAGGGACTGTGGACGTCCCTATCAGGACGTGAGGTTTGACCTCGGCAATGATTGATTCGAGGGATCTGGTGTCTTTGCCTTGCCATTCGGAAGCTTTGCGCACAAAAGGTTTCTGTGCGACGGAGAGGGTATCTACCATGTTGTCGAGGAGCAGACCTGGCTTATCGACACACCTTGGACAGTCAGCTCCTCCTCCGTGATATAAGGAAACTCTTACCATATCTGGTTCGCAACGTCTTCCTTATTTTTCCCGGATTGCGTGGCGATGGCCGCCTGAACTTGCTCGGCGATTCCACAACCAGCAGTCCCAGCACCGAAAATAACCACTCTCAAGTCCGTCATCTTCACTCCGTTGATATGCAGCCCGGCCATAATCGCAGCTAGAGTCACACATCCCGTCCCTTGAATGTCATCATTGAAAACGGTGAACTCACCCCGATATTTGTCGAGCAGCCTTCGAGCATTGGGAAGACCAAAATCCTCAAAATGGACATAAGCTTTTGGATAGAGCTTTTTGGCTGTGTGGACGAATTTGTCGCAAAAGTCGTCATACTTTTGGCCTCGGACACGTCTGAAACGATGGCCGAGATAGAGGTCATCATTCAACAACTTTTCGTTGTCCGTTCCGGTGTCGAGGACTACAGGAAGGGTTCGGTCCGGATGCAATCCGCCACAGATGGTCATCAGAGCCAGCTTGGCCACACTGATCAAGATGCCTCCAACCCCTTGATCGCCGATCCCGAGGATCTCTTCCCCATCACTAACAACGATGTAGTCGACACCTCCCTCAGGGTCATCCTCTCTAACAAACTTGCTTAGGCGCTCCTCCACCTCATCTGGATGTTTGATGCTCAAAAAGCAACCATCAGGCCTTCGGAAGACTCGAGAGTAGTTCTCAATCGCATCGCCCTCTGTCGGAGTATAGATGACACTGAACATTTCCCGCAGGTGGTCTTGAATCAGACGATAGTAGAGCACGGTATTCTGCTCGGCCATGGAGGTCATGAAGGTATTCTTGGAGAGATCATCTGGTTGATTGCAGTATTGCTGATAGGCTCGCGTGACCTGTTCGTCAAGTGTCTGGATATTGGTCGGCAGGAGGCCCTTGAGGCCGAAGTCCAGACGTTCTTGGGCCGTGAAGCATGTTCCTTTGTTGTAGAAAGGGTTATCCAGAAGGAGGCGGCCGTGGAGAGGTACTTTGAGCGGTCCTTTGTTGGCGAGTGGAAGGTGGTCGAATTTGCCCTTGTGACTTGCCATAGTCATCGGATAGTCGTTTCAGTTTTTTGTGACAAGAGCGAGACGAGGCCACAGAGAAAAGAATATTTCGGAAATCAACGTTGACCAGAAAGTGATGTCAATCATGCGATGGAGAAGCTCGAGCTCTAAGCAGGCTGCAGAATCCATGTCACTGCCGGATCATCTCATTGGGCGATAACTCTTCCGGATCCGCTGATGTGGACACCCTGGACACTCTGGACACTCGAATCACATGCTTCCCTTTTCGGCCCAATGGATCTAGATGCAATTCCCTCTCAGGAGGGAATACACTTCAGCCACTGACAGATACAAGGGCTTGAAGGCCCTAAGCTGTTAATCTTCATCTTGACCGAAATATTCGTGAGCCATCAGATTTACCACCATGGCAGCCTCCTCAAGCGATTGGACGACTTTGACATCGCTCCCTAATGCTGGCCAGCCGCCTTCTCGATCAAGGTGAAGGGCTTCCCAGCGAGCGCCGATCGCGCCAACATAGTCTTTTGCGTACTCATCTCCGATGTGAATCCGCAGCGTCCTTGAAATGTCGGCTTGATGGCTGATGGCTGACGACACTTTTCTGAATGCTTCCGTTATGCTGGACGCCGGCTCACAGTTCTGTTCGGATCGAGAAATAGGCATCGGAAAAACAAGCCTCAGGGCTTCGAGCCAAATTTTCTCGTCTGGCTTTTCCGCGTCGGCGTCGTAGCTCGTGCACAGGAAGTCGAAGTCGTTCTGGAGATTGTAATACTCTCTGAAGGGACTGTCGAAGGCCAATTTGGATGGATCGCGGAGACTGTCCATATGCGTTTTCATCACGCTTTCGAAGTCTGGAATATTCGAAGGTCCTGTCCGAAAACCCATGTCCTGAAGCACCACTCTGACTCGAGGGTCGGAGTTTGTGACAATGCCAGTCGCCACGAGCGGTCCTTCTGGATCAGCAAACTGTTTCTTGAGGGAAGCCATGCTCTGGAGAAAGGGTTTCACGTCGGGAAATGGTTCGTAAGCAGCACCAGAGGAAAAATGTTTGTAAAGAGCAGGCCCCAAATCCTTTGGCAGCGCTGCCTCTCCCCCACCCACCAGGTCGCCAAATGCCCGGTTGACAACTTTCGACCACCATATCTCAGGACTTCCTAGGGTTTTCTTGCCATAGTTGGGGTGCGCGGCGTTGTAATGCTTGAAGGAAGATTTGAACGATCGATCCAATTGTTTGAGATCGACACTGGCCTTGAGCCCGCAACTCTCGGCCACTTGTAGATACTGCACAGCCACCGGCTGCCGGAAATTGTACAATGTTCCAAGAGCATCAAGGGTGACGACAAGCATGGGAAGTTTCTTGGGGTGGAACAATGCACTGAACAAACCCATTACCGTCTCATAGGTGAGATTCCTTCAATAGCGCTCCACGACTGACAAGCTGAAAGAGCAGAAATAATTTGGCAAAACCAATTGCGTTTTTGACTAGAACGAAGGGTCGGCTTTGAGGATCGATGATGCCATGATCAAAGGTTGGCGAAGAGACTCTGCTCTGGAGGGAAATTTAAGCCCTAGCCCACCAGCCCGCTAGTTCTGCAGTAGCAAGCCCCCAGCCTTGGAAGTTGTGGTAGCTCACTTCGACCCTTCAACCCGCACTCGCCGCCACCGAGCCGCCTGCCAGCGCCGCCACTGGCCACCGCAGTTTCTGGCGATTTGCAATCCAGCACACGAACAATTTCATAATTTGTCAATCGACGTTGCTGGAATCTTACGCTACTCTCTCCATCTCCCTCTCTGTCGGTCTCTCGGAAACATTAGAAAGGTTCGTTCTCCCTCAAACCTTCTTCTTGATTCGTCAAACTGTTCTCCTCGAAGCTTCACCGCGTCTCACGGCCTCTGCGCTCGTCGCTCTATCTCTCCCTTGCCGCTGCATCAGTATCTCTAGAAAAACAACAGCCACCAGCTAAAGCGAACTTTTCTTCCTCGCTTTTGCGCGCCATGGCGCCCCCTCACACTAGGGTTGCCATTATTGGCTCCGGCCCTGCCGCCCACACAGCTGCGATCTATCTCTCCCGCGCAGAGCTCAAACCCGTCCTGTATGAAGGCTTCCTCGCTGGGGGTACCGCAGCCGGAGGCCAATTAACAACCACCACCGACGTGGAGAATTATCCAGGCTTCTCCAAAGGCATTGGTGGTGCCGAGCTGATGGAAGAGATGAAAGCACAGTCCCTCCGCTTCGGCACTGAGATCATCACCGAAACAATCACAAGGGTCGACCTGAAATCACGGCCGTTTCGTTTGTGGAGAGAGTACCAAGATGGAGAATCAGACGAACCTGCACATACGGCTGATGCCCTCGTCATTGCGACCGGCGCCAATGCGAGACGGTTACATTTACCTGGCGAGGAGACGTATTGGCAAAACGGTATATCGGCATGCGCAGTTTGTGACGGGGCTGTCCCCATCTTCCGCAACAAACCGCTCGTGGTGATTGGGGGTGGTGATTCTGCTGCAGAGGAGGCCATGTTTCTGACCAAATACGGTTCCCACGTCACCGTGCTGGTGAGGAGGGACAAGCTGCGGGCCTCGAAAACCATGGCGAAACGATTGCTGGCGAATCCAAAGGTGACAGTGAAATTCAACCATGTTGCTGTCGAGGTACAAGGAGAAAACAAACCACGAGGACTAATGACGCATCTGAAGGTCAGGAACGTGGTCACGAAAGAAGAGGAAGTCCTGGAAGCCAACGGACTGTTTTATGCCGTCGGTCATGACCCGGCAACGGCTATGTTCAAGGGCCAAATGAATACAGACGAAGACGGCTACATTCTGACGAAGCCCGGCACAAGTTACACCAGTATCTCTGGCGTGTTTGCGGCCGGAGATGTGCAGGACAAACGGTATCGCCAGGCTATCACCAGTGCCGGAAGCGGATGCATAGCAGCTCTCGAAGCGGAGAAGTACCTGGCGGAGTTGGAGGATTCCGAATTGGACATTGAGAAGGAGAAACAGGCGAAGAAACCAGAAATCAACGGTGAGACAGCCCCGGAGTATCGCTCCAACCCGCTGTTGTAATTGTATGATTGTCATGAGTGGACGCTAGGCAGATAGATGATAGAGATGCCTAAAATTCGGAGACGACCAGTTTATGGCTAAGATACTTTTCTCATGCAAAGGCTAGCCAGCGCCTATCGCTATGCGCAATGTCAGTTGTATTACGAATTTCCAACTCAGCATTCACACAAGGACATCATCTCCTCCTCAGATACCATGCAAATGCCGTGCTATGGACGTCAGCTTGGTAAGGGCTGGGGACCTCGGCCAATCCTGGCCTTGCAACGGGGTGTCTCAAGTATACTGCCGCGCAGATGTTGTGATTGACTTCGAGGAACCGTGGGATGAAAGCAAATGCACTCATGTATTCACGCGGCATCCAGGGAGTGGCATACGGTTTGGAGTCGTCAACGGGGTTCTCGTGCATGGAGCGCAGTGCAGCGTAAAGCTCGTTGTAATCAGCATCAGTGAGAATTGTCTCCTGCTCAAGTTCAGAGGTAGTCGATTCGGCCGCTTTTCTTGTCTCTGGACTTGGGTCAGAAGAAAGGGTCTTGTCCTCTTGTGCAGAAGGCAGGGCGTTTGCGCCGGCATCTTGGTTTTCTCTCCGGATTTTTAGCTGGTGTTGGATTTCCGTAAACTGAGCCTCGAGGCTATCCGTCAGGATTGTTGACGATGAGGATCGTGAGAGCAGCTTTTTGATGGCGGAGGAGAATCCTCGAAGGTCCTGCTTCCGCTTCGCTCCGATATCTCGTTTCGATGTGGCAAGGATACTCTTTGCTTTTGCTCGTAGGTCCTTCAGCACTTCCCGCGGATCCCTATCGACATCGACGTCCTCTTCAGCCGCTTCTTCAGCGGTCTTTCCTTTCTCAGCGGCTTCTGCTGTTTCTTCGCTGTTCCCTTCATCTGCCCCCTCTTCGCTCTTCGCCTTTGTCGGGATTTTGGGTGCTCCAGTCGCCCACATAACTCGTTCTGGTTCAACCTGAAACATATCTCCAGGGTTAAGTAAATAGCCCGGGTATCGCATCTGTTCATGGTGTTAAGTCTGCTTAATGGAAGTCGGCATTCACGTCCTCACCTGCTTGCCGTTGACCTTCACCGCTCCGTGTACAACAAACTGCCTGGCTTGCCGAGCGCTACTTGCGAACATAGCTCTGAAGATGGCCGTGTCTAATCTCCGCTCCATCGGCGCAAATGTCATTTGCATGTACGGGACCGCTGTTGCCGTCTTTTGCTTTCCTCTTGTCTCCAACCCTGATCCACGACCAGCAGATTCAAGCGAGCCATCATTGGAAGCCAGATATTCTGCGTCCATAGGTATCACTGATCGGATCCTCCTGTCGAACATTCGCAACCACTGCTTCTCACGGATGTGCTCGCCATGATAATTACGCGCCAACGACTTTGATGTCCATTTCTGTTTGAAAAAGTTATGTGGTTTTCCCGTGTAAGGCATCTGCCGTGCCAAGTTGTAGAGGTTGTATTTGTTCCATGACTGTCGGATTTTCTGGGCGAGCTGTCAGGAATTGCCTCGACAGAGAGGGCATATCTTTACTCACCACTTCGCCCAAAAAGTTCTTCTTTACCTTAAGAGGCGTCGACGGTTTGCGCGGCATCTTCAAAGACGGAGTAGACACTGGTCGGATGCATCGAAAGATTTCGTGCTTGTCGCAGCTATGTAGACAAGGATCGCCGGACCAGGAATATTGAGTTTTTCCGAAGCCCGGGCTGATATTTCCGACGACCTAATACGAAAACGAAAATCTTTCAGCTTTTCGTATTATGTGCCTCTGTTCTTCAACTACCTAGGTATTACTGAAGAATCTGTGCACTTTTGTTATGTGTCTGTTAATGAGCACTTACAATATTGCGGATGGATAAAAGTGGCTTTTGTCAAAATGCTTGCGAGACTTTGTTCCATGTGGTGGGATGGATTGAAATACTGGAAAACGCTACTAGATCCGAGCTCGGGTGGTACAACCGCTTATAATATAGAAGCAAGGGTACTTGAGGTGAAGTTGAAAAGATGGAATGCTCAGCTTCCTGCACTCGGAAATGGCAGCCAAACAGCTTCATCCAAGCTACGGCAATTACATCTCCCTCCAACAGCGCTATCCCAGGAGGGCGTTTCGGAATTTCAAGCAGGCAAATCACGCCAAATACAAAATCTCATCCACTGTTCCTGGCCAAAAACTCCTCGCTTGATGCTTCATAAAGTCGTGACAGGCAAGAGAAGTCAACACTGCATAGTTTGCCAGAAGTAGTCGGCGTAAAACCACTTTGAGAACTTCGGGTCGATATTGACAACATGCACATCGCCCTTCTTCGTGTTTGCAATCGTCGCCTTATTGTAGTTTCCTGCTTCATCCTGCTCCAAGGCAATTCCGAGTGATCTGTACAGCCAAAGACGCAGTCTACTCTCAAGTCAGCACTGGTTCCCATATCTCACGGTAGCCAACGCACATGGTGGGATCATCAATTTCGCGGGCCGCCCGCACATTCTCATCGCCTTCGACACCTTGTTCTTCCAAGTAGGACAATCGCAACTTCAACCGGTCAAGTTCTGATTCAAGTCTCTCGCTCTCAGCTTCTAGTTCCGAGGCCTGTTTGGCAATTCGGAACTTCTTAGTGTCTAGTTGCACAATCTCGCTGGCATGTCTACCGCTGTCATGGCCGGAGAGCACTTCTCGATGCTGCGAGGACAAAGTTGCCAATTGACGAGATAGTTTTCTCAGAGCGTTCTCAGCGTCTCGAATCCGAAGTTCGCGGGATTGTTGTAGGGTAGATAAGGAGTCATTGACACGCGACAGAGCGGCTTTGTCGGGTGCAATATTGAAGTTCGAAATGGTTGCGCGGATGAGCTGCATCATGTTAGGCTAGTCTTCACCTTGAAAAGAGAGGTCACTTACAGTGGACGGGTCTTCGTCAAGGAGCATTGTGAGCAATGTTGGCCAAAAGGTTCAGTGAATGTGTGAAAGGGTTGCTGTCGAGTTGAGGGGGATTTGGTTTGTTCGTTCATTGTTGACAGTGGTCGCAAGGAGCAACCTGCCGAGGCCCGGCCTTGTGAGGTTCCAGAAGGCCTAGTGGCAGACAGACGTCATGCCCAAGCCATCACTCCGTTTGCTGAGCCACAAGTCCATGTTTTCCACTCCGACCAGATCAACAGGCACCCAAAGCAATCGCCATCCGAATCTTATTATCGTCTCACTATCCCCCACAAGGCTGCTACTCGCCCGACTCAAATCGCGATGCCGTCAAATCTGCCATATGCCGCAGACGCAGAAAGGTTAGTGTCTGCACTCACATCCCCAGATAGCCAGGCTGACCCCATCTGTTGTAGTCCTCTCAAACCGGTAGAGTTACAAGTTCTTCGCGCACAGTATGAGAAAGAGGGCGAGTATGTGGGAGTTCAGACGAAATTCAACTATGCATGGGTATGGTGATCCGCTGGCCCGGCGCAAGAGATGTCGCAATTGACGGTTGTAGGGCTTAATCAAATCAAACCAGCGAAGCGAGCAACAACTGGGCGTACAGCTACTATCCGACATTTTCAAGACAACTCCTGAAAGGAGAAGAGAATGCTTATACTACCTGGCACTGGGAAACTACAAGTTGGGAAATTATGCTGAAGCGAGACGGTATAACGAGTTGTTACTAGAGAAGGAGCCTGGAAATCTGCAGGCTGCTAGCCTGCGACAATTGATCGATGACAAAGTATCAAGGGAGGGTTTGATGGGTGTTGCAATCATTGGCGGTGTTGCTGTTGCGGTGGGCATCGTTGGAGGCATGATAATGAGAGGATCACGGAAGAGGTGATGCTGTTTTCGAGCCCCTTGCGTCTGCTTTGGGGGGCTGTGTATGATAATTGCCTGGGACCGGGAGAATGGCCTGGTCTGGAGAATGATTTGGAATGGCGTCGAACAATGGACATGAGCAAACCAACACAGCGATCAGCTGGTGCGATCATTTTTGTTGGAGAAAACGCCAGTTGGCTCCAATTCATCCACAATCACTGCTTTTCCACGAAGGGGATTAAACCTCGTATGTTTATCGATAACTTCGGGGCAAGTGATGTGGCGGTGATGCAATCCCACCCGGTTGACACGCATACAACGGAAACCCACTGGACTTTCTGATTAATTACCTGCCATCTTTTGATTCATCAATACCTCTAATATCATTTCGCCCAGTCCCTCTCTAGCCTGCCGGGAAGATTCTTCTGTCCTTGCACGATCAACAACACTATCGAAACATTGCATTCCGCCACAAACGCACTGTCTCATCAACACGAAAGTTTCCGCTCCGCCTGCGCACGCCACTGCCAGCTTGCGCATGCCGACGGCCTCGTTCCCACTCCCTCTGCGCGGCTGAAATACCACTTCGCCAATTCAAGTCAGCCCCTTGACCAGCCTTATACACCTCATCATGTCAAGAATACGAGGTGAACGGGTCTTCTGTCATCAGTGCCAGAACGAATGGGATAGGGCGCACGGGGGACTCACCTGTCCGCGATGCGAAGGAGACTTCACCGAAATTGTACGCATACTCATATCTCATGGACGACTTCATGCTAATGAAAGGAATCAGCTTGAACCGAGCGAAGCCCTGTCAACCTACCAATTTGGACAAGAGCCGTCTCTGCCCTCGTCGCTCGAACCGGCCTCGTCACCCCTCGGTGGCCTACATAGCCATAATCCATGGTCCGAAGACGCAGATGACGACGATGGAACCAATTTTACAACGTTTGAATTTACAACCACTGGTGGAGCTGGAAGGATGGTTCTCAGCACCCGTTCTTGGAGGAGTGATGGCCGCAATGTACGAACTGATGGCCTGCGTGAAATCATTGATGAGATTGAACAATTGCTTACCCGACCGGGTGAACCACAGAATCGAGGCATGCCCGGTCCCTTTGGTCCTCTAAGCCCCTTCGGATTCCCACGAGGACAAGGGGCAGGCGGGTTAGATGGCCATCACCTCCATCTGCAGCCGGCGGGTTTGCAAGAGTATGTTTCATACGCTCGGTGACGTGTTTACGTGCTGAATGTTTTGCAGTCTCTTCTCCCTCATATTGCAATCAATGCAGCCGGATGGGCTTCATGGTCCGGACACTGACGATAGACGAAGGGGAGGCAATGTCCCGTTACCTTTCGACCTTGTCCATCAAATGCTCAACCCTGCCAATGCTCGAGCTGGTGACATCGCGCACAGTCAAGAAGCCTTTGATCGAATCATGTCAGATCTCATGGACCTCCACGATCTCAGTCCTAACGCGCCTCCGCCGGCGTCAGAGGAGGCCATCCTATCTCTCAGCAAGAAGAAGATGGATAGGGAAATGCTAGGCGAAGAAGGGAAGGCCGAGTGTTCGATATGCATGGACAACGTTGAGTTGGGCAACGAGGTGACTGTCCTACCATGCAATCATTGGTTTCACGGCGACTGCGTAACGGCGTGGCTGAAAGAGCACGATACTTGCCCTCATTGTCGGAAACCCATAACTGATCCTGAGGATCATCAGCGGCCGGGACCGTCAAGACGGAGAACCAGCCGGAGAGCATCTTCAGGATTAAGTCCACGTGCCTTTGGCACGGATGGCGGCCGCCCCAATTTGGCAGAAAGAACGCGTGAGATGCAAGAAATCAGTGACTACCTCTCTCGAAGGCAACGAGATAACGACTTGGAACACGCTGAAGCCCACCGACATTCGAGCATTCAAAGTGACCTAAGGCGACATGGCTCAAGAGGCCAAAGCAATAGCAATGGAGGAAGTCGCAGTGGCGGAAACAGCGGAGGAGTGACAGGCTGGATTAGAGATCATTTACCATTCTCTTGATCGCAGTCAGCAGGAAGCTGTTTAATTCTCCAGCAATCCGAGGCAGTATGGTCGACAGTAGTTCGATGCACAGTCGCCACAGTGAAGGATTCTCGGGGGGCGAGCGAAAGAGAACACGCAACGTCTTTTGTGCATCGGGCCGCATCAGAATGTCCATCTGATTTTGGCCATACGTCTCAAGACCATTAGGTGAGAATATCCAATCCAGGGGTGGAAGGGGTAATATCGGGAGACGTGAAAATTAAGATGAGATTGTAACAAATTCCCACAGGACAAGAACGGGGAGTCGGGTCTGGAAATCCGAAAACAAGGGTAGGACACACACAGGTATCTCTCTAAGGAATATTGAGGAACCCGTGCAAAGACTGCCGACAGCTTAGCGCAGCGAATATTGAATGTACTGTGTTCTGTGTATATGGTACCTATACGTACCTCGAAATATCCCGTACTCTGTACCTCCCTAGCAGGCAAAGGTTTACCTAATATTACGCGATGCCTCTCTGCCCCTTTCACATGTTCAGCTGTCACCTGATGTGCAAACTTTCACATGCCTTCGGCCCGCGATGTGGATTTTCGCATCTCGCTCGCCGTTTTCTGGTACTTGAGCATGGCACTGCCACTCGGACTCCGGGGCTTGCCAAAGAGACATACTTCGCAATGGTCACAGGTTCAGCATTCCTCGTCAGCTGTTGGCATGGTATGGTTTTGTTTCCAGTGTTGGCCTTGTTTTCTTTTCCTCTCTCCACTCTGCATGCAGACAAAGCATCAATTTGTCCGTGTTTTGGAATGGCGTTGGCTTGTTCAGGGTGCCTTGACAGTCCTGTACTCGACTACCTTTCGAATCTATCATTTGAAATCTTCAGCGCCCAGTGAAAATCAAGTATGATAGGTCAGTCTCACATCCTTCTCTGTCGTGAAATCCTCTGGACTGACTCCCGTGGGTAGATCATGTACTGGGCCGGCCGTCCTCTCAGTTTCGCAAAGTCCAGGTCTTTGCAGTGGTCTCCTTCTGGTCACTCTATCTTCTGAGGTACGCATTTGACTCTGCGTCTGAGGGTCGCTTACTCATGACTAGACAAGAGGTGACAAACATGGACCTCCGCTCATTCGATCCATCTCCCAACGCCTCTCAAAGCGGTTCACCGTCTGGCAATCGGTTGTTCTGACTTTCCTCTGGCTCTACATCTGCCGAAACTTTGCGAAGATCGTTGGCCTCGAGTCCCCAGAACCCCTCGCAAATCTGTATAACAGTTCATACTTCCGGGCGACATGGATCACCACTGCCTTGGACGCTGGCTTTTGGAGCGCCATGAGAATTAAAAACAAGACCATCAGGGATCTATGTTCAATCATATTCTCCGTGTACTATCTTTTTTCGGCGGAGCAAGCGGATGAGAAGGTTCGCAAAGTTCGTGCTGTCCTCACGGTCGACCATTTACGAGTCGCATGGAATAAACCAAACACACCTTACTTGAAGTTCTTCACAGCGCTATTACGCCCTCGGTTCACGAAGTACAAGCCACGCCGGATCCGAATCCCTCGCCCAAAGCAATCGCATTACAAGGAACCCGTTGTTGCGTGGATGTATTTCGATGGCTCTCTCGCTGAGTTGGAGAAGCAGGGGAATGTAGTCCTAGACATCCCGGGCGGAGGATTCGTTGCCATGGACCCGAGAACAAGTGACGACAAATTGCTTGCATTGGCCGGGAGAACAGGACTGCCAATTCTGAGTCTGGACTATCGCAAGGCACCCGAACACCCTTACCCGTATGCGCTGAACGAGTGCTTCGATGTCTACACCCAGATTGTGGAAACTCGAGGTCGTTGTATTGGCATGAAACCGGACACATGTCCAAGGATTGTAATCACAGGCGACAGCGCCGGTGGGAATCTGGCGTGTGGTACGACTTTGATGGTCATTCAATCGAACCAGAGCGGCGCTTCTCGAGGAATCCTACCCTCGCCTGCTGGGCTGGTTCTCCTCTACCCGGCTCTAGACTTCAACATTGGCAGCTGGATGACAGACGACCAAATGGCGCTGATTCGCAACCCGCGCACCGCGAAGAAATACGAGCTGTTTATCAAGCGCAAGAGCGAGGATATCGATCGCCGATATACTCCGACAACACCAAGGCCCGTGAGCGACGATGAAGACGACCCTGGTCATGATTTCTTCGCACCTAGAGTAGAAAACCCTGCCCAGGGGGAGGAGCTCCTTGACCGGAAGAGTACCGACGTGGAAGCACAGAAACAGGCAGTCGCCCTTTCAAAACCTCAGCCACTCAAGACAAGATTAGCCGTCTCCAGCATCATCTCCTACTTCGGTGACCGGATCCTCACTCCAGAGATGATGCGTGCAATGATCATCCTCTACGTCGGGCCCTATCATCGCCCTGACTTCACAACCGATCATTTGCTTTGTCCTGCTGTTGCCTCTGAAGGTCTCCTAGCGAAGTTCCCAAAAACATACTTCCTGACTGGCGAACGCGACCCGCTGGTTGACGACACCGTCATTTTCGCTGGCCGCCTACGCCAAGCGAAACTTCACCTCTTCCGCGAGCGACAAGAGGCCGGCCTTGAGAAATCCACGGCTGAATTCAATGAAAAGGACCATGTCGAAGTGACGCTCATTCCGGGAATCTCTCACGGATTCGTCTCCTTTGTGAGTATTTTCCCGGAAGGTTGGAAACACATCTTCCGCTGCGGCAAGTGGATCCAGGAGATTTTCGCAAGGCCACCACATCAGTTCGAAGGCCCGGCAATCGAAAGTAGGTTGAGAAAGGGCACATTCACGCACGACTCGGGCAGCTCGCTTGAGCTAGCCACAACAACTCAAACAATGCATCATAAAAGGACGCCTACGGGAGAGAGCATGGATGAAGACGCACCGTTGGTAATGTCGAGCCTTGCCCCCAGCAAGGAAGCAATGGCGAGACAAGACGGAGCCATCAAGGAAGACAGCAAACGGGGGAGACTAGAAGAGAAGCAAAAGGGCCCAGACAGTCTAGGACGGAGTAAGAGTCTCGTCAGTCTCGGCAGCGAAGAGGACCTGCTGAAGCGGAGGATGAAGGGACTGACCAAGGGATTATTGGGGTCTCACGGTTCTTGAAACGAGATCGAAGCTTTTATAGCTATCAGCGCTATTAAAGCTTCAGATTTGTTCTGTGGTGGGATAGTCTTCATCGGTGATGCATCAAGAAAATTGTGAAGACCAGAACCATATATGCTCCCGGTATTAATCCCATTTTAGTTTCCTCCCAAAGATGCTTTCTGCCCATCAGAATAGATACCCAGGCCGCCTCCCAAGAACGCCTTTTCCGACTTTCATCTCCTCGTGTTTATGAATTGTTACAAAGACTCCCGTCACAGACAGATGTGCGGGATAGCCCCTGAGCAGATATCTATCCAAAAGAACATGGCTGCATGTATAGAGAATATAGTTTCTTTGGTCTTTCCGATCCTGTTACCCATCATCCATAGTGCAAAGCGGGAGGTAATGACGCCGTGAATCTTCAACCGTACCGTTCCACGCCTCCGGCTTTGCTCACGCTCGACCTCTGAATGAAGCCCATGATCCCATCGCCCTGGAGCGGAGGCGACTGTGGCTGGGGCAGAGGCTCCGAGGCCGCCATCTCATGGATATGCGGAGGCGGCGAGACGCTATATATGACAGAGTGAACCGGTGTTGCGGTCCTGTTCACACAATTAGCATTTTCTGTTCTTGGATTTGTTATGATGGCAATCAATGAGGCTTACATGCTCTGCGGGATGCCACTGCTATACGCTGGGACTGAGTGCATCTGACTCGGGCTCGGGCTGTGTGGCGCAGCGACATCACTCCCTGGCGCGATTGGCCCGGGGCTGAGCGAGTCGCTCATAGGCACTGGATACGCGGGATGTAGGGGGGGCGACATAGTGGGATCATGTGAAGGTACGTATCCAGGCAATGCTGGAGAAGGTGCCATGCCCACGACGCTGCTGTGCATAGACATATGCTTGGTTGGATCTGTCATGTAGGACATATGGCCATGCGGCGCGTGCGGATTGTAGGAAACTTGGGTCGCATGGCCTGTGTTGGGGCGGTCGTCGATATATTTTATGCTAGACTCGCGGGCGCGGGATTGGCGGCCACAGAGATAGAGTGCGACGGCGGCGGCGAGAGCCACGGCAGAGGCTCCGATTGCAATTCCGGCGATCGCGCCACCAGAAAGGCTCGAACCAGAGGAAGATTTATCAGTAGCGCCGGTTGACGCAGAGTCGGTCGACGAAACAGTCGACGTTGCACTTGCGGTTGGGGACGTCGTGGTGAGTGGATTCTCGCCCTCGTTGGGCCAAGGTTGCCCTGGCAATAACATGAACTGTGATTCTGCCGCCAGGTCTTTTTGGTGTTGTAGGGATGTCGTGGCATTGGGATTTATGACGCCAACCATCTGATGGTCGATACACGATCCCGCCGCACCGCAATAGTAAAAGATTGGGTTTGTATCATTGACCAGAATCGACCATCGAGGTGGGTCGGGCAATACTGCCTCGACGGGGTAAAAGCCTGAGAAGAATCCAACCTTGTCGACGCCAGTGTCTTCGTAGGGAACGCAAGGATATCCGTATTCTGCGCGAATGACGGAGTGATTGTTAGGGTAGAATTGAAACAGAATTGTGTCGCCTACTTTGGCCAGAGTCACGTCGGGGGCGAATGTAAAGCCTGCCTACTCTGTGAATCAGTTACGTCTCTTGACATGATTTCCTTTGGCGCATCCCATACCAAAGCCACCGCAACCGTGTGTGTCATGGGCCCTTGTGTCGTGTTTGTAGCTGTTGTCGAGTTGGTAGACTCTGCGCCGTAACTCGTACTCGAAGATGTCGGAGCGGGGACAGAAGTGACAGAACCAGTAGGGGTAGCCGTCGATGAATCAGTCGCAGTCGTGAGAGTACCACTGTCCTGAGCAACTCCCAGGGCAGCGAGACCGAGGAAAAGAGTGAGGGACCGACGCATTATGAGCCAAAACGAGCGAAATTGACAAGGTGCGTAGGTACTATGTCGAGGTCAAAGGCCGTATCTGCGCCGGCGGCAGTTGGAGTGTGGTTGTGTAACCCACGACAACAACGAAAGAACAGAAAGGAAAGCAATAAATGAGAAAAGAGTGGTGGACGAGGTCAGGGACCTCCCAGAGATGAAGGAGTGTCTCCTGCGTGTAGCTCGGTGGGACAGCTGACATTTGAAGGCGGTGCTAGAGAGCAGCTGACGGGTGTTGCTAGCTCTGCAAGCTGTCCGCACACTGCACGATGGGGAGGGCAAACCATGCAGCCTCAGGCAGGTACCAATGGGTCCAGCTCGCCTAGCATTGGATAGCGCAAAGCCATTCCTGCAAGGCCAGGCTCTCCAAAACATAGGCCTTTTTGCAGTAAGAAGCCAGAGGCCGGAAGCCGCAAGCCGGAAGCAAGGGAATCTTGCCGAATGGAACAGACCTGGGAATCGGGATGGTCCAGCCCTGGAAGATAACAACCAGTGCCAGTTCTGAATTCGGCTCCAACAATCAGGGACACTCCTCGCTTAGTACTTGTAGGCCCAGAAGCCCAGAAGCCCGCTGGAAAAGGCTAGACGGGTTAAGCTCAGGAAGCTGCTTGTCCCAGGCAATAGAATCCAACTGAGCCTTTGTCGCAAGGGTCGAAGCATTACCCGTGCTGTCCTAGGGGTCTGTTCTCGCAGTCACTAAAAGCGATTGAACGCCCTCGCATGCTTAAGGATGATCTATCCATGCCACTCGCACGCGGACAAATGTCGAGACACAATGTAAGTGGAAAAAGGGAATCTGGAAAGATAACACGCAGGAGGCGGATTGAAGTCGCAAGTTCGCTCATTGTGCCGGCTATCGTAATCGCTGTCAAAGCAGAACCTTCGCCTTCAATGGCATGGAGCAGACTCATGGCGCGAAGGAGCGGCCCCGAAATTGCATTACGAACGCCCTGTCTGCACTACCCAGTAAACAGCCCTAACCTCCGCCATTAGTGGGTGTGGTAGCTGGCGTGAAATTGCCCGCACAAGTAGGGCTGCGACAATAGGAAAGAAGACAAGAAAACGACGAATAACCCCCGCACGTGTCGGCATTCATGCGAAGTGCTCGTATATGAGATGGGACAGAGTACAACTGCTTGGACAGAGGAGCGACTCTCTTATTTTCAGTAAATGGGTGAAGGTCAATGATCGCTGATCTGCCAGGCAAATGTCCAAATACGAGCAGACGGGGGAATTACTTCATCGTCCAGGATACATCCCTGGCTCGCAGGTACCAAAGATAGCAACAACCCATGTCAGAGGTACCGAGACAGACAGCAGAGGAAGATCTCATCTTCCCAGGCTCTCTGCCGTGCTCATACCACCTCCCCTAGAATACTCCCGCTCCCCAGCATTGGCGCGCCCCTCGACGCTCGCAGTTCATTACTTCTCTTGATGATATCTCTATCGAGCATCCACCACCACGATTTGAACACCTTTTCGCCCACCTCCCAGTTCATCTCCGAGGATGGATCACTGCCGCTTATCCTGACGCCCTCTGCGCTGTCCTCAAGGTCATACACAAAGTCCAGTAGGGCCATTGGCGAGGCTGCCCCTGGAGGTCGAAACTCGGGAGGCTGTGACAGCACCTTGATCATTCTGTCACGAGCCGATGGCCAGGGCAGGAGGTCAATAACTGGGTGGTGCGGAATGGTCATTTGAATCAGTGTCGGTTGTAAGTTACTTGGTAGATGATCGAACTGTGCCAGCGCTGTCGAAGAATCAGCGAACGGCGATGTTGAGGTCAGCGACCATATGATGTCTTCGACTTTCATCCGCCTAGCGATCGACATACAGCCCCGAAGTAATGTAAGCTCGGTCATTTCAAGGTGTGCTTCATCGGGGAATGAATATATCATCTCCTGCTCAACTATAGACAGCGCTTGAGGCGTTGTCTGACTGGTCCCCGGACTTCCCGTGGCTGTCGGGAGAGGTGCCAGCGACCACGTCTCGCTCTCGCTCGAAGAAGTATGCTTCGAGGATGACAGCGGTGTGCTCGGCAAAGAAGGTAGCAGGATCGATGTATCCCAGAGAGCCTCGTCGGCGGCAGCAATGCTGGTGAAGGAGTATGCATCGTAGCCAGCGAACGCATCTGGTAGAGCAGGGAACGGTGCAGTTTCCCCTGCTGCCTTGGTTGGATATTCACAAATGCTGTCATCAAACAATATGTCTGGCGGCCGGGATGATGAATGCGACGGTTGACTACCAGCTTCCGTTTGTGCTCCATTGGCGGGTGGTGATGTGCTTGGGCTCGTCGTCAAAGGAGGGCTTTGTCCATACAACACGTTGGCATCGCCGTTCACATCCGCTGCTTGTGCTTCGAGCTTTTTGATGTGTTCTTTCCGTCTCTGGCGGTATCGTCGTTGGGCAAGGACATTGAGCACCCGTTTCCTTTCCGCTGCGTTCTCCCCAGGTTGTGGAATTGCCAACGGTGCGGCCTTGCGCTTGATCTGGCCTTTTATTTCTGACATGGCCTTATATACCTTCCAGGGCAAAAGAAAGAACGAGCGCAAATCCAAAAGTCGGGGATCTCTGGCACAGATGGTATCTTGTACGACTACCTAAAAGACAGTGCCACTCGCGAGAGGTTCTTCGGTGAAGGGATTAAAAGGCTGCCAAAGTCCGCAAAAAGGATAGAGGGAGAGCACGTGTATTCTCGAAGTGTGTATTATGTCTTGTGTTTCGTCCGTTTGATCTCAGAGAAGTCGTCGCAGCTGTCTGTGATATAGGTTGAAGAAGACAACAACCCTTTTGGTGAGTGAGCAAAACTGGCGCCGAGTCTCCAAGATTCCCCAGCTGCAGGCCATAACGTTATGATCCGCAAAACGAAGGTTCGTAGCCAACCAGGTACACGAGAATTCTTGACCGATGTGGGGAAGAAGAGTAACGCGAATGCCTGGCCACGCACTCTGATAGGCCTAGGGGCTTCGAGATCCGAAGTTCTCAAAGTCCGAGTACGAAGGCGAGGATATCCTCGGTGACTTGGTCAGCATGCGTGAGGTACATCCCATGCGCTGCCTTCTCGTAGATTTTGATTTGGGCTTGTTTTGCAAGGTCCGGAATGAGGTTTGCGGTGGCTTCGGCAGGATTACCTGCGCAAAATCATGAGGACAGTGGGTGACATGACGGGCCATTCGAATTCACTTACTCTGGTCGTTGTCCCCGTGAATAACGAGAACTTTCACGTCTTTTCCGCCCAGTTTCTTGAGATCGTCGGTGAAATCTCTGTTCGTGATGATTAGGATACAGCTCTCAATTGCAAGAGCGTCAGCCTGTGCAACAATCCACTCGAACCGTTGCAAAACTGTTTCTGGCACTTTGATTCCAATGTTGAAAGGAATGCCAAACACGCCTGGGAGTGCGGTCCTGGTGAAGCCTATGCGATCGTTGCGGAACCCTGTCAAGATCATGTCCCATAGCTCTCGAGGCGGCGCCAGAGGGTTCGAATCTGTTTTCAATGGAAATGGAAGACTAGGACCCAGCCATATCAAGCCCTGGCATTCTTTCTGGAGGTCATCTCGCATCTGGAGGTATGCTAAGAGCGATTCACCACACCCCATGCTGCTCGCAACAAAGACGAACTTCCCGACCTTTACATGATCGATCAAGTCAATAGTATCATGAGCAAAGGTATCATAAGTGATATCCCTGCTGCGGCTTGAGTTCCATTCGCTTTTGCCAAAGCCTCTTCGGTCGGATGCAATACACCGGATTCCGTGGGTCTCGCACAATTTCACCATCAAGTGCTCGTACATCTGATGGGACATTGGCCACCCATGGATGAAGACTAGTGTTTTGTCGCTGTTACTGCAATCCTTTGCCGGACTGTCTGTTGGCCGAAGACGAGTGCGGCTTGAGGCTGGCTTGTAGTCAACGTAGTGTAAAGGCGTACCATCCAGGCTGGAGTGGATGAAGGGCATCTTGATCGGTTGAATATAGTAGCTCGTGTAGGTAATTGGAAAGGTCGAATCTGCAGGCTTGTGAATGTTAGAAAATGGGAAGATCTGAAGCACTATACGGCTCATATTTGTAGTTGTGGGACAGTGCAGTTCCACAGAGAATAATGTATGGATAACGAGAATCTTGCAGATCAAGATTGACCCATCGCATTATCTCATTCATGTCGTTAATTACCGCATGTCATCCGAAATCCTAACACAATGTCGATATGCTTTACCCCTACCATACCCGACTCAGCCAGCATCGTCGCTCTGCCTACTCACCGTTCCCTGTCGAGTAGGGGTCGGCGTAGGGCTCCCTTCGCGGTCGAGTCCACGTCCCATGGGTCGGACTCTGCTCCCAACAAAGCCTTTGCGGTTTCTACCCGTGCGACCCCGACCTAACCAGTTCAGCTTTAGTTGCTTGTTGAGTTCCTCCATCTTATTCTGAGCCTCGTCTCCTGACTGTATCGAGCATAAGACAGAGAGACATTGTAGCATTCGACCCACAGTTTCCGTAACATGCGAGGATGAACTATCAGTCGGCCTGGCCGCTGGTGGCGAGCTAAATGATTGGAAAGCCACGTCTTGTGCAGGATTGCTCACCACCGACAAATTAGACGTCGCACGAGACCTGCCACCGGATGTCATGCTGCCCAGCAACGTGCTGCTCTGAGAGTTGTAGCTGCCATATGTTGGCTCAGTGCCTTGTGCAGTCCCGGGTCTGTCACTTCCGCCGCTGTTGCCGCGATTTCTGTTGCCATTATCAAATTGCATTATCGAAGCGTTGATGCTGTCGAGACTCAGTCGTGAAAAAGTCGACTTAAGCACCTCATAGCGCGGTAGCACGATGGTATCGCGGTAGCTGATGAGCAGAATGCGTCTGACTTCTAGCTCTTCACCTGCAGCTACCACAAGGTCTACGCCCTCACCGGATGCCGGTGATGACGACAGCTTGCTACCACTATCATGGCTTGGTAGAGCTCCCCAGAATTCTGCAGCCATCTTGGGGGTCGTGAGAATGGTGCCTCTTCCCTTGAATTCTTGATCAAGTGGAAGGAAGACAGCCTGCATGAACGGGAGAATTTTGCCAAACACCTCCATCCATATACTCACCAGCCTGGGGACGAGGCTGTTATCAGCGACGTTGCGCAAGGTATGATTGAGGCTGAGAAGCCCAGTCTTCAGGAGGTCTTCGAGATCTCCAATGACAATGCTTGGATCTTTCCTTTGCACACATCTTTGCACGTGAATGGTGACGAGCTTGTTCAAGTCTTCAACCGCTATTCGTACATCTTCTCCTTCGAATGTCACTAATATCTTTGCCCTCAGAAGGTCCCAGGCGTCATCGGCGGACATATTGGAAAGACCAAAGTTCACACCGGCTTCTTTGATCTCGCTGTACGTATTGAAATTACTGACTGACTGGTTGGTAAAGCTGGTTCCGAGGGAAGGCCATTCCGAGGTGTCGCTTTCTCCTCGGCTGTAGACAGGTTCGAGGTTGGCGAAAGCTGCCTGGGCTTTTTCCTCTTTCTTCTTCTCCCGAAGAGCACGACCTCCATGCCGAAGGTCGAGTCCTGAGACTGATTTGGCAAAGTTGGACGACGGGTTAGGAGATGGGGGAGCAAAGGAGTATAGGGATTGAGGATTATTGACGTCCACTGGACGGGAATTTGAGTTAGCAGAAGACAACGGAAGGGCAAAGGTCTCATCCTTGTCCTTTAGTTTCAGTTTCTGGCGAAGACCATGGTGTTTGTGGGCCTTGTCTTTCAGCTCCTTTTGCTCTGGGATAGGAACAATAGTTGACGACGACGGGTTGGCCAGCTGATACATGGAGGAGGAGTTGGATGACAGTGACTCAGTTAGGCTCGTGGTTGAGGCATTCATAACCTTCGACAGACCACTCGGTGCTAGTCGGTTTGGAGAGGGCAGAGGCTTCTCTTTGGGCTCTTTGTCCTTGTCCCTTGACAGCACAATGTGTTTCGGTCTAAATCTCTTCAAACCCTTCTTTGACTTCTCTTCCTCCACCAACGACACCTGGCTAGCGGATGCGAAATTCCTTGGGAACACGACGCTGGCTGCCGTTGCCGCTGCATTGGTGCCTATCAATCCGTTTCGATACTGTTGTTCGGGGGCTGGAGCCGGGGATTGGCCTTCGTGAGAGCCCGCCGACCCTCTACTGTTCCGGCGACCTTCCTGTTGGCTCTGCTCTTGTGGAAATGGTACTGTCTGCGATCTTTTGCGGGAATGGTTCGTGGCATTAAGGTGCTGCATCGCAGCCTGTGCCGCAATCTGGGAAGGGTTAAGGGCAGGCATTCCTGTATGATCGTGGAGCTGCGACTGGCTTGCAAGCGAGGCGGAGGGCATTGAGGGCTCAAAGTATCCCTGTGAGTGCTGTCGTGGGCGGTGCTTTTGCAGTTCGGGCGGAGGCCCTAGACTCTGCTTCGCGCCACTGTCTCGAGGCATGTACTGCGCAGACGGCCGGTTATGAGATGACAGCGACGCATTGCCTGTATTGTTATGTGAGACAAACGTAGGTAATTGTTGGTTGTAAGGTGATCTCTTGACGACGGAGAGATGGGAAGAGCCCGATGTGTCGCTGTCGCTCGAACTAGGTCGGTTGCTCTGCTTCGAGCCCGCGCGTGATGGGTTAGGTGAAACTGCAGAGGCAGGAGGGACTGGCGACCGGAGTCCAGTCCGTCGTTGAGGAGGCGGTTCCATTGTTGAATAGAGCAAGAGTGAAAACCGTTCGCTTCACGGATTGGGGAAACGGTGGCGTGAGAGGTCACTATATCAACTGAACGGGAGGCATTACACGATACACAAGCACCATCCGCATGTTTAATCCCGCTTTACGCGTTCGAAAAGACAGGTTGAGGTCGTCTAACGAAGTAGCAATTGTGCGTGGAGGAGAATCCGCAAGTGAAATGATGTTGTTGACGTCGATGATCCTGTTCGGAGATGCCTGTCCCTCCGACCCCACCGTATGTACCGACCCTCTCATCTTCAAGAAAGCAAGACAGACACTTCCAACTGTCAACCACGGCCATGCCAGACGTCTCAGATCACCCCCATGCGGTCCTCACCGCCACCTATGACTCACCCTCCGGTTCGAAAAATTTCGAGTACACGATCTCTGCGCCACAAATCAAGCAGGATGGATCACTCGACACCGCAGCCAAAACGGAGTATGTGTCCAAACTCCGGGCATCAAGCAGGAAGCTACAGGAGGACATCAACAAGTTCTTGACTGCGAAAATGGAGGAAGACAAGGAACGGGTCGGCCAGGAAAGTCAGAGTGGTGTATTGAAGCAAAAGACGGACGAATTAGCAGAAGAGAACTACGGCGAAGAGGATGAGGAGGATGAGACTTGAGAAATGAAGTCGTCGCTCATGGGTATCTCAAGAGTCAATGTACTGGTGGGCCTCGATGGATTAGACCACCTTGGCTGCAATTTCGCTCTGCTTGCGCACTGCACATCCGAGGTGCACAACAGAATTGCTGTCTCGAGGGTCAGTATACAACAACCGATGCCTTTGGAGGGGTCGAGGGACACACTCACTCAGGAAACACACTGATCACACTGCCACCAAGTCGCTTATAGCAGACACCGCACACCCGATCTTCGTCGATCCGCACCTTCCTCCCTCGACCACCCGACTGGACGCCTTCTCCAAGCAGCAAAGCTGCCTGCATTCGAACAGCGTTCGCCTTTCTCAACCCAGAGACAATCATCGACTCATTCATTATGGTATTGGCATTGCGTATTCTGCCACGGAAATAAAACTCCAGCTCCTTCACCAGCAGATCTTCCGGGATCAGCTCCAACGTTGAACTTGCTGGCAGCCTGGGCCCATGGCGGGCCATCAACTCAATGGCTGGTCCGAACAGTGCCTGCTCCCCTTTCGGAGGATTTAAGTACAGATTTAAGAGAATATGATAGATTGATGGTTCCTCGTCAACTGGGTCGGTGGTCGACGGTTTCCGACGCGGAGTCAACTTGCTGGAGTATTTGCCGGTCTCCTCTAGATGCGTTTGATTGCAATATTCCTCCGCTTTGGCCGGGTCATGCAGTCTAAAGACGTATATCTCTAGAGCTTGCTTGTGGTTGCCCATCTTGCTGAAGACGATAGCTCGAGCTTCGTAGAACGTCGGATCATCCCGAGGTAGCAATGCCAAGGTCTTTGCGGGAGAATACTGATCAGATGTCCTCAACAGTGTCAGGAATTTATCGAGCAGCTGATCTCGGTTTGCGCTGGTCGAGTCCTTCAACCGTTCAAGATAAAGCGCGGCCAGCCGCTGATGCAGTTCAGGCGTCAGATCGTCAAGCTCGTCCACCACGTGTTCGAGATACCGCAATGCTAGGTCTATGTCGATCGACTCGAGAAATGCTAGAACCTTGTCACGCGGAAGTGACTCTGCATTTTCCGTGTCGCCCAAAAATATCTCCATCGCCATCTCCGGGTCTCTCTCCAGTGGCCACCTTGCAAACTCTAGTATCATATCGATCAGATCCGGCCCCAAATTCTGAAGATACGAGACCGTTCTTGCCGGTCCATGTAGCAGGGGATCAATATCTTCGGTCTTTTCAGCTTGTCCAAATTTTCGTAGTCTCTCCAGCGCTTGTCGGTGCAGTCTTTTTCCGTACAGAAACTCGATCAGATCGTTGTACCGTTCCGTCTCTTCTAGCTTTGCCATTACAACCTCTGGATCACAGAAGTTGGGGATGCGGAACAGAGATCCAGCGAGCGAAGGCGTGGCATACATATGTGCACGGAAAAGGGTGGTGTCAACTAGCTTGGCCACATCCAGCAGCTTGTCGGCAAGGTCAACATCGTCCAGTGTGGGTAACCCAAGAAGATGTTCTATGATCTGTCGGATATCCTCGGACTGGGCTGCGATTTGGACTTCTGACAGAGTGCGTACTGTCTGGTCTGGGTTGAAGAACCGTTGCAGCCGACGGCGAACATCGGCAAGGAATGCCTGAAGTTCTCGCACTGCTGTTTTAAGCTCCTTTTCCGAGAAGCATTCGCTATCTGTGTGGTCTGTGGTTTTCACGCTCTGTATGCTTGCCGCATCAGCCTCCGAAGCAATTCCCTTCGCCCTTTTCGTAGGGCTAGTGGCATTATCTGTTTTCTTGGGCGACTTCCGTGGGCTCTCCTCGGCCTTTGGCGCTTCTTGGCTTTCCCCGGCACTGTCTTTTCCCTCATCCGCCAAGTCGCCTGAAATGGGTGCGGGATATAGTTTAATGACACACTCAGGAGGTGCGGATACCTCGCCAAACAGGTCAAGCGCGTCTCTGAACCTCTTTTCGTCGAAAAGTCTCCTAGCCTTCTGCATCTTGATGTCGCGCAAGCGCCCCGCTTTGTTTTTGATAAGGGTCTCTTCTATCATCTCCAGTAGGCTGATCGCCTCATCAAGTTGATTGCCTTGAACCAAAGCATCAACCTGGACATCGTAGTTGATTCCTCGCATCCTCCAGATGACGCGCTCGCTGGCAACCAGGAATCCTTTCCCTTGGTGGGCGAGGCTGATGTTTGGATTCGGGACCTGAAGCAACACAGCGCCGGGAAGGTCAATTGATTGAAGTAAGGTGAGCGTCTGCGGGTTGCGAACTTCCAATACGCCTTTGGTAGCTTCTTGCAAGGCGAGCAGGTAAGGATATGAATAACCAACCGCGTGAGGAGCCACGTGCCATGGAACCTGACGTCGACGAATTGGATCTCCATTACGATCGATGAAGTGGGTGTTCACATCTTTCGCCAGTAGCATTTCATTCTCTCCAAGCCCGGTTGCTAGTGGCGTTGGGACTGTCGAACCCATACCAATGTAGCTCATCGTCCCTCCCAATCTACTACTTTCTTGTCCGGGACCACCGCCAATGCTGCCAGGACCGATAATGTCCTTCACCTGGTGGGATTCAACGTCGACGAGGACATAATTCGCGCTAAGCCCAGCAACAACCTTTGTACCAGTTGCCCAGGTCAAGCATTTAATACTGTGGGATAGAGTAATCTCAGCTGCGTCCCCATCGAGCTCTCCATCATGCCATGCCCAGATTAGCAGCCTTCTCTTCACTGCAACGGCTAACCTGCTGACAAGGGTGGGCACACTAGTTGAGGAGTCCTTCACAATGTTGCTTGTGGCGGCAAAAGTGCTCGCTCCTTTCGATTTAGTGAGCTGTTCATTGAGTTCGTACGTGCCCAGGTCATGAATAGAGACAAGACCATTGCTTAAAGATATCAGGATATTCGCCTCGCGGAAAACAGCCAGTTGTTCAATCTTGTATTTTGAAAACTTCTCATACTCCCGAAGTAGTTCAGAGGACTTGGACGCTGCAGCCGACCTGTAGCTAGTAGGACCGTGTTCTTCATGATCGTCGCCAAGTTCAGTGGAACACACGGGAGGAGGTTTGACTCGGTAGATGCGGAGGGAGCCAGTATTCAGGCCGACAAGCAGCTGGTCGCTGTGCGAAAGTATTGACTCGATCTTCGACTTGTCGCGCTGCTTCAGCTCGACAATTGGCTGAGCAGTAAATGCTGAGAGCATGGAGAGTGGCTCGCGCGTTCAGCGCAAGACGCTTAGCTGGAAAATGAACCTCGAGGTGGTTGGAGGATCACCAGAGTTGCAGGGAGTGAGGGAAGTCGCAAGTCTACGAGGTACCTTGAACTCACTCCATGCGGAGTGCTTGCGCGGAGAAAGGAAGTCTCCGATTGGCGGCCTAGAGCTCCTAGTCATACGCCACTCACTCTCAGGTCGTGCAAGTCATGCTAGGTACGGTACAAGGTTGACAAGGCTAACAAGGCTGCGAGCAGCCATTGCCTTCGCTGTATTTATACCTTGTACAGATGGATGAAAATTGGGCTTGGCGGGTCTGCACGACAGTTGTTCACGGCTGTTTCTGAAGCGCTGTTGGTGGTATTAGGCTGCTAATGCTATCAACCCAAATGAAGATGTACATATGCCACTGCACATAAAACGTCCAATGTATCCAGCCAATCTGCCTCCCAGTTCAACCGTGAACGACTTCCGAAAAAAGAGCTCGACCGCCATGGAGCTGCTGAAGCATCAAATTGCAGGGCTGGTCGGGAAACATCCATTCATCCCCGCGAGCATAGGAGAAATCGCATTGTCAAGGCGCAATGTAAGGATTGGTGCATTCGTGGTCAGTCATCGCTCCCTGAGACGTGACTCTTGCGTGCATGTTCCACTTCGTCTTCTTCCGCAATTCTGAGGGTATCCTCAATCAAAGCCATATCTGCGTCAATATTTGCCATGATATCGTCCAAGTCGCCCAGACTTTGCATCTCTTTTTTGGTCTTATCAACCAGCTTTTGGAGAGAATCATTTTCTTTGGCCAGGCCTTTTGTCCCTTTCCTCACGTCATCCTCCTGCTTTGTCAGGACCTTTGCATTGTCGTGAATACTCTTTGCCCGAGCATGCAGCTCAGCATCAATGCTTGCCCCAACAGCGTTCAGTGAAGCCGTAAATGCGTCTTTGGCTTCTTGTGTGCGTTGCGCTGACGATGCCGGCGGCCTTGGCGACCCAGATGCTACTGAGGCCACTGTAGACATGATTTCAGATGGATGGACTAGGTGAGCCTCGATTTTGACGTCGTTGCGTTCGATCGATGGTAAGTTATAAGTCTTGGTTTCAAGATTTTACTGTGGCAACAAAATATGGTTCACGGATTAAATTCGGAGAAGGACTCGGAGACGAAATAGTAGCGAATGATCTTTCATTGACCATTTGTAGTCTTGAATATCTGCTGCCCCTATGGAGCAAAGATTTAACGCACTTCGTCGCTTGAATTATCAACAACTCTTTCACGTCGCAGATCTACCTCATGGGGGGTTTAGCCGGAGGGGAAAGATGTCTTTCAGAACTTGCTGAATCAAGGTCGGCTATCACTTCCATAGCGTCTATCCGTCATCCCCTCTGCGTCCACGGCAACTCAAGCCTGTGCATTTCTACAGCAAGCTGGAAAAGGTAGTCCAAACTCTCGCACTGTGTTTTGGCTTTGGCGACGTCACTACCCCACACGTATCTGACCCGAGATCAGTGACCCGTCACTCATTCAGTCGAGGTACTTACATTCCGTGTCGTCGTACTAGCACGGCGCATGTGTCCGGGAATTGCTCCATGGCTTTCTCCAAACTCTCCGTTAAATCCTCTTCGAAAGGGGTATTCTCGATGATCGGCACCCGCAAAGTATCATGGAAACCATGCATTCCTTTCCCTGGGCCCTTTGGGACACCTTTGATCTGCTCAATGTCGCTGATTTCGAAACAAGCCCCCTTGCCATGAAACTTCTCGACGAGCAAAGTAACCAAAACGGCCCATTGAGAATGCGTGTGAATACAACAGCCGGCGCCACGTTCAAAAGCGGCCAGAAACAAGGGCGTGCATGCCGATGGCTTCAGATCCAAGGGTTTTCGAATATATCGTCGTGCAGTTGGAGGATATTTGGGAGTCGGATATGAAAGAACAAACATGTTCTCAGGTCTCATGAGCTCTTTCTGTACACCCGACGGGGCAACATAGACGTGTTCATCCTTGCGAATGCTTGTGCCGCCCCCAGTTCCAGTGACCCATCCTTGAAAGGGAGTCAGTATCTCCGGCCCAAGCAGACCGACTCCCGCCTACAACCTACCGAGGGAGTAGAACTGTTTGCAGAGTCTGGGGATCAGATTCGCAGGATGATCTGGATCGTCAGATTGGACCAGATGGTCATTGTTTTGGTCCGCCATTGCAGTGGTGGTAGAGATTCCTTCGGTGCAATCTTGGGGGAGAAAAGAATGGAAGAGAAACCGGATGAAGTTTCAACGGGGGCCGGCCAGCGCTGACACGTGATCCCCCGCCTTCTGGGACCAATTACCGAGTATTTGTGCAGGAGCTTCACCGATCTTGAGTGACATTTGAAATTCCGCCTGGTGGAGTTCACTCGTAAAGGACACCTTGCTTTGATCCCTCGAAGACAATTGAAATATAACCACGATCAGGAGTGGACCCTGCTTTTCTCAATCTTCTCCTCCTCCATCCTCTTCTTTAATCTGCTTCCTGCACGTCTTGCCAATTGATTGTTGCTCTGTCTTCAGTGCCTGTGGCCCAGCATGCGGTTCAATGCAGCAATCGCCCCGGCCTTATATGCTTCGGCTCTTCTCGCCGGCACAGCATTTGCGCAAGAGGAGGCTGAAACATCCACGAGTGCAGTTGACCGGCCCACCTTTACCGTGAGTTGCCCTTGTCTATCAATGTACATTCCCACTGATCTTGCGACTAGCCCTCAAGCCTGAAGGCGCCCTTCCTAGAACAGTTCACCGACGATTGGGACACAAGATGGACTCCCTCGCATGCCAAAAAGCAAGACTCCAAGAGCGATGAGGATTGGGCATATGTCGGTGAATGGGCCGTCGAGGAGCCGATTGTCCTCCCAGGCATTGTTGGCGACAAAGGCTTGGTTGTGAAAAACGCAGCCGCTCACCATGCTATTTCAGCAAAGTTTCCCTCCGTCATTAACAACAAGGGCAAGACTCTTGTCATTCAATATGAGGTTAAGCTCCAGAATGGCCTTGAGTGCGGAGGTGCATACATGAAATTGCTCCGCGAGAACAAGGAGCTACACGCCGAGGAGTTTTCCAATGCCTCTCCCTATGTGATCATGTTCGGTCCCGACAAATGTGGAGCTACCAATAAGGTGAGTTAGGGTACTTGTTTGTGCATGTTGTTCTGACGCTGTCCTAGGTCCACTTCATCTTCCAGCACAAGAACCCCAAGACGGGCGAATATGAGGAGAAACACCTCAAGAGCCCTCCTCAAGCCAAGACTGGCAAGATGACCACACTCTATACCCTCATCGTCAAGCCTGATAACACTTTCGAGATGTTGATCGACAACAAGTCCGCAAAGAATGGAAGTCTACTGGAGGATTTCTCTCCTGCAGTCAATCCTCCAAAGGAAATTGACGATCCAAAGGACAAGAAGCCGGATGACTGGGTTGAAGAAGCTCGCATTCCCGATCCTGACGCCGTCAAGCCAGAGGATTGGGATGAGGATCAACCTTATGAGGTGGTCGACGAGGATGCTGAGAAACCCGAGGACTGGCTCGAGGATGAACCTGCAACAATTCCAGACCCAGAGGCTGAAAAACCAGAAGATTGGGATGAGGAAGAAGATGGTGACTGGATTCCTCCTCAAGTGCCCAACCCCAAGTGTGATGAAGTGTCTGGCTGCGGCAAATGGGAGCCTCCGATGAAGAAGAACCCTCTCTACAAGGGCAAGTGGACTGCTCCATTCATCGACAACCCTGCCTACAAAGGAGTTTGGGCGCCACGCAAGATCCCCAACCCTGATTACTTTGAAGACAAGACTCCTTCCAACTTCGAGCCCATGGGAGCAGTAAGTGCCTAGCTTTCATCCTTAGAGCATCCATTAACTTTCCCCGCCAGATCGGTTTCGAAATTTGGACTATGCAGTCCGATATCACTTTCGATAACATCTACATTGGTCATTCCGTCGAAGATGCAGCAGCGTTCCGCGCCGAAACTTACGATGTCAAGCGGCCCATTGAAGAAGCCGAGGAGGAGAAGAGCAGGCCCAAGGCCGAAGACCTGCCCAAGTCGCCCTCCGACCTCAAATTCATAGATGACCCGGTCACTTTTATCAAGGAGAAACTCGATCTATTCATTACCCTGGCCAAGAACGACCCGGTTGAGGCCATCAAGTTCATGCCCGAGGTTGCAGGCGGAATCGGAGGCGCTTTGGCGTTGGTGATTGCTATCGTCATTGGCCTCACTAGCATGGGCGGCTCTTCAGCTCCGAGCAAGGAGAACGCTCAGAAAGGTGTGCAGAAGGCGAAGGATACTGCCACCGAGGTTAAAGAGAAGGTGCAGAATGCCGCAGCGAGTGGTGCGGAGACGATAAAGGCTGAGGCTAGCAAGAGAACTACTCGATCAAGCGGCAACTCAGAGTAAACGGGTGCTAGCAAGGAAATTCCACCATTGGACCACATGATATGCCACTCGAATATCTCACCGCCAGACAAGGAATTGATGCGCTTAGGTTCAGCCACAAAGGAGTCAATTTGAGGCGGATGACCGCAAAACTACAATACATTGCAGCAGGGACGAATGTTGAAGGAGTTTTCTACCGGGAATTGTTTTAGTGTACATCAGATCAAAGCCTACCCGATCAAGTCATCGTGCCTGCTTAGCTGCGCCGCTACAGGGGGCATAAAATCAGTGGAAGGAAGTTTACGAGATTATGCAGCATCAAAGTTGACAGTTTTTTTTTTTCGTTGCAAAACTAGCTATGACCGTCCGCAGTTCTCTTGAGATTTGTTCCATCCATCAGTCGACAAGCCGTCATGATTATTTCAGGCAGCTTACAGAATGGTAGAGACAGTTCCAAAAGGGCAGGCAATACTTCAACGAATCCCAAAAACCAGTGACATTCTCAAGCGCGCAATATCAAATATGCCCAAGCACCGTCTTTCCGAGACCGCACACACTTTTCGCGTTGATGTTCCTGCCCTAAATGTTGTTTCGCGCTGGTTATCAATTTGTTCGTTTTGTTCATTTGTTGAGGCTTTTGGTTCGAGATGCAATAACCACCTTTGCAAATTATCACCAAGCTTTTGTCCGCTTTGATCTCGGCGTCTCTCATCTCTCCTCCATTCGCCTTAAGCTCCCCTACGAATGCGTCGGCATAGAAACCTGCTTCTCGGTAGCCAAGGCATCCTCGGCCCTCCACAAACTTGTCACCGTTTTCCACTGGGTGTAGAACCTGATGCCATCCTTGCCGTAGAAGTTCGCGAGGCCTGTCCCTGCCACGCTCTTTTTGTTACCGGTGAAGCTGAACATCGGGAGCGGCACGGGAATAGGAACGTTGATTCCAATTTGTCCTGCCTCAAGTTCTTTTTGAAAGAGGGAGGCGGTGGGACCGGAGCGCGTGAACACGGCGGCGCCGTTGCCATAGGGGTTGGAATTGATCAGGTCAATGGCTTCCTCAGTCGTGGCAACGTTCAAACAGACGAGGACAGGGCCGAATATTTCTTCTGTGTAACATTTCATATGCGGCTTGACATTGGTGATAATGGTTGGACCGACCTAGCACGAATTAGTATAGCTTTCATAGATTGGGAGAGTATTTGGGACCTACCCAGTTGCCGTTGGGATATTTAGGTGGGTGTTTACCCCGTCCATCAAGCAAGATGGTTGCGCCTTCATCTTGGGCGCTCTGGATCAAATCTTCGACGCGTTTCTTGCTCTGTGGGCTGATCAAGGGACCGAGATCGGCATCGGGTTCGAATCCGCCATTGATGGTTAGCTCCTTCGCACGCTCGGCAAGTTCTGGCAACCAGTCTTTCGTCTCGCCCACCATCACGAGTGTGCTAAGTGCCATGCACCGTTGTCCCGCAGCGCCGAAGGCGGCACCGGCGATGGCGTTCAATGCGTGATTCTTATTGCAGTCCGGAAGTACTGCAGCGTGATTCTTTGCGCCCAGATTGGCTTGGACTCGCTTTCCCTGTGCGCAACCTCGAGTATAAATATACTCACCGGCACGGTTTGAACCCACGAAGGAAATAGCCTTAATGGCCGGCTCATCGATGATAAAGTCAACAGTCTTGGCCGAGCCATGGACGATGTTAACCACTCCATCGGGGAATCCGGCTTCCTTGCATAATTCAGCCAGGATCATAGCAGCACCAGGGTCTCGCTCGCTGGGCTTGAGGATCAAGCAGTTGCCCGTCACCGTCGCTACAGGAATGCTCCAGAGCGGAATCATGGCCGGAAAATTGAACGGGCAGATGGCTGCTACTACGCCCAGCGGTTCACGGTACGAACGAGTTTCCATGTCTTTTGCCACCTCGATGACTTCGCCAGTGAGCTGGGTGGTAATGCCGCAGGCGGTTTCACAGACTTGCAAGCCACGAAGGACGTCGCCTTTGGCATCTGCGAATGTCTTGCCTTGTTCAAGTGTGATAGAGGCGGCCAATCGATCCATATTCTGGCGAATCAAGTGAGTCAACTTGAAGATGATTTGCTGTTTGGAAATAATGGATGTAGCTCGCCATTGCGGGAAGGCTTTCTCGGCAGACGCCACAGCCGCCTTCAGTTCGGCATCGGTGGATTGAGGCACTCGAGTGACGAGGTTATTGGTGGCAGGATCATGGAGGTCGATCCATTGCGAGGTTTGGGAGGGGACGAACTGGTTGTCAATGAAGTTGTGCGTGTCAACAATGTTGGTGATCTGTTCGTGAGAGGTGGGATAGTCGGCGACGGCGGTGCCGGTGGCGGCAAGATGGCGCGTAGTGGCATGAAGTCGCCGCCTGGCAATCTGCTCGTTTGGCGACATTCTGAGAGATGCAGAGATCTGGGGCGCAGCTGATGCAGTGGTCCGTCGACCTGTCAATGCGGGGACAGCACGTAGAAGGGACCGACGAGCGGCCATTTCAGGCAAAAATGGGGGAAACGAAAGACAGATTCGGAACCTAGCGTGCCCTTGTCACCAACGGGTTGGAAAAATCTATTCTCATGCAAGCAACCAGCAAATTAATAGAGGAGGGGGATGGTGGAAGAACAAGAAGCCATTAGAAATTGCGGAGAAGCTTGTAAAGGGACGAGAAATTGCCGTGTCCGAGGTTCACTGTCAGGCGGCCTACCATTGGCGGGGTTGGCGGCCTCGGCGGAGCGCGGGGGAGAAGGCCGAACTGTAGGGGCGGAAAGGGCGGTCCGGAGGCGGCTATTGTCGGCCTTCTCCGGTGGTTACTATCTGACGAACTTGGAAGGGATTACACTAATTAACATCCCAATAACTCAGCTTTTGTGCTTTTCTATCACATCGATCACTGAATCCAGACCTCAGCAGTTGCTTGGGTAGAGCACACTGTCTAGGCTATGGTACTCCTCCTTCAGGGTCCGTGGAGCCGTGAAGCGCATCAACATGTTTGCACTTCCAGCCTTGTCATTGGTGCTGCTGCATCTTGCTCCTCCGAAAGACTGTTGGCCAATGACAGCTCCGGTTGTCTTACAATTGATGTAGAAGTTCCCAGCAGCATAACGAAGTCTGTCCTCGGCCGACCGGATCGCCACTGGATCTGTTGCGAAGATGGATCCAGTCAGCGCAAACCCGCCTCCTTGTTGGTCAATCTTGGCCAAGAGTGAGTCAAAGTCCGCGTCGCGATAGACATAGGCAACCAGGATGGGGCCAAAGAGCTCTTGGTCGAAGAGAGGATGATCCAACGTCTTTGCAGAGTAAACGGTGGGTTCAATGAAAAATCCCTTGCTCCCGTCATATCTGCCCCCGGCGACAAGCTCCAGCCGACTGTCTGTGTTGGCAGCATCAATTACTCTAGTAACTTTATTAAAGGCTGTTCGATGTATGACAGGGCCGGTAAAGCTTTCGAAATCCTCGGGTGGACTCACTTTGACCTGTTTCAGCTCGTCTCATCTCGGAGAAGAACTGCTGAGCACGATTTTCCGGAATATAGATTCGCGAGCAAGCTGAGCACTTTTGGCCTGCGTACTCAAATGAGGCACGGATAGTATGTTTGACATCATTGCTGATATCGGCCGAAGGATGAATCAAATGGAAATTCTTTCCCGATGTCTCCGCAACTAGTCGTGGAAAGTCACGATATTTTCTTTCCTTCACGCCGTCTGCTATTTTGCCATACAGACTCCGGAACACGTCTGATGACCCGGTGAAATTGATAGCTGAGAGTTCTGAATGCGCAAGAGCCACTCTAGTGATCGTTTCGGCATCGCCACCAATGAATGGGACAACGTTTGGCGGGAGGCCTGCCTCCCGAAGGATTTTATAGACCAGGAAGTTAGCATATATGTTGGAAGGGGATGGTTTCCACAGGACGACGATCCCCAGGAGAGAAGGACCTGATACGAGGTTTCCGCCGATGGCTGTGAAGTTGAAAGGTGAGATGGCGTAGACAAAGCCTTCCAATGGACGCCAATCGGTGCGTCTAGATTATTCTTTGGTGGGCCTTTTTTGTAGTGAAAAGTGGATCGACTCAACCTGCTTGCCCGCGCTCATTCAGCTTAGGTTGCCTGGAATAGATCTCCTCAGCGAACGAGACATTGCATCGGAAGAAGTCAGCCAGCTCTGCGGCAGCATCAATTTCGGCCTGCCAGGCGTTTTTCCCTTGTCTAAGCATTGTTGCTGCCATCAATTCGAATGTATACTTTTCAGAAACCAGTTCCGCTGCTCTGAGAAAGACCGCAGCTCGGTCTACGAAGGGCATGTCTTGCCATGCCTTCTTCGCCATTAACACCGCCTCGATTGCAGCTGACACTTCCGCTGCTGTTGCTGGGGTATACTTGGCGAAGATTGACGAGATCTCGGAGGGCATATACATCTCCGAATCAGACGGGCTGGGTTGCTGTGCTTCTTCCTGTCCATTTTTTATTGATGGTACCCGAAGTGGAAGTTTCTGCCGCAAATCCTGGACCGCCGCGATCAACTTCTCTCGCTCCAGGGATGACGGTGTATAATGTAGCTGAATATGTGTCAGTTACGGTTATATAGTCTTTAGAGGAGCGTGTTCTCACATTTGGCTCGTTGAAAGGCATTGGGGTTTTGTAGGTCCCAGCCGTAGACAGCAGCCTGCTCCAGTGAAGAAAATTCCAAATTGGCAGATGTGCGATTCAGTTAAACGAGCGCTTTCGTGTGATCGATAGGAAGGTACTTAATGGGGGAGCAGTGCAGATGGATATTTCAACCTGAAAATCCCTTCCTCAGGTCAGCAACATCCACTATCACAAATAAACGGCCTATTGGCCGAATTGGATGAAGGCCTTCGGCTTGTCATTGATCTCGTGCCGATACCTTGCCAGAGACACGGTCACCGGCCGATTCCAGCTCATCTAGCGAGATCCCCTATTCAATGAGGCTCGCCGAAATTAGGAGACGACACGGGGTAGATATTGAGAATCCAATGGGTTTCCGGGTGCAATTCTCGGCAAGATAGCGTCCCGGGCACGGTAAGGCCCATTGTCAGTCGAGCCGAATCGGAAAGGCTGCCGTAGCGGCATATAATACATACTTTGAACAGGTTGAGCTAAGATTGGGTTAGCGGTTCGGTTTTCTGTTTGTGTCATAGAAGACATCTGTCGGGCCTTGTCCTCCGTATGAGAATCAGCTGACCCTGTTTGCTAGAAGTCCAACTTTCCATCGTTCAAACTCCATACCCATTTCGTAACAGTGTTTTCTACACTTCGGGGCTTTGTATAGAGAAAGAACACTCTTTCGCAACGAATTAATGATCGGACAGTGCAATTATATTTGGAAATCTTAACAGAAATGATCGTCTTAGTGTTATTTTTTAGGAGAGGCTAAAGCTTTGATGAAGGCTAGGAGGGGAAGAGATGAATTTAGATATTTTAGTTTCAATTTGGGCACAGCTATACAAATCTACCAGGACCGTCTGATAGCGTTTGCTCCATGACCACGCAACCATCTACTCTTTGTCCATATGCTCCACTTTGGCGACAGTCTCTAGCTTACCATAACTGTACGTAGGTTAAGAATCTCCTCCATTTGCTCAACTTGTAGTACTCATCGAGCTGGTTGATCTCTTCGATGGCCAGAGTTCTTCGACCAGTCATGCAGTCTGCAATTTTAGCATCTCGTCACGGTGTCCTGAAAATTATCTTATAACCGATTGTGAAACCCGCAATTACACAGACTCCGATGATGTATTCGAAAAAGTTAGAAGGTGTGAACCCGGCACCACTCTGCGCGTTACAGTTAGCATCTGCTCTATAATGGCCTTGAGCATTCTTTGCCAGCACTAGGGGTCCCAGAATCAAGAAAACGTAAATCGTATTTGCCACTAGATCGATGCCAGCGGCAATGCAGCAGCCAAGGAGAAGGGGTGAGATCGTTATGAGCCAGCCCGGTGCCAGAGGCCACAAAGACGACTTCCACGCATATAGCTCTTTGAAAAGGGCATCGTTCTGTGCCTCGAGAGCGCAATGAAAGCGCCTATTAGTAAAGGCAATAATGAAGTATGAGGCACTGGTGATGGAGATCGACTAGTTCAGCGCCGTGAGACCACCAGCTATCGAGAGATTAATTTGATTCTCAAATTGGAAATGGGGAGGCAGCATCACTTACAGCTCAACTGAATGTAACCTAGGAGCACTGGCGTGACGCAGGTGATTAATATAGCCCCATCTCGGTCGGCCCTGGGAATCCACTCGTGCGAGAAGTTCAGGAATCAATTTCCTGTGTGCCAGAGTCCTGAGGACTCTCGAAGAAATGTAAACGCTTTCAGCAGCGATGGCGAGAACGCCACACATCATACCGGGATTGAGAAGAGAAACTATGCCCGGAATGCCAGAATCTTGAATCGCAATGACGAACGGTGAGGCTGCGATCCCTGATCCACCTAGCAATTGTGGATCATTTGACGGCACTAGAACGGTGATAAAACCGATGCTTATCATGTGGATGGAGTTGACTCGAAATGGCACAAGTTTTGTTGCATGTGCCATAGAAAACCGAGGGCTCTTAGCTTCACCGCCGATGATACCAATGAAAACTTGGTCACCGACAACCCATGTTGCGAGCAAAGCGGCATTTGCAAACCCCTGCAAGTATGGGCCAAAGTCTTCCACAACTTAATGGTCTGAACTCACTGCAAATCCGTTCAAAAAGAGGCGTGTTCCGTCCACGTCTCTCCGTGATGAACGTAACCCTTCTGACCCAGCACCAAGTGCAAGAGCGAGAGACAAGGTAATGATGAGGAGGAACACGAATATTAATCAAAGACGTAACATGTTCGAACTAGGCGAACGTGGTGTTAGGAAGAAGGAATATGACCATGCAAGCGACAAGAAATATAGAAACTGAAATACATGGATTAATAGATTGAGGGATAAAAGGGGGATTCTTGGTAGATTCTTACTTGTCGCAGCTTCAAGGAAAGCCCCTTCAGCCCAGAATTGGATTAACACGTTGAAAAAAACCTGCTTCAGTTGCCACAATAGCAGTCCATCCTGTTTCGCGTCAGCAACGTATACAATCCGGCAGCGAAAGCATAGTCACTAATCTAACCACTCTGCGAACCCAGCACCGAAGGCGAGAGCAGGGTTAACCCATCTATCTGCATAGTCGATGTAATTGCCCGAGAGAGAGAAAGCTATGGTCATCTCTGATAATGATTGCAGGACGGCCTAGACGCAGCCGTAGACTAGCAAGTATGCAATTACTATATTACCTGGGCCGCCTGAGGCCAGAGCCTTGCCTGTGGCAATAAAAAGACCTCTGCCGATGTTGGATCCGAGGGAAATTATCTCAATACATGGTCAGCACGGGAGAGCACTCTAGAATTGAATTGTGCGGACGTGGACTTGGAGAGGAGTGAACGAACGATGAAATTGACCGTTTCTGTTCTCCTGGAGTTCGATCAGGCTTGCATCGCCGAAGCTTGCCACTGGCCGTGGAATCTCGCCCTCTTTCCGAATCGTTTTCTTGTCGCACCATTTAAGGTCTTCCGGGCTTGCAAAGGGCATCTTCGGGACAAGAAGCAAGGAGTCAACCGCGAAGTTCAGTTTGCTCGTTCCTAAAGACAATAGAAACTGTCAAAGCCTGACTTGCAGCACAAGAAGAGAACTGAGGAGGGAGTTGGGACGGAGGAGACCGTCTTGATTCTTATTGAATCACACTACACGAAGGATGGCACTAGGATATATATGGGTAATATCTGATATCGCTCAATAGCGACCTTTAGAAGCTGACAGCTGTTTGCTCATGATCGACACCAATTTACTCGTATCCTCGATTCCACCCCCGTAGTGAGATTCTTGTTAGTGAGCGTCCGGTTTGAGATAACTGGAGATCTAGAGTCTAGGATTTAGACCATGGGAGTATCGGCTCAAGAAGCTCTCCCGATTAGATAAAGGGAGATGCGTATCTAGGTATTCGCCGAGTTGGGAAACCGGCTTCCTTGCCGAAGGCACGGCTTAAAAGAACTATGGGTGGTATCGCTAAAGGCGTCTCTACTGGTATATGGTCAGATTATTTCGATCTTCGGTGACGGTGGGTGATCACGGCTGTGTTCACTCTGGATTTCCCGGGACTTCCATCCGTACATTTGACAGCTACATGGTTCGTTTTGTCGCGATGCCAATCAGTTGATGTGAGTTACGTGCTGTTGATGGGATCATGATAAGTCCAAAGTGGGCCACCTGCTAACGCGACAACTTTCTAGATCAGGCTAATCACAACGGTTGTCATGTAATATCGGATGCTGTCCCGAGTCTTGTACCCCGCTTGACTTGCCCGAAGTTCAGACGTCCATGTCCATCCGCCTCCAACCTCATTTACCCCCTTCTCCTCGATCCCGGCACCCGTACCGGGCTTGCGGGATTCTGGAAGACTTCGTCGCTCAGCGACAATGGAACGCGTTGCGACAGAGAGCCAGCGCGAGTCAAAGAAACGTGCACCCAAAGCGTGAGCCGTGTTCTGTCCTAGTCCCCCACCTAAAGTCTACTGACTTGTCGCGTTCAAAGTTGCCGACTCTGCCGCCGACAAAAGATCAGATGCACGGGCTCATGTCCTTGTGAAGCATTCTCTAAAAGGAAGTTGACATGTCAATTCGATGACCATGCGCAAAAAAATCTCGTGACAAGGGGGTTGGTGCTGGAGCGATTGCAACTTCCATCTCCTGCTAACGATTTGTAGTTATATCAGCGACCTCGAGAAACGAGTAGCGTCGTTTGAGCGACAAAGCCGGCGGGCTCCTGAAGCTCTAAGCATCTCTGATGAACAAGCAACTCCCGATGGGACGTTAGAACTTGATAAGGGGTCGCGATCATCTATGTCGACCCATCTGACAATTGCAAGAAGACGACGAAGCCGACAAAACCGGCAGCAAAGTGGGTGGACACAATCAAAGCCTCCTCCAACAAGCATAAATCTCGTATTCTCAATCTCCGCCGAGGCCGCAAGAGGAACCCCGTTCTCCTCGTACTTCCCCAGGAGCATCAATCACATGAACCCCCTGGCGCTTGGCTTCCCCTGTTACTTTCCCGATAAAAGCGGCAGGCCAGTTAGTCCCACGTTGAACCGTCAGGCTGAAGCTTATTGACCCCATGTTATCTAGTCTACCTAGGAACCTCATCCAACTGGTCATTTGGACGAAGAGTGCTTGCGATGGCGCATGAACGAGTGATGCGGACCCCTCTTCCTCCCGACAATCTGCTGTTTGAAGGTAAACCCTACGAACTAGGGTGGGATGGAAAGAGACACAACTCGCCTGAATCTGTATCTGACGCACCTGCCCTTCCATCGGCGGATTTCGCAATGTACTTCATCAACGCGGTCAAATTCCGCTGTGGTCATGAATCTCCAACGCACACTCAGCAATCACCTAGCCTTTGGTACATCCATTATCTTCTAATTCTTGCCTTCGGGAAGGCGTTTGTGGTCCAGCGTAGCAAAGGTCCCAAGCCACCAGGCGCCAATCTTTTCGTCCTGGGAATTAAGGTTATGCCGGATCTTGCCTTCTCCTGTGCTGATCCCATCGAGGCGATACAAGTCTTATGCTGTGCCTCTCTCTACTTACAATGCCTCGATTTCCGTGGGGCCGCCTACCGTATAGTACGACTTTCTTTGATATGCTCTCCTAACATGCTGACACATATTAGATCGGTCAAGCTCTTCGTATGGCCTTGGAAAATGGTATGCATACAGAAATGCGCAGTCAGCAAGTTGACAGTGACTTGGCGCAAAGGTGTCGCAAAGTCTGGTGGGCGGTTTATGTTCTAGATCGCCAGATGTCTTCGCTTGTGGGTGTCCCTAGGGGATTGCAGATGAATCGATAAGTGCAGAATTGCCCACCTTCCCTGGTCAACCGCAAAGGTCGACGGCGATGAATATCCAAATAAATCTCTCCAAAGTACTGGCGCAGATTTTGAACAGTAAGTGGGTGCTAAGATACAGACCGGGTGCAATGCTGACGGCAAGCAGCTGTTTACGGAGCTGAAGGGCGGCCGGACAAACGTTTCCTGGCCATCACCAAAGAAGCTTTGGAAAGCGTCGCAAATGTTACCGACCAATTGAATAGCTCTTTTGAAGTTCTGTGAAATGGCTCACGGACCACCATTTCCAGACTATCCGCTTATTTGCACCTCTTGTTTCATCAGGTGCGTCAAGCAAGTTGAGGCCTTGTGGATTTTTGCGGTGTTCTGACGATAATCCAGTGTATCGTACTTGCGACGAGACCGATATTATACACGCTTCTTCAGTCGAAGCTCCGGCAATCGAATATCAACTTAGCTGAATTGCTTCAGTTGGGAAGTGTCTGTACACTACTGCAAATGTGCGTTGAGTCCGATCAGCAGATGATAACCATTCTCTCCGCTTCTGCAAGATCATGGTCTTCTTGGTGAGTCCGCGAACGACTGGAGCAATCCTTAGTGACCAGCTGACAATATGTGACAGAAAGCTTTCTTCCATTTGATCTCGATGCCGCTTTTACCTCGGCAATTGCACTTTTGATGGCAGCAACAGTTGATATCTCTTTGGTCAAAGACTCTCCGTCAAGGTTGGAGTGCTCGCGCACAGTCTTCGACGAGATGATTTCCCGAGGCAACAGGGTTGCTAGGATGATCAAATCAGAGCTCCAACAACTCGAAAGCATCCTGAATCCGCTTTAATCGAATGAGGAGAGCCAGTCTGTTATATTTACTCGCTCTTCAAGCCTTCGTGGTTCTCGCGCGCAGGATGACCGTCAACCTCGCGCTTCTGGCGCCCAACCATCACTGGTACCTTTCCCCCCGCCACCTTACACGGCCTCTTCGCAGCCAACAACTAATGACTTTCCCATGGACGAATTTAACTGGCAGGATGGACTCACGGCGGAGCAACTTTTGAACTTTGCTGACTCAATGGACCTCAGTGCTTTGGATTGGCTGTCTGCGGAAGCGGGACAGTGATTCCAGCTCCCTTGGGAGATATGACTGAATGTTTAGTTACTAGAATTTATGACAGATGCCGAAACCCAAGCCCTGTGGTATCTAAGCAGGAAATTAGTCCAAAAACTTGCAGAGCACGACATTTGAAACCATCGCCGATGATTATGACATTTACTTTTCCCGGCCCGTAACGTAGGAACGAGGCCTCTCCATAGTTCTCGATCGAGTGTGAGATACATATCTTCCGAGAGGGACGTCGGACCATGTCCACTAGATACATCCGCCGCAGCCGAACCCGTCTTTTGCTATTCTCGCTGCCGGGTGCGTCCCCCATCGGCAGGGTGTCCGACCTCTTCCTGCTCTCAATAGTGGTGTAAAGATGCTTTCTCCATAAATCCTCCATAAAAGACAACTTCTAAAATATTGGGATATTCGGCAATGAAATTACTGCTACAAAGATTCTGATTGCTTACCATGGCCCTCCAGCAGGAACATCCCCTTGCCGATTCTGAAGATAAAAAAAATTACTTAGCTGCCCCTAACCGGGCTGCTATGTTCCTGCAGTGACTTTCTTCGATCCTGATACGGATCAACTCTGTCTCGACGCTCAAGCCAAGTACTATTCCTATCTATCACACACGGGTCTCTCTGGGCTTGTCATACTAGGCACCGATGCAGAGACATTCTTGTTGACACGTGAGGAGCGCATGACTCTATTCGAGCTAGCACGGAGATCTGTTCCGAAGGGATACCCCATCATTGCTGGAGTTAGCGGCCATTCGACGGCACAGGTGCTCGAGTTCATTAGCGAGGCATACAATGCCGGTGCCAACTTTGCAATGGTTCTACCTTGCGCATATTTTTGGAAACAGACAACTCCGGCCGTCGTTCGAAGGATTTACCAAGAGGTGGGCTTCAGTTTCTTCGCTGTCAATCATCATCTACAACTTTCCGGCAGTCTGTAACGGCCTGGACCTCGACGCCAACATCATTACGGATATCGTAAAGGAAACCCCCAATGCAGCCGGCGTGAAGTTGACCTGTGGCTCGGTTGCAAAGATCACCTGTCTCGCTTCCAGATTCCCAGCCTCCCGTTTCGCAGGGTTAGGTGGTCAGTCAGATTTCCTAGTCGGTGGCCTTGCTTCGGGAAGTACACTGCCTTTGGAAATGCCTTCCCAAAAGCTGTGATCAGGGTCTATGAACTATGGGCCAGTGGTCAACATGGCGAAGCTCTAGCACTTCAGAAGTTAGTGGCATCGGCCGAGACTGCCACCAAGGCAGGCATTGCGAGTACCAATTGTGCTGCTGCGATTTTCACGGCTCCGAAGGCAGGTATTGCCGATGGTGTGTGCTTGCTCGAGCCTCGAAGGCCGTACGAAGAACCATCCGATGCAGTAAAAAGTGAGTCCAGGCTGTGATGGAGTTGTTGCATCGAGAATAGAAACAGATATTGGCGACGACTCAGTCACATCTATGAACGAAAATCTCGGAAATCCTTTGAGGTATTTGTGTGCATCATGCATAGAAGTGTATAGAAATAATCCATCCGAGACGAAATATACTTGGAATATCACTTGGTGGCATCGGCCATCTCTTTAGAATACCGTACCACGTGTCTCACTGCATCCGAAATGCCGGATCTCACCTTTCCGCGGTCCAGCTGCAACAGAGCATTAATCGTGATGCCCTTGGCGACGGAGATTGTCTCTTTCAAAGATTCAATAGTCATTTTGTCACGCAACAGGGTTGAAGCGGTGCGTAACCATTGAGTTGCAACTCCTAAAGCCATTTGCCGCGCGACATCTTCTGCAACACTTCCATCCACAATCGCGTCGACCGCGACCACTGGAAAAGCATGGCACGCAGCACTCAGCACTATCACTATGTTGATGAGATGCTCCGACACAAGTTGCGTTCGGGCCGACCCGTTGAAAGAGCCAAGCGACCAGATCTCAATCAGGTTGTAGAGATCGCGGTGTCGGCGATCAATGTCATTGATTCAATTATCTGGGTGCCCATACTGGGTATAAGGCGTACCACACGGTTCTCTGGGGTCAGTTCTGCAGCATTGTAGAGTTGCTGAGCCACTTGTAAGGAGGTAATTCCGGCCAATATGGAGAGAACCAGTTTTCCCCGTATGGTTTCCACCAAGGTTGGGCTATTCAAAACCTCAACAAATTGCTGTGGCTGGAAAGCTAAGATTACCACTTCGGAGCCGCGAGCCGCTTCAACGTTGTCCGGAGTAATAATGTCCACCCGGGCTCTCTGAGGGCTAAAAGTTCTCCACGATCGATCAATCGAAGTCTCCGAGCGAGCGCTGATAGAGAATCTGATATCCATATACAGGACTGTCGAGTCTGTTGATGATACCAAGCAGTAGTGCCGTTCCCATAAACCCTGAACTTCCCGTCAAAATCTGGGTCTTTAGGGTTGTTCATTTAACATGCCACAGCCGATGATGGCGACACGGAACTTTTTAGTGGCGGGCTGAGTCCACATTTTCGCGAGTGTTGAGGATACAGATTCGAATTTGCAGGAAAGTGTGATATTAATCTATGGTGATCATTCTTGACTTTTGAATCAGGTTTCGAATTAGCATCAAACGTATTCATGACTTGGCAAAGATCGTGCTACCCCTAGCAAGTGCAGGGCGCCTTCCCGTAATACGCCGCTGTCAAAACCCGGCTACCGATCCGAGATTTACAAAAAGTGATGATCGAAGTGTAGTACTCGATGATCAATCAAGAAGGATATCCAAGACGAGTCGTGAAAATAGCGCCAGAGGATTTGAGTCTCGAAATTTTAATGCAAGATAAGCGAACCGAATACTCTTCAGCCGGGAAAGAAAAGTATTCAGCCGTGTCTCAGGAGGTAACTTAGGGTAGACAGTATCAATTTGTTGATAATCTCTATTTCCAATGTCCACAGACACCTTCTTCAGCTTTTGCCTACACAGGGTCCTTCTCTGGTGTCGGCAATGCCCACACAACTTCGTAGTTACCGACGTTCTCACCCCCTTTTGCAAAATCCCAAGACCCGCCCTCGGGGTATGGGCCGATCATGGTAAACCCAGACAGCTGCAAGCTTTCTAAAGTACTCCTCGTATGATCCGCCGTAATATGGTGGCTGTCACTAGGGGTTAGGAGCTTAAATTCAGCACGTGGCTCAGTATTGAATGCCTTATGAGTGACGCGGGTGGGTATCACAAAGACATCGCCAGGGCGTGCCTGTAGTTCAATTCCCTCATCCTCTTTGCCAGAACCAAATGTATTCTCATCTAGATCAGGAACAGTGTCTGCCACACCAAACCGGATGGTTGCACTGCCCGAGAGCCGTTTGTAACATGATATAACTCTCACATGACGGAAGGAGCACGGCTTGGCATGACCTATGTTAGTTCTCGTCCCCCTCTTCTTCCTTCGTCTTTCGGACTTACTCTTGCAGAGACAGCCTACTAGATAGACAACACTTTGAGCTATTACAGCCATTCCTTGCCATTGAGACGATACACTCTTGTTCCCGTACCACATTCCCGAGATACGACACCGTTGGTGGCAGCTGATATCTTTTGACTTCAATCATTATGGAGCCACGCCCAATCCACTAAGGAAAGTAGTTTTCAGTGCTCGCTTTTTCTGCTCAGGCAGGTTGAGAAAGAAAATCGAACACGGAATTTATAACAAGTAGGTCGCCAAGCGGGTTCTCGGGAAACGGACCGAGTTGTGCAAAAAACCCGGTTCGTGTACCAAAGGCTGGCAGGCGGGAAATGGTCTCCGCATATGGACACAGGTCGAAGCCAGTGTCATAGATTCTAACGGCCTAGTAAGGAGTTTGGGGCTTCAGTACTATGCTTAGACAAAGCAAGATGCATTCAGAACACGCGGACTGTGAATATCCCCCGAGCCCCTATGCAAGAATCCTCCTCACATTTTCAACCCTGGATGCACGATAAGCACTCCACCAGAACACCGCAGAAAAGGTGAACTTACAAGTACATCGCGGACGTCCCTGAGGACGATATTATCGTTCTCAACAAGGTGGGGCAGAGACCCCGAAAAAATACTTTGAGACCTCCACTCCTCCGTGTCCACGGTCTCTGCCCAAGCATTCTTGTAGCGTCGATGTTCTCCAAATCCATCACTCTGCAGCTTTGTTTTCACAGTGTCCAATGGGTAGCTTCCAATCCAGAAAGCCACACCTGACAAAGCGCCGCAGGAAGCAATAATACACGTCGATAATTCGTCCCGTTTTCTTTCTTTTGCCGTGCTGATTACCCTCATACAAGCTTCGAAGGCGGTGAAGTAGAGACCATATGCTTGAAATTCGCGCAAAACAGCAGTATTTTGCCCTCGAAATAGCCCTTACGCACAAGCAGTGGCAATGATCTGTCTCATGCAGTCCCATGGGGGGGAGTAGAGGCGGGCTCTTCCATGGGACTGCGTTTGAAGTCTGATCCTGATGTGCTGCACAGGGCCTGAAATTATACTGTTCGCAATCCCGGCTGTTCCACCAGCTAGGTATAAACCCAGAATGGACAGATTCAGTCCAGCTCCAAGGGCTTCTGGTACTTTTAAAACGGGGAGGGCGTGCGTGGCACTATGAAAGACGGAAGTCTGGTTGCTTACCTACCACGTCATGAGCAACACATGTCTTCAAAAGCGGCAAAGGAAATCAGAAAACACTGACTGCGGCTCCGACTCCTAGAAAAAGCAGCCAAGCTCCCTAGGAAGCCGTAAGAATTACTGGGTATTACTTTAGGACTAACAATATAACCAGAGAGTCACCTTGTAGAACGCCAACGGCCCTTCATCCTTGAAAATATTGGGGACGACCCGAATCAAATTACCTGAATTATGAGTCTGCCGCCGAACTTTTATCAAATATGCCTTGGGTGAGAGATATGAGCATCATCAGCAGCTATAAAGCATGTTGCACTTTGCAGATGATCATTTCTCACCAAATGGCTGGCCTATGTTCTCAGAGTGTCAGCAACCATTCATTTATAGAGAGAACTGCTCACCAAGAAGAACAGAAACAACACTTCCCGCTGCTCCAGCTGCTGTATTGGCGGACGTGTTTCCAATTCTCGTGGACGGCGTGGAGGCTGCCATTGTAGTTCGTGCTCGCAAAACTGGCCCTGAGACTCCTGGTGATTTGGTTGCGTTAGAGAACAACAAGTACGATGTTTCGCTTTGGATCAAAGGATAAACACTTTAATACTCTCTAGAAAAGGACTATGAAGCCTAGATGACTTTCATTGAGCTAGACACTCTTTTACCTATCCTCGCGATGCTTAAATCTGGCTTTGACTACCACATAGACAAACCTCAAGGAAAGTCCAATAAGGCCAAATGGAAGACCACTGGAATGGACACAGGAGAGCGCCATTAAGGCCGGTCATACTTGAAGCTTGGCACCAAATGAAAAACTCCGGCTACAAGAGATAGACGTTGGGAAGGCTTCCGATCCGTAGGGTGCCCGGAGAATGGAACTCCCGACTCATCTAAGAATGTTCGGCCAACAGGTGATTTCTTGCCCTTCAGTTAGCCGATGGAGTGGCGCAATAAACAGAGAGAATTGTATTCGTCCGTGATAGCAGCTTCGGGTATCCAGGATATATAGAACTTGGAAGATGTCATCAAATCGGAAATTCACCTAGCCTTGATCTAGAAAGAGAAATGGCAATCGATAAAAGTGAGGCCCTCGCCATCCTCGGTGCTGGTGCTTGGGGCTTGTCAACGGCCCTTCATCTACATGAGGCGGGATACACAAACATAACAGTATTCGACCAAGCCTCAGATATACCTTCGCGATTCTCTGGGGCTTATGACTTGAACAAGATTGTTCGAGCGGAGTACGAAGATTACTTTTATACGGCGCTGGCACTTGTAAGTAACTAATACGAGTAAAGTTCAAGCTTCAGCGAGCTTCCATTGGAGATAATGGCTCATCCTGGTTCTAGGAGGCTATAAATCAATGGAAAACTCCATTTTGGGGATCCAATTTCCATCAAGTTGGCTATGTTCTCGCAACTTCCGCCGCGGCACCTGAGAAGGCCGTTGAACATTTGCAAGCGACTCTTCTCTCGGTGAAGGACCACCTGTTTTCGCTCCAGGTATTACCCTGCTTAAAGAGCATGAGGGTTTCAAGGTGTATTGGCAATTTTCGGGACCCGAGGCTTCAGAGGCTACTTCAATTGTCTTGCCGGCTATGCACACTCATCCAACGCGATGGCAGATATCCACCGACATCTGGCGGCCAGAGGAGTCAAATTCATCCTGGGATCGGAAGAGGGAAAGGTCGTTAGACTTATGTACAGCAACAACGACATTCCCACTGAGCGACATCGCACAGGATTCCAAGTGGCCAGTGGAAAGATCCATCACTCTCGACGTAAAATCATTTGTCTAGGAGCCTGGGTGGCAAACCTTGTTCCGAGACCCCAATGTGGTTGCCAAGTGTTTGTCGCCCACGTCCAGCGGACTGAACGAGAGTGCGACTACCTCCGGGGAATCCCGGTCCTCAAGGTTCGAGATCTTGGATTCTTCTTTGAACCAGATCCGGCCACTAGTTTGCTCAAACTGTGTCCGCTCGGTTCTGGATACATCAATTCGGAAAAGAGCGCTGGGCGATCTTTGCCACCACGAAACCACCGCAGACACTGAAGGACTACATTCCATTATCTGATGAAAAGAAGCTGAGGAGACTGTTGAGGGAGACACTGCGATGGTTAGCAGATCGCCCTTTCGTGGACAAAAAGATGTGCTGGTTTGCAGATACGTCGGACCCAGAGTATTGGGTTGATTTCGTACCAGGCACTAGGAATTCACTGGTCGTGATGTCCGGGGACTCGGGGCATGGGTTCAAGATGATGCCATTCGTCGGGAAGTGGGCTGTCAAACTCCTGGAGAAGGGACGGCAGGTTTTACCCAGGTGGCAATGGAGAAAAAGCCTGGACAAAGGAGGGAAGTAATGGAGAGACGAGGTCAGTTGGACGATTGGAACGACTGGGGAGATTGAAGACATCCTCACTGAACACGAGAAAATGGTAAAGGCACGTCCGTAGTCCATTTGTCCAGTACCATAAAAGCATAGGAACAGATTCATCCCGTAAGTTATAACCTACCGGAGTATGCTGCATGCCACCCTGCCACCATGCCAGCCAATTGCGACGAAGAAATCGTCTTCGACACCTCTTTCCTTCGAGGCTCACCGAGACTCTATGGTGATGGGAAGATAAACCGTCATAGTGGTGTCGATCCCTCCTCGCCGACACCTCGCCGTAGAGAAGCAACGGGGTGTTGGTCCGATAGCGATATTGCGGGTGGGGACACTCTGGATAGCAACCTGCGGAAGTGGAGCTCCTGGTATCTCTATCGACGGAATGCGTTTCCGAGCAGTAATGCAGCCGACGCTTCCGCTTCGATGAAGCGGATGATGAGGAGTTGTTTACTGATAGATCCATCTGCACACTTCAAGAATCACAAGCCCTTTTCTGCTCTGGATCGTCGTGTTTGGCTTGATACTTTTGACCTAACCCTGGCAAAACGGTTAGCCATTCACGCATTAGGGTATACCTTGTCTCGACCTTCCAACATGAGATCGGGGCCCCGCACTAATACCTAGGCTAACTAAGGCGCCGGCCAATAACAAAATTCAAAAACGGTGGGCTCTCTCCGCTACAGGTAACCAAGACGATAGTCTGAGAACTGAGACAATTTATACCCACAACAGGATTAATATCTGCCTTTGGTTCTTAACAAATCAAGCTAATCAATCAATATCGGACATCCTCGAACATACTCTGTTATTTTTGGTACGAAAGTATTGTTCTGTTACATTATTGTTTTGCGGCTGTTCTCGCCGTGTATCGCCCAGGAAGCCCCCGCCCATGAAGATCCGATTTTCTTCGTGGTTCCGAGCCCTCAACAGCAGACACCTACGCCAAGATATTGATTCTCCAATGTCGGGCACAGATGGTAAACTTGCGTATTGTCCTACTTTCAACCCACCGTGGTGCATGAACAGCGTCAGCGAGAGTATTCAATGGATGTGCCAGCTGAGCGCGACATGCTGCGTAGATGATGCCGCATGATCAGACTCCACGGCTCTCGAGCCAAGAACCTTCTCCCATCCAACGCTATAAGTAAGCTCTGAATCCTACTGCTTACTAGGGAGAATTCATTGGAGTTTCGCCTGGCATGGCTTCTCTCCTCACAGGTTCTCTCAGGGTTCGGCTGGGTGTTTGACTACCTTGGCGAGTTGCATGCAATCAACGAAGACCTCTTTCATCTCCAAACACTCGGGCAGTCATCAACCCTAGAGCAAGGAAAGGAAGCTCAACTGCTGGCTCTGAAAAGCCGAAAGTCCTTGCATCGCCTCCGTTGGCGCGTCTCTCAACATCAAGCATTCTCCGGACTTTGCTGCTGAGTGCCTTTTTCACCTCTCCGTTGCTCTTTAAACCCGGGTATACTTTGTTCGAGAAGTTCCACATTCACCTTCAATATGGCTGAACCCAGACAGGAATCCATTCCTTCGCACATCTATCCATCCCCTAATTTATAAGCACTTCTGTGCGGGTAGAAATCGGGCAGAAATTGGAAAAACATTGTCTGAGATCAGACAGCTGTGGTTCTCTGGTGTCGCCCTATGCTACGGTACAGAACTTCAGGCCCAGGGCGACAGATTTGTCCGTCATGATGACACGCGAACAGTGACGATGGAGAGAGAAATCAATCAATGGGCAGATGGTAATCTCGAGACCTTGGAAATGATTGGAGAAGGAGACTGGTTAGGCGTTAAGTAAGTCTCGTCGCTGTCCTTGCAGCTGAAATAGAGAATGCCAACAACGTCTAGGTACAGTGGCGCGGGGACACATATCAAAAAGTCTTTGATGAAGGGTGAAAAAGCCCCACCCTTGTTTGTTGAGGCCATGGAAAAGATCTGCCGACGTGCTGCTGCCAGAGGATGTCGCATATGGATCGACGCAGAACAACAAGCGTTGCAAGCCACCATCGATCAATGGACCTTTGATCTTATGCGTCGTTACAATGAGCTGGGAAGGCAAACCTTGGTATACAACACCATCCAGGCATACCTCAAATCCTCGCGCGACAAAGTACAAGACCAGCTGGAGCTTGCTCGGGAGCAAGGATGGCGGTTGGGCATCAAGCTAGTTCGTGGCGCTTACATCAACAATGATTTCTGGCAGGCGATCCACGACACCAAGGCGCATACAGACGCCTCGTACAATGGCATCGTCGAGGACCTCCTCTGCGAGAACTTTCCAGCAATGGCCAACCAACGGGCGGTAGAGCTTGATCTGCTGCTGGCAGGTCACAACTCCAGCAGTATTCGGGGAGCAGCTCGTCTAGCGTCCGAACTTTCGGCTCAATCGAAGTTGAAAGTCATCGCAGAGTTCGGGCAGCTTCAGGGAATAGCTAACGATGTCGGATGCGAGCTACTGCGGATAGCGGACAATATGAGGAGGGAGGGTAATCTAGCTCCGGCCAATACTTATATACCCAAAGTGTACAAGTGTCTGACCTGGGGTAGTATTCAGGAATGTATGCAGTATCTGACACGCAGACTCGTTGAGAATCGAGGTGCTGCTGACCGGATGAGAACAGGCGCCGCAGGGGTTAGAAGAGAACTCCTTCGCGGGATAGGCATCAGATTCTAAGACAGAACAACGCACGCACATTGAATGGGATCGGTTAAGAAGAGTCCAGAGGTTGAAATGGGAACTTGCTTCTCCGGCAAGCCGAACTGAAAAACAAGTGGTACACCAAAATCCTTCGCTGCTAGAACAGAGGCGGCCTTCGTTCTTAATGAACATGCCGTTAAACTTAGAAATAGTGGCCTTCTGTCATTTATCCTATTGTCAATTACATTCGATAGAGCGGTCGCTTCGACTTTATTGAGCATTCTTGAGGTACATATCCGATGACAGACTGTGCCGCTTATTTTTGAAACCGGCTCGCCGGATACAGAGTGCCATGCCTATTCTGTACAAAACGTCCTGTAGACCATAAAAGAACCTCTTTACCATGCTCAGCTTCCCGATGCTCGTAGAAATTAGAACACCTCCGGCTCCAGGGCGATACAGCGCAAACTTGCACCAGTTTACCGATAAGAGAAAAAAAAAGGCTCAAAACACAGTTTGGCTTTCATGTTCTCATCACAATTCCAAAGCGGGCAGCCTCCTCCTGCCAAAAGTGTCGCCGCGCCCTCTCAGCCTCGAAGCGAGTTGTCCGGCTCCTCCTTTTGACTGTGCCTGCAGTAACCCACTTCGCATATGCTCGAGCTTGGAGGTCGCGGAGGGAGCTGCTCCGACGGCGACCTGTTACTTCCTCTTCGCTTTCGTGGCTATGATGGAGAAAAGCCATCGCGTGTAGATGTCGCGGGTTGGCGGTGTCGATGTAGATATTGTTGGTGTTCAGATTTTTGTGGTGAGAGTTGTGTTACCTGTTGACGAGTGTGTTTGGGAGTGTTTGTGAGGTGATATATTCGATGGATATTCACTCATTCGATGATTCGAGTTCGCACTCTTGACCGATCCAACATGGAGCAGGGAACGGGGGCTGCTTACCGTTATATAGACATGTCTGTTCATATTTTTTTTTGCTACTGTGACATACCAGTAGACAGAACTCGTTAGCTCCATCTCCATGGCGAGCGGGCACATAATCTTTGTGAGGCATTTTGGGTGGAAAAAAAGAGCCAAGGAGGAATCCAAAAGGATACAGGAGTTTGCCAGCAGCCGAAACAGCCCGCACAGCCCGCACAGCCTCAGCCGACGCCTGTAAAGGTCAAAAATGGACTAGTTCGTCGCGATGGCTTCTGCATTCAGTATCCAGCCTTGGCATTCAGCGCAAATGGCTCAATAGCGTCGGAAAAGAGTTTGACCAGCCTTAAGTTTGACGTCAGCGGTTGCGCAATTCTTCCCAGTAATGCGGCACGTGGCGAGAGATACAAGTACACAGCGAGACAAAGCAGCATATCTCGCGAGCTTGACTGCCTCGGCCAAGCTTTGCGAGCCGTAATCAAAAGTAAAATGGTACAGCCTGACAAGAGGAGAGCGATTCGCTATTAGATCGAAGATGCCCTTCGTTCGCAATGAGTATGCTGCTTACCTATGGGAATGGGACCCTCTTTCATTCATCCTATACTGTCAATTATATTCGATGTAGCGGCCGCTGTAACGTTATTGAGCACGCTCCAGGTACACATTTCCGTGATAGACTGCCCCAGTTATATGTGAATCCGGCTTGCTTGGTATATACTTTGTGCATGTTTCTGGAAATGTCGCAATGTGCGGATGTCAATCGAGCGTCGTCTGGTGCCGTCTCCCGAAGCCGACAGAGTATCATTTCCCCTGTTCATTCAAGTACACGCACCTTGTTTCCATGCTTGTGAGTATCATTGTACTCTCCGTACTGTTGTGTTTGTTCCTCATTCATTATCCTCGCCATATGCCAGGTCGTCCTCTTCGTCATCCTTCTTCTCAGCCTGCCCCTTGTAGTCATACACGAGCCGGGCTCTTCGAAATTCGCCTTCCTTCCAGACCAACACCCGCCGAGTATATCGCCGTTCACCATTGATATCTTCGAAACCCCAGTTCTGCTCAGCCTGCCAGCCTGCCTCGTCCATGTTCTTCACCCAGCTTTGAAGATGTTCGTCGTCCAGAAACTTGGAGTCTGTCTGCCCGTCCTTGAGCTTCTGTGCCTGCAGGAACACCGCATCCTCTTCTGTACCGGGGCCTTCCATTTTGTATTCGCCTGTCTTCCAGAGTCTTGACTTGCCCCGACAGTTCCCAAAGATGCGATCATGGTGACCTCGCTCTTGCCAATCTAGCGTGCGGTTTTCTTGAGTCGTTGTAAGGCCCGAGGCAACTGAGGTGATATCAACATGGTAGACGTCATCTTTCTTGTATTCTTTGATGGTAAGCTGCATGAGGTCAGCCTGGACAATAAGACTATCTTGGTGCCTTGACGTACTACGACCGTTGCCAAGCTGATTGCGGTTCGAGTGAGCCAGCTCAGGCCCTGGAGAGCGAGCATTGAGTCGATGTCGTCCGAAAGGGTTTTGTTCTCATGTCCTGTCAGATCGAGTCGCAAGCTCCAAAGCAAGAGACCCTCACCATGACGAACTTGCCCGATAGATTGGTGCAAGTGATCTCCGGCGGCGCAGCCATGCTTGCACACCGTGACAACAGAACTTGGAGCTTCTCACGAAGGAATTGGGTGGGGTCTCAAATGGACGCGTGGGAGCTCAGCTATCGTAGAAGATATCGTTGGTTTATTGTGTGTTAAAGATAGAGGAGAGGCTACTTCAACCGCGGGAAAGGAGAGGCGCAGTTCGGCAGCGGCATGAGAAGGTTGATACGTTGCTACTCCTGCCCCTGACGTGTCAATATTGCACTCCGCCGAGCGCGCCATCCCCACCAATTGCCAATTCAATCTCTACAACCCATTCTTCTCACTCTTCAGATTCATTCTAATTCAACCTGTTTGTAACAGCCATGCATGCATCTAGGGCAAATGGAATGCCCCCTCAAGTGATTCATCCCGGAATGGCCAGACATTTCGGTCTCAATTATACACGACCACCCTGAGCCGCAAATACTCGCTTTCCACCGCGCCACGCCGTCGAGATCAATAGACCCCGTTTACCTGCTGGCCGGTAATGCATTGATAGACGGAAATCGCCATCTGATTCTGGGTTCCCAGATCCGCGTTGTTGGTGAAAGACGCGAACTTCTTCCAACTATCTTTAAGTGCCTCAATGCTGTCACTGGCGCACCTAAATCTTTCAAAGTCATATGGGTACATCAGCCCAGCATTCCGCGCCATTTCTACAACTCGCAAGGCGCGAGGCCTCCTAACCTCGTCAAAAGCAGTGAAAACAGCTGGTATCTCAGACTTGTGCTTGACATGTGCAAAAGGCGCATGAAGCACAGCTCCATCTTCAATGGCCTGGCCTGCTCCGTCGTCCATGAAAGGGTAAGTCGAGTGGGCCGCATCTCCCATCATGACAACTCTGCCCTTGTTGAAGTAAGGCGCGGCGTCGTGGTCATGGATAACCTACACCTCGTCTGGTCCAAATGCTTTGAAGATCAACCAAGGACACAAGTAAGTGCAGAACCCTCCTTCCCGGCGCCATACAAACTCACTTCGACCATCTTCGTGCCATCTAGATCGTATCTGACAAAGTCGTCAGGATTCGGTAGCGTTCCTACCTCCCCATCGCTTTGTGCTCGAGTATAGAAACCGATATTCATGGTCTTTCCATAATGTATGGGCGTCATGTTGAAACGGCCATTCGGACCACACAGGATAGGAACAAATCTCAAAAACAGCGGCGAAAGTGTCTTCTCGACCTCCTCCATCGGCAATTTTCCCCCAACCCTATACCATCGATTGTGATTCACAGGGAGCGTGTCCGGATGATCCCTGCGCAGCACATATTGCCTCGTCGCACTGTGGATGCCGTCGGCGCCGATCAGACAATCCGCTGTTGCCGTTGAGCTGTTAGCGCAGTGAAGGACTACTTCTTTGTTTTCTCAATTTCTTACGATTTTTTGCCCATATTCAGGATCTTGTTTTCTTGTTTGACACTATATCCATGTACCCGGTTACCAAGTTCAATCTCGCCACTGTTTTGCGTCCCTTTGCCCACCCCAGCCTGGCAATGACTTCTCCTTGGTCCTTTCCTTCGGCCAGAATGACATGCGTGGCCATCTTCCGGTTATCATCCTCCAACATGCTGTTGGCTTTTCGGAAATATCCCTGTTTTATGGCTGTATCTATGAGGTCCATGGCTCCGATGGCATTTGCATACAGAGCACGAGCGCCACCTCTGTCGCGATGTTGATGGGCCTGTTCACATACCAGGACATCGAATTGCCCGTATTAAAGGAGTCCACGAGCCAGGCAATGGCCGGCTATTCCTCTTCCTGCTATGGCGATTCAATCGTCATGGTGGTTTGCTGGCTGCATGGTGTACTACAGCTCTACATCCTATTTACATGTCTCTGGAATCCCTTGGTTTTCGTGATCATCGCACGTTCAGTGGCATCATCTCAGATTTTGCCACTTTTCGTGTAACAGCAGTCACACTGGAGGCCTTGTGCAACGCACCAAAAACCGCAAGCCCTCGACCCGACTACACTACGAGCCTGAATACTCAACCCCTTCTCTTTGCCTCAACTTGTTTTCTGACTCAGTCCTGGCAGTCTCGCTTAGCATCAACATGCCTATAGACCGGCGTCGCTTGCCAAGTTATGAGCTCGTGTCGGCGTTCCCTTCTTCCTCGCCGCGAGATCGGTGGACTATCAGGCGCCTCGCCCAAGCGCCTCGGCTAGATGGTTCGCCGGTGGCTGTCAGATGCGCGAGTCACGCTCAATCAAATTGCGCCCTTTTCGTCACAAGTCGAGGCGTCCTCTATCGCGTCCCGAGTGACTCGAGACTAGGAATTGGCCTCACTTCATTTAAGTTTGGACGAGGTGCTCTGTTTCTGTCGCTAGATGTTCATTATATAGACAAAATTAAGCTCATCATTCCCTCGTCCGTCAGGTAGCTTCCTCTGTCAAAGCAAGCCAGCTTTCCTTTCCAAGAGTTCGACAAATGCAGTCGTTAGTCGCCTCCGTCTTTCTATATCTTCATGGAAGGGTATTCCACTCGGTGCAGACGACGCCTACTGTATCTTGCCCATGCCGTGGAATGAGCTGTCTCTTCTCAAATGCACCCCGCTCTCGAGCATGAATAGGGGTCTCGCGCAGAGTGAAGATCGGTCGCTGCTCGGAACTTTTCCTTCTGATCCGAGTAGAACAGACACTCATTCACCGCAGACCTCCACCAATGCCAGCTTAGCCCGAAAGATCCTCAGTAGTTCTCTCAACCTAGCACAGCAAAAGAAATCCACCGGTTTGCAACAGGCCGGGCAGCTTATGGCTTTTGCCAGCTTCAGTAGTTGTCGAGGCGGGGATTTCAAGTCAAACAGGGATTTTGCAGCAAAGTGATTCTGGCAGGGGGGGTTGACGAGGGAGACCTAACAAAGGTCGGTTAGTTGGCAGCGCTGAATGTCGCCGCCAGTCCAGCGGGCTGATCCTTGTTTATCCAGGATGGAGGAAGTCGAGAGGCAAGCCCGTTTGTTTGAGAGAAGGCAGTCAGAGCTACCGCCTTGTTTTGGAGAGAGGCATCCGCAAGATTGTCCCGACGAAACCGGATCCCGGATTGGAACAAAGAAGACGTCAAGTTGCTGGATAGGTGAACTCTGCATCCCTCCTCCTTGGCATCGGTTGGTGACAACAGGATCTGAAAGGTACCGATCGTCACGATTTCAGTGGAAGCTCCAGCCTTCCGACTCAAATCTCGGCCATGGTCAAAACTCGTGCTCTCATGATCTCAAACCTCCCTCCACATCTTCTCACCTGTTTCCATTCTCTCCATTGACGCCTTTGCCATTCTCCATTAATCCTGCCTCCTCTAATAAATCATCATCGATATTCTCCCCTAAATCTCTTTCCTCGAGAAACTCTCTGCCCTTTAACTTATCAGGCAAATAATCTTGCTTAACCCTACCATTCATATAATCCGGATTGTATTTGTACTCTTTCCCGTACCCCAATTCTTTCATTAACCGGGTCGGCGCGTTTCTTAGGTGGATGGGAACCGGCAGACCTGCAATTCCGGGCTCTTCAAGAGCGTGCATTGCATTCACAAGAGCCCTGTACGCCCTCGTCGATTTGGGAGCAAGGCATAACGCGACAGTGACATGAGCAAGGTTGATTCTCGCTTCAGGCATGCCAATTTTCTCACAAGCTGTATATGCCGCGGTCGCGAGCGGGAGGAGCGAGTTGTCCGCCAATCCGACATCCTCGCTCGCGATCACAATCATGCGCCTCGCAATGTACAGCGGGTCTTCTCCAGACTGGAGCATGCGCGCCAGATAGTACAACGCTGCGTTAGGGTCGGAGCCGCGTACGGATTTGTGGAATGCGGATATAGTGTCGTAGTGTTGGTCACCAGCTCGGTCGTAGACGAGCGTCTTTGTGAGCGACTGTTTTAGATCCCCCACGGTCATGCCGGGTCGACGAGAGATGCCCATGGCTAACTCGAGGAGGTTGAGAGCTGTGCGAGCATCGCCGTCAGCAAAGGCGGCGAGGTATCTGATCAACTCGTCATTGACGAGTTGAGAGGGCCTGTAATTGTCGCGTTCGGCTTCCAGCGCCCGATGGAGGATCTCGCAAATATTCTGGTCAGTGAGTTTCTGCAATGTGAACGTCCGACACCTCGAAAGGAGGGCGTTCTGCACCTTGAAGCTGGGGTTCTCGGTCGTGGCGCCGATCAGCGTAACATGTCCAGCTTCGACCGGACCGAGGAAAACGTCCTGCTGGCTTTTGCTAAATCTGTGGATCTCGTCGCAAAATACGATTGTCTTGCGACCCGTGAGGGCAAGTTCGCTTTTGGCTTCTGCGAAGATCTTCTTACACTCCGCCACCCCGGAGGATGTACTGTTGATCTCGACGAAGCGCGAGCCAACCATTCCAGCTATAACGCGCGCAATGGTCGTCTTTCCTGTCCCTGCGGCACCCCAGAGAATCATGCTAGGGACACGGTCTTGTTCGATCAGTCCTCGTAGCACGCCATCGCAGCCGACCAGGTCCTGTCCACAGACTTCATCTAGGGTTTTAGGGCGCATGCGTTCTGCCAGCGGCGCGGCTTTTTCAAAGGGGTTGTGTTTGGGCTTTTTGCTCTGCGGCACAGCTGCTTCAATACCATGGTGAGATCTGCTTGTCTCCTCATTCTTTACGACGGGGTGTCCATTCGGTTGTTGCTGCGTCGAAGTGGCTTCGAATGGTCGTTTCGCTGTTATGGAGGTGGGTGGTCGAGGATCGCTAGGGGATGGTATTGGTTGGGAGGACGAAAAGAAGGAGAAAGCATCACGTTTGGCGACAGGCGTCTTCAAGAATTTGCCTGTCCCGGGTGTAGAGTTGCTTTCACTCTCAATGTACTCGGTGCAATTGGAATCGATGTGGTCGTTGATCGTGGTTTGTTTGACAGATTTGCCGCAGATTGGGCAGGCGACCATGATGGGTGTTCATAGTTCAATATATCAGTGTCTAGGAAGCAAGCTAGAAGCTCAAGGGAAGACAGTTCCAGACGGTGATGAAAGTGCCTGCGGATTGAAACAGTTGGAGTTCAGGTCCGCCGCGTCACACGCGTTAAGCGAACCCCGCTCGTGACAAGGCTGAGCATCCCCTTTTACACATAGGGCAAAGTTGCATCAATCACATTGAACAAGGAGCACAATTGCTTTGACCGACGAAATCAATACGTAGATTTCTTCATGCTGTTATTTATCTAGTATCTAGCGCTCTAGGGTCATGGCCGCGAAGCCTATATAAAGTATGCTGTCAATCAGATCATATACTTCTTTAGGCCCCTCAATCGGTCCTTTGCATCCTCCAACACATCATCGTTCTTACAGACCGCAAACCGCATCCAATCCTCCGCCAAATGTGCCCTCTCGTCTGTATAAAACTCACTCGGCGGAATCGCCGCAACCCCCAATTCCATGATCAAAAACCACGACATCTTGAAATCCCGCGGTCGGTCTCTGACATGGTCCGGGAATTTGTAGCCTTCGGGGAGCTTGACCTTTGACAGGTTAGCGAGCACGAAATAGCCACCCTCAGGAACTGAATAGGGGATGCCCAGTTCATCGAAGATCTGACAGAAGCGGTTCATTTTGCCCTTCATCTCGGTGATTTGTTGGTCCCAGAATCCAACTTTATCCGCCTGTTCGAATCCAATCGCGGCAGCCTCTTGCAAAGGCGAGACACTTGAGTAGCAGATTCTTGTGTGTGCCGCGGCCACGTATTTGATCAGCTCTGGCGGGCCGATCAGATAGCCTACGCGCCAGCCCGTCGCGTAGAAATTCTTCCCCGCCGATCCCACCGTGAGTGTTATTTTGGCGAGCTCGGGAGAGAGCGTGGCTATTCGTGTAAAAGGAACGTAGTATAATCGGTCATATACCTCGTCTGACAAGATGATGACTTTATGTTTCAAGCATAGGTCGCCGATCCGTGTTAGCTCTTCCTTGTTCAAGACCTTCCCGACCGGGTTGTGCGGTGAGTTTAAGACAATCATCTTCGTCTTGGGGTTGAATGCCTTTTCCAGCTCGTCAAAATCAATGGTCCAATTCGCGGCGGAGGATGTTCGCTCCGCGCCGTCGGCAGGCGGGTGCATAGGGACATATCTGATTGTTCCGCCAGGCATCTCAATATTGCTGAGATACTGGTCGAAGAACGGTTCAAAGATGATGACCTCGTCCCCCGGTTCGATAAAACCCATGAATGCGCTCAACATGCCTGTCCTCTGTCAGCGAGATCATCCATCGTTAAATTTTCGTGATGCCTGCCTTCATTGGCCCCCGTTGTAATCGTGACTTCGGTTTCTGGATCTAACCTTCTGCCGAAATAAGGTGAGTATGCATCGGCAATCGCCTTTTTCAACCTCGGCCTGCCCTTTGTGGGGGAATATTGATTGCACTCTACTCGGTCAAGAGCACTCTTCGCAGCGTCAATGATGAACTGGGGAGGATTGTAGCCACTGTTGATCTCCACGTTAGTCCATCCTGCCCACGATGGTCACGAGTGGTGATGTCGGTGTGTCCCTGCATACTCACAAAAACCCTTGGCCCATGTTCACAATCGGCTGCATGGGCGACACAGCAGCAGCCTCATTGACGATGGACCAGACATCCTGCCTCTGCCCTGCGACGCGCTTCGCAGGCGCAAACTTGACGTCCATCTTAGGCGTCGACGAGAAATTGCAACGAGAAGTGCGCGGGCGGCTCGAATGCGATGGACCACCTCTAGCAGCGAGGGGTAATTCTGCTCGAAAGACTGGGCGAGAGGCGGATCGGACTGCTGCTGTGGTCGTCGAGAACTTGAAGTTCATGGGGCCTGAGACACAAGAGTCAACCTGCGCTGAGAAAATTCGGAGAGTATGACTTGGGAGGACAAAATTGATGTTTGGAGGAGTGCGCAAACGAGATGGATTGACCAGTGAGACTGGCGGGAATGATTGCGAGATCGGGGTAAAGTATGTCAACACGACACACCGCTAACCGCGGCAGTCTGACATCATGTTTCAATGTACTGAGTAGTGCCATCTCGGACTGCATTCAACGCGGCCTCACCTCCAAGAAAGGCCATCTTTTCTCTGGAAGCACTGGTTCTCCCTCTTTCAATCCTACAGCTCGCGCCCACAAGCAGCCAGCCCTTTACGAGAGAAGCACAGTGTGTGTGCAGCGTCAGATGGCGACATTCTGTGAGCTTTGATTCGGCAAATTCCCGATTCTGTACCGAGTGCTCGGTACCGTACGGCGCTCGCCCCAGTTCCATCAGCCCAACAGCTACGCTACTACGACGCAAATGCCATGAACCAAACATCGAGCAGCACTTGTAGACCCAAGCAAGAGAATCTCGAGATGGATTGATCATCTTTATCGTTCATTCGATTCTGTTCGTCGGGAGGTCGTTTCAAGTGAAAGAAAATACCCAAACACTTTCGACGCCGTGCCAAATATGCAGCGATTCCACCAGTCGTTCTCACACCCAGTCTACACAGGCATATACCCCTCTGCCCAGTATAAAGCTGTACATTATCCACCTCCTTTCATCTGTACAGTAGTCCGTGCCACCGCCCGTCTCCATCATGCGTACCTCACACTTTGCCCTCTCTGGGGATAGTTATCCCAGCCCCCGTACGATGGCGGTGGTTGAGGAGGATACCAACCGTGTGGCGAAGTCATCTGTACAGGCGACTGTTCCCACCCGCCCCCATATCCACGATCTCTCATCTGTGGAGGAATTTGAGGTCCATCCCAACCTCCACGTTGTGCACCTTGGACCCCTCGCCGTTGTCGACGCTGTCCAGGAACAATGCCATCCAACTTCTTCCCTCTTGGCCGTCTGCATGCCCTGATGCAGCATCCGAGGATAGCGAGCAGTAGCAGGCCTCCGATTGCGCTAGCAAGGGCAATCACCAAAGTTTTATTGTCGTCAAACCACGACTTGACCTCGCCTCCAATGGTGCTCCCCTTGCACACACCATTCTCGCATCGCCCCCCGCCGCCGCAGGGAGTCCCGTCCAGGAAGTTTTGTTGCATGCTGTAACACACATTTGCTCCGAAGTCTGGACTGGCACAGCTCAAAGTGCAAGTTTGACTGTTGCAGGCATAAGTATCATTATCACTAGTGTAGCTGCCCATGAGAGTCTTGCATTGGAGATCTCGACTCGTGCACTGGCCACTGGCACATTCAAGACCACTACCGCAGTCGGTTCCGTCGGGCGCGGTGGTGTCTGTCGGACATGTTCCATTAGTGCCAGAGCAAGTCTCAGCAGGATCACATTGGCCAGTGCTAGCACGGCAGACGGTCCCGGCAGAAGCGAACTGACAAGTCGACGTGCAACAACCTTCGTTGCTGGGATCGCAGACAGCGCCTGAATTGAACTTGCAAGTTGTAGGATTGCAGCAGCTGTTCCCCGCACAGGATTCGGTGCCGCCACAATCACAGTCTTCACCTTCCTCAACGATACCATTGCCGCACTGGTTCCCGCTAATGGTTACGACGCCTTTGTTATCGGTGAGGCACTGCGATTGAACGGAGTTGCGGCCCAGTGCGCTGCAAATGTTACCGACCGAGCAAGGCGAGAATTGGGTGATGTCCGGCGAGGAATAAGGATTCATCATGTATTGAGCATTGGCATCGCAGGTGCTGGACGAGAGGGGGCAGCATTGGCCAGAGTTGACAATATTGGAATCGGCACAGGTGCTGGAATCGCAATCGTGGACGGCGCCAAAGGTATGCCCACTTTCGTGAGCAAACACTTGCCACTCACTCGAGGTCTTCGCGATCACGTTGGCGCCAGTCACGCTCTGAGAGTTGCCGCTACTGTCTTGCTGCGAAGTGGAACCGTGATTGCACAGCTGTCCAAGCCAGGCTAGGCCGACTTCAGCGCCTGTGTTACAAGTCGTGAAGAGAGACCAGTAAGCATTATCATCGCCTCGTTGACCACGCCATGTTGAGAAGAGGTTGAGCCGTTGTGTTATATCGGTGCTGCTAGAGCAACCCACATTCCATGGCGTTTGAGTGCTTGGTGTTCCAGGACATTCGCCATCGGAAACGGTCAGATTGCGGAGGCCGAGAGTGATGTTGAAGGTAGATTGGTACAGTTCAGAAGCAGTGTTGACCAGACTAATGATGTATTGCCGCAAGCTATCGGTTGAGTTGAAGCTCGCGGTGTATGTACAGTCACTGGCTACCCCGACCAGGGCAACTTTGCGAGTAGTTGGGCAACCAGCGGTGCTGCCAATGGTGGAAGCCAGATTGACACCTGCCGAATTGCCTGAGCCCACACCGCCGCCATCGATATTATTCTGGCGCTTTTCAAACAGGTTGGAAATGGACATGGAGCCCATGTCGCCCCAGAAACCATCGTCACGTTTGAGCATCAAGTCGCGGTAGATGGGATGGTCAGGATGGGTGTTGAACTCCAGCTTGTCAGAGGCACAGGTCAAGCCAGCGCTTCGTTTGAGGTCCGTATGAGGTTGTCGACTGACATCCGAATCACGCCAAACAGCCATATACTCGTCGTCATCCTCTTCCAGCTCGGGATCGAGGTCGTGTTTGGTGGCCATGTAGTTCGACTTCAGTTGGACATTGTGGTGATTTCCCATGACTGTGAAGGCGCCCTCAAAGAGAGGTCTGACGCCATCCCGCCTCACGGCAATTCTAGCCCAGCCGACATGTCGGTTTATTCCGTCGTCGTCGACGAGAAAGGCTTTTCCCTGAAAGATCTTGTGGTCCTCGCGCTGCATCTTCTCGACGTGCCTGACATTGCCATACTTGTCTATAAATTCCATATAGGAGTCTTCATGGATGATGTCATGGTTAGGTTCAAGGCTCAGCCGAATATGCTGGGTATTCTGATGGAGGTCGAATATCAAATCGAAGCTCGAAGTGCAGTACACTCTTTGCGAGGGCGTTTGTATTCGAGGGTTTTCAATTAATGAGAGGTAGTTTAATGGATTTCTGGACCGGGAGTGTGCATCGACGGTGCCTGCGAGCAATAGCAACAGAGCTGAAACGACGGCCGTGGCGAGGTTCTGAAGATGGCGCATCTTGCGCTTATGGAACACTAGAGGTCAGGCCGGAGGTGAGGCTGCGGAGGTGCGCAGGGTGCTCAGATGACTCTCTGTTCAGTTTGCATTGAAGACGGAAACAAGTCGTCGAGGTCGACCGGTATACTAGCGAATGTCCAAGTGAGCAGTAAGACGGTGCTGGTCAGTCGGCAGAAGGTAGGAAATCTATGGCGGCGGTTGCTGTACAAATTGGGTGTGATAAGGCAGGGCGGATGTATCGAATGCGCAGCCTGAGATGTTGTGTGATATTATGGTAGCAAAAGGCCGGAGGAACTGATAATGTCTTGCGTACTGTACACAGAAGCAAGGTGGAACGACAGGTGCAGAGTAAGAACGAATGTCGTTGTTGTACGCCCAGACGGGGGTGGTGCAGACAAAGTTGCAATATGAGAGTACTCGGTATTGGTAGAGGAGGGCAAGAGGGAAGAGGAGCAGTTCGCCCAGCTGTACCATAGTGGGCTGGGTTTGTCAATGGCGTTGGTGTCTGGCGTCGGTGGACTCAGCCACCCCAAGCAACCGGATCCCGGGCATCACGGGAGCAGAAGAGGGGGCCGCAACGCCCAGCGACGCCAGCATTACGAGTCGCCAAGCAACTGCTAAGGCGCCGCTAACTGATTAAAGAAACCCATGATTATCACTGCCACGGTCAGCCATAACTCCGACCGCTAATCCATCACCACCAAGTCCTAAGATCTACCTACTGGGTACAATCCTCCGGCCTCCCAAGGGAAAAGACGCCTCATACCATTCAAATCAATACCCATGGCTCTGGTGACCCTGCCGAGGAACTACTCGCAATTCGATCCGAAAGCAAGAGCATACGAAATACTCCGCAAAGACAGCCAACGTCCTGGGCGGAGATCGAGAGACCTAGTCAGCTCGTATGTACGTACTCGGTACGGAGTAATACGGAGATGCGAGCACCCTATCTCGTAGGAAGATCTCGGATATCGGCAGTCCCGTTCTCCCTCATGGTTCCAATGTCCCCGAAACACCTCTGACGCGTGCCAGAAACCCTCAATATGGCGAAGACAGGTTAACCTGTCTTCCCTAGTCCTTATTACTTTCACAATTATGAGATTCTTCATCCCTTAAAACTCACTCCACCCTTCCTGTCACGGATGTCCATCCATTTTCCTCCTCGAGAGACCCATTGACTCCAACAAAATTGAAACTAGACATTATCAGCGGCCTCTCTCGCTCAAGCCTCGCTCTCAACCCCGGGCTCTCTGCCACCAAGTCCCCCTGTAAATCGCTTCTTGATTTTGCCCATCCCGATCTTTGCTTCATCTTTAGCAAACTTGACATTTCTGGCCGGCGTCCACTGCGACAGTCCTCGGTGTTTGCGCTCTTCCGCTCGTTTTGTAGCCATCTTCTCAAACCCGCTGTCTCTCTTCTGCACCGGCTGCACCGAGCTTGCTGATCCCTCCGTTGTGGTCGTGTAGCCGGTTTCGCCTGTGGCAGTGGTATCAGCACTGGGCCTCCCATTCACTTCCGCACTATAACCATTTAGGCCATCGACTCCCTTGGGATCCTTCTTGAACGCTTCTTCAGGGACATTGGTGGCATCGGTGATGCCAAGATCTGACGACGAGTCATCATCCAAAGGCTCGGCATCATCCTCGTCGTTGTCTGAAGGATTATATGGATCATGCGGAGGTTCGTCGGTACCGGGCTCGGCAATCTTTTCATAATTTTTGTTGGTGTATGCCCTCGGATCATGGCTGAATGCTCCAGACCAGTCCTCGCCGGTTTTGCTGAGCCACTGGCGCTTCTCCTTCTCCAACATCTCTTGGTTGAGAACGTCACGCCCCTCTGTCAAGGATGCCTCGTGCATTTCCTGAATGTTTTCTGGCACCTCGCGTTCAACAACTCGCTCACGTACACCCTCGGTTAAGCATGCTTCAAACGTCTCATACGTTTCCCGACTATTGTTGTCCACAATGAAGTCCCGGTGCGACTCATCCATGCCGGCCTTGAAGCGACCTCGGAACTGAAGCTTGCCAACCTCCTGCAGGTCTTCCAAGCCTTTGTCCATGAACGCTCTGGCATTCTCTTCAGTGATGTAGTTTTGAACGAGTCGGTTGCCGTTCTTGGTTGTCCAAATGGGAATGTTGATTGGCGTTTCTTCATTGTCCACCAAGTTCTGAAGCCAAACGGAGGCATAGGCGACCGCTCCGCGTTTGCCCGCCACATGGAACTCAAAGATGACTGGTGATCGATATCGGTACTTGACAGGAAGACGAATATGGTTATTGGCCACTGCGGAGACATCGAAATAAACTCCATCGCCTGCCTCATTGCCGTGGCATTGCGTCCTGGGGATTTTGCCAACACTACCGCCCGTGCGGAGTTTGATTTTCGTGTTTGCCTTCCAACCGGCGGCCACGATTCTGCCAGAAATAAACTCGAAAGTGCCGACATCCCAGCCCAGCATGTTAGGAGGAAGGCGAGTCTCCACACTTCGGAAGAGCAGTGAAATCCTGATCCGGCCGAACCCAATGCCACCGTCAAGAGGGTACCATCTAGTGGCTTGGGAACTAGTGGTGAGGATGTCCGACAGGCGCAGAGGTACAATACCCAAGATTGGGTCGTGTTCTCGGTTACGCTGATCACGAACGGTGATTGTGACTATTCCGGATCTCCAGTCTCGCATAAAGCGCTCCGTACCAGCATTGAAGATAGGTTTGCTGCTAACAGCCTTGGCTCGAGTGCGGTAGACCAATGTATCATTGAACAGGATGGTACAATAAGAGGTCGGGAGTTCTGACATTGGGTCAGTGCGAGGAAACAAAAGAATCTTGAACTAGACACTTACTGGTGGACTCTTCATCTGTACCCTCACCGTATGGTTTGGCCGGCTCAAATTCTTTACCTTTCCGATTGCCGTCGCTGCCCTTGATGTTCTCAAGTTCGAGGCTGACAATCTGGTGGATGACGACGCTGCAAATGCCACTCGGCCACAACGGATCAGGAGGCGTATGCGCCACAGCATCCGCATCTTCAGAGTCAATGACACCCTTCTCATCTTGGAGCTTTTCATCGTTCTTAAGCTTTTCCGGTAGGTTTCTGTCTTTGCCGTCGGTGCGAAGGGCAGGTCGAAATTTGGGCTTGCCAAAGTAGCCCACTTCCCAGTGTAGCTCACCCGGCATCTCACTTCCATGATGAGTGCCTGCGAGTTTTGAGATCTGAGGATACATTTTGCCAGGATGCTGAATCATTTTCTGCATGGACAACTCCACTTTTCCGACCATGTCATCTGCAGAATTGCGGTCTGAGTCCCACAACTCGACACTGAGTTGTTCATCGGCCTTGATGAGCTCAGGCGTCACCAGAAGAGCAGCGGTTTCTTCCCAAACAGGGTTGAGGTCATCTATGATGACACGAGTACAATACATCGGCTTTCCGTATTTCGAAAAGGACAGATTAATGTATGGGTCGCTTCCACCGTCCTTGCTACCACGACGATCTTGCCTGCTGAGGCCAATGGCGCGATGGATTCGGATCCACATGACTCCCATGGCTTGTGTATCTTTGGTGATGTCGTCTCCTTGCAGCATGGATTTTAAATCAAGTTGCATCGACTTTGGCGCAACGTACATACTTGCCGCCGCGGCGATTGCATAATTGACGAAGTTTGAAATCAATGGCAGGTTGAGGATATTAACTCCTTTCTGAACCATGGGAATGCAACCTGCTTGGACATGTGGGACGCCCATCAGCGTGAAGGTAAGACTTTTTGCAAATGGTGGTTCGGGTGTCATCTGCAATCGCAGGCGGACGGTCCCGACAAGCTCTTGGAGTTCGACAAAGACAGGCAAGGGGACACCGATCAGCCCCTTGATGCCGACATAGAAGACGAGATTCATGTGCATATTCCGTGCTCTTGAGGAAGCAGAGGCACGGTCACCGGTGGGTTTGGCGTGGTATGCAAAAGCAATCTCGAGGTTGTAATAGTCGCCGCCTTCCTCGTCGGCTGCCGCTTCTTGTGGGTCCTTCGCCTTTTTATTCTCTTCATTGATGCTCTTCTTGAGCTCGTGCATTTTTGAATCAGGCAGTGCCCGCAGACTGAGGATGCGAATAGGGTTGCTGCCTTGGTCTATTTCGGCAACTCTAACATTGTTGATGACTCTAGGGACAGAGGCTTGCATGACATCTTCCAGGGTGTCTGCCACGGCAGCAAACATATCCGGGTTGATCAAACCCCAAACGACGCTCAGGAAGGTGTTCATCCATTCGACTGATTCAGGCAGGAGGTTTGCTACGGCCTGTCAATATTAGCTGTGGTCTACGTGTGGCAGGTGGATGCAAAGTCTCACGGTCTCTCCTCTGCTTTGCTCACTGCTCCATTCCGCCTCACGGCCGCTTCGTACAACCTCTTTCATCCACAGCCAGACGGCGGAAGCGAGAAACATGCCGAGAGGAATCAGCCCCTTAAGAGAGCCACCGAACATTTTCCCAAAGACGACAATGGAGATGAGAATCACAATACATAGACCCCCAGCCCGGTTTTCAAGAAGTTCAAACATCGGCTCATAACTGACTGACGGCGTTGGATGGAACAGAATATTGGTCTTTTCTCCGTGAATGGGGACGTCGGAAGTGCTGTCTTCGGCGACTGGGTCTGGAGGAGCAGTGACGTCCTGCTTCTCCATGTACTCTGGGTTCTTCTGGGAAGGTTCTGTTGAAACCGTGGTAGGTCTGCCCAGATTGGCATTTGGCACCGACAGCTAAGTCAAGGTCAATTGAGACCCGGTTGTTCAGGGAAGTTGTATTCAAACCTGGGGATTGTCGGCCCTCGCCATGTACACCTTGCCTACATCTGCAATGACGACACGGTTACCAGTGACTGGATCTGTCACAGTTTTGCCCTCTTGCTTTTGATTTTCATTCTTGTGCGGAGTGATTTCAGAGGAATATTGCTGGGCTTCCCCTGCGAGTCTCTGTGCATCAATGGCTTTGTCTCTCTCGGACTTGTCCTTATCGAGCTTTGCAACAAACTCCTTGATGTTGGGGATACGATTTGTGCCGCTCCATGGCTTTCCTGACTTCTGTTGCTGAGCTTCCATGGTCACCTCTAGAGCAAGGGACAAGCCCCCAAGGACAGGGGTCGATTTGAAAAGGAGGTAGAAGGGATGAGGGAAAGGCCAGCCGGGCTATTTAGTATTGCTCGTGACGAGCCCCTGGGAATGAAGAAAGGAACAAATCTGAGGGAAACAAAGGAAGATGTTAAGGGACTGAAGAACAGCCAGGCCGGAGAGGTCGTTCCATTGTGAATTTTGAGAATGATGTCTATCCAGATCAGTAGTGACGTAACAGCACTACCAGACCCACTGCCCACAACCCAGTTCGCCCCTCGCCGTGCTGGATGCGGATAACAAAGGCGTGTGTGGCTTGCCTCGAGCATGAAATGACCCAAACAATGAGTTAATACTGGGCTTGCCCGGGGCTGGGCTCGCTGGGCATCGGCAGAGTTTAATTAGGCGAAAGGTCGTCGCTTAGCTGGCGATCAAGATCCAGAGGGCTAACGCTATCGTCAGCCAACACCCAGAAATCCTGGAACTTGCAGAAACCTAACCAGCGGAAGCCCGCAACTGTCGAACTGGAGGAGCAGCCAACTTGAGGCTGAAGGTGTCGGCTCTGTTGACACTGTTATCTGACTTTGAGTCTACCTCGATCTGCGTAGTACGGCCGGTGTTACCGCCATCTGCTCGTCATTCCTTGTCATTGTTGACACCTCCAGTTGTTCAACACTCCCATTACGTCCTTGTCCATACTTTGCTTCCCTCGATCCACGTCTCCAGAACAATCCCCTCATGGTCCAGAATGGCGAAGTCGGCGCGTCGACCAGGTTCGAGCCTTCCTCTCTTGCTCTCGCCCATCATATCTGCAATGTTTTCCGTGACACATTGCACGGCTTCGGCAAGATTGCACCTGGTAAATGCCACCGCATTCCGTATGCACTCGTCCAGCGTACAGCAACCACCAATCAACGTATCTGTGCCTTCAATGGTCACTTTGTTACCCTGTTTAAGTTGCCGTTGTGCAATCTGGCCATGTCCACTGTGTACGCCATCCGGTAAGCCAGCGAGTTCGATGCTGTCCGTGATGAAGATACATTTCCTTGGATCGGTCCGCATGCAAAGAGTTACAAGTGAGGGGTGCAAGTGTATGCCGTCCGGTATGATCGAGTAATAGCACTTCCCAGTCCCCATCAGCCCAGCGAGTCCAGGATTGCGATGATGCAGAGCCAACATTCCATTAAAGACATGCGTCAATGCTCGGGCACCCAGTTGTAAAGCCGCGAGACCCTCCTCGTACGTGGCCGCCGTATGTCCAAGTGAGATGACAATATGAGGATATTCTTCTTGCAGCTGGCCCACCAGCGCGGTCGAGCCGGGCAGCTCCGGTGCCAGTGTGATCAGCTTGATTGCATCTTTGAGATTGTCGTCGCCATATAAGATCTGCGGGGATATTTTCGCCGGCTCTTGGAGGTAGGCGGCACTATGGGCTCCTTTCTTCGAGGCATTCAGATACGGCCCCTCGACGTGTGCTCCCAGCAAGTCGGCCCCAGAGACAAATGTTCGTGGTTTCAAGACTGGCACTATCTAGATGAAGGCTTCAGCATGTCGGTGAAAATAAACCGGTGAGCCTTCCAGGGAATTCATAGGTTAGAGGAAACAGAATCAGCCTACCTGTTTCCACCGGTCCTTGTCTACCGTAGGGACAGTCGCCCACCAGCCTGTCACCCCGTGACAGACTTCCATCTTACTGACTTCTCCCAACCTGCGTTCGTCGTCCCCTGGAGCATTGCCTAGGGCCAATTGCGTAAAATGGACACCCTTCATGCCGTTTGTCTGCAAGTCTAAAAACCCTGGTGCAACAACTTTACCATCTAGGTCTATTCGCTCAACGCCTTCTTGCCGATAGTAGTAGTTTGGCGTGATGGTGCCCTGCTCAGTGCTGAAGTAAAGATCTTGAGCCACCAGTTCGCCGGAGATACAAAGCAGGCAGTTGGTGAAACATTTCAGCGATCTGTCCATCGTTGGCAGCGCGATTGGAAGTGGGAGATAGACTGATCGAATCACCAAGGCCTATGAAACTCGGAAAAAGAAGTGAGGCGAGGAAGGTGCTGCGAGTTTTCAGATTTCCTACAGAGAAAATCGTTGAAGTGTCTCAAAAGCCGCGCAAACGTTTCTGCAAGGCGCTAAAACGAGCTGGCGGGTTCATCGTTCCCCGTCTCTCTAATTGTTTCGACATAAACACAAGAATTCTTCTTTCTTTCCCTCTTTCTTTCTGTAAGACTATTTTGATAGTCATTTCATAAATACAGATCTTTTGAGGCGCGACTCTTCAGCCATTTGAACAATCATCAGCCTGATCACCTTCCTCGTCAGCCCTTTCCCTATCCTGAGCCACATCTGCCTCTGGACATCTCCCCGGCCCTTCCGTTAGAGGTCTTCGGTCTCCTTTGATATCTTGAGACTCTCTCTCCGAACTAGCTTGACTCGGTGTCGATAGCTCTAGGGTCCATTCCCATCTCCTTCGCTTACGCTTCGACCTCGCTGCTGATTTGCTCTGGGATTTTTCTGAGCTGGCTTGGTCTAGTTCAGACGAGGACGAAGGGGACACCGCCGTAGACTTCCGCTTTCTTTTCTTACGCGGCGAGACTTCATCCACGCGGATTTCCCGGCCATTGCCACCGCCATCTTCTCCCTCATCGTTGGAGGTTCCACTTTGGTTGTCATTCTCAGAAGGAGTAGATTCCTCATCGGATGAACTCAAGTCTGCGTGGCGCATAATGTAATTCTTCGTGACAATCTCTTCCTCCAATTCTGCGCGAAAAGCAACCTTCTTGGGTGCTGGGAAAAACACTCGCCGACTAGCTACTCGGGGGCTTGCGCTGACGGAAGGGCGGCGAATATCCCAGGGAAGTGGACTATTCTTCAATATTGAATGGACTCCAAAGGGCAAATTTAGGGCGTAAGGGTGCTCTGATAACCTCACAATTGGGGAAGTTGGATGTGCGCTGCCTCTTGGTTGCGAATGTGATACCGGTGATGGAAGATTGGTTACTGGTGACGGTCTGTATGCAAGATCGAATGTATTGCTGAATGTGTTTAGCGTAGTTGGGGTTGCGGTGGCGCCTATATTAATGCCATTTTGACGACCGGTCGAGCCACGAAATGTAGGAGCGAGATCAGAAGTCCTTAGCGACAGCTTCGGTTTCTTCGCCGGTGAGGGAGGATTGACAGGCCGGGCATTTTCTGTCGGGAACATCGATAATGGATGAATCGGGTCGAGGCGAGATAAAAGATGTGGCATAGGCAGAGCCATAGATATGGCAAGCATTTTGCTTTCGGCAGTGGCCTCTGACACTGCTGAAGGCCCACTCATCAAATCGAGAATGTCGTTTTTCTCCCACTAAACTCCTCGTGTATGCCCGTGGTTCTTATGGCCGGGTCAAGTGGATAGGAGAATCTAGCGAGAGGGCTTTTATTCGAGATCGGGGGATGGTCGCGGGAGGTGCATAAGCACGTAAAGGGGTGAGCACGATTCGAGATCGTCAGAGCCTTCCTATTAGTATCTTGGGCACTGAGTCGCCCTAGTTAAAACAGAAGGCGTAATCAGGGCGCCGCTGAGCCTCACATAAGCATCACGACACGTATGAAGAAAATATAGGCAGCACTGTTTAAAGAAAATTGACTCAGATCGCCGGGCATAGGCAGCTGATATGCTGGAGGCGTTTAAAGGGACAAAAGGTGGTGAGTACCCACCGCGTAATCCGGGCACGTAGTCCACGAAACAAAGATGTTCCCATATTTGCCGTTATTGCCCAGCTACGGAAATCCATGCTGGCAAATCCTAGAGTATTTGGGACCTTTTCCTGCTCTTTCAGGCATCGAACGGACCTGCTGTCCTGTCCAGGCCCGTTGACTAGGTGCTGGCGGTTAGGTGTGTCTTGGAGGGAACGGAAGAAAAGGGTGTGGCTTGATTGTTGGGCCAGAGGAAGAGCTGGGGAAGGATAGGGCTGGTGCTCCTGAGTGCGCGCATTAGCTTGCAGAGTCGGGGCGCTTCGTCTTGGCCAAAGAGCAGGATCAGCAGGATTCAGGAACAATGCTAGGATGATGCTAGAGGAGATCAGGCAAAACGTGGCCTCGATCGCATATCCGCAACCGCTGGACTCTATTTTCAGCATCGAGCTGCCCGAAGTAGCGGGGATGGGGAAGAGGCCAGCGAGGCCAGTGAGGCCAAAATGGACGGGCTGAGCGATGTTATTGGGGTAACAATCAAGGGGCAGACGGCCATATGGATGGGGTGACGGGGATTCAGAAATAGGCGAGAGAACGAGTTGGTTGAAAATAGACGACTCCAGTCAGCATCGTGCAAGTTGTCCTTCTGATGCGTGTGAGCTGCCAAGCGGCCCAGCCCGCGGCGCCCACGCAATCTAACCGGAAGATTGTGGCTCCAGCTCCGAGGTTATGGGTGACGGAATTGGGCAGCATTTCGGCCTCGCCTTTGGGTATGTACTGGGTACGATACGGCTGAGCCACTCCTGCGTCCGCCCACCCTTGGACAGCCTTTCTCTCATCAAAACTCATCAAGTTCCGTTCCCATCTAGAACCTAGTAGACCTTGCGTCTAATTGCTTAAATCGTGATATCTCCGATGGGCAGCCAATGCGAAGGCGGGAATGGCGTTTTCACAGATCTCGCACCACTCCAGTTGCTGGCTCTTGCCATCTTCAGAGTCCCAGTCATCTTCTACCGAAATGTCAGTGGTTGATTCTGCCATCATGTCATCGAGCGACTGAGCAGCTGGACGATCCGGAATCGCCGACCCGGTGTCGTTCACTTCCTCTGAAGGGGCAGTCACTCTGAATTCCTTGAGAATTTCGTCCTGTCGCCTCAACATTCTTCCAATGTCTCGCCCTTTGCTTTCTTTCGTTTCAGTTGCTGTTTCTGCCATGTTCGTGGCAGCAACATTGATCAAGCTGAGATTCCAGCTGGCCTGTTCATGGTGCAGTTTTCGAAACATTGGAACGAGGGCTTCCTCGACTAGACGAAGGGCGAGTGTAGAAGGTGTCTCGTTCAAATTGAAGACGAAGTTCGGCATGGGTCCTGAGCGAGAGATACGCTGAAATGCCCTTGCCCGTCCTCCATCCGGGGTAGGCAGTGGACGAGGTCTTGTAGACAGCCGCAGAGTTCGTGGATGTGCCATCCATCGACGGCGCAAGGTCTCGCAATCATCCATTCCACCACCGTCGTCGTCCTCTAATAGATCCATTTGCATACGCCGAATCAATCTCTCGCCCAAGATGTGGAGCTGTTTCTTGACCTCTTCAAATGTATGTAGGTACTTCATATACGAATCCTCCTGACTTATTTGTGAGGGGACACGCCTCCCTTTCGCGACCTCCGTGTCGTCCATCCCATGAAGCAGATCCCATATCTTACCACCAATACCTTTGGACGAGCCTGGGCCCGCTAGAATTTCATCGAGCAGCTTAGGACCCATGCCTGGATAGGAACGAACATCGAAAACGGTCACCAATTCCTTCGTGCCTCCGTACGTCAGACCTTCAGAGAAAGCCGCCTCTCGATCCAGCACATGCGCACGGATCTTCTGAGCCAGCTTGAATCCAATGCCAGGAATCTTTCCTATGTCATGGTCATCAAGGAATCGGATAACAGTGCTCTCGTAACCGCCCATCGACTCACTGGGTGGCAAGATTGTTGTTTGATTTTTCGGTTTATTCACATTTCCAGCCAACTTCGCCAACAACTTGTTCATAGCGACTCCGACAGTGGATGTATAGCCCTTCTGAGACTCCAACTCGTGTCGGAGATGCCTTGCCAGATGACTCCCAAGCACAAAGCGAAGTCGCAATTCTTCATCCTGCTCCGAGAGCTGGGTAGAGGGGCAGGGACTCGACGGATAAGTAGGGCCATACACTTTGGATGCGTCGTATGCGAAGCCTATGGTAGGATCGTCCTTGTTCATGCAGAAGAAGGAATGAGAAAGGTCGTTGAGATTGAGCAAACCGATGTTGTAGTCTATCATATCGGTGCAGTCGAGCCTACAGCTATGTCAGCTGACTACATACAATTTTGCCGACGGTGGCATACCAGACTTCATCAAAACCAAGTCGTTCTGCTCTCCCGCTCCAGATAGACTGCCGGAGGAAATTGTACAGATCCTTTGAAGCATCACGAAAACGAGTCAAGTCCTCACCCAGGACGATCACCGCCTCTGGACACACTTTTCTGGCTTCGGTGATAAGCTGTAGTTTCCGTAGACCTCGTCGCCGTGCCTCATAGTTACAAGTCACCACAATCTGCTTTTGTTGGATGGCTAGTGGCACTGATTTGAGCGCCGGATTCTCATTTTCGACGACTGAGGCGTAGAAACAATCGTAGTCAAAATGAATAATGACTCTGTGCAAGACACGAGCTCTCTGCATATTAATGTCAAGACCATGATGGCCTAGGCCAATGCTTGCGAGAGACCACGGCTATGGCCTCAGTTGACCGATGTGGGGGGACGTGGAAGGAGAGACGAGGGATCAGTTCAAGTGCAGTCATCAGTGGTTGGCGGCCACTTTGACCGTGACCCGTGCGGAGGGAATTCCCAGTCGCGTCCAATAAGTCGGTCGCGTCCCCTTGGTCCCCTTCGGTAAACAATTGCTTTCCCTTCCTCAACTATTTCACTCTACATAACAAGTACATTTTTCATGTTGCGTCAAAGGCAGTCCAGGTGACGGAAGGCGCATCTGCCCTCACTTCGAGCAGGGTCAATGTCGCAAGGAAATCCCACTTTCCCAGGCCGAAATCTTTATGCGTCCTCGAGTAAGCTCCCTGATCGCACGGCGCAAAAGCCTGGCATCACGCTACCCTCGCAACAATACCCCCAGTCGACGTTTGGACGACGCTCCGAGCAACAATATCAACTTGGACAGACTGCAGCGCCACAACCGCAGCATGGCGTGCTGGCCGGGAGACAGAGCATGGAGAAGGAATCGAATGCGCTCGGCGAATTGAGCGAGGAACAAAGAGATGAAATCAATGAAGCCGTACGCACCGTGTTTCTTAGATATCCGCTGTCTGATGCTAACTTGTCGACGAGCAGTTCTCCTTGTTCGATCTCGATCGGGATCGGCACCTGGACTACCACGAAGTCCGCGTGGCAATGAGGTCCCTAGGGTTCTCGGTGCCGAAACCTGAAGTCGCGCAGATAATGCAATCGCAAGGCGTACCAAAGCCACAATTCAAGAGAGGGCCTCCTGTCAAAGGACAACAGACATATCACTCCAGTCAGCTCCTTCTACCACAAAACGCGTTCCAGCGCGTAGCAGCGCAAAAGATATTCGAACGCGATCCCACGGAAGAAGTCGAACGGGCCCTGCTGTTGTTCGATCCCGACCAGAGAGGATACATTGAAGTCGACGACATTCGCAGAGTCGCTCGGGAACTGGGTGAGACTGGTCTCGAGGATGAAGAAATACAAGCCATGGTGGAAGAGTTTGATTATGACGGGACAGGGAGCGTTGCAAAAGAGGCCTTTTATGCCATTTGTCTGCAATGAGCGTTTCCGACTGACTGTGTTTGACGAAATGATGATATTCCATGATGAGAACGACTTGGTTGGAATTGGCGGCGTCTACCTCGGAATCATTGGAGACATTCCAGCTGTCGTAAATCTAATCAAGCTATTGGTTTTTATGTCTCGGCCTCGACACATAATATCCATGAGGCCATCAGAATATGTCCCAGAAGTTGGGTGAAAACGCTTCTGCTCTGTACCTCTCGCCACCGACATGAGATTAAGCCTATCTTACCTAGATACAATCTTCGCAGTCCGGTATTGAGTCTCTAGGCTCGCCATATATACAACCACCGGCCCATCATACTAAGTCTTCCGCCGACCAATTCCTCCAACTCTTGACGAAGCCTCGACAAATGACTTCCAGGGCGCTGGCGCATCGCCTTGCAACGACAATCCCTTGGCAGTTCACCTTCTCATGCGGACATACGAAGGGGCCACAGATGGGCTTGGGCCTGTCATCCAGCTCAGGGCAGAGGCCGTGCATCACAACCTCAGAGCACGAAGCAGCCGCATGCTGCAGGTTCGATTCCGTCGCGCGACTGGGGCATGACATGTTTGGGATCCTATGGGATACGCGGGTGCGCGGTAGTCTGGCAAGAGTGACTGAGGGTCTCGCGCAATTTGGAGAGGGGACTGGCCGTTAATGAAACACAGTTGGAAGTTGGAGGCATGGGGATGAGGTGCGTAAATCTACTAGCCTTTGTAGTAAACAGGGGTCGGGGATCTGAAGAATGAGGGGGCAAAGTAGCTGGGACACAATCACCCAGTGCTCTGCGCAGGTCTGCTTTGATGCTCTGCTGTGATATGAATTCACATAAAAGCACATAAAAGCCCCGTGTTATTGTGAAGAAAAACATTTTTCTGGATCTCGATTGCTGCGAAAAGTTGGCTATATAGTCTCCGCTGACCTACCTCCCAAAAAGCTAAGATCCAACGAAGAAATTCAAGTTCCCGAGGGTATATCTGTCACATTTAATTCTTCGCCACCCTATCTATCTCTCCCTCACTTCTTCTTCGACGTCCTGACCGTCTCAATGATCCTGTCAACCACACTTGGGTCGCTGAGTGTCGTGGTGTCTCCAAGGCTGTCTTGCTCGCCGCTCAAGATCTTTCTCAAAATCCTTCTCATGATCTTGCCGGAACGGGTCTTGGGGAGATCGTCAACAACGAATATGGCCTTTGGCGCTGCAAACGGACCAATAGACTTGCGCACTTGGAGGATGAGGTCTTTGCGTGTCTGTTCACCGCTATCAACGCCATCCTTGAGCGACACAAATGCGTTGACGGCTTGGCCAGTGAGTTCGTCGTTGATGCCGACCACGGCAGCTTCTGCAACACCTTCATGCTCGATCAGAGCAGCCTCAATTTCTGCGGTGGACAAGCGATGTCCGGAGACATTGACAACGTCGTCGACACGACCCCGGATCCAGTAATAACCTTCATGGTCACGTCCAGCGCCGTCACCAGTGAACTATTGTCAATGTCAGTCAATTGTTCCCTTGGTGATGCCGAGAGGAGACTTACGTAGTAACCCTTGTACACGTTCAAGTAGGTGTCCATATATCTCTGGTGTGCACCCCAAACAGTTCGTGCCATACTCGGCCACGGTTGCTTGAATGCTAGAACACCTTCAACATCATTGCCCTCGATTTCCTTACCGGAGACCGGATCAATGATGGCGGGTTCAATACCGAAGAAAGGCAGTGAAGCACTGCCGGGCTTGGTCGGCGTTACACCGGCCAGCGGTGTAATCACATGAGAGCCAGTCTCGGTTTGCCAATAGGTATCAACAATATGAGCCTCTTCCTTGCCGACAGCTTCGAAATACCACTTCCAGACTTCGGCTGCGATGGGCTCACCGACCGAGCCCAAAACTCGCAACTTGTGCAGTTGATGGTGGATATGCTCATCACCAGCTCTCTTCAACAGGCGGAGGGCAGTCGGGGCGACATAGAACTGCGTCACGCTGTGCTTGTCGATTACGTCCCAGTAGCGGGAGAAGTTGGGATAAGCTGGTGTGCCCTCAAAAACGACCGTCGCGACACCGAGGAGGAGGGGTGCGTATACGACATAGGTATGGCCGGTAATCCAGCCGACATCGCCACCGCAGAAGAAGACGTCATCGTCGTGGATATCGAAAACGTACTTGCCGGTCGCTGCAGCGCCAATCAGGTACCCTGCGGTTGAGTGCATGACGCCCTTGGGCTTGCCAGTCGAGCCCGATGTGTACAGCAGGAACAGCGGATCCTCAGAGGCCATAGACTCAGGCGGAATATAGGCGGGGTACTTCGCGGTTTCTTCGTGCCACCAGTAGTCTCGGCCTTTTGTCCAGGGTACATCCGCCCCTGTTCTCTGGTAGACGAGCACGTGAGTGACACCTGGGCACTTCTTGAGGGCTTCATCCACAATCTTCTTGGTGCCAATCAGTTTGCCGCCTCGTTTTCCTTCGTCGGTGGTGATGACGACCTTGGAGTTGGCGTCAATGATCCGGTCCGCTAGTGAGCCGGACGAGAAACCGGCGAACACAACCGAGTGTACGGCACCAATACGAGTAACGGCGAGGAAGGAAATGACCGCTTCGGGAATCATGGGGAGGTAGAGCGCAACGGTGTCGCCTTTCCTGACACCCATCTGTTTCAGGGTGTAGGCAACTCGAGACACTTCGCGGAGGAGCTCGCCGTAGGTGAGTACGCGGCCCTCGCCTGGCTCATCTGCTTCGTAAATCACAGCAGGCTTGTCGGGATTTTTAATGGCATGGCGATCAATGCAGTTATAGCTGGCGTTAAGACGACCTTCTAAGAACCAGGCGGCGTCGCCATTGGTAAAAGAGCCAGAGCGGACGGTTTTGAAGTCTTTGTCCCAGTCCAGAAGCTCTCGGGCCATCTTTCCCCAGAACTTATCCGGCTGCTCGATGGACTCCTTGTACATGGCATAGTATTCGTCGAGGTCCTTGATGTGGGCTTGGCCAGGGCCTTTCGTGAAAAAGGGCTTGGGAACACTGCAACTGGGTCAGTACGGCCAGCCGTGCTGAGGGTTTGGTATCCGTTATTTCGAAGCTTACTGGAAGGTGTCGACCTCGTGGGCTTCGGCCTGTGTCCTCGTGGTCAGCCCCAGAAACAGACCAACCCAACTCAGAGCGGAGGAAAGGAACCAAACGAAACTACTCACCACGACAGGGCCCTTCTTGGGAGGCTGGACGTCACCTTCAGACATATTGATCTCTGTGGACTGCTCGGCGACGTGTCTAGGGGGCTGAGGGGGAGGGGACAGCAAGAGCGTGACAGAAGAAGTCGAGCTCGGACAGACGTGAAGAGGGGAGTGGGTGGGTGTTTATATCGTCCCTGTGTCCTCCAAGTGCGCAACGTTGGAACTAGGGAACCAGGACCCGCATCGAGGGCGGGGAGATCAGGAGGTCTAATATAGGATAGCGCAGGGAGGCAGGACTCAACAAGAAGAAATGACGATTGAATGCAACACAGCAGACGATCAGAGCAGACGCACTGACACGGACGAGCGACGTGGAAGACGACAGCAGCTGTCGCTCCCGCCCACCCTCCCCCGCAGCGGCGAAAGGCCACCCCAAGCAGTGTTTCAAGCAAACGAGTTGCCCAAAAATCCCAAGGTCTCCCGCAAGCCCTGCTTCTCAGATGCCGTCTGACGAAATCAGATGCAAATCCTCGCGAATCCTCGCGCGGATGGGGAAGGCTGGCGCTGTTTCGATTGGGTTTCCGGGCCAGCATTGGCTGTTCCTCGATGCCCGCGCCAATCCGGAGTACATCCCCCTTGCCCCTTGCCCCTTGCCCCTCCATTTTCCTTTTATCCGTTGCGGATGGCAATGCTGATACTACGGAGCGAGTCACGACGCCCAGGTTGAAAAGTCTTGGGTCCTGGACAATGGCTAAGGGCGATCCCCCCAGTCTGTTTTGTCTCTCGTGCGCATCTTTGACTTCACCGAGTTTTCCAAGATCGAGGGATGCTTTTCATCGCATTGCCATACCAAGGAACCCAAGCCCATACCCCGCGGGGTCCCTCATGTACGGCGTCACGCGTTCTGTCGAGTTTGTCTCGGCCTTGCATCATCGCCCTTGGAGAATGACATCTGACTGTCTTGACCCTGACCCTGGACGTAGGGAATAATCGGTGCTCCAATGGCATCCCGAACAACTGGATTGCCCCGGCTAAGGCAAACGGCAGCGTGCAGCCTCCGAAAGTCTGCGCCCAGCCGAGAGAAGTCCTCTGGGCAGCCCCAGTAGAATTAAATCCATGCCATGGACATCCCTTTTACGGTCCATTCGCGATCTAGATGCCGCGATGTCCCACTCGTTTGAGCCAAGCTTGTGGTGTGATGCTTCCGCCCAACTGTTCGCCCAGCCACCAGAACAAACTGGAAGGCGTGAATTCGGGGACCTGGCGCAAAGCTTTGAAAAGCATCTCATCTGACAATAACTACATTGCCACACAACAACTGTAGTTTGTACAAGTATACGGAGTACTTCCACGTTCAGCTTCCTTTCATCCAGAACGCTAACCCCAGCATGAACACCATAATCGCGCCGTCCCCGATGAATTCCTTGCCCATTTGGATCCACAGCCTTATCCCGCTTTTGCCCGACTGGCCCTGAGATGCCGCTCTCGCGCCCTGGACCAATAATTCTCCGGTCATGAACACAATGAACGGGTTTTGGAAGGTTGCTGGTGCCGGCGGATTCTCACCATAGGTCTGAGTGGATTCGTGGATGCTGAACACCAAGTATAAGCCGGCCATCATGGCGAAAACAACATGCACGACTTTCCAGAAGCGTGTCGCTTGTATCTCGGCTGGATGAGGTGGCGCCCTCTGCCCTCCCATTACCATTTTGGTCAGAAAGGGAGGAATGCCTGTTGCTTTTGAGATGTCCTCGGGAGATAATCCGGAGCCGGCACCCATACCACCAGGTATGTTGGGATCTGTTGATCCGTCCATTCCCCCTACCATTGTCTGGAGAAACTTCAACATGGTGTCTTCCTGCTGTGCTTGGCTTTGTCCCTCTTGTGACAGCGGCTGTCTCAACATTGTCTTCAGATATTCCTCCTGCGCCCTAAGCTGTTCTGGAGTAGGCGAGGCACCAGATCCTGAGGTTGGTGGAGCGATCTGTTCCGGAGGAGGATATCTCGGGGGTAGTGTTGGCAGTGGAGATTCGTTTCGCACTGTAGATGGCACTGTTAATCTTCTTGTCCAGTCAATGTCCTGTTGTTGAAAGTCGCATCTCGCCTTCCGATATCCGAAATCTCTGTCGGGAGTGGAACTCACTGCTCTCTGGAGTCCTTCCACTCAGCCTTGTAATCTTGTCGAGTCTCTCCGTTGCTGAAGCCGTAATCTTCGCTTCACGCTTCTTTTGGCGAATGCGAACTTGTCGCTGCGCTGGCGTCTCTTCCATCTCCGCCATCTCCACGTTGTCCGCAGTGATTTACCTCTTGAGCGTGACTGCGAAGCCTCTTTCCGCGGTAGTTACAGGCGGATAAAGTGGTCCCTCGGCCTAAGAGCAGTCAGGGAAATTAAGTGATTGTGTCCGTTTTGCGTTTCGTAGTGATTAGGTTCAGTCTATGTTCTGGCGTAGATTTATGAAATCGTGACACATAAAAGGGTAAGTTGGGAGGCAGGCAACAGAGAGGAGCGTATGGTATGAGAGAAATGGATGTAGCTGCCCCTCAGGCTTCAGTTTCAGCCTTTTGACGACCTGGCCATTCCAAAGAAGACCACGACACTTTTGAGAAAACAGCACCAATGACGTACAAGGCACTGGGTGATTGGTCGTCAGCTTGGGAGTTGCATCTCGGTCATGTGATCATGACTTGGCAGCCTAAATCCAGAGATCGGCCGCCGCCCATTATAGCGGAGGCCAAATTCATCTCCATCCACCTCCTTTGAGGCGCGTTGATCTTCTTCTTATCCTTCTACTTGGTCGAAACGTACCTCGACCATATTCAGGCGCCGAGTCGTCGAGGTCTAAATCGATAAACTCTGTGCAGAGAGCTCTTCTGCCTGGGATCCTGGCCAGGCCGACTCGAATTCTTCGTCTCCTTGGGCGCGTCACGAATTTCCTAGAGCACTCTTATATCGCCAGTTTGATTTCTTCCGCTCTTTCTTGACTCCCTTATTCTTATCTTTCGCTTCCAAACATTGCGCAAAGACGCGCCTCGATACCCGCCAACATGTCTTTTGCCAGCGGCGGTGCATTCTCTTTCGGGTCGAACAACAATAATCAGAGCACCGGGTTTGGTGGTTTCGGCAGCAATACCAACGCAGGCACAGGTAAGTAAGAAGTTATGTCAACAGTGTGGCAAGGAGGGGATCTGATATTTTGCTTCTCGACTCAGGGTTCGGTACAAACACGAGCACTACTGGCTTTGGTTCCAGCACTGCGACTGCGAATCCATTTGGGAGCAGCACATTCGGATCTAACACTGGAGGTGTGTGAATCGTCAGTAACAGGCAGCAAGACTTCGCTTTTTGCGCTTCCGCATCTCCGTGCTGTCGCTTTATTTGTATTTTGGCCTTTGTCTTCCTGCTACCGCGATCTGGTTCACTTGTTGCATCAGCCATGTCTCGGTGGGCGAATTTGCAGCAGGCGTCCAAGCGGCGACAATCTCCAAACCCGCTTCGCTCACGTTGATGATACAGCTTCTTCATCTACTATGGAGACAAATAGACTAACAAGCGGTTTTCTAGGCTTCGGTGGCAATACAAACACGTCCGGCTCCCTCTTTGGCAACAAGCCTGCCTCAAATCCCTTCGGCTCGACAACCACGAATACAGGAGGTGGAATATTCGGTAGCTCAAACACCAATACTGGATTTGGTTCAGGAGGTGGTTTTGGAAGTACCAACAATGCTTTCGGTAGCAACACGGGCGGCACAGGGTTCAGCTTTGGCAGCGCATCAAAGCCGACCTTCGGTTCCAGCAACAACTCAACCCCCTTGTTTGGTCAAGGTGGTGCAGGAACCACAGGCGGGTTTGGATCTACTACATCAAGTCCCTTCGGCGCTGCTGGCAGCGGAACGGCTCTAGGCAACCAACCCGTCGCTCCGTCCGAAGGCACAGCTTCAACACCATATGCGCCCACACTCGAAAAAGAAGCTGCGGGCTTATCAAGCAACTACCAGAGTATCAACTTTATGCCACCTTACCAAAAATATTCGTTTGAAGAATTGCGTCTAGCAGATTACAACGCGGGCCGAAGATATGGGAACACCACCGGCCAGGCTGGTGGATTCGGTTCGAACACTTTTGGAGGCTTTGGATCAAGCAACACTGGCTTTGGCAGTAACACCAGCTCCACCCCTAACCCATTCGGATCTACGGCCGCGTCGTCGTCGGGCTTCGGCGCCAACACTGCCACATCCGGTTTTGGTGGTGGTGGCCTATTCGGAAATAAGCCCGCTGGGGGAGGGTTGTTTGGCACGCAGTCCACTGCTGCTCCTTCGACTGGTCTATTTGGAACCTCTAACACCGCGACAAATGCATTTGGCAGTGGAACCACGGGCTTTGGCTCGGGCGGCGGTCTCTTCGGTCAAAACCAAAACCAGAGTAAGCCCAGTTTGTTCGGTAACCCATCCAGCACCACGTCATCGTTCTCGTTCGGCAACACCAATACTGCCAACACGAACACAGGTACTGGCTTGTTTGGCAACAACACCAATACTTCGAACACAAGTGCATTCGGTGGCAATCAGCAACAATCTAGCGGATTGTTCGGGAACAACACCAATCAGCAGCAGAAGCCTTCGCTTTTTGGGAATACCAGCTTTGCGGCATCAGCAAATCAGAATCAACAATCAGGTGGCTTGTTTGGCAATACCAACAACACACCCACCAGCGGCGGCCTTTTCGGCAACACCACCAACACCAATACCAGTACCAGTGGTGGATTGTTCGGTACCAATAACAGCACCTCAGGTACTTCCCTCTTCGGAAACAATGCCGGCAACCAGCAGAAGCCTGGGGGTATTTTTGGCGGAAGCACATTTGGAAACACTAACACCAACACCGGCGGAGGCCTTTTTGGGAATACCAACAACCAACAGCAGTCAGGAGGCCTGTTCGGAAACACGAGTACAAATACAGGTTCAGGGTTTTCGTTCGGAAATACTGCCAGCAAACCTGCAGCAGGTTCCCTCTTCAACACCACCAACAACCAGCAGGGAGGCTTCGGTGGCTCAACCAGCGGCTTTGGAAGCATATTCGGCACTTCACAGAACAACCCACAGAACCAGCAGCAACCTGACTTCAAGGTCTCGTCCCTGAACGATCCGAATCCTTATGGTCAGACCTCTATCTGGACCGGACTCCCAGTGCCAACACCGGACAATTCGAAGCCACTTTTCACTCCATTGTCCGCCACCCAGAAACTGAAGGAAAGCCAATCAAAGCCACCACCGAGCCTCAGACTCAACCAGTCTCGTTACATGACGCCACCCCGACGTTCTGGTTTTGGATTCTCTTATTCGACTTATGGCACACCTAATAGTGCAGCCAGCACACCTGGTGGGAGTGGTTTGAGCAGCAGCATGTACGGCAGTCGGAGTTTCAATGGCGGCAGCTTCGGTCGCTCGTTTGGTAAGAGTGCATCTGCCAGCAATTTGAGGTCCCAGTTTACAGTAGATGGCGAGGGCGTGCTTAGCCCCAATGCATTCGCTTCCACCAATACCAGATGGTCAAGTGGCAATATGCGCCGACTGACCATTGATCGAAGCATCAGAAACGATCTTTTCAGCCGACCTTCCCTCCCCGCATTCCCGACAAACACTCTTGATCGGTCAGTCAATGGGAACAACGAGGTTTCCGTTGTCGCAAATGGCGAATCGTTATCAGCCAGCGAACCGACGAACAAGTTGAAGAAGCGTGTGAGTTTTGACAAGGATACCGCTGGCGGATCGAACGGGGTCTTGAATGGTGAATCCGGAGCTTTGGTGAGGACCGAGAATGACCGAGATGAGGTTGATGGGATTCCTGCTGGCTCTGCTGTGAATGATACACCTACATCTGAGGTCGAACCAGTTCGCGGTAATGAACTAGCTGTTGTTCCAGAAGATCGCGAGTCCGACGACGTTATCTCCAGGAAGACGACTGTCCAAGCCAAGCCAGATCCTCAGCCCGGGGACTACTGGATGAAACCCACTCGTGCCGAACTAAGCAAGATGCCTCGTGAGAAGCTGTCGCGATTTGTTGGTTTTGAGGTTGGTCGAAAGGGATGTGGTAAGGTTGTGTTCAACGGTCCAGTGGATCTTACGAGTCTTCCCTTAGACGATCTTTACGAGAAGATTGTGGAAATCCGTCTGCGGTCAGTCACCGTCTATCCTGATGCCAGTTCTAAGCCACCAGTCGGCAAGGGTTTGAACGTACCGTCGACGATTTCGATCGAGAACTCCTGGCCGAGATCCCGTGGTCAGCCCTCTTCCGCCACAAGTGGACCGATCTTCGACAAGCATGTCAATCGCCTCAAGAAGATGCATGGCACTGAATTTGTGAATTACGAAGTGACCACAGGTGTATGGACGTTCCGAGTACCTCACTACACCCGCTACGGATTGGACTATGATGACGATGAAATGGGCCAGAGTCTGCTGTCAGCCCCACCGGACTCACTGAACAGCTCCCTATCTACAGAGAACTCGGGAATGGATGTTGACAGTGAAGCACATGATGATTACGACGTTGACGGCGACGATGATACGTTTGCCTTCAAACAAAAGACCCTGCCCGGTGGCTACGGTCGACAATCCATCGTCGATTACCACAATGATGTTCCCGCGGCTCAGGCTACTGAAGAAAGTGCAATGGGTTCTGAGATGGAAGAAGACTACTCCGACGATGAAAATGATAATGAAGTGAGCATGGTGGGCTCATATCCTCCACCCACTGCTAGCCCTAATAAACCAATCCTCAAGCACAGCACTATGGGCACGCCCGGAAAAGCCCTCATCAACATTGACGGCGACTGGGCGGAACAGCTCCAACGCACTATCAGCCCACGCAAACAGAACCGCGATGCACTCCGACAAGTACAGAGCAAAATCCTTCTCGACCGCACATACGAACCTATGAGGCCTAGTCTTGACTTCAAGCCCGTCAACAAGACTGAATTTCGCACGAGCATCGACATAATGAATTCGCTTTTCAGCAGACACGAGGAAAGAATGGCACAATTGAAAGGAAAGAAGGGGAAGTCGGAGGCTGGACCAGATTTTGAGGTTTGATTTCCCTCTCCTTGCCCTCCTCCCTCTTCTTTTTTGGCCTCCTGTCCTTCTGGATCTTGTGGCCGTGATCAGTCGGACTTTCATGACATGGAAGGAAGGACGTGATATTCCAGATTGTCGCACAATGTCCATGGTTCAGGGCACAGGTCACGGTCACCAATAGCATATATATGTAGGTAGTTTAAGGAGATACACGTTTGCTGAAACATTTCTTGTTCTAGTTCCCATATGCAAAGCGCGCGAAGACGTTCGAAGATCAAATACGAGATGAATCCACCCAAATGGGTGAAAACGATAAGCTCTGGCGTGCAAGTTTCAAGCCTCATTTTACGTCGATAAATCAGCTTGTCTACAAGTCGGTTGACGCACCTAATGAGAGTGATTGGACAACGGAGGTGCTGGCACATAGCGGAACTACGGGCAGGAATGTTGTTATATCTTCGCTCCGGACAGTCACCATTGAAAACGTACGGGAAGGTCAGGGCTGCTAAAGAGTCGCCAGAGTCGCTAACAATGTTCTTCAGGTCGCTATGTACGTCAAGTCTATGTTGACGGACGCTCAGGTGCTGCTCGCCGAGAATGTTCCCTGGATCAAACACGAAGCCGTCGCCTTTTCTCAAATTAGAGATCACCTCGTGCAGCATCGTATTGCTGCCGGGGAACTCGACATCTACGAACTACTTCATGTCCTTTTCGATGACTACGAGGACGAGTTCACCCTAGGTCTAAACCGCCAACAACAACAGGAATTCCAGTCGCGAATTCGAAGAGACCGCCTCTCAAAGTACCTCTCGGAGCTTGTGTGGCGTCGGTACGGTGACCGCATTAAGGACTCATCAAAACTTAACGGCGCCACCGCAGCCATCATGCAACTCACGGCGAACAGCATCCATGCTGCATGCGACTCACTAATGCAAGAGAAGGATTTTAACCTGGCCTTGCTGGTCGCGCAAATTGGGCAGGCGGATTCAGCTTTTCAGGAGGACATCGCGGATCAGATCTCCGCATGGCGCGGTCAGAGGGTCATTTCCGAAATGAGCGAGGAGATTCGTGCATTGTATGAGATACTCTCGGGAAACACGAATATCGTACAGGGATGGCAGAATGTGCCTGTTGAAGATCGCGCGTCGACGTTCGCCATCTCGGAAAAATTCGGACTGGATTGGATCCAGGCTTTTGCGTTGTGCTTCTGGTATGGGAAGCACAAGAACGGCGAGATTCATGAAGTGGTCGCGGATTTCCAGGAGAAGTTGAACTCTAAGCTCGAATCGGCTACTCCTTTCTGCGGGGAGAACGAATATGAAGATCCGCTATGGGTGGTATTGAAGATCTTTGCGGGCAACAGTGGAACCAACAAGGGAAAGGCAGGTAGCAGGGCCGCTGCTTCTGTTGCCAGCCAGATTGAAAAACCTGTGCTACCCCAAGCTCTCTCGGCGCTGTCTCAACCTTGGAACTCCGAGACGACGTTTCGTCTCCACCACGCCATTGTCGCCACAATACCAGGAATCTCAATCGATCAGAACCGATCCGACGACCTAGCGCTGTCTCTTGCATTCGAGTACTCCGCACGTAGAGACACTGTGGGCGCGGTCTATGCACTCCTCCACCTCTCCGATCCCGCACAGCGGGTAGATCAGATTCGCCATCTCCTCGATCGGCATGGCGCCACATTGCCGTCTCCGCCACGTCCCGACGGCGCCGCCGCCACCCAAGGCTCTTCACTCTGGGCAGCTTTCACAACCTCTCTCTGTATTCCTGCACCATGGATCCACCAGTCCAAAGCTCTCCACGCGCGCTCATGTAATAACCATCTCGCGGAGCTGAACTATCTCCTCGCTGCATCAGACTTCCGCAGCGCTCACGACTGCTTCCTCCGACGTGTGGCCCCGCGATTGGTTATCGACGAAGACTGGGAAACTCTGAGAGAAGTATTGGGATGGTTTGGGGATGAGGCAGAGCAGACAGTTGACACGGCAATGGCAAGTGGTGGAGACGAAAACTTAGGGACCCAGTGGAGGACCGGTGGACAAGTGTATGCCGATTTTGTGGAGTTGATGATGGATCTATCTACACCAACACGACGTGGGTCGGCCGACGGCAGCGCGGAGACAAAGCGCAGAGCGAAGAAGGGGCTGCTTTTGCGACTTCAAGGTTCGCTGACGGAGTTAAACGCACAATCGCAAGTTATGTCGTCTGCTACGGGATCGGGCTTCTCGGATCTGAACAAGGATCGCGAGAAGCTTGAAGAAAGAGTAGCTTTGTGCGAGATGGGGAGAATGGTTGCGAGGGGTTTGGAATTGGAGAGTGAAGGTGTCAGTGAAAAGGTATGTTGACGCATCTTGTCTCCCCTAGGTTTTTACCGATAGCATCTGAACGGGCTTGCTGACCATGATTTTGGCGAGCAGAAACATATCCTCGACCTCCCTCTTAACGCAGACGCGAGGCTCATTCATGCTCGAACTTTGGGAGTGGAATATTATCGCGGTGTGATGGCTATGGCACGTTGATCCTCCCCGGGTGCCTGAATTTATTTGCTACCACTTCGAATTGGGCAATCTCGTGCGTGGAGGGTCGAGGGAAGCTTGGACACAACAAAAAGGACGGGAACGGGCCAAAATTTGGGGGGCTAGAAAGTGTGCTGATTCACTCTCAAGGCAGAACATTGGGGAGAGCAGTAAAGACCCCCGGGCAGAGATCAATTAACCAGGGCGATTTGATATGCGTACCTCGTACTGGTGACAGGAGTGTTGCCGTGATGGTTCGACGAAATTCAACGCCCAGTTAAGGGAGTCAGATGGCATTTTCCACCTCCATCTGCTGACATGCAAATGAACGATAGACGGAGTGTTCAACCCAAGCCAATGCTGTGCCTGAAGCACGAGGCTTTGCTGGCGCCGGATCGAGGTGCTGGCGAGGGCTAGTGATGCTGGTGGGCCCAGAAAGCGCCAAGTAAAGCCAAGGCGCTACTTAAGACCATCTGCCAGCTACTGTATCAGGTAAATAATGCTGGGAGTCTAGCGACCATGGACGGGTACCTCTTATCACATCTGGGAAGCAAAACCCGACTGTACTTTCAGAAACATTGGGATGTGGACCCAGGCTGGCGACCCAGGAGTCTGCATACAAGTTCTGTAGGTCGAGATGTCTCAATAGTAATTGATTACTTGGAAAAGAACGACCACGGCAGCGAGCCGTAGCGAGGTAGCGAGGAAGGTAATGCAACATCACGTGCTCAGCTAACTTTTGTTCATAAGGTTAGGGGAACGCAAAGACTGCGGTACCGAGGACCAAGCAACTCGTCCTGAGTACTTGCACAGGGTAAAGATCGTGCCACGAGCAGCGCGAGAACTGGCCAAATCTGGCGCAGTTTGCACTCGCTTTGCTAGCCAGCGAGTGGCGCCGAACATAAACGAACACCTACCTTGGACCAGGCGTCGGGAAAAAGTTCCGGCTTTGTATATGTATTGCGGCCCCACTCCCTTCCTCCAAGCTGATCAGAGGTGACCTGTAGATGTCAATCCATCGAGCACCTCGTAAGAACATACTCCGTACGTTTGTTCTGACGTCCCGGCATGAATTGGTTGTCGAGGGATGAAAAGGCGAAACCAATCTGGTCTCCAGCCTATCTTTGTTCCGTTACTCGCCATAGCTTCTATTCTCTGTTCTGGTGCCAAAATGGCATCTCCAAGGCATGATCATATGTCAGATTCAAACCCGCGGCCCCTCTCCAAGCCACCATGACCCAACCTCGAACAAGTCATGCATGCGATCGCTGCCGCCTGATGCGTGTCAAATGCGCGAGTGCGACGCGATGTACGAAATGTGTCAAAGATGATGCAGGGTGCATCCATGGCGACCGCAAGAGAGAGCGCAACAAGAAGTAAGCTGTGACAGCGGCACCGATACCGGTAATGGCCTGCTGATTCCGCCCAAGAGACCTTGCCGAAAGTCTTGAACGCATTCAGACACTGGAGGGAGAAATCCACAGTCTCGCCCAACAAAATACTGGGATAAAACGAAAATATGACGAAATGCAACGTGATCAAGAAATCCTAAGCAGACTACCGGATAATCTACGAGAAAGTGGCGCAGATCATGTCGCTGATTCGCAGCAATGCTTCGATGGTGGAGGTTAAGTCCTGCATCGAGCAAGAATTGGACCAAATGAGCCGATCGGGTCGCGAGCCAACGCCGGAATACACAATGCTCGAGAACGAAATCCGGCGTGAGAGTCAAATTGACAGACATCGATCGGCTGTGTCGATTCACATGCTTGTGGACATGCCGCTCGTCAGAGTTTCCGCTGCATCATGGACAAAGGCGACTCATGACAACCTAGTCTCCAATCTGATCTCAGTATGGTCGACCTGGGATAAAATTTGGTATAACTGGTTAGACGAAATCCCATATCTTCGGGACATGGGACTGAGTCACTAGAACTCGCTGCACTGTTCAAAATTTCTCGCCAACTCTCCCCTGGCATGGGTATGGCCGTACAGTGACTATCCAGAAGCACGGATCAAGCATGGAGCTATATCAAAAATTGATGGATGGCTTCATTGCCGAAGCCAAGAGTCAACTTGAGGTCGAGTTTGCCAAGGGACCCTCCTTGCCCACGGCACAGGGTCTTTTTTTCTTATTTCTGGCAATCGCACTGTCTGGACAAGATCGCCTGGGATACCAGTACCTGGTACAGGCAGTGAATATAAGCCAAGAGATATCAAGGCCGCAGTTTGAAATTAGCTTGGAGGCCTTGCTTGAAACTGACGCTGCAAAAGGAGAATTGTCCAGGGCTATTGACCTAACCTCCGGGGGCGTGTTCATTACGATGATAGCTACCTGCCTTGCACTTATGAGCCCCCCAATGATGAAACCGCTGCGTAGACTCAAACCGGTTCCGCACGGTACAGAATCGCAGAAGGACAATCCATGGACACCATATCCCTGAAACGTGACAACCATTCCTTCATATAGAGACGCTCTCACAGAAGTCGAGTGAGAGGTCTCGCTTATTGTCATGAGATTGACAAAGGTGCTGTTTGACGCTGATCACGAGGAGCCACCGCCACGTAAGGAGGTAGGAAACCGATTGCTTCTTCTCTATGAAGAGCTGTCGTCAATAATCAACGCCCTGCCGGAGCATCTCCGAGCAACAGATGCCTCAACGCCCGCCGTGCTCACCCATTAGTAAGTTTTACGGTCATACGCGCTTAAGACGGATTCCATTAGTGACATATCCAAAGCAATTACTTCCAGGTCTTAGTCCTGCGAATGTTTTTGTTCCTGAAGCAACCTGCCGAGGACGCTTCACCAGCCGTGCAACAACGAGCGAAGGAGTCCTGCATCAAGTCCTCTCTGGAAGTTGCGCGCTTCTGCAAAATCTACATGTCGGCGTACGGATCCTCGATCATGACGAATACGTGGACCCAGAGCACAAGCGTGGCTCTCTACACCTTAGTCGAGGAAGTGGCCGCTTCAGACAAGAACTCCTAGCTTTACTAAGAGCTGATCTGAGACCTTTGCATCGTCCTGCACGCCCTGTCGCGCCGCTGGCCTATGTCTATGGTGATCTTGCGCATGGTGCAGCTCGATGCTCGAGCCAAAGGAGCCGCATTACCGCCGGAAACCGAGAAATTGTTCGAGAAGTTTGAAAATAGAGATTGGAAGACCCAGGAGACGAGAGAGTTGATGAGCATTTATGCTGACCTGGAGAGTGCAACGACCCAGCAAGGGAATGCTGCGTCAGTGGACATGGGGAAATTCATAAAGCAGATGGAGAGCCTTGGTTTAGAAGCTCCTAAGTTGAGTTAGTGAAATGGATATAGATAATACGAAACGGCAGAGCAGCATGATGGACTCAGAGCAATGCTGTTGGGGGCGATTACATGCGTTTGAGATGGCTTAGGCAGGACACAATCAAGCAGATAGATCCTGTTGTACGAAATGTTGAGTTGTGGACCTGTCTGGTTGATTGTGTGCTTGTCCCCTGGCTATTCAGAGAGACTCTGCCTGTTTATATATACATTGGCCTGTAACCACAAGAGCATTCCTGAAACCTCCTATTCCGTCGCCATGCTGTTACAGGTCGGTGGGAACAACGATGTTGAGGTAAGTACCGCAATTGGTGTGACAGCTAGCGTCTCAGGTGGTTTGCCACAGTGGCTATCTTGCAACCCTGTCAACAGATACACTCACACTCTGTGTTCAACAGATCCATTGTAACAGGCTGAGGTTACGGGCACAAGGCTTTACAGACCGAGGACGTCGGCGAGATGCTTCAGAGGGGTATAGGCCCCCGTAGAGAGGTTAAGGCTGTAAGGAAGACCAGGTACAGATCGCTTAATAAGGGCGACTTAACACGTGTACTAGTGGCAGAGATATACCGTGGTGATGATGATTCGAATTCCAACGCTTGTCGGGAAAGGGTGAAGAGAGTAGAGCCAGAAAGTCCAAATTAACACTCTACATGGAAGATATAAGATATACATTATATATTGGTTGAATATCCTACGCAATCGACCATAGGATGTGGAAAACAGGGCTTCCCGTTCGCTCAGCCGTACTTAAGCCACATGCCGGTCAGTTAGTACTAAGGTGGGTGACCACTTGGGAATCCTGACTATTGATTGTTTTTGCTTTTTTATTTGCTTCTTGCTCAATGTGTACTGAAGAGACGGTCCTTTGTTCAAGGGAGAAGGGAGATATATGTCGTACGTAAAGAAGGTGGCCGCAGGTCGTCACCCACAGTCCCAGACAATACGGAGGAAATCTACTCCACACGCCGGCTTAACTACTCCGCACACCCCGTTCTGTACCCTGTACAGATCAAATGGATACGTACTCTTTAATAGCATGCCAAAAGCTATCAAGACGAGGAGCAGAAGCACATACAACCCTAAGCATCGGCGATCTTCTCTGGGTAGTTCTTTTCCTTCTCCCCGCTGATGCACGAGGTACAGCCGAAATGACCCCTGCCAGCCCTGCCCTGAGAAAATGCGCCCCCATGGGGGAGAAGATGCCCGCTAGCCTTCCCAGTAGCGGGGAGATCTTCGCCAAAGGCTGTAACCTTATGGTGAGCATCGACGCGCTGTGCCGAGTTGTTTGGAGAGACTCAAAGTGGACTACCCAGGTCGCCAGGTATATATTGCCAGTGTCCGATATTCCGCAAAGTTTGCCAGAGGTCAGTAAGCGATCGTGGTCTGTGTACGAAGAAACGAAGCGGAACAGAAAAGGAGAGGGAAAAAAAGGATCCCACACAATATGAAATTTCAACACTTCCTTAACACCGGCCTCCTCACCATCCTGCCGACGTCGCTATCACAATCACCTCCGCGCACGGCAACGAGTCTGCCATTCAACATCAACCCGTCCACGCCCGAGAACACGGCAAACTACACACCGCCTGTCTTCCCGATCGCGCCATTCAACAAATATGCCCACAACCCAATCCTGAGGCCCAACCCAGCCGCGAACTGGGAGTCGGCGTACCTGTATAACCCCACCGCCATCGTGCTCAACGAGACCATCTTCCTCCTGTACCGCGCACAGAACTCGTCCAAGACGTCGTCCATCGGCCTCGCGTGGTCCACAGACGGCGTCACCTTTACTCGCCTCAACCGTCCGATCGTCTATGCGACCGAGCCGTGGGAGCATCTTGGCGGGACCGAAGATCCGCGCATCGTCCGCGTCAATGGCACGTTTTACATGACCTACACGGCATACGACGGCGTGACGCCGCAACTTTGCCTAGCCACGTCCACGGATCTTTTAAACTGGCAAAAGTTCCCCCCTCTCTTCCCTGGCTATCAGGACGTGGAATACTCAGACATCGACGTGCCTTCTCCGCGCATCAACCATTCCAAATCCGGTGCCATCGTCAGTGAGCCCACGGCGGATGGACTGTATCACATGTATTTCGGCGACAGCTTCTTCTACCACGCCACTTCGCGCAACCTCTTAAACTGGACCGCATTGCCCGCTGACCAATTCTTCGCCAGCCCCGTCAATCCCTGGGAGAACCGCCTGATCGAACCCGGCCCGCCCCCCGTCAAGACACGAGATGGGAGATGGTTGCTCATATACAACGGGATGACGACGGGTCGCGTGGGATACCCGCAGAACCAGTATTCGGTGGGTCAGATGCTCATCGACCCCTCCGGCTCGTTTCGTCCGACCCTGAACTTGAGCGGTGGTGCGTACCAGCCGGCATTGAGAGATGGGCCGGTCGCGAGGCTGGAGAGACCGATTCTGGTTCCCGAGGCTGGGAATGAGAAAAAGGGCCAGGTGGACCAGGTGGTCTTTGCAGAGGGCCTGGTGCAGTTCAAGGGCAAGTGGTACTTGTACTTTGGTAAGTTGAAGATTTGCTCCTTGATAGGCATCGAATGGTACTAGCCGGCTGACCAATGCATCAGGACAGGGAGATAGCGAGTTGGGTGTGGCTATTGCCGATGAACAGCCTTGAGCATGGAAAATAGTATGGCTTTTCAAGAACCCAGATACCCTTGGGGGTTCATATTGCCCAACCTTGATCGATGCCACGTGGCGCAGCATTCCGTATCCGGTGGTTGAGGCCAGAGTTCCATGAATCCACTGTTTGTTTATTGCTCGAGTTTGTCGCATATTCGTTCCTGCGCCTGTCCTCGTCATGCTGTCCTTCTGCACTTTCACTGGAATATTTCTCTAAACCCTGCCACAATTCGATAAATTTTGTCATCTCTATGTCGTATATCTGGCCTTTTCCCTTTTTATGGTCCTCTCATATCGTCTGCGGGATTGGAAGCTCTCGATTTCTTCGTCAGAATAGCCCCCAGTTCGACCGCGTCGATTCCGTTGTCGAAAAACCTCTGGTTAGCTTCGGCTTGCAATAAATCATCTCTCGGGAGGTAGTCAAAAGAGACCCTCTTAAGATAACAGTGATCGGACGTGAAGTGGTGGCGAGCACTATATACCCGCAGTCTTGGTTTCTCTGACGTTACGGTACACCATGTTTCTGGTGGTACAAGTAAAAACGAGGCCTCGTTGGTCACTAACCACCCCTACCTCATACACCTAATCTACCTCTAAACGGTCTAATCTAGCGTGATCAAATCGCAAGCCTTAACGCGAAGCAGCGCAAATGCCTAGTCATATGTCTCTAGATTAGCGGTTTCAGGCCAATATCCAGGGCCACGATGACCCTAAGTGATGAGACGTGGAATCCAAATGTTTAGATCAGCCCCAGCCTTGATGAAAGGGAGCATCCCACCCCCAAGAATGTTGCTAAACCGGTTTTCGGCCATTAGGACCATGTATATTTATATTGTGAGGTAATTCTTTGTGTCACGCTTTACGGAACTAACAATCAACTCTTAATTAGGACCAGCCCCCAATTCCAGCAAGAGATGAGTGTTTATAAAAAGAGTTTGTTGCTTAGACCAGTGAATGCGGCTAACGCAGCTGCGGAGAAGCTCAGTCAAATACTGTCTCTTCTGAACAAAGCCTGAGATCCTCAGTTTGAGTTCTGTGTAAGCTCGATGACTGAATTCAGCAAAGGCTTTCGTATAGTCCACATTTTCCGTGTCCGTGAAATATGGCCACTTGCTTTTCATCCACTCGTCTAGGAAGAAGCCCAGCGACTTGAATTTCTCGACGATTTCCTCCAGCTGCACAGATATTGCAATGGCGACTTCTTTGTGCTCATCCAGGTAGCCCAGGAATGGTCGCTTATACATGGAGATACTGGCTAGGTTCTCGCTGATCGCTTCCGGGTGCAGCCCTATTGTACACAGTTTCATCAAAACAAGAGTGCATTTGTACCGCCTCATGCCGAGTTCGTGTTCCAGTAATGGTTGAGCTTGGAGCAACTTCTTGCCTGACTGGGTCTGAAGGTATTTCTCGGCAGTCCGGTGCAGAAACGACACACCCAGGTTACGGTGACTCTGGCAAATCTCAGTGAGTCTGTCGATTGTGTTTGGGTATCGCATGAGCTCGCTTTTCCTGACTCCAAACCGCGAACATTTCTCTGCGTCAACTTCCCGACCTTCACTCACATCACGGATTTCGAGAAAGCCCGCGCAGTGCGTCAGGACTCTCTGGGTCAATCTTTCATGATCGAGACCCTCTCCAAAACTTTCTAAATTCTATCTTGTTGAGGTGCCCAGATAAAGCTCCTTCAACTTTTCGTCACCACCAACTGTGAGGTCGATCAAGGAACAACGGCCAAATCGCCGGATATATTGAAAATAGGCTGCAGCTTCCTTTGCGTAGAAAGCTTGGTCGAGTGCCATTCGCTTCCACATGTGTTCATAGAGATTGGAAATCGCTTCTGGCAATTGCTCGATACGTTGACATAAAGTCCCCAGTCGTCGTCCTTCCGACTGCCTCGAAGCAGGGATTCAATAGCCAGGCGAACCCATAAGAAAACACCTTCCGCCTTGTTCACGACCATTTCGACTAATTCACACATCTCTTCCGACGCTAGAGTGGCGGGCCGTTGAGAATCTTTAGAGGCTAAGTTCTTGACGAGCTTATCCTCAACGTAAAGCTTGATGTCAGACTCGGCAAGCTCCTGATGCCTCAGGTTAGGCATGAATTATACAGCGAATCAAGACTTGCAGATGGCCGAGTTGATATGCATATCTTTGTCTTCTGACGGTCCTGAAAGATTTTGATGATATCTGCTATGGCATCGAACTGGTCCTCCAAAACCTTGAAACTCGTCTAGACCGTCGAGAAAGAGACAAATGGGATTAGAGATACGTGCCGTACACCGTCCTCCTCTGCTGCATAACATTCTTCCATGCTTCGGTCTCAAAGGCCCGATCCGCATAAGCCCGCACCCGAGGATTATCCTTGAACATCGCTCCCCTCCCAACATCCAACAGCCGAGCAATGAACGGTACAACATGCGCGTCTAGAGCCGTCGCCTCAGGAGTACCAAAGATCCACAGGAAGCCACCATGGTCTGAACCCTTCGCATTGGCCTCTGTAGCCCCCAACAGCGCTTCGATCTTCGACAGGAATGACAGCGCTTTCTGTTGCTGTACCACGACCGCCGCTTTGGTGAGCGCCGGAGCCCGCGTCGCGCGAATCCTGTCCATAGATCAATGAGTACTTGTCTCGCCGCGCCTCTCATGAACTTACACCTCGAGCTTGAACTCCAAAGCCTTGCGGTATCGTTCCGAAATGTCCGAGCGGACAAGGACCTTTTGCACGGAGTTCTCCATGTCAACGGCACGTTGAGGCTTGTGGGTATATGTCAAGGAGAAATAGTTGATATCGTGGAGCTCATTGAGAAGTGATGTAATCTGTGAGGCAACATGGGCAGGACACAGAGTGGGAAAATGTTTGGCGAGGAAATACGTGATGTCCACACTCTCGCTGAGCGGCGTCTTCAAACGTTGTGAATTCGAGCTCTTCAAGACTGGAACCTGTCCACCCGGTTCAGCTTGGTTCGTCGTGTGTCAACACGACGTACTGTCCCTTGGGGATTAACTTCACATAGGTAAGATTCCGCCAGCTGTCCTCCGTGCTGGATATCAATTGGCTGCTCGTTGATCCTGATGTGCCCATCTTGAAGATGTTGAATGACTGCAACCGTGTACCGGACCATTATCGAACAGATAGAGTAGTCATTGTAGAAGAGTGTGTACTCTTCGGCCATGCCTGCCCCGAGAGTGTGGTCTTACCTCGACTGCCACCGCGCTACTAATTATAAGATTTTTCGGAGTTGGGGAATAAGATCTCCCAAGGTTTACTTCCACTGGATAGACCTCTTAGCCTCTCGACGCAGAAAAGGAGATGACGAAACGACAAGAAGTGAAGCAATTTGAGTCTCCATTCCAGACTAAATATATTTATTCCACATCCGGGGTAAAATCGGCTGTCGCTTACTCCAGCCTCGCGCTCGGACTTGAGTCAACGTGCGAGGTTCCCAACAGACGGATTACCGACATGGCGAGCACGAAGGGACGGAATGACGGCAAGGTCGGATAGCGAAGGAGAGGGCAGATTACGTCCTTGGAGCGGGCGACTCGTGGTTCAATAGAGAAGAAGCACTGGATTTCCAAGGTTGTCGGGCTGAATCCTGCATATTTCGGTATCTATCCAAGGCTGCTATCAACTAACATAAGCACACTTGTCATCCCGCTTTTTCGACTCTCTTTGGCGGGACACAGGCACGTAAATTGACGACAACCCAGACAAACTCAGGACCCAGCCCACGGCTTTTCTTTTCTTTTCTTTCTTTTTCGGAAATGCTTTTTGTTGCGGGGCAAAAGCTCACAAGCCCATCCTCTCTGCCACATCTCTCTGCATACCGGTGAAAATCGGATTTTGCATGCTGAAATCTGATCCACCAGAGGCATATGGAAGAAGGGACCTTCTTCGAAGCGACATCATGACTGGGTGGCCTCCACCAAATCTCGACTGTATGATCTGCTCATTGGAAACATGCATTGAGAGCCGAATCATGTGTTGACGTACACAGTCGAGTCCGCCGGAAGCAACAAGCCGGATCTCCCTACGAAGGTGAACTCATTCGTGTTGAAGCCAGACCCTCTCATCCTGCCACCTCGCTGAAGTCACGGTTTTCGATTCTCCGAAGATCAGCGAAGAGACAATGACTGCGGCTGAAACGCGAAGTTCCCGAGACGACAAAAGGAAAGGGCTGGACTGCAACAGCCAATGAGGGCCTCAACATCCAAGCACACATCAACAGCATTCCATGAGATATCCCTCGAGACCATAGCTCAACAACAAAAGAAGTTCGGGTTGGAAGAGCCTACACAACATCATCCAAAACAGATCAAGGGGGCTCTAAAACCAACGTGGGTCCGAACATCCTACGCAAGACCTGCTTCGTCCTCGAGATACCACTCACGATTTCCCTCTGAAGAGAAACGAAGGGTATATAGATCGAAAGAACTTATAATTCCACTCCATCACGCAACTCCGGCTGCGATAGAATGGCACAGTGTCCAATCGCAACACCGAAAGCCTTGCTTGACACCTTGCCACAGAGTGATAAGGCGCGACAGCCACTGTAGGGATCTAGGGCTATCGGAAGGTCAGTGGAGAAGGGAGCAGGGTACTTCTCAACCAGAGGAAGAGAGAAGCACGCTGTGCCACCGGAGAAGGGGCCGGGAAGGAACTCGAGTCCCTCGGTGCTGACCTTGAGGAATTCATCTTCGTTGTGGCCTCCAAGTAAAAGCCCGGGGATGTCAGCGTTCTTCTTTTTCGACATCGCGTCCGGGCGGGTGTTGAGCCATAACAAAGAAGAGGTCCTCCACATAGCATGTCAACATTCAACATCACACACACATTACCAATGCCACCCATTTGGCTTTGTTTCTCACTCCTATGATTTCAATCGGAATTCCATTATCCCTCCACAAATGTTGGTTCGCTCTCCGCTGTATGGCAATCCTGGAGAGTTTGTCCAGTTAAATCTGGTATGAATGTCTGAAGTGCTCAAGATGGTGTGTAGCTATCTCGGTTACGCAGGGAGTCGTTTGCGATCACGAAATTTCAAAAACTCAATTTAGTCATTTCGATCTCAATCCCCATGCCAGATACTTCGTCCCTTGCTGTCAATCTGTGACTGCTGCGTCTCTTGATATCATTGACGCCCAGAAAACCCTAGCTTTGAATCTTGATAGTCCTCTTCACGCGTCTCCGGCTTTTCAGGCGGCGTATACTTTGGTGCAGGTGACATTGGCCGAGAATTGTTGAAATTGGTCAGTGGGATATCCGCAAACCCAGTATACCGCTCTCGGTTGTCTAATCGAAATTCCCGGCTTGTTGCGATATTCGAAGGAAATGCTGGGGTACCGCCTTCGCCACGGACCTTGTCCCGTCTACGCCAGAGCATCAATGCTCGAATGATGCCCATGAGCACGACGAAGACCCAGACAAGCAGGATAACAGTTGAAATGATCGCTTCCGTCCGGATGGTATTTTTTAGCGCAGCAATGAATCGTGCTACGGCCTCCGAAATCTTGTCACTTGCAGTGTCCCCTGGACTCGCGAGAAAAGAGTCAGAGGGATTGTTGGAGTCCGCCAGACTGGTTACGGCGCCTAAACTGAAGGTATCATTCGGAAGCAACGGAAAGTCGATGTGCGCGTTATCATGAACCCAGGTTAAGCCTTTCTCAATGCCCTGGATCTTGAGCAAGACAAGACAGTTGAGAACCTCCATAATTGGGCTGTACAACACAGTGCCGCCGAATGTGGTGTTGAGGACTTTTGTTGTCTCGTCCACAAATGCGTTGAGTGTGTCGTTGATCGCAGTTGTGGACGTATTCACCCAACCCAGCATGTTTTGATTGATATCCTTGCTCGTCGCGGCAATGGCTGCGTTGGTGCCGATGGCCCACTGTTCAGAAGCATTGTTGAGTTGCGCAACCACCTTGTCAGAAAAGGTGCCGACTTGGTTCGTGAGGACCGGAACTTCCTTTTCCAGGGCTCGGAGCAGGATGGCTTGACAGGCACAGGAGAACAGACCTGCTATGGCGAGGGCGAGCACAAACAATGCAGCCTCAGAGGTAGCGTACGCAACGACCCAGCGAACGAGGTCCTTTTTGCGCTGGGACTGGAATGTGTTGGAAAGCTTGATTCCAGCGGTCGACGTATAGGGTCGGCTGACCAAGTAGACCACGTCCAACGGGTCACGAGCGTCAGAATTGACCAACTGACTACGCTCTTGCATTTTTGGCCATCGTTTGATTTCGCGCCACGCCATTGGGATCATCGCGAGGATTGCCAGGGTAAGCAGCACGCCAATGAAGACTCTGCGGGCCAGAGCAGCCAAATTGACCAGCCCATCAAAGAAGTCATTGATCCCATCATTGTCGCTGCAAAAGGTAAGTTGTTCTTTCTGCGGGACTGGGAACAAGGATCGGTTGAAGGTATAATTGCCCACATATTCGTTCATGAGCTGTTTGACTTCTTCGAACGGAAGGCGGATGATGCTCTCAGTGAAATTCTTGACCTGGGTGAAAGTGGGGATCGAGTTGTTGAGTTTCTGAAGATCGGCGTCAAGGTTCGCCGGTAGTTTGAGATTCTTCAAAGAGTTCATTTCGGAAGTAAGATTAAGAGGCGCTGGTTGGTCGACGGTTTGGCCGAAAGCAATAAAGCTCTCGAGTTTGCCGATGAAACTGTTGTAGGCATCCTCAAAAGTTTTGACAGCGCCCGACAGGTCGTTTCCGAGATTCTGAGTGAGTTTATTGAGACCATCTTGTGCCGAGTCGAGGGCTCCGATGACGGAATGCAGGCTTCCACTAACGGCGAAAGTGATCAGACAGAGGTAGGTGTTGGTCATCATGCCGATCACGAAGACCACAATCTCTTCCACTGCCGTGACACTCATGGTCGTCATCCGAATCAGGCCATTGACCGACTTCTCGATACCAGTAGCCGCCACTTCATTCACGCCCTGAGACATATAATGAGGCATAGAGGCCATGACGGAACCCATCGATTCCACGTCGGAGCAGGCAGAAAGTGCCTCACGTCTTGCAGAGCCCAGATTGTCGTCGATTCCGGAGATTGCGATAAGGGTGCGAGCGAGGACAAGTAGGAGGAGAATGGTCCATCGATTAAGCCATATCTGTGACAAACGAGCCCGGAGGCCAAGGTAGGGTGTGATGGATGGTGCAGTGTGTGGTAGTGTCCGAGGTGGGCCTTGGTTGGAGTAGTAGTCTCGTATCTCATGGCTGCCGGCAGGCATGGATGGAGGAGCGCCAGCCGCGAGGACTGGCGGGGCAGACATGGTGCAAAAATCGACAGGAAATTATCTAATATTGGAGTTCAAGTAAGTATCTTGATTGCCTGGGAAGGTCGTTTCGATGGGTGAGAGTAGTTGATTTTGCAGGATCAGAGAAAGAAACAGATAGGACCAAGATGGTGGTGGTACAAGTGACAAGGCCGGTTAATCGACAAAGGCAGTCAACAAGACTCAGCAGAGTGAATGCAATGTATGACACAAACAAAGGAGACTCGTGACATGGAAGAAGGCGGAGAGAGCCAAAAATCGAAAGGGAAGTGAATGGGGGATTGTAGACAAAGAATAACGAGAGACGGGGGACAATAAGAACAATAAGGCTCAATAGAACTAGAGCAGGATTCTGCCGGTACGTACCGCTTTTCCCATCGACGTCGACGCCATGTTGCAGACGCACCACCAATGTTCCAAGAGACTCTTCTGAACATCTAGACACAGATTGTGAGTGTTTCAAAAGAGTTTGTCGCATGTGGTCGTGCAGGAATATCGGCTGGTGGCGATGTTTCCAAACAAAAGTTGGCGCGCAGTCCAGAAATAGCGCCACCAGGCTGAAGAAGCGCCCACCAACCATCTCGTGCTTGCTGCTCCCACGTCCGACACGCGCTCTCACGTGGAAGTTGAAGATGAAACAAGATCGCACGGGAATGAGATGGCACAGTGGATTCATCTTCAGATTGCCTCGCCATCATCCCAGCCGCCACCACAAACCCGTTCGCTTTGCTAGGACCCGTCGCGGTCGTGACGCAACTCAGGAACACCCATTGCCGCTGAGGACGTGGTCAACTGTAGACGGGCGGATGCAGCGCCGGATGGGGAAGTGGCGCGAGGCTGGGAAGGGAGACACCACGAAGCAATCCGATATCCCCCAATGGTGCCTACCAGGAGGAAAAGCGCCGACGGTGAGGTTTGGCGGCAGGCAGGGTTTTTAAAGCATGGTCCAAGATTCGGCGCCAATCGCCGCGGGATCAGCATCGTGTTTTATTGCTGTGGCGTTGAGCGGGGAGATATGAGGTACAGGCTATGATGTCATTCCTCGCTTCAGCTTATAAGTAGGTGGTCTTGGCCGCCTTGCTATTTCAGTCCTAGCGTCTTTCGCATCCTCATCCCGTGATCAAGCTACCATACCTATCCCGAGTACGCGAGGCTGTCCACTATAATCGAGCACTCAGCACAGTCGCACTATCTGCGGTGTTTACACAGGGTAAGCGAGGATGCAACCCCCGATTGGTACTTGAAGCTATGTTGATCAACACTGCGAAGCGGCGAATGTCACTAGCACGCCCACGTCTTTCTCCTTAGCATGGGCGGTCATCATCATGTCTTGCTCGTCGTCTTGCGAAGAGACAAGTCCAACCAACCTCAATATCTGTCGACGAAGACGCATCGTTCCATCATGCAGCTGGCACAGAGATCTGTAGATTGCGGATACGTGAATTTGGCTGAGTTGCAAGTACGAACGACGATCAGGAGCGAAAGGAGGCGTATCACACCGACAGAGACGTGTGTAAGTGTACAGCGATTTCATGCGAAGCCAGATTCTGCGAGGTCGAACGTTGGTTTTCGGAGCAGGTCACAGCATGTGCGAACGTTGGCCAAGGCAGCGTGGCGAGCACTCATCCAGACGTCGAAGAGGCGAGAGCATGGTCGTCGAGGAGTTTAGAGATCATCCGACAACGGCATCAAAATTCCACAGTCACGAGCCAGGTCACGGTCGGTCCACTCAACGCGCCTTATCGTTGCTCACCTTGACCTTGGCCACCTTGTTGTTGAGCCGCCATGGCTGCATACCACATCTGAAGGTAGTTCTGGTACCCACCATATGCAGCATATGGGTCGGCCGCCCCGGCAGCTGGAGGAGGTGCAACCCCTTGAGCGGCGGCGGCGGCAGCGGGAGCATATGTGGGCTGTTGTCCCGGGTATCTGTCCATATAGTCGTCGCGACTTTCACGTTCACGAGCTTGTGTTCGAGCACGCTGATATGCGTTAGTGAAGATGCATCAGCAAGAATTATCCATTAGTGACAGCTTACCACAACATCAACTTTCTCCATGATGGCACGTTTGGCAGCATCGATGGCGTGTCGACTGCCAATCAAACCAATTTCGCGTTCGATGTCTCGTCCAGCAGCGGGCGAGACGTTGATCTTGCACCCTGTTTGATTCTGCATATCACGGATAGACTCACCCCCTGGACGGAAATTAGTGCCATGCACACGATCAACAAAGGACTTAAAACTATACCTTTGCCGATGATCATACCCACTGCCTCGCCGGGCACGACAATGCTGTCATTGAGCTTGCCTTGCGAGTCCTCCCGCTCACGGTGGAGATCTTTGATGCTGATGCCCTTCTGGTCACTCTCCACAATCTCCAATATCAGATCTCTGGCGTATTGCTGAGCCGACGCACTGCCGATCAAGTTGACGGGTCGCATGCCGTTCACACTCTTGTTCTCTCCGACGATGTTGACATGGCACCCGCTTCGATCTTGCAGGTCGCGAATGGTTTCCCCTCCTCGACCAATAATTAGGCCCACTGTTCGGTCAGGAACCATCATTTGAAGGCTATCACCCTCTTTGGTACTTGTGACTTTGGTTTGGTTGGTGCGTGACTTGTCTTGCCCTCTCTTTGCAACTTCATTGTCGTCAATGATCCTAAAAATTTCGGCTTTGGCAGCTGTACGCGCCGCTCGGCTGCCAGATATCCTGCAGTGTCGTTGAGGACCCGGCACTTCGGGGCCATCCATAAACTGGACGCGGGCGCCTGTGGTGTTTTCAACTCTGCGTAGATTTTCTCCAGAACGGCCAATGATAAGCCCAACCACACCTTTGTCTAGGGGCAGTATTTCCGAGTCACCTTCGCCTCCGCGGTCAAGGCCGGGTGACCGATCGTCCCTGTATCGCCCGGGAGAATAACGCCCACCTCTCGGAGAAAATGAACGGTCTCTATTGTATCCGCGGTCGGTCCCGCGTCGTTCGTCCCTGTAGGGATTGTAGGCATCGCGATAGCCTTCCCGCCGCGGAGGAGATCGGGATGGTGACCTCGAGCGGCGGTATGTCCTGCTTCCGGTACGAAGATCGGATGGGTTAATGGGCGCTATACAGCAACAGTCAACGACAGCCTCAAATGCCGAGGCGGCTTCACGTACGTCTACCTGGTTCATAAGAGAGACCTTTCTCGGCAGCTATGCCGCGAGCTTTGGCAACGGCATCGGCAATGCTGACAGAGCCCGAGCTGACTGGTTTTATGTTGGTCAGGTCAACGCTCCCAGAGTGGATGGGCTGAGGTAGACCGTAGGGCGGTGCACTGCCTGGAGGAGTGGCATACTGAGGCGGAGGATAAGGAGCACCTGGAACAGGTGGAGCGGGAGCGGCTTGAGGTGTGCCTCCTTGCCTCTGGGCCGCCAGTGCGGCCAGGATGTTGCTGAGATCTGCCATCAACTGCAAATAAGCCTAGAAAGAACCACACAAGCAGGTCGCAGCAACACGCGAATAGGTAAAGAATAGAGTATGGAGTTGGAGAAGAAAATGCTGTAGAAGTGGGTGATAGGGGACAATGAGTACCAGGTCAGAAAAACCCAGGTGTTGAGGCCGCATCGCAGGTGGGGCATCAGGACTTGTCCAAATCACGTTTATCTGCTAGCCGTAAAAAGATTAGACCTTATTTGCCTCGAACCGGTAGAGCAGGCGAGCATCCCTTTTCCAACGTCCTTCCAACATTGTGCTGCCAACCCAGTACGCTTTTCTTTTATCCAGGACGAATTATTCCTTACACACACCTAGGAGACTTTTGTTCACTTTGATATGCTCGGTGTCTCCGGGATGGCTCTGTGCCTGGTCAGTTCAACGGCTTCCTGGCGCTTTGCGAGAACGGCGACAGGCAACGAAAACTGCTGCTCCGATGTAGGTTGGATATACCTATATACTAGTGAAGGACGGGGCACTCTGCCAAATTGTATCAGCAATACCCAGTCTTAGAAATGAATCTCACCAGCCTTATCCTTGTTCCCCAAACAAACATATATAGCACAACACGCAGCCTCGTGATGGCCTGGGACGCTCGTGTGAATATGGCAATGCTTCTGGTGAGAAATCTAGAGCACGTGCTCATTTGCACCGGTACTCCTTCACGTATGCCATTTTCCTGCTGCTGCTGTCGACTGCGACGAATTTTCTTCACAAATTGACCTCGCAACTCCTCACCACCTGGCTCAGAAGCCAGCTCTCAGTGGAACAGCTGCAGATTCAGGCTCTTTGCAAAAAAAGTCCACGTCCAGACACCGTCTGTAAGAATGTCAAGCGCGTAAGCAGGGCCCCTTAAAGTCATGATAGGATGCTTGCTGATGAGTGATTCCAACCGACAGATCAGACAATGAGCCCATGGGACAGATACATACCCAGCAACGAAGCCTCGAACACTCAAAGGCATACGTCTCCCACACTTCCTCGTCGCTAAAGGACTCGAAAGTGCTATGGCCCTCCGATGGGTCTCGTATCCACACGATCGCCCTGCAAGACAAGGAATTGATAGTTGTTACTCACGCGCTTGGACCCTTTTTCAAAGGTAGGCATGTCGAAGGAATCCTTGCAGGCTTTTGCCAGAAAATATTCCTCTTGTTCAACACAGATACCAGAGCCCTGGGTATAGGTAGTGTCATTGCGGAGCAGCTTTTCAAATGTTTCGACGGCCAGGGATCACTTGCACGAGAAATAATGCCACTGGGGATTCAAGGTGTTCAGGAATTGAATTGGACCACCCAGAATGAGCAACTGGCTCCTCTTCGACAGGTGTATCAGAAGAGGATGAAAGAGGATCGCAGATCATTGACTCCGTTCTCCATGACAGACTCAAATGGAAACGAGCTACTATTTGCTGGGCTCCAAGAAGAGACCCTTATCATCGTGGACAAGACCATGCTGCCGGCTGGTCTTGTCAAGTACACCCATCATACATTTGACATAGGCTGCCTGGATCGGGCCAAATGTTCATGGCAGTTGTTCGTCAAAGTCACGCATCGGAACTTTTTGCGTTCCTGTTTTCGGACATGTCAGGCTCCAATCGTGAGTGTCGAAAGTCTTTCGAGCAAACGAATCTTTCAGGCTGACTCTTTGCAGAAAGACATGGCCGTAGCCATCATGACCGCGATGCGGATCTTCTCCGAAGCCCGGCGTTTTGTTCATCATCCAAAGCGAACAGAAGCAGCCGTTCTTGTCGAAACCATTGGCCGGGGAAAGTTCTACACAAATTCAACCGTTATTGATGAACAGACTGCCGTAACTCCTGAAACGCTTCCCCCTAGTGATGGCGACGGCTCGGCAGCGAGAGATGGCAGTGTACGCGGTCTTTCTGCCAGCCCAGATTCTCTTTCACACGCAAACAACTCTCATTCAGGACCATCCCCATCTTCATCCCCCCCATCATCTGCCTCTTCTTCAAACATCATGAATGACCTGTTGAATCAAAACGCCGTGGTGGATGTGCAGGCCGTCCCCACAAAGAAGCGCAAGAAAAAGACAAAGAAGAGCAAAAAGAAACCCACAAAAACAACTGCCCAAACCCAGACCGTGTCAAATGAGGGAGAACAGCATTCAGCGGACAAAGGATGCTCTGGGACTGCGGACAAGATGGCGGCTATCACAATTTCTGGATCACTCCCCATTCCACCACCAGCCTCGGCTCTGCCGCCGCCTGCTGTTCAGTCTGGTGGAGGAAATTCCGCAAAGAGGACAAGCGCATTACTGTCTAGGGAGCTGAAGCAGAGGGGCAAGGCAAAGAAACTCAGTAAGACTCCTGCAGCTAAGGAGCTGGAGCAAGATCTTGATGATACTGCTTCTCAAAATTCAAGTGATTCTGATCGGACGGTTACTCAAGAAGAGTTATCGAGGAAAGATGCTATCACCACCACCTCTTCTAGCAAAGGTCAACAGGACAAGCAACATGGGAAAGGGAGTGAGAAGGACAAGGGACAAACCAAGAAGAAGGATGCCGAGAATCCCAAGACAACTTCTCAGACCCAAGCAATTAGTTCCACCCAAGGAGGCACGAAGCCACGGAATGCACGCCCTCTATCCCCTGCACCCTTTGGCTGCTCCCCTACTAACTTTCTGCAGCACGGCCAGCCTGGCGATGAAGAGCCTCACCCTCCCGCTGAATTCAAATTCGATAGCTTGGATCCGCGTCTGAAATGTTTGAAACCTGACTGCCGTAAGATGACGAGTTGCTGGGGTAAGTTCTCGTTCTGATCTTATGCAGCAGAATTGGATCTGCAACCACGCGAGACTTGCTAACGTACAGACGGATTTCAGACAACGCCGTGGTCATCTGCCCTGCCTGTGGCACCTCCAGCTTCACCCGCTATTGCAGAAAGCAGCACCTGTACGATGACCTCCAGCGCCATTGGGCTATGGAATGTGGAAGGAACACGATCGCCGGACCAATCGATCGAGACACGATTCGCGCCAGACAACTCCCCAAGCGACCCTATGTTCGTGGCCAATACCATAACATTGTCGAGCGTCACAGACAGGCGGTCTACCGCGCAATGGAAGACGCAGATTACTTCATCTTCAAAGACATCGAGATGCTCGACGAGAGCATTGTGCAACCGACACAACAGCAATGGAATTCGGTGCGTGGCAGCGGCGAAGTGGCACTGCAAATCATATTCCCGGACGACATGACGCCGCAATCCGCCAAGCAGCTTTTCAACTACCACATCCAGCGCATCTTGTCGGTCGGCAAGCCGCTGGCCGAGGACAGCTGTATGAGGGCCTTGGAGATGATCCGTTCGGCGCTGGTCATGTCGGGGGGCTGGACTGAGGAGGCATTGACCTACCTGTGTATGCAATTGATAGGTGAATGGGGTGATTTCAAGGTGCCAGAGCGCTTTTACAACGTGGAGGTGAACACGATGTGGGAAACGCATTACCTACCGCCCATGGCGTGAACCGCTAGCGGGTGGACAAGAGATGATAGTTTCGCGACAGCGAGTGGAGCGGGAGTATGACATAGACACAGAGAGAGGTTGGGATAGAAGATGAAGACGAAGATGAAAATGGCGGCCAAGTCGCCCATCGTACGAGTCTGTTGCGTATTGTCGCCCTCCTCCGAGCCATCTTACCAGCTTTGTTCAGGTAACCACCGTCGTCTCTGCCACAGTCTTTTGCAATATTGGTTCTGTTGTGCATTGCGGACCCTCTTCTCTTTATGGATTGGCTCAAGGCAAAACCATTGCCGAGGGCTCTTTTGTCATAAGCAGATGTCTGGTCATCTGGACCATGCCCTGTTCTGGAGCCAGGGCAGAAGTGCTGTAGGTTGGTAGCGTTGACATCGGAGCTCGCCGCTCCCCCATCCCCTCGAGAAGGAGGGGTGACCGGCCCAGCAAGCCAGGTCGACTTGGTCTACTCCGAAGGTACATTTCCACTGCGTTCATTCGCTCCAGGACTGGATTCCATCTCACAACACTGATCAACGTCAGCCACCAGGAGCTGTTCTTACGAGATTGCAATGGTCGCCCGCTGATTCGCGCATTCTCGCCCATCGCGCTCCATTGCCTATCAATACCGTGCCATGAAAACAAATTGCTTCTGCTCTGGTCAGAACCTTCAGGCCGTCGCCGATAAGGGCCTGGTAGTCTCCAAGGTGTCTGTCTGTTCGGCCTCCTCAGCTTCATTTCTTCGTCGGACAGACTCCGTACGACTTTGAACCTGTCCCTGAATCTTCTGACTGTCTTCGTTTACCTCACAAGCATTAAAAAAATCTCAGACTTGGAATGCTAACTTGACAGAACTACCTCCTCTTTCTTTGCCTTTCCTCTCTTCACAGTGTCCCGCCAGCCCCGCATATTCAAGATGGCTCCTGGAGTCCTCGAGCCAGCAGCGACTGCTGAAAAGGTGGTTTCCCTCGCCTCCCTCACCGAAAGCTACGATGATACACTCCGCTTCTACCTCAATGGGACAAAGGTCGAGCTGGACTCGTTGGATCCAGAAATCACACTATTGGAATATTTAAGAGGCGTTGGTTTGACGGGAACAAAGCTGGGCTGTGCAGAAGGTGGTTGTGGCGCCTGCACCGTCGTCGTGTCGCAATTGAATCCCACCACGAACAAGATATACCATGCGTCGGTCAATGCCTGTCTGGCTCCTCTGGCCAGCGTTGACGGCAAGCATGTCATCACCATCGAGGGAATCGGCAGCTCGAAAAGCCCACATCCCGCACAACAACGAATTGCCATGGCTAGTGGGAGCCAGTGCGGATTCTGCACGCCAGGAATAGTCATGAGCTTGTATGCTTTGCTTAGAAACTCCGGCCCTGAGCCATCCGAAGTGGAAATTGAGGAGAACTTTGACGGAAATCTGTGTCGTTGCACGGGTTACAGGCCCATACTCGACGCCGCTCAGAGCTTCAACAAGGTGTGTGGCAAATCGATTGCAAATGGTGGTTCCGGCTGTTGCATGGATAACGGCGGCTCGTGCAATGGCGCCCCTAATGGTGAGACGAATGACATGGACGGTACGGTCGAGAAGAAGTTCATCCCTCCGTCTTTCATCCATTACGACAAGGCGACAGAATTAATATACCCTCCAGCTCTGAAGAAGCACGAGTTCAAGCCTCTGGCTTTCGGCAACAAGAGGAAGAAATGGTATAGGCCTGTGACCCTCCAACAGTTGCTTGAAATCAAGAATGCCCATCCGGGCGCCAAGTTGATTGGCGGCAGCACAGAAACCCAGATCGAGATCAAGTTCAAGGCGGCGCAGTATTCGGTGTCAGTGTACGTGGGGGATATTGCGGAACTTCGACAGTACTCTTTCTACGATGACTATCTTGAGATTGGAGGCAATGTTGCCTTGACGGATTTGGAAAACATATGTGATGAAGCTGTCAAGCATTATGGACCAACCAAGGCTCAACCATTCGAAGCTATCAAGAAAGCCATCAGGTATTTTGCGGGTCGGCAAATCCGCAATGTTGGCACTCCCGCAGGGAATCTAGCCACGGCGTCACCTATTTCCGATCTCAATCCAGTTTTCGTCGCAACAAACTCGACTCTGATTGCCAAATCTCTCAACAAGACGACAGAGATTCCGATGTCGAGCTTCTTCAAGAGCTACAGGGTAACAGCGTTGCCTGCAGACGCTGTCATCGCTGCAATGAGGATTCCTCTTACCGCTGAGAAAGGCGAGTATGTCAGATCTTACAAGCAATCGAAGAGAAAAGACGATGATATCGCCATTGTCAATGCATGTCTTCGAGTTGCGCTGGACAACGACTACAAAGTGAAGAATGCGAACTTGGTATATGGAGGCATGGCTCCCATCACAATCGAGGCCAAGCAGGCTTCTGAATATATCGTGGGCAAAACATTTACAGATCCTCAGACTCTAGAAGGAGTGATGAACGCATTGGAGCATGACTTCAATCTTCCGTTTGGTGTGCCAGGAGGCATGGCCTGGTACCGAAAATCATTGGCACTCGGGTTCTTCTATCGCTTCTACCAGGATGTCCTGCTCAACATCGAGGAATCTAGCAAAGAGGCCGACAAAGAAGCTATTGAGGAGATCGAAAGGGAAATCTCTACTGGCCAAAAGGATCATGATGCTTCCGTTGCTTACTCGCAGAAAATTCTCGGGAAGGAACATCCCCACATGGCCGCGCTGAAACAATGCACTGGCGAGGCCCAATATACGGACGATATTCCAGTACAAATGAACGAACTTATTGGCTGTCTAGTTTTATCAACCAAAGCGCATGCCAAGTTGATCGGTGTTGATCCCAGCCCTGCTCTTCAGCTTCCCGGCGTGGTCGCCTGGGTGGACAGACATGACTTTCCAGATCCAAAAGCGAACTGGTGGGGTGCTCCTGTTTGCGATGAAGTTTTCTTTGCGGAAGATGAAGTCTTTACGGCTGGCCAACCTATTGGCATGATCCTGGCGAACACTTCCCAGCAAGCTGCTGCCGGTGCACGTGCCGTTCTCATCCAGTACGAAGAGCTACCGGCCATATACACCATTGAAGAGGCCATAGAGAATCAAAGCTTTTATGAGCACTACAGATATATCCGCAGAGGTGATGTTGAAAAGGCCTTTGGAGAGTGTGACTACGTGTTCGAAGGCACGTCGAGGATGGGTGGTCAGGAGCATTTCTATCTGGAAACTCAGGCGGCTTTGGCAATTCCCAAGCCAGAGGACGGGGAGATGGAAATTTGGAGCAGTACGCAGAACCCATCAGAAACACAAGCGTACATTGCAAAGGCTCTCGGTGTTCAATCAAATAAGATTGTCTCCAAGGTGAAACGTCTTGGTGGTGGATTTGGCGGTAAAGAGACTCGATCTGTTCAACTCTCCACCATCTGCGCCGTTGCAGCAAACAAAGTCAAGCGACCGGTTAGATGCATGCTCAATAGGGACGAGGATATTATGACCTCCGGACAGAGACATCCTTTCCTGGGCATTTGGAAGGTCGGAGTCAACAAGGACGGCAAAATCCAGGCCCTCAAAGCCAATATCTTCAACAATGCTGGCTGGTCTCAAGATCTGTCTGCTGCCGTTGTTGATCGAGCGTTATCACATGTTGACGGGTGCTATAACATCCCCAATGTCGATGTGGACGGACGTCTCTGCAGGACAAATACCGTCTCCAATAGTGCTTTTCGTGGTTTTGGTGGCCCTCAAGGCATGTTTATTGCCGAATCATACATGGAGGAAATTGCAGATCATCTGAAGATCCCCGTCGACAAGCTCAGAGAAATCAATTTCTACAAAGACGGCGAAAAAACACACTTCAACCAAGCGCTCGAGGATTGGCATGTGCCTTTGATGTACAAGCAGATCAAAGAGTCAGCAGACTACGACGCACGCCGCAAAGCGGTCGATGAATTCAACGCCTCACACAAATGGCAAAAGAAGGGGCTGGCCATCATCCCCACAAAATTCGGCATTTCGTTCACTGCCCTCTTCCTTAATCAAGCCGGTGCCCTCGTCCACATCTATCATGACGGTTCCGTCCTAGTCGCCCATGGGGGTACCGAAATGGGCCAAGGGCTACACACCAAGATCTGTATGATCGTGGCCGAAGCACTCCAGGTACCTCTCACAGACGTGCACATCTCAGAAACCGCGACAAACACTGTCGCGAACGCCTCAAGCACGGCGGCATCCGCTTCGTCAGACCTGAATGGTTACGCTGCATACAACGCCTGCATGCAGATCAACGAGCGCCTCGCACCGTATCGAGAAAAATTTGGGCCCTCTGCACCGATGAAACAGTTAGCTCATGCTGCCTACTTTGATCGTGTCAATCTCTCGGCGCAGGGCTTCTATAAGACCCCCGAGATCGGGTATATTTGGGGACCCAACCCTTCTGACCCAAGCCAGGAGAATACGGGCAAGATGTTCTTCTACTTCACGCAGGGTGTAACTGCAAGTGAAGTCCTTATCGATACATTAACCGGGGATTGGACCTGTCTGCGCTCGGACATCAAGATGGACGTCGGGCGGAGCATTAACCCAGCAATCGACTACGGGCAGATCGAAGGCGCATATGTCCAAGGCCAAGGCCTTTTCACCACCGAGGAATCCCTTTGGCACAGGGCGAGCGGGCAAATTTTCACCCGCGGACCGGGCGCGTACAAGATACCTGGATTCAGAGATATTCCTCAAATCATGAACGTTTCTCTGCTGAAGGATGTTGAATGGAAAAACCTCCGCACGATCCAGCGCTCGCGGGGCGTAGGGGAGCCGCCCCTATTTATGGGAAGCGCAGTCTTCTTCGCAATAAGAGATGCCCTTAAGGCTGCGAGGAAACAATATGGCGAGGAAGATGTGCTGAGCTTGAGGAGTCCTGCCACGCCCGAGAGGATCCGGATTTCTTGTGCAGACCCGATTCTGAAGAGGTGCATGGTCGAGCCTAGGGAAGGCGAGAAGAGTTTTTTCATCTCGATTTGAGACGAATCAGCTTTCCTGGTCTATAGCTGCAGGGTTTGAGAACCAATGGGGCTAGGTTCCGAATTGTGTGTGACTTGAAAAGGAGTATTTCATGCCGTCCCGTGGTCCATATACGAGGTTGGCAAATGTCTGCGTTAATTTCAGACCATCATGATACATGGTAGATACTTAACTAGCTCTCTGTGGTTCATTTTCTCTCATGATAAAGTCCGCGTCTCTTCATCATGTTCATCCAGTGACCAGGCACATCCAAAGCCCCCAATTGTATAACAGCAAACCGTCCCAGATTCAAACAGGCCGTCCAAGTTCGCAACATTTTGTATCAGAAAGCAATATCCCAATAACAAACCAGCGCCTGGTGAGTTTTTCGCACTTGTCATGTAAGATCAATTCCAGCACCCAATTTCAAGAAGCACAGGCGTCAACCCCGGACGCAGAAGTCGACAGCACATCCACGACGAGTCACACGCTCTTCTTTTGTCTTTGCTTTCTGCTGCTGCAGCCCAGTGCCAAATATCGAGGTATGGGCTTCTGTGGCCGGCGGGGAAATATCAGGCGCAAATCCTGGCGACGAGTGGAACACCTCGTTCGCTCCGAAAGTCACCGCTTTACCTTTCCCCTTGGCCTTTTCCTTGTTTTTATGCATTTTCCTCCTCTTCGCAGTGCGCTCGTCCTCCAAACTTAGGATCAAGTCACTGTCCCCCTTATCGTCACTGCTGAAAGGGCCATCGCCTCTCGCAAACAGTGGGACAGGCTTGTCTAGCCGACCCCCTCTCATCTGCTCTTTCTCGCCGTCTTCAACACGCAAAAAGCCTTCTCCTCGAATGATCCCGTTCATCATTCCATCATCCAGGAGGCTTTTCTCCGCCTTGACGAGCTCGGAGTTACTCATTTGTCGACGTCGCTTGAGAATTTTCTCCTCCAGAGTGCCTTTCAAAACCAGTGTCTCGACATAAACAGGACGTGTCTGGCCGATTCGGTGCGCACGCTTGATAGCTTGCGATTCAACGTCGGGCTGCCAGATGGGAGACACAATGAAGATGCGGCTGGCGGCTGCCACATGGAGACCATGAGAGGCTTGTTTAAGATCCATGAGGAGAACCCGGAACACTTCCGACTGGTTGAAAGTAGCAAGATATACTGCTCGGCGCGTCACCGAGAGTGTGTTTGCATATATCAAGAATTTGACGGACAGCAGTTCAAGGGCTTCGGCGATCCAGAAGGCTATGTTGTTCGAGTCGTAGAAGATAATGATCTTCTCAGTTAGCTGTAGTGTTAAGATACGTGTGCAAAGGTAGTTGAGCTTTGCGGAGGTAAACCCGATGATTCGCGATTTAGCCAATGACGCTGGAAGGACGCGATTGTTTGTCGGGAAAAGTCGCTTTTGTGGTGAAAGGGGAAGGCCCGGCGCAACATCGCTTGTCGAAGAGCGGACAGGTGACGAGGTAGCGGATTGATTTTTGACCTTAGGTTCTTCTGTTGTGCCTGCTGTGAGAAGCTTCTTTCCGTTTGCACTAGAGTGGACCTTGGCTCTGGCATCTTGTTCTTCCATGGCTCGTTTTCGTGCTGCAGACATTGCTCGAAGTCCCGCCCCAATAAGTCCCATTCCGGGGTCATCAGAATCTCTATTGTGCAGAACATGCTGCTGTGCTTCTCGAGCTTCGACGGTTCCGAGGAGGAGGGGGTCCGAATTCTCCCCATTTAACGCCCAGGCTGCCGCAGCCTCTTCGGGGAAGTCTTCAATATAAACGCCCATCTCATGGTAGAAGGAGAAAGCGCACCAACCTGAGTCACCCAAGGCTCGTTCGCCGTTGATTTTTGCCTCCGTGAGAAGTGCACCGTCTTCGTCAGAGATTAGATCAAGGTGTTCGTCCAAGTATTTGTTACAGACTTTTAAGGTCTCAGTTACTTCGGTCTCGGTAAATCCGACCCAGTGGAAGCTGGATCGGCGGAGATTGCTAATCAGTTCATCGAGGGATTTGCGGTTTTTTGGATGGAACATATAATCCTCGTCTACCCTCTCCGAAGTCACAGCATTGGAAGTCAGGACCAGCCTGAAAAGGTTCATGCTGAGCTTGTCGTAGTAGCTCGGCTCAAGATAGACTGTGGTGTTGTGCAAAGGAGGAAGGACAAGATCGAAGTCAATGTCCTCAATCCGATGGCGGATGATGAGCGACTGCAGAATCACTCGCAGTGCTGGTGCGGAACGACGCTTGCCAAAGGTATCGAAAGTAGACAGATATCTTTTCCAATCGGCATGGTCGGCGCCTTTCTGGTTTGCCCAGGGTTGCACCTTGAGAAATCTGACAACGATGGCGCGTAACCGTTCCATATCTTTGAGCTCTTCGGTCTCAGAATCCCTAGCTTTTCTTCGTTCTAGTGCCATTTCGATGGAGTGTTTCCGAAAAGTCTCCGTGTCCCTGTTGGTTTCGTTGAGCGCAAGATTGACCTCGACCCCGTGAAGCGAGTGAGACGGTGTGCCGGAGACTATCCAACGGCGTTCAATGGACATCTTGTCCAGCATCGTCATTGCATGTGTTCGATAGCTGGAGCCTGCGAAGCTATGTCCCTCGTCGCAGATTACCCGCAGCCATCGCACTTCGGTCAGCTGAGACCGAAATTTCTCCTGACCCTTGAAGCGTCTACCTTGGTTGAGATCATCATCCCTGTATTCTTGCTCAAAACGTACTTTAGTCATCAGAACAATGTCATATTTCATCAACTCCTTCCAATGTGGTATTTCTTTCGTTGTAGAGTCCAAGACCAACAAATCAAGTGCATCTGCTTGAGTGTGCTTTTTTATCTCATGTTGCCATTGAACGAGAAGATTGGGCGGAACAATCACCAACGTCGAACATGCAGGGCGCAACACTCGTGTATCTTCTCTTTGCTTACCTCTTCGGTTCGGCGTAGTCGGATGGAAGATGGGCTCGGCATACTCGCCATTGTACTTCGCCAGAGCTTCAGCGCACCGATCAAAGTGGTATCCCTCCTTTCGGAGATTCGAAAAATGAGTTTTCCAGGGCACGCCGATTTTTTTGATCGTCTTTGCGGCCAGGTCAAGCAAGCTTGGTGTCCGTTCATTAAGCTTCCAAGAAGTGACGTTCAATCTACCCTCTGGAATTGTAGGATAATGTCCCCTGGTTGCCAGGATCAAAGCAATGCATATCAGTGTCTTGCCGTAGCCCATAGTTTCGGCGAGAATGCCACCGCGACATTGACTATAGAGATGAGGGTGACGGAGAAGGACACCTTCATGGAGGTCGAGATAGAACTCTGTGCCATTGAGATCTCGAAAACTCTGCTTTCGGGGGTCGAGAGATTTAGAAGGATTTACCTCCCTTCGGAGCATGGTGACCACCGACCGCTTTTGGTACGGATACAATGAAGTTTTGAGACCGCCAATGTTGTCTTCAAAGACATCCCGCATTGAGTGCTGATTGTGGGCACAAGAACCTGCATCGTCGAGGCAAGTCTGAGGAGAGGATAGAGTGTTGAAGATGTAAAAGAGAGATTCCTCCTGAGAGACATCTGGTTCCCTATAGGTTTTCAAAGGCGACGCCGGGTCGTAATTGCCATCCCAAGCCTCGAGAGAAATGTCGATGAAGCTGGTGATGAATTTCAAGACCTTTCTAAGATCCTTGATCGAGCCCCGAGTACTTCGCTTGACATCTTCTGGTAGTGCGTAGACTCTCAAGGATGCGGAATCCGGGTTTCTGGTATGTTGAAGAAAAGAAGTTTTGATCCATGACCGTTTCTCCCCTAGTGTCAACAGAGGATGCTGGTGCGTGGCTTCTCCGTCGGAGCCAACCATTCGCCAACCGCCATTGAGACCTGATTCAGGGTATCTGACAAGTCGGATAGATCCAAGCGCGATATAATCCTCCACCAATGTCGGTGACTCCGAACGAAATTGTTCAGTTGGGTTGCAAATCGAATCTGGAGCTTGGGTGGTGAATAGAGATCCCGTCATACCATTCTGACACTTATGCGTAGCGTCAGCTCAATGCTAACCGGAGTAAGGTGTAGACGTGAGTGAGTGAGTGTACCTGGAGATTCAGCTCAAGGGGTAGAACTGCGTGTGAGTCTTCAGTTGCAAAGCAACTATCGGTGCTCGAAGGGCCGACGAAGAACTGATCATTGTCAAAAGGTTGATCTTCATCGTCTTCATGAATTTGATTGGAAAGTGAATGTGGATATGACTTGGACATCATATTGAGGTGCAACCCAGCTCGCCAGGCCTTCGTGACTAGTTGATGACAGGAGAGTAATTCCTGGCGAGGTGGATGGAAATAACGATTTAGTTGGAGGGCCTAGTTTTTTTGTCTGACAGAAGTTCTACGAATATTGGACAATATTGGGCCCTCAAGACCCCCCACAAGGATATTGTCAGACGTTCAATTTTTCCGGGAAGGCTGAACTATCAATCCACTGCAGCCTAATCAAGGGGCCCAGCCCTCTCGATACCTGGGATACATCTGGCAAGGCTGCGTTTTAGGGTCTTACTCATCTATGGAACTACCAGACCAAATAACGGAAACAAGTGGCAGCCATCGTACCTCGTTCGACTATTCGGGACAGCTCACTACACACCCCTGACATAAAGCTTCCCACTTTTCACCGAAACCTCATGGCCTCGAGGTTGATCGTCCAACAGGAGTGGTAGACTTTGATGGAGGAGATAAAGAAGAGCGAGGTCATGAAGCAGGCAAAAGAGATACGTCCGCTCCCCCTGGGAACATCTCTCAAGGAACTCGCCGTGGACTATCGGGAAAGACAAGCCGGGCGCTCAAGTGGCTGACAAATCCAACCTCTGCTTTAATACACGAACCTCCCGCTGTCAGACTCGATGATCTTCCAGGTCACATCCGAGCCTCACCACCAGCCCATGTCCTTTGCTCCCATACGGCAACACTTCCTAAAAATGACAAACTACAATATCAACGTCACCAGCGACCTCAACTGTCCATGGTGCTATATCGGCTTTTCTCGGCTCTTGCGGGCCATCACTGAACATAAAAAGACGTATCCCGACGACACCTTTCACTTAAAATACTTTCCATTTTATCTAAATCCGCCACCCCAGCTGACCGCAGGTAGTGGTCCAGCCCCGCCACCTTTCCCGGCGCCATCGCGTCCAAGGCGCGAAATGTACGCAGCCAAATTTGGGCCCGACCGCGCGAAGCAGATTGAAGCCATGATGAGCCAAACCGCGCGCAGTGAAGGTTTGGATTTTAAATTCGGTGGGATGACAGGTCCCTCGAGAAACGGACATAGGCTTGTCCATTGGGCACAGGTCAAAGGAGGCGAGGAATCCCAGAATACGGTTATGTTGGGTCTTTGGAGACGCTATTTTGAGCAGGAGGTTGATATCACCACTCTCGACACCCTCGTCGAGGTCGGTTTGGAAGCTGGATTGGGAACCAAGGAGGAAATCACTGAGTACTTGACCTCTGGCAGGGATGGGGAATTGGTCGACAAAGAAGCTGAGGAGGCCCATAAGAAGGGAATCTCCGGTGTGCCCTTCTATGAGATTAATGATATGTGGGAGGTGTCAGGGGCACAGGATCCCCTCGCTTTCAGGAAGCTGTTTGCGAGGTGGAAGGAATTGGAGGCCAAGGGACAAGTGCCCGTGGGCGGCGCTGGTGGGAAAACGACCGCTGGAAATGGTTGCTTGTGAGCGGGGAAACGATCTATAAGTATTAAGGAGCGAAAGATCGGTATATGACACGGAGATTTGATCCTGTCATCGTCGTGGAGAGTCAACGGGTCGCCGTCAACAGGAAAGCGCGGCGGCATGGCACGGCCCAGATCAACAAGCAAAGTCTTAAAGCTTGCGGAGTACTCGCCGATAGGAGGTGAATATATATCTCGTTCAGATTTCTCCAAGCAGCGTGCTCTTTTACTAATATGATCTAACTGTATAGTACAATACTGCTCAACATTTGTCTTCCTTTGTCTGTGGGCAATCTGCATTGGGTACACAGAAAGGCCCCTTTACAATGATCTACTTCAGTCCCAGTCGACTAAAAGGTTGTCTCAGCCATACCAATTGCTGCGCTATGACTGATGCCATTCCACACCCTCTGGCAATGGGCCTCTCATCGGGCTTTATTTCTAATGGACTGCTTTCAATCATTCCCAAGGATGGAGGATGAAGACCGAGGGCTGAGGCCGTCGTCTTTCCTCTTTGATCCCATGTAGCTGTCGGTCGGCCTTGTGCTAGTCGGCATTCGCCGTATTGGTCCTCCAAATTCCGTGTGAGCGAATCGTGGGAGCTTTCATTTGCTGCCTGATCTGTCGCGTTCCATGGTTGTCTTCAACTCCCTGGGATCTGTTATTTGCATGTCATTTCTCGCCGCTTCAATCTGAGACCCAGTAGCTGATGTTTGCTCTTCTCAAGGCTTTTCTTCAAGCTTTTGAGATTTCGCGTTCGTTGTGATCGCTTCCGTATGATGTTCAATGTCTCCTGAGCTGTTTTCAGCATATGCCATTGCCTCCTGGTTGCGCTTGGTTGCTGGGCCGCTATCTTCAACAGCGGTAGCTTCTGTTGAGACTGCCTGCACATAGTCTCCCACAGGCTTTTTGAAAGTCCTGAGGTGTCTGTACTTTTTGTCAACAACATCCGGTTCTTCTAGATGCTGTGGCAGGCCTAGAGAGAGCGGGCTGCTGCGATTGAGCGTCTCCAGTTTCGGAATCCGGTAAGTCTCTTTCTCTCCGCTCTCGATCCAGTTCCTCTGGACATGCTTTTCAAATCGGTCCGCCGCCTCTCGAAGTTCGCTCCACGCCGCTTCTTGCTGCTCAATCATTTTTGCCCTGACCTCCTCATCGTTCCACGCGTCCTCGAAGGAGCCCGATAGGGAGTAATGTTTGGGAAGGTTGAATTTTTGCAATTGTTTAGCATGCTCTGAACGATATTTTGGGGATGTCATGACCAGCCATCGAAGCTTCCAGCCCAACATCCCCAGCTCCTTAATTCGGGCAGGCTTCATTCCAGTGACATATTGATCTATTCCGCCACATTTGTTGATAGTCCTCATGACTCGAGCAGTGATGGGGATCTTGAGGTCTCTGTTCAAAGCTTCACTCCTGACAGTCTCGACCCGGACATTGGGGAACCAATGTCGCAAGGACTTTCCCTTGTTTCTGCCCTTGGAAATCTTACTTCCAGATTGTACTGTGGCACCACCATAGAGACCGAAATTTGCTTCAGGAAAATGTTTATTCTCGCCGTAGGGGTAGGGCGGCATCAAGGGGTCCGTATGTCGCAAGCGGTAAATGTCCAGCAACGTATGTTTCCTGTCTTCGAACTTAAAGGTGAATCTGGGTTTGAAGTATGGGCTGGAGTGTTTGACCGGCTGTCTGTATGAAAGATATTGCAGAGAGGTAGGGCTGCGGAGCACCTCGGGGAGCTTCGTGATAGTCGTGGGCGCCGCCATCGTGAAGGTTGACACCACCGGGTCCAAAATGAAGGGAGGTTGAGAAAAGGAAGGAGAAGGAAGGGCCAGAAAGGGGGGGGAAATACCCGCGTGTGGTTGTCCGCGCGGGCTGGTGTTGCTGGTGGACGGAGTATGAAAATATGAATACCAATTGAAATGTTCAACTTGGGTGGTTTTTAGCGTGGTTCAATCCTATTAATTAAATTTCTAACCGTGACCGCGACAGCTACCGTTTAACCACCGACACCCCAGTCGCCCTCTCTCACATCTTCTCAGCACCACGCGACTAACTTTTCCTTCCTTTTGGCCGCCTTTCGATCAATTTAGTGATAATGGTCAACATCAGCGAGGTCAAGGGCAATGCACGCGAAAACAGAACCGCGGCGCATACACACATCAAGGGATTGGGCTTGCGATCAGACGGCACCGCTGAACCTTCGGGCAATGGATTTGTCGGGCAAGCTGCTGCCCGTGAGGTATATGCATCTTGTGCAAATGAAAATGTTCATTCTTCTGACGTCTAGTAGGCGTGCGGAGTGGTTGTAGACCTCATCAAAGCCAAAAAGATGTCTGGAAGAGCTGTACTGTTAGCGGGAGGACCTGGTACAGGCAAGACAGCTTTGGCGTTGGCAGTATCGCAAGAGCTGGGAACAAAAGTGCCTTTTTGTCCTATTGTCGGCAGCGAAGTCTACTCTACAGAGGTCAAGAAGACTGAGGCGTTGATGGAGAACTTCAGAAGAGCAATCGGTAGGCTGAAAATCTCTATGCGCACAGTCGACTGCTCATTCACTGACCACGACAGGTCTCCGTGTACGCGAAACGAAGGAAGTTTACGAAGGCGAAGTGACCGAACTCCTCCCCGAAGAGGCAGAGAATCCACTCGGCGGCTTTGGGCGCACCATCTCCCACCTGATCATCACCCTGAAATCCGCCAGAGGGACCAAAAAACTTCGCCTCGACCCCAGCATATATGAAGCCATTCAAAAGGAACGAGTGACGGTCGGCGATGTGATCTACATAGAAGCCAACACGGGGGCATGCAAGCGGGTGGGCCGCTCAGACGCCTACGCGACGGAATTCGATCTCGAGGCGGAAGAGTACGTGCCCGTTCCGAAGGGAGAAGTGCATAAGAAGAAGGAGGTCGTGCAAGACGTGACGCTGCACGATTTGGACATTGCCAACGCGAGACCTCAGGGGGGCCAGGACGTTATGAGCATGATGGGCCAACTGATGAAGCCGAAGAAGACCGAGATTACGGACAAGTTGAGAGCGGAGATCAACAAGGTGGTGAGTCGCTACATCGACCAGGGCGTGGCGGAGCTGGTTCCTGGTGTGCTCTTTATTGACGAGGTGAGGATTTTGCTATTCAGCACGCCCCTGAAATGATATTGACAGGTCTTTGCCAGGTCCACATGCTCGACATCGAATGCTTCACTTATCTCAACCGCGCGCTCGAATCCCCCATCTCCCCGATCGTCATCCTTGCCTCAAACCGGGGCAACACCCTCATTCGAGGCACGCAAGACATCATCTGTGCGCATGGCATTCCTCCAGACCTGCTTGCCCGCTTGCTCATCATCCCAACACACCCATACAATGCCTTCGAGGTTCAGACTATCATTCGTCTCCGCGCAAAGACCGAGGGTCTTTCAATATCAGAGTCGGCGCTGGAGAAGGTTGCGCAGCATGGCACGAACGTGAGTCTACGATACGCACTACAGTTATTGACGCCCAGCAGTATTCTTGCCAGGGTCAATGGGAGAACAGAGATTGGTGTTGAGGATGTAGCAGAGTGTGAAGATCTGTTTATTGACGCGAGGAGAAGCGCCAAAGTCGTGGAGCAAGCAGGAACTTCATTCATTAGTTGAGGACACTGCAGGGAGAATGATCACCGCAGTCATTCATTGTCTGGCCCTTCACCAATCAGAGTGAAGACTTTGGCACGCGGAGAAAGGGGTTCAAAAGTGGAAAGATCAACAGTCGCCAGCCTGGCAGATGCTGTTCCCCACATTATGTCGAGCTTCCAGCTGAGGAGACTAACGAACCGACTCCGGAGCGGGCCAATGCGACCGCAACTGTGCTAGAGAAAGCGCAGGGATCATCGCGCTCAGCCGCACAAGCAGCGAAAGGTGCTCCGCGAGGCCCCATGAAGAAACGAAATCAAGACCGGCGAATGGCAGGGGGACGGGAAACATGTAAAACAGCCAGAATCTGAACGGTTCTTAAAATCTGAATTCATTTGAGTATATTTATTTGTCGCGCGGATTCCGCTTTCGGCTAGAATTGAGCTTTGCAACTTCTGCGCGATGACAGCATGACACGTGTATCCCATATGCAATATCTTCTCCCCGACTCTTTTATCTCCTTCCAAATGGACAAGTCTATCAGACAGACACATCGCAACTACGATGGGCCGCATGCAGCGCATGATCGGAGCAGAAGAAGACGCAGCATACCTGCACACAATATCGGTCAGCTCGCGGATTCGACAGGTCAATGGACAATGAGATGCTCTCAGATAAAAGTTCCAATCAGACATCCAAGGAAGATTTGCCGCTCAACGACACCTGGACTTAAAATGGGTTCATATGCCAGGGCTAGCGTGGAAACTGCGAATGTGGAAAAGGTTTTCATCATAGGAAAGGAGGGCGGACAAAGGCAGTGCGAGGCTGACAAAAATAGGAGACGTACCTTGACAGTTTCTCGTTCGCGAAGATGGCTCACATGTACCATGCAACCTCTTTTCTCGTTCCTGGACCGCCAGTTAGCGATAGAGTACACAACGAGAAAAAAGAACAGATGTTGCGGAGATGATCAATAGTCAGACATGAAATACTGGCTAGTAACAGACTGTTCAGCGATGACAGTCCGAGTGTTTCTTCAAGGGCGACTCAGGATAGAAAGAAGAATTGGAGTTTTGTCATCTTGCGAGCCACACACCAGAAGGGTGGAGAATCCGGGGAAAGGTGCTTACCATATCTACAGATGGCCCGTCAGCAAATATCATCCAACATCACTCATCACGACGTGGAAGGGAATTGAGGAAGCTGGAAGGGTGAGCACAGAGAGAATGCAGGTGAGAAGCGAAAATGAAAAAGAAGCGCTGAATTTATTTTCTGAAACGGCGAGCCGCTAGTGCTAGATCGGGTAAGGACTGTGGCCGCCAGACTGCTTGGCGAGCTGCTGGTTATTGGGCTCTTGGAGGTCGCTCAACTTGGGGCCCGACGGCCGCCTCTCCCCAAAGGCCCCAAGCCACTTCCTCCCCCCCAGCATCTTCCGTGATCTGTAAGTGTCTCTCCCTGCACCTGCACAACTGCACACCTGCAGATCCTGAAGTTGCACCTGCGACTTGGAACCTGATCTTCAAGTCTTCACCACTCGGGCTCGGACAGTGTTTGCCTTTCAGTCTCAACTGGCGCTCTCGCTGTCTAGTCACTCTTTTCACTCCCTCGTCGCCCTCGACTCTGCTCCAGGAGCCTGTCTCCTGATTTCCGACCGGTTCTCGTCGTCTTCTGCCCGGGGTCATCAGATCACGGGTACCACCCAGTGTACCAGCCCGATAACATCGCAACCGCAACGGCCGCAGCATTCGGATCATCTGCTTCGCCTGACGACTCGCTTTAACTTGCCTTCCTCACCTTATATGAGGATGAAGTGGTCATGAAGCCTCTGCGCGCCTCCATCACAGCCGCCACCGCCCGATGATTCGATTATCGTCGTTGTCGCGACACTGATCCAGCCCCGTAAGACGACCCTGGCCTGGCGAAACATCGCCCACACCAGATTTTCTACAAAACGCATCCACGCCGCGTCGACCGCCAGGAGGAAACCCATCGACCCCATACCTATCTGATTGTATGAAGCCTCCAGATCATACAAATGTGACAACACTTCACTCCGTTCCGAACAATTACAGCGTCTCTCCGCGAAAAAAAGTGGGGCCAGAGGGATCGGAGGTGGGAAAAAAAGAGAAGGATAAGAAACTCAACAGAAGTAATCAGAAACACTGCCCTACACCGTTACGCGGTCTTTGCGATACGACATATTCCCAGTAAGCTCCCCTGAAGATGATGGCCCAAAGTTTCCCGCATCATGCGGGCATCGCTCCGGGTCATCCTGGACTGCCTCCGGGCCATCCCATGGGAATGCAACATCCTGGCGCTGCTCACATGGGAGGTCAACCTGGTCCTGGCATGATGCAGGCCATGCACCCGGGGGTGTCTGCTCCTCAAGTTACTCAAGGTCCCATGGTTACTGGTATGCCGCCCGGTGCTGGAACTCCGGCCCCAGGCCCGATGCACAACGGCATGGCCATGGCCCATATGAACCCTCAGCAAGCCATTTTTCAACAGCATAACCCGCAGATGAATTATAGTCAAGGGATGATGACGCCGCAACAGCAGCAATTCATGGCTCGCCAGCGCATGATGCAGCAGATGTCGCAAGCTCAGGCACAAGGCATGCCCATGGGAATGCCAAATGCGCCCGGCTTTAATCAGGCACAGTTGGCGCAAATGAAGATGGGCATGGGCATGCACCCGCAAATGCAGATGAACCCCAACCATCCCCAGATGCAGACCCTGCAGCAACATCAACACAACCAGCAGCAGTTGATCCGAGCGCAGCAGGCCCAAGCCCAGGCGCAACAACATGCGGCGCAAATGGCAGCCGTTGCTCAGAACCAGAGGGCCGTGGCTCAACAGATGCAAATGTCACGATCGCAGGAACAAACCACTCAACCTCCACAATCGCAACCCACGCCCGCTCCACAGACACAACCTCCTCAGCAACCTCCTCCGACCTCACAACCCCAGGCTCAGCCAGCGCAACCCAAACCCCAACCGCCACAGCCACAACCCGCCAATAACCAACAACAAAGCCAGCCGGCCAGCCAACCAGTTAAGACGACGGAGCCAGAAGAGGAGCCTCGGATGAAGCAGCAGCAAGAAGCGGCCGCCAACATGATCCTGTCTGAACTACCGAAACAAGACATGATCGGTGGTCAGTGCATTCTGAAGCTGATCGAGTATCAGGATCTTCTCGCGCACCCGGAACGACCAAATGATTTGGACTACTGGGAAGCATTGATTACCAGGTTCTTTTCACCGATCGGATCGTTGAGGCAGCAGTTTTTCAACAACAAATCCGGCGGTGACAAATCCTTCCAGCTCCAGTTTCCTTCCCTGGCCCGCTACTACCACTCCTATTTTGCAAGCGGGGTTAAGCAAATCCTGTTGCAATCTTTCGAACATACCCAAACCAAGACAGCCAACGGCGGAGTCCATATCACGAGTAGCAGTGCGAGTCTGACCTATGTTTTTGGCAATGATATCCGAGTAACAACGAACGGACAGTTGCGCGTCCTTTTCGATGACGTTCAAACTATTGAGCACCTGAACATCAGCTCGACCGGATGGCAAGAGTACATTCCACGAAATGTGTTGTTACAGCCGACATCGCCGGAGCTGAAGCAGAGCCCCAAAATTACGAACAAGAACGTCAAACGAACACAAGGCAAGGCAAATGTACCAGGAGCAGGGCACGTAATACCCAGCTCGGGCGTTGGTGAATGGGGTGTCCCCCAGCACATCTCTCAGTTCTTAGAGGTATGTGGCTTTTTGGGAATGATCAATCAATGACTAATAGGTTGGCAGATTGCCGAGGTCATGACAGCCATGGGCCCACTCATGGAGTATTATCAGCAACATCCGGGAATCTCTCCCAAAGACACGTTACTGCGAGTCACGCAAGAGAATGCCCAAAACATGGCTCAGGCTAACAACACGCGTTTGAACCAGATGGCAAGGTCAGCCAATGGCCAAGTGATGTTTCCCAATCAGATGAACCCTGGCATGAACGGCCCAAATATGATGAACTCCCCTGCAATGGGGCACCTTAACGTTCCTCAAGCCCAAGGGTCGCCAATGATGGGAGGCCCGGTGCATACCCCCAGTCCTGCACAGAATCCCACCGCCGGAGGCGTGGCCATGATGCACCAGATGAGCGCTCAAGGGTCAAATCTCAGCGGTAGTCAAGGCCCAAGTACGAACACTAGTCCGAACGTTTCCAACAAGAGGCGACGTGCGAGTGTCGTCAAGTTAGAGGAAGAAAATGCGCCGGGGGAGGTGAATGGAGCCAACAAAGTCAAGCCAAGTCCAAAGCTTGGCAAGAGGCAAAAGGGATCTGCGTGAGGTTTGACCTGTCCCTTGGACTGATCCAGAGTTTGAACACAGGTCTCCTCGCCGGCAGATACCGAGGCAGTTCCGCTCTGCAGGAGGGTGTGGGCATTGACTGGCCCTAAGTTGTCTAGATGATCGAGATGCACTGCAGTGCGGTGTTTGAATGGATATTCTCCGGAGATGTTGTTTTCGTTTTTCTTCAATCGCATATACCCCTCGTAGGAGTTGTCTCCAAAGGGGTTTGGTGTCGGTGTTGAAAGTCGGGTTCCGGAAAGAATTTCTCTGCCTCTTTGCGGTACGGGGCTCCAAATGTGCCGATGAACAGATGTGTTGCTGTCTAGACGGGCCGCGACGACTTTTTCTTTGGGGAGCTTGCGACAAAGAGGCTTTGCACACGGAGAAAATGGGCGGCTGGGCAGCTTCGACGGGATTTTGTATCATTATTTCGACGTTCTATGTTTGTCACAGGGACGGATCTTGATGATTCGGTTGAGCTTGCAAGCCTCCGATGTTCTGGATATATCACGCTCGAACGCGACACGGGCATACGAGCGTCAAGTGGAGGAGTGCGATGCAGACATGCGGCGGCAGGCTGAACCTGAATCAAGTCGACCGACATGGATGAGAAAAGATGGTGCATGTGGGTGGACATTGGTACTGGCGCGCAGGACTCTGGTGGTAGCGGTGCAAGCAAGGAGGAGTGATATAGCGGTATAGCGGGTGGGCGTCGGGTTGGATACTGAGGATCAGGATCAGGGGTTATGTCAATCAAGTATCGCCGCTGCTTGCTAATAGAATTGAGATGTCTCCATGGGAAAATTCTACTTAATACTTTTCGAGATGTACTACGAGTCGGTTGTCCGGATGATGGAATGCCCTAAAGGGTGTGCAGCCTTGTAGTGAGGCCCTTTTGCATTGGTGAGGAGGCCCTCGAGCCGGGCGCAGAGTCGGAGAAACGTAATAATGTGGTGTACGGATTAGAGTACGAGACTACACGTTGAGTACTATTTGTTGCCTTTTCCACAGATGCATAAAATTGATGGTAGCCCCGTATGTCAAATCCTTCATTCCCTTATCAATCCGACTCTGCTTATTGCCATCAGCCCAACTTATTCCTGCGTGCAGGATCGCTGCCGTCTCAGCCGGCCGACGTTTGAATGGTATCTTTGTCTGCTCGACGCCGGAAACAAGCATACATCAGGATGTTAAAAGAGGGCCAAATGTCAAAAGACTCGAAGCCAGGCGCCGGAGTCGAGGCGATCCTGGTAGGCCTCTCGGGCCCTTCGTCGAGCGGGAAAACGACGCTGGCGAGACTGTTGCGCGACGTCTTCAATCTCGACGCCAAAGGGTGGAAAGTCAATCTATTCATCCTGCACCAGGATGACTTTTATAAAACGGATCAAGAGTATGTAACTGGTGCCCCTTTGAACCTCGATGGCTCCCGACATGTATCGCTTGGGCGACGCTCGAGAGCAAATCTGGGGGCTTCTTCACGAGCTACCATCCATGTTCGGATGATCAACCCCTAGCTAACTTGTACAAAGGATCCCGACGGTCACAGTATCGTCGAAAGAATTCGGCACCCGCGAACTCCAGGACTGGGACTGTATCGACTCGTTGGACCTTTCCTTGTTCGAACACACGCTCACCCACCTACGGGACCACGGAAATTTACCACCAGAAAGCGCGTCCAAGGAGGACCAGAACACCGTTGGACACAGTGGGGTCTCTCGTGCCGAGGTCGAGGAGCACAGAGAGAGGGTAAGGACGCGGATGGAGGAGCTTGTTCGGAGACGCGATAGCCAGAAGACAGGTGGCGGAGAGGAGGGAGAACGCGATGGAGGAGGCAAAGAGATCCGCATCTACATCGTCGAAGGATTCCTCCTCTACCCGCGACGGGCACCATCCTCGACTTCTTCAACCTTGTCCGAGCCCTCATCGTCCGACCATCCTCACTCGGCATCAGGATTGAACCGTCTCCACTACCTAACCCACTCGCTCCTGCATCCGCTCCTCTTCCTTCCTGCGACGCGCCCCCAGACCCTCTCCCGCCGGGCCGCCCGCACCGGCTACGTCACGCTGGAGGGATTCTGGGTCGATCCGCCGGGGTATGTCGAGGACATCGTCTGGCCCAACTACATCCGGTACCACGGGTGGATGTACAAGGATGGGAACGTGGACGGGGACGTCTTTGACGAGGAGAGCTGTGAGCGGGAAGGCGTGAGGGTCTGTCCGGGCGCCGGGGAATGGAAAATGAAGGAGGTGTTGGACTGGGGAGTCCAGAGGGTGGAAGAGGTTGTGCAGGAGCGGATACGAGGATTAAGCAATGACGGCTGAGAATGCGGTCGTGGCCGGGGAGGTGTTGTTGGATTGTGGTCCATTCTCTCAACGACATAGGCACCTCATCTTGTAGACTCGATACAGATGGACATACTTTCGATACTCGAGCTGTAGCTCAGGGCATGGTTTGTGTAGTCAAACGACGGGAAAACCGGCAACGCGAACGAGACAAGCCTTTCTGGTCAGTATCAACACTAGCATTACGGATAGAGCCGAACTCTGGCGACATCACGCAGCCTTTAGGATGGTCTATTGTCTATTCGACGGGAACTGCAAAGCCGGTCTCTTTGCTTTCTTTTCAACACCCCGTTTCAGGCCCTTGAGCGTAAGCCCATTCGAGGAAGTCTCAATCCCTCACCTTGACCGTATCTCTAGGCTTCTCATTTTCCTTCTCAACAAACCCCAGCCTGGGAGCCTTCTTCTTTCCGCGCTTATCCCCAAATTGTTCGTCAAACTTCTTGATGTCCCGCAAACTCGACATATCCTCCGAGATGCTTGCTGAAATCTCATCCAAGGCCTTGTCAAAGTGTTTCTTTGTGAGTGTACGTCGTTCGGGATGCTGATAAGGTTCCTCCCCCTTGTGCTGTTTGGCCAGCTCATTCTCTTCCCTGACACAATTCAATGCCGCAGCAACGGCGACGTTCTTCAAGTCGGAGCCCGAGTAGAACGGGGTCTTTTTGGCGAGATCCTGCAAGTTGACATCCTCGCCAAGTTTCTCGTGACGTAGGTGTATCTTGAGGATCTCCAATCTATCAGGCTCCCTCGGGAGGTCAACCAGCAAGCGGCGTGGCAAGCGGCGAAGAACTGCGTCATCGAGATCCATGGGTCGATTGGTTGCGACCATGATGAATGCGCTCCCCGAGTCGTTGCTCATCCCATCCCACTCTTTCAGAAATTGGTTGAGTAGCTCACGATGACTGACACGCCGGCCTTGATTGCTCCTCGCGCTGAACATAGCGTCAGCCTCGTCCAGAAAGACAACACAAGGCGATAGCTTCCTCGCTAAGCTAAACAGTGCCTTCACATTTTTCTCCCCTTCGCCGACATACATATCGTTGATGTCTGCCGCACTGACCTCAAGCATCGTCGCACCAGATTCTTTAGCGACTGCTTTCGCAGCAAGAGTTTTACCTGTGCCTGGAGGACCATAGAGCAGAAGTCCTGGGATCTTGTCAGAGGCGAGGACACCATATTTGAAAGCCTCGGGTCGAATGAGCGATAATGTCGTCAAGGTTTGGAGAGTATCAATGGTCTCGACGGGCATATGCACGTCGTTAAAGGTTGTGTTTAGATTTTTCGCCTCGATTATGCCGCCCATCAATCGTTTCTCGTATTTGGAGGCCGACGCGCGTATTCTGGCAAGTCGATCATCCTTATTCATATGCCGTTCTGGAACTTCTTTCTTTGCTTCTTTTGATTGCTTTTCGGCCCACCGAATTTTGGTCTTGTCACTGTGGTTTAGATGTGAAGTTGCAGCGCTAATGATGGGTTGTGGCTGGTCTAGGGTCATAGGAATGTCAGCCTCAGCGTCTCGATGCGCCGGAACAGCTCCTGCGATATAAGTGGCCAACCGTTGCACATATTGGTGATTCCAGACCTGCCCTTCCAAACATGATCTGTCGCTGCGAGTAATGCGGTCGGAGAAATCACCTCGCCAGAAGCCCGGTTCCAGATGAGCAAAGACAGATGGTTTCCAAAATCTCAGTGTCTCCCAGAGATGCCTCATGTTAATCGTGGCAATGCGTTGCTTCCGATCATGGAGGAGTGCAAGCTTGGATGTAGTGTTTGGTAAAACAGGTGTAAGGACAATGTTTTGTGACTTCCCATCTTGTACGCCGGTTTGGGACTCATTAATGCGTTCCCGAGTGAAGGGTTCCTGATCCTCCCGAGCAGAGTCTGTCCCAATCAGCAGAATGCATTCACCCTTGCTTCGTCGTTGAGCCAGTTGCCTGTGAAGGTTGTTCAGAAATGAGCGGCCCATGTCCAGACCCTGGATGGCCTTGAAGTCTCTGACGTGGACAATCACGGCGCCTTTTGGGACGCCGCTCCTTTTTGCTGCAATCTCCCGTTGTCGTTCTAGATCATTACTCGGCTCTTTCCCCAGCGATCCCGTAGCCGTTCGCCGATCCGACAAGCCCTTTAACAATTTGTATATGAGCCCCGACAGCGCGCCTTGATCATCCCGTGGTTTTTGGGGGTCGGTAAAGTCTGGCCACATTCTCAGCGTCCCTCGAGGCATTTCTGATCGCATACCATCCCCAAATTCTGGGAGTTGTCCGATTATCGTCTTCAAGATTGCCGTAGGCCTTCCGATGAACATGGGCATACCTATCCGAGGAGCAGCAGGTGCGGAATCCAGATCGTCTATCATATCGTCAATGTCTCCGTCGTCGTCGTCCACATCCTGAATCTCGTGTGATGAATGTTGTTCGGAGAGGTCTGGGAACGCGCTTGAAAGCACATCGTAGCTGAGCATACGGCCCGCCTTTGCCGTGCTTTGGTTTGTATGATTCCGGTGAATTAGGTCCGCAATATCCTGAGCATCTACAACCATTAAGTCACAGCCAAGCTGGCGTGCGATATCCTGGACAAGATATTCAAGTAGCAGATCGCCATCTTTGCCCGCATATTGCAGATGAAGGTGGTCTTTGAAGGACTCGACGCCATTTTGTTGACTCTGGTTCTGTGACACTTGCATGAGACCTCTTGCTGTCCGCATGACCTCTTCATATTGTTCGTCCACGACATAATACTTTGAGGATATCGAGGGATTCGGTGAAGAGGTCGGAGGAGGCAATGTTTCCGATAGCTCTGATTGGTCCTCTGCCAAGGGTTTTGTGCCATGCGCGTTGAGAGTCGAATGGGGATCGCTTCCTTTACCCTCTGAACCGTGGGAAGGAGGACAGCTGGGGTCCGGTGAGGAGCTTTGCTCAAGAGGCTCGCCGGTAATCAGATCTGCAGCCACTGTTTGAATTCTCGAGGGGGTAGCCGGAGCAAGAAACTCTGACCCAAAGAGAGTCACATTGCTGTCCATGAACCATTCTGAAGCTTGATTTTCCGTCTCGCCATCTTTGTTCATGCGATTCCGCAGCCTCCTTTTCGCGGGTGAGCCGTAGTAGTGTCTCGCTCGAGCATCGTCCGCAATTCGAGTGACGTGGTTCTCATGAGAACTGGGTCGACATTGATTGACGCGGGCCGATGGCTCTTCGATATGGTCACTTCCTCTTGCTACCTCTGACCGAGAGGATCCATGGCTTTTTGAATCATCACTGATCCCGCGGGTACTAAACGAGCTTATGCTACTCGACGGTTTCTGTGCAGTCCGAAGGCGAGGAGGCGTGCAAAAGGACCGGCGTGTGTTCCGCGATTGGCATTGAGCGCAAAATCGACAAGTGGAACATATGGCTTGCGAGAACCGTAGTTCCGCTTGAAAAGTAGAATGCATTCGAGCGAGAGGCGAGAAGGGCGTAGCACGGAGTAAAGAGAGGAAGGACTTGCCGCCGAAAACATTGAAATTATAGCGACAGGATCGGAGGAAATTAATACTCCGCCGTAGGATATCACACTCCTGGTTTACTCCGCCGGAATTTTTGACTCCTCGACTCCCACTTTTCGCCATGAAAAATCAGGGAGGTTTCCTTGGTCCCCCAAAGTAAGAAGATGGCGCCGACTATCTGCGAGATCTGTAAAGACTCGCGGGCGGCAGTGATTCGACCAAAGAACTCTCAAAAGATCTGCAAACAATGTTTTCTGTCCGTCTTCGAGGCCGAGATTCACGAAACCATCGTGAGGAACAAACTCTTCAGCCGGGGAGAACGCGTGGCCATCGGAGCATCTGGCGGCAAGGATTCAACAGTTCTCGCTTCAGTGTTGAAGACTCTGAATGAGCGCCACGACTACGGCCTAGATCTCGTACTCTTGTCCATCGATGAAGGTATCAAAGGTTATCGAGACGACAGTCTTGAGACGGTGAAGCGGAATGCCGTGCAGTACGCAATGCCCCTCGAAATTGTCGGATACGATCAACTCTATGGATGGACGATGGACCAAGTCGTGGCCCAGGTAGGCAAGAAGGGAAATTGCACATACTGCGGCGTATTCCGCAGACAGGCGTTGGATCGAGGGGCTGCAAAGCTTGGCATCAAACACGTCGTAACCGGTCACAATGCCGACGATGTTGCCGAAACTGTCATGATGAACCTGCTTCGTGGCGATCTGCCGCGACTTGCCAGGGCAACCTCTATTATGACCTCCAGTTCTGCGAGCGAGATCAAAAGGAGCAAGCCTCTGAAATATGCCTACGAGAAGGAAATCGTCCTCTATGCTCACCACAAGAGATTGGATTACTTCAGTACGGAGTGCATATACTCGCCAGAGGCCTTCAGAGGCAGCGCTAGAACGTTGATCAAGGATTTGGAGAAGATTCGGCCAAGCAGCATATTGGACATTGTGAGAAGCGGAGAGGACATGGCTGCCCTCGTGCCTCCCGAACTAGCCAGTTCTGCGTCCTGTGTAGTGGACGGTAATGAGCAGACAAACGGCTGTGGCGGTCAAAACCAGACGACCGACTCCATGGTCCAGTTGGAAAGGGACCTGACCGCCAACGAGGCAGCTGCTGAACGCGAAACCGAGGCCCAATTGCCCCAGCAAGCAAGCATTCACGACAAGAAACGACGAGGGCGTCGAAAAGTCGCCAAACAAGTCATGGGTCAATGTGAGCGATGTGGTTATCTTTCAAGTCAGAAAATCTGCAAGGCTTGTTCTCTGCTAGAAGGACTCAACAAGAGTCGGCCACGCACTGCCATTGAGGTAGGAATTGAAGATGAAGAGGGGAGTACGACGTTAATGAGGCAAATTGCTGGACTCGCCATTTCTGCTGGCTGAGCTTCAGGCGGTTTTCCGTCGCGAGGCTATCCCTCTATCGAGCGCTGTGGCCACTGACAACCATGCTCTTTCTATCAGCAACAGCGCTATCTGCATGAGGAGAATAGCCAGCCTCAGCAAATAATTCTTCATGGTCAAAGTTGGCCTCTTGCCTCCAGACAACGTCGAATCGACAAACTCAAAAGGCAGCTTTGCTCCCAAATGATTCATGGCGACCGACAGTCCACTACTAAAGCCATCTTCATGAAAGCCATATTTAGTCCACGCTCCGCAGTAGCTGATGTTCTTGGTGGTTTGAATCTTGTACAACAGTTTCTGTGACCTGATGGCGGCGGCATTGTACAGGGGACGAGAATATTCCCATATGCCCTGCGCCAGCCGAGGATCGGGCATGCTCAAGGGATTCAATGTGACCAGGATGGGACCAAACGTGTGCTCTGGTATTTCGTGGATTGAATTCATCCAGTATGTTAGACAGCCTTTGGAAACGTTCTTGCCCCTGGTAGGCGGGAATGGGGACTCGGTGATATAGTTCAAGGATGACCAGGCATGCCGTCTCTTTGGCATCAGGGAGAGATCCGAGTGTAATACGGCAACATTCCTACTGGTGGCGAAACCACTCAAAATTTCAATCTCCTCTCTGGTTGCTAGTGGTCGCATGATGTCCAGAGCTTGAGCACCCTGCGTCGCGATTATTACGTGGTCGAATTCATGGTCTTTTCCATTTGCCCTGAGCATGACAACGCCTTTGTCACCCGAGTTCAGTATGGTCACTCTGGATTTGAGGTGGATTCGGTCACTAGGGAAGTCTTTCACCACTGCCTCGATATACCGCATCGTTCCGGCGGAAATGGTCCAACAATCTGGGAGTTTTGCCATGGTACTCAGCATGCCTTGGTTGTACATAAACCGAATCACTGTGCTGGCCGGGAGCTCCAGAGAACAGTGATGAGGACTCATACTCCAGATGGCGGCCATCATCGGAATGAGATAGTTGTCACGGAACTCCTGGGAGTAGTGTTCGCGGTCAAGATATTCGTCAATGCTTTCTCGGAACTGGGGTTTAGTCTTGTGCTTAGTTTCTTGAGTGGTGGTGTTATCCTCGCCATCATCTTCTAGCAGGAGATCAAGTGCGAACTCGTTGAACCGGATGACTTCAAAAATCAACTTCCACGCGGCAGGATTGAAGAAATTCCTCCTTTGGGCAAAGATGGAGGACCACGATGTCCCCGCCCACTCAACCGTCCCTTGGTCGCGGGAGACACTAAAGGTCATGCCCGTCTTCTTAGTCGGGATACCCAGCCCCTCGAGGAACCGGATGAAGTTAGGGGAGGTAGCAGCATTCATGACAATAAAGCCGGTATCGACTTCGATCTTGTGCCCATAGGGCCCTTCGTAGGCGATGGAATTCGTGTGTCCGCCTAGACGTGACGCTGCCTCGAACAGGTGGACTTCATGGCTAGTACTGGTATTGAGCGCCCACAAAGCACCAAGACCCGAGCAGCCGCTGCCCACGATTGCAACACGCTTTCCCATGGTTGCGAGACTCGAGCGGGCTTAATTGTCAACCGACCCGTGAGATTTCGACCTGCGGCCTCAATCCTCCGAGTAGTTAATGGTTTAGCCGTCTCACCTTCAGATCATTGCTCGAGCTGGGGTGCTCGAATTGCGGGCCATCGGCCAGTCCATGATTTCAAGCCTCTGAATCAAATTGTCTGTGTTGAGAGGTCCTGGTCTTTGCCTGCCAGCAGAAGTCCAAATGAAAGCTGTGCTTGGGGATAACTGGCTCGCTGGGTACCTCGTTGGTACATACCATACCCGTAAATTGCAGTAAAACGAGGGGCAAAAGCGGCGTCGGCGATTTCCGAAACGGGACCGCCTTTCGACCATCGAGCCGTTCTCGCCTCTGCCGACGTCAATTGCGATCAGACACTGCGTCCTCTCACTGCGCCTCACAACCTGATAACCAGAATTTGATCATCCCATCACTTTAAAACCGCCACCTTATAGACCGATCTACCTATCCTCCTGTCCGCGAACGACCTTCTCCGACACGCGAACGATCTGCTGCTCAGCGCTTCACTTCCCTTCTAGTCCTTGTTCTCCAGCGATATACTGTAATTAGGCGCCACCGAATCCCACCAAGTCCCTGGAACTCATCTCCCAGCCTTCAGCTAGGTTCCACCACTATGGCAAACCCACTTGACACCGATGCGGGCTCGGAGCTCTTTAGCACCTATGAAGCCGAGCTGAAACTCGTCCAGGCAGACGTAAACCAGAAACTGGACCAGATTCCCGAACTCGCGGGGGAGGAGAGGAAAGCTGTGATCCGGGGTGCGGAGAGGGCCATCGATGAAGCCAAGGAGTTGGTAGGTATTTTTGTTCCAAAGGGATCTATACTCGCTCTGACTTGGGAATAGCTCGACCAAATGAACTTGGAAAAATCAAACATTCCGACCTCTCAACGGAGCAAAGTAAACTCGCGTTTCCGTAACCATCAGTCCGACATCGACACCCTCCAACGGAAATTGAAGTCACTCGCCGAGTCCGAGCGCAAACAGCTCTTCGGCGACAGATACACGGATGACCCCGACGCCGGTCCGAGAGATGCACAGTTGGAGCAACGCCAGCAGCTACTCTCTGGCACCGAGCGGTTGGGCAGGAGTTCAGACCGGTTAAGAGAGTCCCATCGGATAGCATTGGAGACGGAACAGATCGGGGCATCTACGCTGGCAGATCTTCATCAGCAGAGGAATGTGATTGAAAACACGCATCGAAATCTACTGCAGAGTGAAGGTTACGTGGATCGGAGCGTTAAAACCTTGAGGGGAATGGCGCGCAGGTAAGCATCTCCTTGTTGACATTCATGATTGATCCCGGGAAGCTGACATATATGCTTTGATTTTGGTGAAACAGGATGGCAACGAATCGGGTGATTACCATCGCCATCATTACTGTGCTCGTGCTGCTTATCATTGGCGTAATATACAGCAAGTTCAAGTGAGCGATCTCGTGTGCTTGGGTTGACCTGGCATGATTGGTTGTTGCAGTCAATCATGCTGTCGTACATATGGAATGATGGAGAAGGCGCATACAAGGTCTTGAATCAGCACCTGTGATAGAAGTCTTTGCTTCAGAAGTCTCCCTAGGGGTATCGGTCCGGTTGGTATGCTTTCAGAGGGAAAAAAGGCAAGAAACTATGCAATGTGCCCCAGGCAGAACATGGCTTATACTTTCCAAGTTGGGATACGGCATGTTCTCGACTAGATGTCTCTGGTGACCCATGCGCCGTTTCGTCCACCCATCTAATCATGCACAACCCACATGTTTCGGGCTTTGAATGAAATTCAACCCGTATATCTAATAATGCCTAATCCAATATTCAGGAGAAATCCTACAATCACCGCCATTTTGCGTCGCTGGCTCCAGATGCCTTCCTCGCGCACTCCCCACATAAGACATCCGATGGGCCAAAAGAATCCCATAGCCGTGCCCCAGATAATGTCATCCAGAGCTCCAGCTGAAACATCCTCGTCGCCGATCCCAGCAGAGGCTCCCGGGCCTATTTCCATGCCTAGATCGGCATTGGCGCCCGTGGAGTTATCGAGCCAGCGATCTTCCATATTCCGCAACGTGTTGGGCGACGGCATGGTGTCGGGAGTATGTGTGTGTGCTTGGATAGCGAGGAATTGAAGCCTCAAGGATTGCACCTCGGCGGCGCTGAAGCCAGAGTTGAGGAGGCGGTCGAAGCCGCGAGGTGCGGGTGTGGTTGTAGTCTGCTGGTTTGGGACGCCCGCTTTGTCCTCATCTTGATCCTCTCTTGGTTGAGCTGCAGCGGCGATGGCGGCTTCGGCTGCAAGCTCTGAAGCAGAGAGGACAATGTCTCCTATAGAGCAGTGGATGTAGATTCTTGACTGCGACGGGGGATCCCGTACAGGCTGCTTGCCTTTCCCATTATCTACTCTCCCGCCGCCCGAGATCCCGCCCGCTGCGCCATTTGGTCTGTCATCGTATGGCCCGGGGGTGCCAATCCGACTCGGCGGTCTGGAGACGTTCCTTTTTAACGAAACGGTGAGCGGGACGTCGTCCACGAGGGCCTTTCCCGCATGGATCAATCGAATGCGGTGTTTCGCGTGTTCATCTGGGATGCGCGAACGAATGAGCTGCTTTAGTGTCGCTGTATTTGCATTCAGGGAAGCAGGGATCGAAAGTAAGAGGTCAGGAAGGGAGGCAGAGAAGCGAATAGTCAGGTCGAAATCGTAGTCTTCGTCACCTTGTGGTTGTTGATTTTGGAGGAGGGGTAGTTTTAGGGACATAAGGGCGGTGCAGAGGATGTTCTGCGGTCGCCCAGTGCGGGCATGCCGTACGACACCAGTTCTATGAAGGTCAGTGCATGGGAGTGGTATTGAGACCTGATCGTGAGAACGGGAGGCGATGGGTTTGATGTTGGGATGGATGTTGGAGATGATGGTCTCCACTGTAACCAAATACGAAGTACGAAAAGTACGTTGGTACTGACAGCGGAGTATGAAAAAACTACTCGCCGAGCCTTTACCAAATTTCTTTCAACATCGCCACAGCGACCTGCGCTGCACTATCTGACCCTCACAACCTCATGCCTTCCAAGACCTTTGTGCTCGGCAATCATGGGGAACGGCAATACCTGAGACGAGCAATTTTCATTGTGAAAGTGATACCGTCGTTATGCGCTCGAAAGGGCCGCAGCAGTGAAGGGTCAACGGCTGAAAAGATGGATCAACCAGAAATTACGATATCTTCAAGCTGCAGTTCTCCTGGTGAAATGCCTGACGCAGCCCACCTGTTTCATACTGCAGCCGACTGTGGAACAAATCACTTGAAATTTAGCACTTTAGAGAGTCGAGATTTATGTGAAAGAAGACGAAAGAACTGGTAAGTACATGGAAGAGGATGGCCCTGCAAAAGATCCATCCCGGATATAGTCCGTTCATTAGTTAAGTCGAAAGGAGTAAATCTTCTATGCAACGGCGACGGGTCGCGGCGCCTGGCTCTGCAATTCCCGTTCTTTGAGTCTCTTCTTCTCTTCCTCCAACATCCTGGCTTGACGTCGAACTCGCTCTGGCACCACGCCCTCTCTCTTCCCCTGAATTTTCCATCCTCGCAGCATATCTTGTCCCCCGAGCTCCTTGATCGTCTTCAATTCGACAAGACTATACTGACTCTCGTCCTCGCGGTCGAAGTTGAAGGGCTTCACCAGCGACACTGGTGGATTGGTGATGATCCGGGGTAGGCGGCGTCCATTCTTGGAAGCCGAGTGAAGCATCAGCGGATGCAGCAAAATGACGTCTCCAACTGAGCCCGTCATCTCATGAAAAGAGGCATCGTCGCAGCCTTGGACGACAGTATGGTAAAACTCCAGACCACTCTCGAAATTCTCGGTTCCTCCAACCGGGGACATTCGTGGAAGGACACCCTGGGGATGGTCGTACAGCCACTTCCCGATCTTTCTGACACCCTCCGAGCAAATCCAGGTCCCGCCGCCATTGGGCAAAACATCTGTGAAGAGAGGGATAACCAACAGGCCCTGCTCTGGAGAATCCAGGAAGTGAACAAAGAAATCTCCATCGACATGCCACCCGGTCAACTCCTTGGGGTGGGCCTCCTTGCCTTCGTGCTCTTTTGTTCCCAGATTGACGATAAAACTGTCCCTCCAAGACTTGGAATCCTCAGTGATACGTTCCTCCCCTCCTATCAGCTCGCAGATGGCGTTGTATGCTTTGGGCGCGAAGTCCTTGACCTTCACCTCTCCATGTCCGGGCATGTTGGTCCGTTCGGTAGTCCAGGTGTCAGGGTTATTGGGGTCGAAGCCCAGCCTTACCCAGACGTCCTTGGTCCACTCTTCAGCAGCCTCGCGGGTGAAGCAACCTGGAACACGCAGGTAGCCATGTTTCATAAAGCAGTCGACCTGTTCAAGGGTCAAATGCTTGAACGTTCTGCCTTCCATGCTTGGTAAGGAAAGAGGATCAGCGAGGTTGAAAAGAGTATGTCCCGTATCTCGAGATTGAGAGATCTTGAGCTCGACGGATTCTTAATACTTCTTTTCAATTTGGAGCTGAAGGAATGTGATGGCACATTTGCTCCGTGTATCTGAAGCATCTGACAGCGTAGGGAAAGACGCCCGCCGCATTGATACACACCTCGATACAGACCAGCGGCCTTGGCATGTCTTTTCCCTATTACCAATGATTCCGACCTGAATTTAGCCGGAATCCATCCTCAGTCCCAATACCAAGTCTCAGATGATACCTCTACGCTGCTAAGATCAGAACTCCGAGCGGACAGTCACCCGAGAAGATACAGCGGATGCCACTCCCTTCTCTTAGGTTTGTTTCTTTCACTCGTGGACTCTGATGGCCCCACGTTCCCGTCCTCGCCAAATCATCCTCGGGCGGGGCTGAGTTGAATGAAGATGCTCGTAACCGGTAAGACAAGCCGAGCATCCCAAGGTATTTATTGAGGTCCTCTAGTGGGAGCCAGGCTGAGATCATTGGGACCAACGTCCGTCAGGGCACATTCTCGAGTTTGAAAGATTTACCGGAACAGAAATCACAAACAGAATGATGTGTTTGATGCTTCATTTGGTAAGTCCGTGTTGCACTTGGGTGATGGATAATAGCCATTGTTTTATGCTATGGTCTACTGGCCGGGGCTACATCGGGTTCCAAATCTTCCAGCAGCTCGCCAGCATTCGTTTCCGGAGAGCACGCTTCGCTCGAGCAGGTCACGCAAGACTGAACAAGGTGGATTGATATCTTCCGCCATCAGCTGCCCGACAAATAAACAATCATCTGCGTTGTGCTGGTGGCTTGGCAATTCCTGCCGATTTCCCGAAGCTTTTTCCAAGCTTCATTGACGAACAAATGAAACGTGGTCGAGTGCAGACTCTGGGGTCCAGATTGGGGTAATTAACTATCCCACAGAGACTCCACACAGGGATCGACAGTTTGGAGATAGTAGAACCTGGGACAGGGCATTCTCCTATTAGCCTAAAGAAGGCTGAATTGAGGTACCTGTGTCTCCTTCGACATTTCCCGCGGCACACGAGACAGGTCATCTTTTGATTCGACAAAGCGATCGCGAATGGCATAGCCGAGCGACATGGTGCACCTTACTACCGTCTATACCAAGACTTTCGGCAGTTTGCTTGACAAGATGAACAAGGACCATATATCCTCGACGGGGATAACCTCGAGAGATTTGTTACAGTCAGGTTGACTTCTATTACATTGCTGGATCAATTTGCAGGTACCAAGACACACCTGGCACAATGGTCGGTATAGCAGCCATGCAGCATATGCACAAATCCGAACGAGAGGTCGCTGTTGCTGAGGCACCCGCGCTTCGACGTGTCATTTGGTACAAGGACCCCGGTTTGAGGAAGCTCTATGGCATGGCAATCGCGCTGTTCTTCGCTTCGGCGACGACAGGATATGACGGGTATTGCGCGTATCCAAGTTTGCTTTGTAAGTGCTAACAACTATTAGGTCCATGCTGAACGGTCTCCAAATCCTCGACGTGTGGCAAGACTACTTCCACCATCCCACAGGGTCGATCCTCGGTCTCTTCGGGTCGATTTACAGCATTGGCAGTCTCGCAGGGCTACCATTTGCGTAGGTGGGCCTTCTGTGAGACAAACAGTCCCGCTGACCTCTCCATTAGACCATACTTGTGCGATATTTGGGGCCGGCGCATCGCCATTATGGCAGGGTGTGGTTTCCTCTTTGCTGGTGTCGCTATCCAAAGCGCCTCTCAAAATTTCTCCATGTTCATTGCTGGCCGTTTCTTTGTCGGATTTGGCAACAGCATGTGTTCCAATTCGGCCCCTCTCCTCTTAACCGAGCTGTGCCATCCGCAACATCGCGGAAGGGTGACGACCGTCTACAACCAGCTTTGGGATATCGGATCCATTGCAGCAACGTGGATTACCTTTGGTACATTCACCATGAAGAACAACTGGTCGTGGCGTATCCCTTCAATACTCCAGGCTTTCCCGACATTCATACTCTTCTGCTTCATCTGGATCATCCCAGAGTCACCCCGATGGTTGATATCCAAAGATCGCCATGCTGAGGCTCTGACAACACTCGCAAAGTATCATGCGAATGGGAACGAAATGGATCTCACCGTTCAGTTTGAGTACCGCGAAATCAGGGAAACCCTCCGCCTCGAATTTGAGTCGAAGAAGTCTAGCAGCTTCTTGGATTTCCTCAGGACGAAGGGTAACCGATATCGAATGTTACTCGTCATTGCTCTTGGTCTCTTCTCCCAATGGAGTGGCAATGGCTTGACCAGCTACTACTTTGCCCTCGTGATGAAGAGTATTGGAGTGACAGACAAGAACGAACAGTTCGAGATCAATGGCTCCAAGACTATTCTTTCGGTCAGTGCCTTTATCTGGCAGGGATAACGGACAGCTAACTTGCTTGTAGCTCATTGTCGGATTGATTGCCGCGGCAGTTGTCGATCGATTCGGCAGACGACCACTATTCTTGACTGCAACCTTTGGTTAGTAGTTGCGACACCCCCTTGCCGTCTTCTGCTAATCTTGGTGACAGGCATGTTCGTCTCCTTCGTCCTTTGGACGGCCTGCTCCGCTCTGTACGACCTCGACGGCAACCTTGCAGCAGGAAAGACAGTCATCTTCTTCATCTTCCTTCATGGTGTCTTCTACAACATAGCCTGGTCCGGTCTGCTCGTTGGGTATACAGTGGAGATAATGCCGTACAAATTGCGTGCGAAGGTGAGAACCGCACAATGACCCGTTCGTTGCGACATTAACAAGCCCTTCTCTAGGGTCTTATGCTCATGAATTTTTTCGTCCAAGCTGCTCTCGTGTTCAATCAGTGAGTCTTTTCGACAACCGGAAATGCATTCCGGTATCTGACTGCAGTTAGGTATATCAACCCAATCGGCCTGGCACATCTAGAACCTCGCTGGAGATTCTACTCGATCTACTGCGTAAGTTTCCTCTTCTTTGATCCGTCATGCAAGTGGTGCGGCCCGTTCGGCTGACATGACTTGTCTCCGCAGGGCTGGCTCCTTTTCGAAGTTATCTTCGTGGCTTTCTTCTTCGTCGAAACGCGCGGCGTCACGCTTGAAGAGGTTGCCAAGATCTTCGACGGCGAAGACGCAGAGGTTGCGCACGTCGACCTGGACGTTGTGGAGGAGAAGGTGCAACACGTGCAGCAGGTCGAGAAGGTGGGGGTCACAACACTCCCCCAGCACGCGGAGAAGGTCTGAGCTTGGACGTGGCGCACCGCATCTAGGGATGAAGACTTTGATGTGATCAGCGCATACCCTATGGGGCATCAGTGTTCCTCAAGACACGGTCACAAATACCATTCGGCACCAAGAACATGCTCATAACAAGTTCTTTCAGATCTTGACAATGATAACGCCCCTGTCACGTTTGCGTGCACGGGGTTAGTTGTCCACATTCTAAAGATCGTAACTCTTATCTACTGAGTGCCTGCTGGCCACACATGTGTCTCCTTCACAGCTGTTGACGGAGGAGACTGGAATAATATATGCCGTGTGAACAAGGTAATAGAATTCATCGTTGTGTGGCCCAGCAAGGCAAATTTTGGAGAAATTGAGCCGACCAAGACAAAAAAAAAAAGGGGGGGGGGGGGGCAGAGCCTTGCCATGTTAACTCCTTCCCCTCGTCGATCGGGAGCCGTGGATCTTCCTCGAGATGAATATTGCTCGTTACAATCAACACGGCTATAATTTGCTGTGGGCGAAGCGAATTGTCACGAGCTAGGAAAGTTGACGTGAAATCAAGCCTATTCCATTGAATCTGTTTGTCGACTGCCATCTAAAGTTCACTCATACCCTCTCCCGAGCTCAGTTCCAAAATCCCCATCTGCCAATTCCAACTCTCCTCTGGCCCGTTTCTCAAGCCTCATCCCCTGTTAATATTAGCTTATTTTGGGACAGTGGTGAAGAACGTGTTTGTACAGTCAGTAGCTGTAGAACTGACCCAGCCCGCACCTTACTCGAGCTAAGACTCTCCTTTGACTTAATCAATGGTAGTCCAACATCTGCGATTAATTGGTGCTTATATCAGGGTAAGCATTCGAGACCCGTACTCCTAGTTTCGGTACTATATTGAGAATCAATCACCGTTCGAGGAAACTTCGGAGCTTAGGCATGGCAAGAGCCATCGAGGGCATTAGGAGATTCAGCGTCGCCGTGGCCATTGTTTTGGTGAATACCCTAGATCCGGGTCACTCATGCCGTGGAGGAGTAGGGAGTCGTTGAAATATTCATCCTCCAGAGTACCGTGACACATCGATACTATCCTTTGCATCACTGAGTTTTTGTTGTTTCCTGGTGACGCCCTTTCCATTTCATTGGTCTACATGACCAGTTTCAAAGGATCCAGGTCACCGTTAGGCCCGGCAGGCCGACCTTTGACTTCCTCGGCAGGTAGACCAATGTTTTTGAGGTCCAAGTTGCGCATTTCAGGGTCTGGAGTCCTTGAGCGGTCTTGACACATTACTGCGGTGTAGATATTGTCCAGTGGGTCATCCTCTGGAGTCTTAGCATCTCTCTGGTATCTGGAAATGACGGGTGCCCCTTGCGGGCTGTTGGAGATCGGCGCTGAAGGGTTTTGACTGAGCTGAGCCGTCGCAAGCAGTCCATGTCTGTTGACTCGGTTCGGAGCTGATTGCGGCGTCTCTGTCATGAATGTTCTGTCGAGTTATTCTCCCTAGGGCCACCGAGCTAGCCATATTGACACCTGAGTCCACCTCAGACCGAGACGCCATGGAAGAACTTGACCCTGTATCCTTTTCGTGTCGCAACAGGTAGCTTAGCATGAAGTTTTCGTTGTGTCGCGGGCCAGTCGGCCCATGCTGACCGTTATAGGCGGACGACAATGACGGTGGCTTTGGTCAAGATGGCTCGCATCGAACGGAGACAGACATCTCTACCAAGTCCTTTGACTGACATAAGAAATCGGAAAGTTGACTCGAACCACCAGCATTCTGCCAATATCTCCCTGAATGATGTATTGGGTCCTCTAATGCACGTTCATGACCCTGTAGGATGGACATGTTGACTTTGAAGAAGAGTATTTTCGCGCTGGGGACTGCATTTTCGTATTTTCTGTCCTCAAATCGCTTCCTGAGGCCGCCGGACCTCCTCAGTCTTATCTTGTAGTTTGTTTCTTGAGTCAACAGACTTCTTGATCTCTCTCTTCAATATGCATCTCAGATTCCGCCTTCCCAGGACCGAGGTTTCCCACATCAAGCTGAGAGTTCTCCCTCTCCAGCTCGACGATTCTGAGCCCTACAATTGACATTCCATGATCATGTTTGACCGGCGTAATTCTTGGACGATGTGGTACGATTCCTGTCAAGAGACTTACTATATCGACCAACTAGAGTAGACATTAGAAAATCGGCCAAGTCGCCTTACTTATCTAGGTAGGCGATTAATATTTTTTTGAAGCAATGTCCAGGATGCCCGTATTCACCGAGGTCAACTATGTCACAGTGGCTACTGTGTGATGGGCTCGACTTCTCGACCGACAGTGTGGACACTATGGCGGGAAGATGGCCTGCAGCAACTCTTCGTCGACACAGTCGTCTTTCCAACTAGGGCCTTCCTTCCTCCAAGACAGCCAGTTCTTTGCCATCGCCCCATCCTCACTTCTCAGTATGCCCACGGAGACATCCACGACTTCCGGCCGCTCATTGTGCCAATAGAATATGGTTGCACCACATCTGCCACAAAAGCTCCTGCAGGTATCCTTGCTGGACCAGATATGTCTCAAGGTGGCGTTCCCATTTGAGCCTTCCTGGTCTCCCTCCGCACCAAACTTGACCGTTGCTCCCGTGTCGGCGAGAAAGATGCGGACCGGTGGGATATATGCCCAGGGCTGGAAAGAGACACCTGTGGCCAATCTGCATGAGCGACAGGTACAAAGACCGGCCACATACTTGTTCTTCTCCTCCGGGATATACCTCTGCTGCAACTTTAATGACTCGAAGTTTGGGCGAGTGATCCTGACGTTGACTCCTCCACAGTGACATTTGGCCTCTAAGGATTCACTCTCAGGTCGTAACATTTGTCCGACGTGCAGAGACATTTCCTGCAACTCAGCCGCGGTCACTTGTCTGCTGTTATACGGACGCTTCTCCCAGCATTCAACTTCCCGCATGCCTAGCTTGATCAATTTCGCTGCCAAAGCACCGTCTCCTGTGTCGGTCACAAAGATGTGATGGGTAGTCCTGGTCGTGTTCCTTGTGCGAGAGCCAAACCCTGTCTGCTCAAGTACGCCGCCCATAACCCACCATCTGCTTCCCTGACCTCCAATTTCCTGAATGAACATGTGCGACCCGCACTTGCCGCAGAACCATCTGCGACGCGTGTCCGAGCTATCGTAGTGGACAGCTTGGTCTAAAACATCCTGGGGTGGGGATTCCAATAGCTGAGGCGATGACAGGTACAATGCTCCGGTCACATATCGGCAATCGGAGCAGTGACATAGACTGCTATCCATCGGCAAGCTCTGATCCGTGGGCAAAGCATACGCGATCGCGCCGCATAGGCACCTTGCTGCGACTCGCTGTCGACTGGCTATCTGTGGCATTGTTATGTCGCGGATATGGTGAAGCAAATTTCAACCGGCTCTCGCGGCCGAAGTACGCCCTGTGGTTTTACCCTAGCGAGTCCCACCCGATGTCAGCAGTCTGCAAAACTTGGAGTCGAGCGAGGCTGAGGCCCCTCGGTACGGCGAAGCTATTGCCGAAGCCTCCGTACTATAACAAACGATCCTGGCAGCCAAAGAAGGTTACAGCTTCGACTTGTCTCCTCTATCTGGCTATATTGTATCTATCGAGGCGCTTCGTGGCTGCCCGAATTTGGACCCGGCGGGACACATGGGTGGCTTGAGACGGCTTAGAGCCTAGGGGGCTTGTAACGCCCTTAGGCTGGTGAGGCTGGTGAGCCCCTAGGCCGAGACTGACGCCTAAAACCTCCCACCATTCCTTTGTCCACGGCTGCGGATCAAAACCTATGCTTGCAATTTTCTCCGCCAAATATACTAGATATCAAGCAAACAAGAGGAACTCTTGGCCTTAACTCTAGCACGTCGTCCGTGAGGAATCTATTTATGAAACCTACCGGGTCACCTGACTCACGTCAACCGTCTCCGGCTTACGGCCTCATGTTGAATACCAAAGTCCGATTCTCGGCTTTCTGTCGACCAAATTCCAGGAAGGTGATGAATATGAATTTCAGTCATCAACTCCCTCCCTACAGAAATTCATCTCATTGACCTTGGCGGCTCAACCATGTCACAAGATTCACAATGGTCCTCCAAAATCGTTCAGTCCCTGTGATATACTTCCGTGGCGGCACGAGCAAGGCCCTCTTTTTCCGCGAGCAACATGTTCCTCCGAGAGGCACCAAGCGTGACCGTTTCCTTAAACGCATTATGGGTTCTCCAGATCCTCTTCAGATTGATGGTATGGGCGGGAGCCATCTTGTGACCTCGAAGATTGCGTTAATCAAGTCGTCGGACCAGCCTGATGTCGACGTCGATTACACGTTTGTCCAAGTCGGAATCGACGACGAGACTGTCAGTGATAAGGGAAATTGCGGCAATATCTCTGCCGCTGTTGGCCCGTTCGCTGTCGACGAAGGCTTAGTCAAGGAATTAAGGCCGGGTGTGACTATAGACCCGACGGTTACAACACAAGAGGTCCGAATTTATAATACTGGGACGAAGAAAGTCTTGATTTCCCATGTGCCAGTCAACCATGCGACGGGCAAATTTGTCGAGTCTGGTACTTTTGCTGTTGCAGGATGTCCCGGCTCAGGATCCCCCATTCTCATGGACTACAGCAATGTAAGTGGGATGTTGTCTCTGATCTACCGCATATCCTGATAGTCAAAGGTCATCGGTGCAGCTCTTAGCAGTGGCGTGCTTCCCACGAGTAGTCCTTTAGACACGATTGTCATCAATGATTCTAATATTGACATCACCGTCTGCGATGTTGGCAACATTATTGTCTTTGCACGAGCCAAAGACCTGGGTCTCGCAGGAAATGAGAAGCCCTCCGATCTTGACAACGATCCGGCGCTCATTGCCAGAATCAGAGAGCTCCGCGGCAAAGCTGCGCAAATGGTTGGGATGTGCAAACATTGGGAACTTGTCGACGCTCAATCACCAATGCTTCCGATGGTAGCCCTTGTTTCTCCTCCTACAGACAGCAGATGCGACGTCCAGTCAAGACTGTTTTTGGACAATAAGTGCCATACCTCAATGGCCGGAACTGGCGCTATTTGCACTGCTGCATGCAGTCGAGTTCATCGGTCGGTTGTGAACCAGCTATTGACAGAGAGGAATTTACAGAAGACCACTTTGGACATTGAGCATCCATTAGGCAGTATACCCGTGCTTGTCAAGGTGCGTTCCACATCCAGCCAGAATGTACCCGAATTCGAAACACTTTCATTCGTCAGAACTGCTCGACGGATATTGGAGGGCAATATTTGCATTCCAGACAATGTCAAAGACTGTTTTGAGGAAGCAGAACACCCCAACGAATATAGTCGACGTCCGGTTTAGCCCAGCCTATCAAGCAGCTGTGGCGTGACTTGACGTTCCGAGGCTGGGTTGGAACGTCTGTGATTGCACGAGGGGTCTGTGGGCTTCTGGAGAAGGTTCAAGTCGATGTGGGAAAGTCCTATGCCGGGTTGGAGAGCAGTCTCAAAGTGGAATGGGAAGATGGGACTACAAGGACAACGCATCTCAAATATTCCGCGGGTGAGGCCGATAATCTAATGACCTAGGCAACCTGGGGCGGCGCCCGTGCGAAGTTTCTCAGTCTTGTCACGAACATCCAGGAAGAGAATGAAGCAGGAAGCAAGTGGAATCTACGATGCCGTCCGGAACTTTAGTGACTTTAGAGTGAAGGGGATAACAGAGCTGGTAAAGTAGTCGTTTTCTGCCCCATCACTACTAGGTATCCAACGGATGCTTTGCATTGACTGTTTTCAATTTAACCTAAGTAATTTCTGCCTTTCTTTGCCCGGCCTATCATTATTTAGTATTAGTTGATAATAGGGCGTATTATGGCCACTCCGTTCATGCCAAAGCCCATTGGAATTGACCTTTTGCTGCTTTTCGTCCTTCGCAGCCCCTTCCCGTCCTTTCTTGCGCCGCTGCTTGTCAACCCAGCCTTGAGTCATCAAAACCAAAATCCGGCGATGGTCGTTTGGCCCATGTCTGCCCTCTTCCGGATACATGCGCCACGCTGTTGGGCTCTCTCTTGGACTCCCTTTCGGACGCCTAGGGGAAACATGCTGAAAACACTGCCATATCCTGAACCATGGAACGTCGAGGACGTGATATTCTTCTTGAGATCAAGAGGTTGTGCCTTGTATATGCTCCGGTCCGCCTTTGATCTAGCGATTTTCTGAGAACCGGTCCTTCGAATGAACTTCAATCTTCATCTCTTTATAAGCATCGCGTGCCTTGGTGGAGGCTAGATTCTTGTTGGACGAAAGGTTAAGTTGTGGACCTGTCTGGTTGATTGTGTCCTCTCCCCTTGGCTATTCAGAGAGACTCTGCCTGTTTATATATACATTGGCCTGTAACCACAAGAGCATTCCTGAAACCTCCTACTCCGTCGCCATCCTGCCACAGAACTGCAGGAACAACGAGGTTGAGGCAGTTTGCGCAGTTGGTGAAGCGTCTAACGTCTCAGGTGGTTTGCCCCAATGGTGCTCTCGCGACCCTGTCAACAATTCTGTAAGTATAGACTCTCATGTTCTTGATAAATCTGAAACAACAAGTTTACGATCATGGGCCTTGTGGAGGAGATCTTTGATAACACACGTCGTCCTCTCTTCACCTTTGCTCTGCTCAATGACTTTCTGGTGTGAAGTGAAATTTGCGAAGACGAGGAACTATCTTGAGCTCGAGTTAGTGTAGGGTTCTATCGGTTCGCAGATTCTACGTATGCACTCATTCTCAGACAAACCCCTCTTGTGGATGCACCATCGGAGGCGAGGACTTTGGCAACAGACTTGAAATAGCCTGTTGCTATAAGGATCGATCCGGACGAAACGATTGTCGATCCCTTGAGCAGGATCGACCGTACGGACTTCTTCAACCTCAGTATGTTATTCCGCAAGTAGTTCTTGATCCTCCAATTCAGCTCCCTGTAGAAACTGATGATAGCGGTGCCATCGCTTGTATTACGGAAGGGCTTTCCTTCCCAAGTGAGACTCCAGTTAGAGAAGCCCAGACGCGACAGTTGCCACTGACAGTGCGCTTCCATAATTCTCCAGAGAAACCGGTCCTCGGTTTGACTTTGCCAATACAGCAAGGAACGTTGATAGTCAAATACTGTTCGTGGTTGCAGGGTTGTCGTCTTTGGAGGTCAACTTGATCTTCAAAATGGACCATTTTTCGACCCATATCGAAAGTGGGCGCGGAAGCCGTTGTCATTCTCCATCCCAGGACCAACCTGGAGCCCATTTAGCATTCGGGAACGGAGAAAGCGACGGATGGCAGGGATTCTGCTCATTTAGCCAGCACATAGAAACGCCATATTTCTCTGGTACCTCCCGTACTGAATGAGATGCATGGTTTGAGAACTCGTCTGCGTCACGAGCCTTTACTAACGACTTCCATTGTTTGGGGTCTACCGTGTAAAATTGAACAAGGACTTTCGAGAATTCCCCAGTGGCGACAGCTGGAAGTGCAATTGGAGTGTTAGACATTTCCTCGTTTACCACGACTGTCGGCGTCGAAATCCATGATAAGAGGTTCTTGTAGCACGTTGATGTATGTGGTGACGACAACCCCAATACGTGGCAGGACAGCTGGCGAGACTCGTTCAGCACTGGCGCCGAGAGCTCTAGCTGTTGGGCGACGTTCCTTGGTGATGGAACGGCCATCAATGATGTCCCATTGAGGTTGAATAGCATTAAACTCTGCTAGGTCTGCCGTCTCTATCCCCTTTGGAGGTCTATCGACGGATTCTTGGAGTTGCCGTATCTGAAACGGCATCGAACAGCTGGCTGAGAATATAAATTGTTTCTCGATACATTGAATTTTGCTCATAGCCGTAACTGAAGCTTTTGCGCCTTTCAGCTATCGCCTTCATGTTGCTGTAGGTGCTGTTCCTTATTGACTCTAAACTAGCTTGCTGAGCTTGTTCGAGCTTTTCGGCCAACCATGGACTCGTTATAGGCGAAGGCTTGATACTCAACTCCGAACTGGCTCTCCCTTTGACACCATTCTTCATGTTTGCAAAGAGACGTATCTCCTTTGTGCTCATACCAACCCTCCCACTGTATCCAGTGAATTTTACCACGACCAACTGGGAATGGTCATCGCCTTTCACGACACCCTCGATGTATTCTTCATGGGAGATATTTCCGCCTTCACCCAGAGCGCACACAAAGAAGCCTCAGTTTTCTGCCGCCACCCAGGTGAACTGATGCTGCAGGGAAGCGCACTCGAGACTTACGATTTCATAACGTTCTTCGCCATTTTCGTCTGGGTGAGAGATGCCTAGATGCCGGACAAGGTTGATGGTATATGTCTCGCTCTTAGGCAACCACGATGGAGGCGTATCATTCGGCGGCAACATCTGACGCGTGATGGTGAGGATGTACATAGGATGGGATCTTCGACCGAAGTCCCGGAGCGTATTGAAGCCAAATTGTGGATCCTCCTCGACATTGATATTGGCACATAGGTGTAACAGGAGTCCGTGTCCATTCGAACAGCCACGGGTGACTTTACAGTTACTATATTCTTTGGTCAAGTCAGAGATCCTGAGACTAACGTCAGAGGTTTTTGTGCTGTTGTCATTCAGTTGTTGTGGTAGAGTCGAGGAAGTGTAGATGTCTGATATTGGACTAGCCTGATTAGGCAAGACAGAAACCTGGTGACACAGTCTGCCACGGAATATGTACCTCAAGAGCGCTCAATAATTTCAAAGTGACCGCGATATCGAATGTAATTAACGGTATAGGATGAATGACAGAGGACCACTATTTCCAAGTTAAATGATATGCTCATTACCAACGAAGGCCATCTCGGTTCTAACAGCAAAGGACTCAATTTTGGAGTTCTTCTGATCGACTGTATTGGGCAAATTACCTCCATATTGCAGCAATTGCAATTTCATGATCTTGAAATCTGTCTAGTGTTCACCAGGATCTGAATGGTTAGCAAAGGCAAATCTATTATGCAGCTCTAGCAAGTCGTACTGGGGGACGCTGGGACTGTGCTAGAATGGGCTATGATGTTATACAAGGAAGAGCCGGAACTCGGACTTACACTTTTAGAGAAATAGCTTCGAAGCAGAAATAAGTCTGGCAGCTTTGAGATTGTAGTCGACTTAGAGGCCGTAGAAGGAGATTTTTATTTCCCAGAGCTTTCGTGAGGTATATAAATCAATTTATGTTTGGCTGGTGGGAAGCACCTTCTTCCACACTCCGGTGTCCTTACCGCAGAGACCGTATCAGAAGCACTGCACATGCTGAGCAAGCACCTCCTCGGATTGATCCTCGGTTTGAATCAGAGGGATGTCGTACTGCTTCGGAGAACCGTCCGCATTTGCGTGGCGGAGACGGTTCCGTAGAAAGCATGAGAGAATATTGTACCTCAACAAAGGAAATTCAGAGTGTCGTCAGTGGACGCACGTGCCTCGACGACGAAAATGGTCAACTTGTTGCTGAAACAGCATCGCTCCCGTGGCGAAGTGTGCATAAACAAGCGTGCGGAAGCGGTATTGACCTCCGAAGCAGTGTACCGATATCAATGTGGTAATGGAGCCGTTAAATGCGAGGAGCCATAGACATTGGGTGAGGGGTTCTATAGGTGTCCACGATGTGATCGAATGGCAAAGCCGATGCAACCAGAGGTTCCTCTGGTGTCTCTGAGTCATCGATGTGGCTGTTGTAGTGGAGGGTCTTCTCAAGGCTTGTGCTTTTCTAAACTGTTATTTGTGGAGACTCTGATGCCGTGATGCAAGTTTAGGTTTTCAAGTTGATTTGGTTGGGAGTCCGAAGATGGTCCCTCGAATGAGAATAGGGCCACGGCAAAAGGCATGAGGGATCTTAAGGCCCTCATGGAGCGGAATCGCTAAATGTCCTCGGAAATATAATGTCCGTGGCCAGCCTGTTTGCGGCCTGGCCTCCAATGGTTTGGTAAAGGAAGTAATATCTTGAGCAACCATGTTGTTTAATACATTGGATCAAGTAAGGGAGGTAACAAGCCAATGACTGTCCGATGTTGCTGTTCGGTTCCAGCTCTTTCAAATGGATTTTTGCTCAGCTCGGCATTCGTCTCCTTGATCCGTCTTGCCGTGTTTCTGAATGTCGCTCGTAGGCGTTCCGCTAGAGTTTTTTTTTGTTTGTTTTTTTTGTTTTTTGACGCAGTGGCTGAACTCGATGGCGTCCCCGGATCTAGTGCTAAAAGTGACGATAGTCTTTCCTTCTTGTAGGAGACGGGGAGGCTCCGAGATTCCATGACTGATATTTTTCCTTTTCGGAGAAATTGAGGACAGCACCAATTGAAGAAAGCCTTGTCTAGCTCAGCCCCTGATTTGCAGCCTGCATGCCGTGTACTGATGATGGGTCATATGGACCATGTTTAAGCGGACATCTACGAGGATGTATTTGCCTAATAGGGTGAGAGTCGGATTCTGTTACCGACTTTGACATCTGAGTCCAGGAGCTAAGGGCGGAGAGGGTACTGTCGGGCGTGTCGTTGACAAGGCTGCGCCATACAGCTAAATGTTTCTTACTCGAAATTTGACGTTACTGATGCCGGAAAGATGTCCTTGATGACTATTAAGGTAGGAAAGAAGACCTTGCTGAAGTGACTGTCAGAAAATCCCTTGGCCTTGTCGAAATGTTGGTCGGTGCGCCATTTCTGCGGCATGGACACCCGTTCGTTACCATAAAAACATCTGCGGATCTGGCGCGAATTCTGATTGACGCACAGGCTTTGCAGAATCTTTGCCTGATCCATCGGCGAATTCTGACCGTGTGCATCGGTTAGGCATTAGAAGTCCTTAGCGGCTGCGACATGGGTGGCTCAGGGCTCTAAAGTTCTTAGACCTTCTGGTTCTCTGAAGTCTTCAACAGAAAGAAATTTTGCACGGTGCGAATCTCCCGACTCAGATATGTATATAACACGTTCTTTGCGTCACGTCGCTCTTGAAGATCTTCATGTCTCCTTTTCATGGATTCAATTATTCCAATCCATTGCAACAATCGTGGTGGTCCGGCTTGTGGTGAGAATGACTGCGTGTTCTTGTTGGATGTCTGGATCTGACTTGTAACTATCAATGACCAGGAAAAGTGTGGATTGGGCCAAATATATATGCTGGCTGCGTAAGCATAGCTCCCCTCAAACATTATCTTCTGGCAATTGACGGAGCAACAGAGAACATGTAGAATTACTATTAGAACCACACTTCCTTTCCCTTTCCCTTCCTATCGGGATATCCTTTCCACTTACTGCTATCCCTTCCTATCGGGATACCTATGCCACCCATTACGTCCCGTCCGCCTTGCCTTTGACCAAGTCTATCAAAAACCAATACTCAAATAAGAACAAACGTTTCAAACAATAGCACCCACAAACTTTTGCGTCATATGTCAGACGATATTTCAATCCAAAGCACCATGCCCACCTTCAACGAAACGACCAATCCAGGGTTCAAGTGTCATGACTTGTTGTCAGAAGTTGTCATGTCTACTGAAACCCTCCGTGTGAAGAGTTTGGATCATACGGATCTTGCAAAGTGTTGAAACCTGAGATATCATACGTCCCAGAAACTTGTCCAGCGCTTTGCAGATATTGTTGTTGGTCCAAACCACTCGACGACGATGTGTATGCCGAATCGGTTCCCGGAGATGTCCTGTGTATCATCTGGTCTTCCAATGCCGTGGCATACATGATCTGCGCTGCTGATGAGGTAGTGTATGAGATCTGCTCGTCCGCAGCAGTGAAATGCGGCATGGAGCTGGCAGAGGTGGTGGGGAAAAACAACTGATTTGCCGCGCTGGTTGAAAACCCTAACAGGTTCTTGTCGTCGTCTCTCACGGTATAAGTCGCCGGTGGAAGTGAGCTGAAATGTTGGGGCAGAATCTGCGCAAGAGGTGGGAAAGAGGGCTGCTGCTGAGATTGTGGCGGAGGTGGTGGCATGAGCGAGTGTTGTGTCTCGTGCAACAGCGCGGGGTGCTGCAAAAGAGGGAGTGGCTGGCTCACTGATTGCTTTTGCACGTCGTGCAAGAATGCACCATGTTGAAGCCGATGCAGAGTTTCGGGGAGTAGCTGCTGTGGTAGCATTGGAGGGGCCATGGCTAGGACTGCTTGTTGGTGAGCGCCACTGTGCCATGGCGGCTCCATCCCGTGATGTTGAACACTTAAGCGATCTCTGATGTCTATCGCGTTGTTCGTGTTATAAGCAGCGTTTCCATTCTGACTCCAATGCTCATGGTATTGGCCGTGATGCGCATACATTTGAGGTTGACCATACACGGCGGCTGGCACGACCTGGCCATACCCAGCCATGTATCTTTGGAATCCCCAGCTGGTTTTATTTTTCTGCAATCGACGCCTGGAGAGAGATTAGCTGCAATACGATGTGAAGGGAAAGCAGCTGCGCAAAGAATGGTCTGTTGGTGTATCACCCGCTCAAGGTCGAGAAGCTCTTGCACCAGGATATGCTGTCTCTTGCCAATGTCAAGTCTTCAAGGGGGACGTACGTTGGCTCCTTTCGAACCCTGACCTTCACGCCTCCCTCGCTTAACGCTCTCGTCAAATCGGTGGACTTGGTTAGAGGGGCAAATTTATTGCGTGCATGGACTGTTAACACGTGAGTACCTCTCTAGATGCCAATGTCGCATTGAAGAAGCTTACCTTCAAGGGTCACGCTGGAGACAGAGTTGAGCATTTCCGCGAATAGCCCATCTGGGCTTTTGCCGAGTCAGCAGCGCCAACAAATTTCGGGGTCTGTCCCTCGTACCTCTTGCGCATCTCAAACAGCGTGAATCGAAGAAAGAACATGCCGGCGCATAGTGGGACGAGATCGCTGAAAACGAAGAAGCCGTGGGCTGCGATACGGTCAGTTAAGTTCCAAGACACCGCGGGCCAGAAAAACACACCTTTTCCGTCATTCATCTTGACCACGTGCAGCGAAGACGTCAACGTGCCAGAAAGCGTGTCAGACCTGTTTGACTTGTCGTCAAGTCTAACCAGCTCGGCGGTGCAGAATAAGTACGGGCTGTGGAGCCAGCACCTGCTCGGGTCATCATCAAGAACCGCAAGTTCGACCACTGCAGGAGGATCGAGGGAGAGTCTTTCGTTCTGTGGCTTTTTGGCTGTACTGACGATTAATGTCTCTCTTGCGTGGGCAGCAGTGTCACTCACCGCTAGCACGTTTTTGAGCCGTCAGGACTTGACCATCTCTAGGCTGCTGCTTGATCATCATCTTATACATATCTCTGTTCGCGGTCAGTCTTGTCAGTTCTGCTCCTCCTAACGAAGGTTCTGTCTGCATCTTGAAATCGAGCGTTGCCAACGACGGACCTGGGGATGCGGGATCTAGACTGGATGCGTTCGGCCAGATATGGATCGACAAGGACCAGTGGCTTACGCATGAGGGTTCGGGTCGAGGCTGATGCTGGGACCTGGGGTTTCCGGAATCCAGGCCGAGGCGATGCTTGGTCCACCATATGAGCTGGATACCTAGGTGTGAAGCTGCAAGATGGGTACAGGAAGAATGCCTCAGATTAAGACTGTGTCCAGAAAGGATGGTGGAAGAATATATTCAAGAGATGGTGCAGGGTATTGCGGAGAAGGTGAATTTGACGGTTTTGAAGATGCAGAAGGAGGTGTGAAGATATGGGCGACGGGTAGATGCTGAAGAGGAAGCCACGACTGCAGACGGCCGGATTTAAATGTGCTTTTGGGTCCTCTAGAACGAGGACCTACTCTCAGCAAATGATTCGTGGAGGGAAAGGCGTGATGGGTTTTGATCAGGGAATGGCGATCAGGTTTTCCATTAGCTCGTCACAGACGACGGTAAGGAGGATTTGGGTTAATTCGAGGGCAAACTTTGCTTAAACAAGTTCGAAAACAAGACCAAAGCCGTGAAGAATGTGTGCGGGATGTTTCTGCTAGTTTTCTGCATCAGACAATCAGGGTGCTGCTCCTGGTGTTCGCGGATCCAGCGCAATGGTTCGCGAGGCAGAAAATCCACTCCGGCCAAACTCTGAGATGCAATTTTGTTGAGGGCACCGCACACAGTTCCTCCCGTTTAGCGTGCTATTTTCGGGACTGATAACCGCAGGGTGTGAGGCTGAGGGATATTCGTGAACTTGGTCAACTTTGTAGCAGCCCGCAATGCCCGGCTGAGTGGGAGCACATCGGTCGTAATAGGGTTGTGCAAGAGGCAAACAAACGGTTCAGTAGGCAACCGCTTCTCGAGCTGGCAGGGGGGCTTCGTTCAGATTTTTGGTAGACTCCAGCAAGCTGTACAGATGAATGGACGGATGCTCGAGAGGATGTGAAGCTTTGATGCTGAACAGTTCCTGACTGCGTTATACCGTATCCTACCCAACTGAAGAGCAGGCTCGGCCGTCTGACAGTGCTTACGAAGTCCAGAAGGAACAGCAAAGTCAAGCTGCCGCATCAAACTTGAGTAGCCTCACTGTTGCACAGGCCTTTGGGTGAAGGAGACTTCGAAGTCAAGGAAGCTGACAAAGGAACGATAGCCACCCTGACGACAGAGGACTGCGTGTCAATGGGGTTTTCGGTTGGACAAGCATCGATGCTGTCAAGTGCGAAAGGAGAAGGCAAGGCTCGGTTTTCCAGGTGTACTGGGTCTTTGCCCGCGGCACGAAGATGAGGCGAGCTCAACCGGCGGAGGCGACGAGGGCGAGATGAGCGATGTTGGACTGAGGCGGAATGGGGGGAGGAGCAGGAGCAGGAGCAGGAGCAGGAGGAGGCAATCTCAAGAATCCTCGATGTGTATCATCGACAGTTGCAAGGATGGCGTTGGTGGGTGATAATTCCGGCACAACAGCAGCTTGTCGTCCAGCTTCTGACTTCTGATGTAGGTATGAATAGGTGGCAAGGTTGTCGTCCACTGCCGTCGTGTACAGTTAATGTTCAATGCAAGTTGAAGTGGCAAGGTAGCTGAAGGTCGCAATAGCGGCTGCGAAAATGACTGCGCTGCCCGCAAAGTCTACAATTCTCTTCCACTTCCAAAAACTCTCACAGGTGCTTCCTTTCACCTCTCTTATGTTCTCGCCGCCTCAACGCCTCACCCGTGGCCAATGCAGGGTAAAAAATATGGATGGCTCGTATCCCTGCGGATCACAGCATCCTTTGCGCCCGATCTGACCGGCCCTCTCACTCTCGCGCAAGCAAAGTCGCTCTGGGCTGCTGTTCAGTCGCCTCTCCTCATACTCGGTAACACAAATGTGAGTTCAATCAGATAGGCGGGACCTCCCCTCCAAATCGAGATCCAGTGCTCCGAGCGTCGATGGTTGGCAGTCGGTTCAGGCCTTGTGGAAAGGGTACCCACGGCTTGCTGGGATCAGAAGCTCCAAAACGAGACCCGAGGAGCAGAAAATACTAACAACACAGGCGCAGCCGACTGAGCAAGAGAAGATGTCTTCGACTAGTAGCTGCTGCTGCTATTGCGAAGCGTGCAGTCAGGCAAGGAACATGTCAACATCGTGAATTGACAGTGCGGCATAGCTTCTCATGCAGGTTGGGGCGCTTGGACGCGGCCAGCATCGTGGAAAGGAATCAGCTCGCTCCTCAAGATTCACAAATCGGACAAATCGGCCAACCCGATCGAGCTTCGTTGCTTCAAGACAGCTCTCGTGCTACGATGATGCCCAGATTGGTTCGTGCCCGCGCATTGGCCACCGATCAAAGAAGTAAGCCTGATGGTGAATCAAACCAAGACCAGGACAGAAATGAGCAGCCGGGGGTATTGTTCTGATCAAAGGAGGGATAGGTCAAGGCGCGTACGAGGCTGCACCGTGGTGTGGGTCTCACCAGGTGAAAGAGACGCCACCCCAGGTCCGAGGCGTCATGGTTGTGTATCCGTCACGCAAACATGTTGTCTGCTTTCTGTGCAGAGGGTCCCCGCCCGCAGCGGCTTGCGTTGCATTGCTGCCATCCGGGTCGCTGGCGCCAACGGCGTGGGATGTGGGATATCAACCAGAGAACCGAACGCGTAAGTTGCAAACAATGAACAAGAGAGGGCCAAAACATCCGCCAACAAAAGGCCATGTGGCCAGCAATCAGTGTGATTTGACCACGGCGGTGAGGATTGAACGCGACTAGCAGTCCTTGAGGCAGCATCGTGACTAGGGCGGGTTCGACATCCATTGGTCACTTATTCAGCTGTTTCGCTGCCCATGTCCGCGCCGGCATTTCCAGCCTTACGGGCACTGTCAACTCGCTAGTCGAAGACGTTGGTGGTGGCTTGTAGGAACAAAGGAGATTGGGCTTTGACCACGAGGGCGGCCCCCCCCCAAATGATGCCGCTCACACCTTGCCCCTAAAGCCAATCCCTGGAGCTGATGGCGGCTGCAACATCTTTCAGGTCTCAAGCCAGCTAATTGGGCTCCCCATCAAGCTCGGATCACACTGGCAGATCGTACCGACTGTGCACAAAACTTCAATATACTCGTTCCAAGACACTGGACAGTTCCAATCACAGCAGAAAATTGGTGAAAAGGAATCAGATTCCATGTTGATCCCGAGGCTTCTGGCGATGGAAAAGAACACGCAAAGCTCTCTTAGTTGCGCCACACCTTTGACTTCCACTGGGAACTATTGCCTATGGTGGTAGGCGAAGACCAGCAATTGGCTGGGTTTCTTTTTCGAGCTGCTTCCCAAGAGGTCATCCGCGACATTTGCCGTATCAAGACTTCGCTTACCAAGTATTATTACATGCGTTATCGCCCACAATCGTTTCTGTGGGATTCGAGCCGACTTTCCCGTCTAGCGGTGGGTTAGCATCTCGGTCAAGCAAAGCCCACATCTCGGTAAAGCTGAGTGACATGAGCATTATGGAATTTGAGATGCGAATCATGACACTTGGTGAATGCCGCCTCGAACAAAATCCTGACCGCACAATTTACTAGTGACCATCGCATGAGAGCAGGAAGAAGTGAAATGCATTGATTGAGCACCTCGAGCAGATCCGAAGCGATCACAGTGCAAATACAATGGCGTCCACTCCTCGACGACTGGGGATAGAAGACCGCACGAATCGGGTGTTGCAGCCATTGATGGTCACCATTGCCTGCCCAAGTTTGTCCCTCGGTTGTGCAGGAGGTGCATGTGGGAATAGTGATGACTTCACGATTCCTTCCCTCCTTGGGTACGACGCCCATGAGGGTCCAGGCCATGCAGCCTCTGACAAAACCTGTCAACATCGACTGATCGAGCCCATCGTATGCATGCGCCGCGTTTGTGGAGGGGGTTTTTTTGGGCGTGTGGAGAAGCATGATCTAGTCGCATGGAGTGCCGAAGAGTTTCCCGACCAGGGAAGCCCTCAGCTCCTCTTCATCTTTACCTGGTCTTTGCTGGGACTGCCCTGAAGCAGGCGACCAAGTTTGGTGTCTGCATGTTTCAAGACAACTACGTCGGGAGTTTCTTGTAATCCAGGATAGGGCGCCGAGGTTAGAGCTTTGTCCCACCTACGGTGTGCTGGGCTTCCCTTTCAGTACAATGTTCATCGGTCAACATCCTTTTCTAGCTACAACAGATTGTCATAGGTCCCAATCGGGACACCACCGCCGTGCACTATAATAAGCGACGCAGGTTGTTTCCTTTGGCTAGGTTCTGCAAAATGCAACCACCAATGGCGCCCGTGCTTCAGAGTGCTTTATCGTACTTTGTCGCTGGTATTCGGCGGTCCATGCCAGAATTTTGTGTGTTAGGTTAGCGGCACAGATCGAACCTACTGCCGTATACGGGTTGAACGTCCCCTACTTGTTCCTACAAGTACACACCACGTCCCTGTCAAGACAAGTCGAGCAACACGACATCCACGTGGCTGCAGGGGCGGCCCACATGGTGATCGCGTGGCCAATGCACAGGCAGCACTATTATCATCCACCTGCATGATCCAGCCTCCAGCAGACCATAGTAAATCCCCTCGAGTCTTCTTGGGCGTGTCATTACTTGAGCGCCTGGCAGCGATTTCCGGCGTGTCCAATTGTGGCCCAAATCAGGACGGAGCACACCTCGCTTCGAGCATGCAATTGCGTAGGTGGCACCCACGCTGCTCCTTGGACGGCGTGACCAAATGAGATTAGTTGATTTCGCTTCGACGATACAAGCCATGAACATTTCGAAGAGCTGTCATCGCTGGCCAAACGCCATCGTTCCTGCGGATCGAGAACCCTTGTCCACGCTCAGCTCAAAGAGCTGTCACAGGCTGAGAGTTGAAGTCCACAGCTTTCGGATCCTCTACAAGAAGAAAACTCGCTCCGTCCATTCTTCCCTTGTCTCGTATCCGGTGGCGCAGACTGCTTATAAGGTTCTACATACCCCCACCATGCTTTCGAAGAGATGCATGCAGACTATTGCCAATTCGGCACTCCCGATGTTCTTTGATCTAATCGCCAATGACAGATTTGACGACATTCTGACATGTAGGGTCACTGTCTGCATCTCGCCAGGGTCCTTCTCTACTGGCCAATCTGCAGTGTTAGTTGGCTGGCTGAATATGCCGTCAAATTGCCATGTCCTAGTTCAGGTGAGCTAGAGTTGCCCCGAATGCGGTCTGAAAGACGTCGCGATCCTCTTCCATATGCTTACGATAGCAATACAAGTTTGGATGCACCGTGGACCGGGTTTCATGAAACCAACATGGTCAACTTTCCACTCTCCAGCCCAAGTAGCTCCACTTCGGTTATCCTCGGTTCTCTCGTCCACTCCAGCCTTCTTTTCTCTCTTCTTTTCATCCGCTACAACGTTCTTACAGGAGCAGCCCCAGAAAAGACCAAAAAGGTGTCATTGGCGAAGAGAGTTGGATTCAAAACGATCTTCCACCATGCAAGCATCCAGGAGCACTCACCTCGTTCGTCCCTGGCAACTAGCTTCAGGGCTGTAGATGTAGATCTGCTTCTCCCTGATGATCTATCCAACCACCCCCTACCCTGATCAATGCTTCGAACCTTAGGACTTTCCCCCTTCGTGAGCTTGTCATCAGCATCTATTGCTCTCCGATGCGTAGTTCATTTGAATTGGCATTATAGCTGATGCTGTCATGGCAATCAACGCAGCATACGCGCATTGACGTTTGAAGACAATGCGACACAACGTGCACAAGCTATCCTACATTCCCTCAAGTTCATTCGGAACAAGTGAAGCGTATAAATCCGATATATCCTCATAGCCGGGGCTAGTGGTCGTAGGACCATCCATCTGAGAGGTGACTAAATGGGATGGAGTGAAGTACGGTAGACCAATGGACTTGCAGCTATTCCTACGGTGAATCTTTCGCGCGAATGAGGACAACCTCCTTCCTTGTCCGGAGCTCTTCGAGACTCGGGAACACGATAATTGCCCTTTAGCACAAGCGGGCTATGCAGGATGAATCCGACGCTCTGGTCAAGACATGGACGCGACCGTCCTATTCTCACTCTGTTTGCCCTCTTTGTCGCTTGGAAGTCATTGATAATCCTGGTTACTCTGGCCGCTCCAGGAGTCGGATATGACACGTCCACGAGTCTCCTGTCCTGGAAAGATGGACGTGACCGAATTATATCAACCACCCCGGATGACATGTCCAGCGAGTGGCTCAAGTTCGTTCGATGGGATGCTGTATACTACGCACATCTGTCAGACCAGGGACACGTTTTTGAGCAGGAATGGGCTTTTGGCATTGGTCAATCGACAGCGATGTCCTGGACCAGCAGGTGTACGGTGGCTTGTCGCGCGTGTATGAGCTCTATGCTGACAATATCCTAGGTCTTTCCCGACTGGGGATAACCTCCGACCCGCCTTCATTGCTGGCCGGTATATTGTTGTCACACATCGCCCACTGGCTGTCTGTTATCCAGCTGTGGGCGTTGACAAAAGTTCTCACCGGGGCCGACCAAGCCACCAACTCTCTGCTACCTTTCGCCGCTGCAGCGCTCCATATCTTCTCACCGGCAGGAGTATTTCTTGCCGCCCCCCAGTCCGAAAGCGTCTTTGCTTGTCTCTCCATGTCTGGTTTCCTGGGATACATCCACGCAACCCAGCATTTTCACAGAGGCCTGGTGTTTGCCGGCTGTGCTACCATAATTTGCGTTGGCATGTCTTTCGGTACTGCCACCATGGTCCGGAGCAATGGCATTTTGGCCGGAATACCCTTCCTCATCGAAGCCCTCTCCAGCGTCATGGCAATTTTTTTTCAGGGCCTGTCGGCTTCGCGATTCAGCCGACTGGCCTCGGTCGTTGCTGGTGGTGTCCTGGTGGCATTTGGGATGGTGTATCCACAAGCACGGGCGTATTGGGAATACTGCTATGGCCGCGGTGCTGAAGATAAGAGATCCTGGTGCAATCAGACAGTACCGTCCATATTCACCTGGGTCCAGTCTCATTACTGGTGAGCCTCCTGTTGCCTTCTACCGCAACTACAGCTGATAAACTCTACAGGAATGTCGGCCCCTTTCGCTACTGGACTGTGTCGAATTTGCCGCTGTTTCTCTTGGCCGCACCTATGCTCTGGGTTCTAATCTACTCCACCGTCGATGTCATACGACACCCTCGACTTCTCATCCGACGCGCCCCGCAATCACCAACACCAGCTTCTGCTGGAGAACGCGTGTTGCTCAGCCTGGCCCTGCCACAACTTATACTTGCACTCCTTGCATTGACAAGCTATCATGTACAAATCATCACGAGGATATCTTCTGGCTATCCATTGTGGTACATATGGTTAGCGACTAAGCTTCAAACGGAGTCGAAGCGAACTTCAGTAGTGATTCGGTGGATGGTGATCTATGCTCTGATTCAAGCTGGCCTATATGCATCATTTCTGCCTCCGGCTTGATACCAAACCTCTTTGTCAACTTCCCTGGAAATCAGCTCCAAACAGATGCGCACCTTTCCCGCCAACGTGGGCGAACTGGGAGTAGGTTCTGTCACTCCTGACTTATTCGCCAGGCAACCGGCATGTTCGCAGGTCAGGTCGGCTACTTTTCAACCGATTTCACTTTAACTCTGATTCCCTTGGTGTCGATCTTGACAGTTGGCACGAAATAATCATGAGCAAGAACCGTGTCCGACAGGTCAGTCTCGTGCAACTCAAAGGAGAACTTCCTGAACATGGTGGCAAGTCCCATGTACAGTTCGGCTTGAGCAAGACTGCAACATTGTCAGTGCTTTTCTGAAATGCAACACGAAGCCGAGATGGAAGAGGAAGTCCGACATACTTCAGACCGATGCATTGCCTCGTTCCTCTCCCAAAGCCAACGAAGTACCTCTCCAATGGTTGGCCGTCTTTGGTAGTTGGATTATCCAACCACCTCTCTGGAACGAAAGAATGCGACTGAGGGAAGACCTCTTCATCGTGATTCATGTCGACGATAGTCATGGAAACGGGGGTACCGGCTGGAATGATCCAGTCTTTGTACTTCAAATCATGACGGGCCACTCGAGGCAGTCGTGAAGCAATTCCATATGCTAGTCTAATACCTTCTTTGATACACCCTGTCAGATACGGCAACTGCTCAAGATTTTGCCAGTCGAGTTGCCTCGATGGGTCGGGAATTGCCTCTTCTAGCTCGGCGCGCAACTTCCTGAAGATTTCTGGGCTGTTGATGATATGGAAGCTGGCCACTGCCGCGGCCCAGGACGTGGTCAAGATGGCGGCGCCGATGATGACTTGAGCCTCTTGCACCATGCGGTGCACGGACTTCTCTTTCGAGGAGAGGTCACTGTGAAGCATCTCGTGGAACAGTGTGGGATGGTCAACCATCTTCTCGGATTCGTCGTGGTTCTCTTTGAGCGCGGAAATGGTTCGATGGAAGTCCTTGGCGCGCCGAGTCAGGCCCCCGTCTCCATGATGGTGGCGTACTATCACTCACCTGCTGCACTTGTATATGCATGTACATGTTCGGCTCGAGCCTCAGCACCAACCAGTCTGGCAGGCTGTTCATTATAGGCCAAAGCCAAGGGAATTGCATCAGCACGCTGGACGATTCGCAGGCGGCATGCATCGCTTCATGAAAGGTCTCCTTGAAATCTGGAGAGTCGAGGTGGTCGTACGCCTTTGCGAAACAGAACTGGGTCACGATGTCGCCTGCGTAGGCTGTCCAGGCACGGTGAAGCGGCAGCACACGATCGGTCCCTACGTATTCTTGGACTCTGGAGCAAAGCTTCCTCAATTTAGCGTGCACCACGGGTTGAAAGTCGATGATTTTCCGCTTGGAGAAGAAAGGGGCTACCGCATTGCGCAAGCGACGATGGTCTTCCTGCAGCGGCGCAGTGAAGAAGGTATCGTCGGTGCCGAACCTGGCCGAAAAGGGGGCGTACTTGTCGAGTCTGCCGGACTTGACGTACAGTTCTTCAAAATAATCGGAGTCGAGAACGTGCAACTCATTCGGTGTCACTCGGACGATGGGTCCTGGCACCATCGATGTTAGGCACAGAGGTGCGGGCTGGAAGATGCTCACCATATTTCTTGTGGAGGTCTTGAATGTGAAAAGTCATTTGACCTTTCTGGATGATTTCGTAGTAGAACTCGTACCATCTTGTCAGTGCAGCGAGCTTGGGGCCTGGAAAATGGGCGATGGGATGGAAGTAGAGACGGTAGATGGCGAGAGCGAGACAGTAAACTATCACTGAAGCGACAACAAGGGCGACGGGAACAAGGGAACGGCTGACGGGTAAGATGGGTGTCATATTCTCCATGCTTGAGCCTGATTGTTAGCTGGAGGGCGATTGAACAGTGACAACTGAAGGAAGGATGGAGATGGCAGATTACCGGGCGACGGCTCAGAAAGATGTCACTGTACTGGTATGCTAAGGACGCGGATCCAATAGGCCCGGCGGCACGAATCTCTACGGCCGCCAGGAACGTGCATGCATCAAGTAGGGTGTCGGGGCAGCGCAATAGGCGCTAACTCATGCAACGCGCCCATTGTGGGGGGGTTTGAGAGGAGAAGCATGTGGGAGAGATTGAGAGGCGAGGAAAGAGATACATATTAGCGAGGAGGATAAATAATTCTTCTTAGCTAGGTATCCTGTACCTCTGACGACTGTACAATTACGGTGATTACAGATGTACCAGATACCTTCCCTTCGCAGCACCCTCTCCCTATTACTCGTAGAATACCCAGTACAAGTAGGCCTCTCCCAGTGCCCTAGTTAACATCCGGTGCGTTCGCGCCGGCCCGAACTCCGAGCAGCCCACCGACCATCAACAATTTGGTGGGCATCACTTTATTCCCTCATGGCCCAATCTCCGAAGACTGGTGGACTGCTCCGTACGAGGTCCAAGAGGTCCTCGGTACTCCCTCCCATACTAGGACTCCGTACATAATACGGCAGTACAACAAACTACTTCAGTTGCAGCCCGCCACGCCCAACTCAGGCCCTCTACCCAGCTAGTCAGTAATGTAAGCCTCGCCCGTCTTCCTGCCCACCAATTCCTTCTCCCAGCCATATGAGTGTACTCAGGTCCCTGTCCCTCAAAATCTCACATTCCTCCCCTGACTTTCCATCCTTCTCCGTCTTCTACCCATAATTTTCCTCGCTTCTGCTGCTTGGAGACGAGTTACGCTATTATAAGCTATTCCCTAGTTCTACTCTCCGTCCAATGTGCCAATCAACCACCGACGGTCAGCACCATGAGCCCGACCTAGAAGCTGACGTTTGTTGCCGATATTTCCTCTACGAGCCTATACTGACAAATCCCTAGTCCAACCCCAGTGATGGTGATTCGGGCTACAGCGGCTCCATCGCTGGGTCCTGGTCTGCTTCGTTAGCAAGCTCGGTGCTCAACTACAAGTATGAAAATGGTCGACGCTACCACGCCTTTCGTGAAGGCCAGTATATCTTACCCAACGACGAAGATGAGCAACAACGCCTAGACATGCTTCATCACATCTACAAATTGATCCTGGGCGGAGCTTTGTTTCTCTCCCCCTTGGAAGAGCCTCAGCGTGTTCTAGACATTGGCTGTGGCACGGGTCTCTGGTGCATCGAGTTCGCGGATGAGTTTCCCGGCGCCACCGTTACTGGTACAGATCTCAGTCCCATTCAGCCCGGGTGGGTACCTCCAAACTGCAAGTTCTATGTCGATGATTACGAGAGTGAATGGACCTATCCACCCTCCGAGCATTTCGACTATATTCATGGACGGGCTCTCTGTGGAAGTGTTGCCGACTGGCCTCGACTGTTTACTCAGGCATTATCTCATTTAAATCCTGGCGGGTGGATGGAGATGCAGGAGTACCACTGCCAGGTCTATTCTGATGATGGTTCTCTTGACCAAGCCATCTATCTGAAGAACTGGGTCGAGGAGATGAACGAAGGCAGCAAGCGATTCGGCAAGGAGTTGAAGACAGCCAACAAACTGAAAAACTACATGCAGGACGCTGGTTATATCGATGTCCATGAGGAGATATACAAATGCCCTATTGGTCCGTGGGCCAAAGGGAAGAGATACAAGGAACTGGGGACCTATTACCGCGCACAGTTTGTCGACGCCGTCGAGCCGTTTACTCTGGCCATATTTACCAGGGTTCTGGGATACACAATCGACCAGGCCCTTGTCACAATTGAAAGAGTCAAGCAAGATCTGATCAACCCAAATCTCCATCTATATGTCGATTACCACTTTGTCTGGGGTAAGAAGCCTGGGTAATCAATCAGAGCGGGGTGCTGTGTCCATCAATGAGTTCGTTCCGGTCTTTAAGCGAGACCGGGACACCCGCAGTGTGACCGGCATAGCTTAGATGCAGTCGAATCTGCAGTTTGACCGTTTCGGAAATGATGTTGTTCGCTGATTGAGCGAACTTCCCACAATGAAAAATGGACCGAGGCCAACATCACAAGACCAGGTCAATTTTCGGCATCCATTGACTCGGGTATTCTGAAAGCCCGGCCGGATGCCTCTACCAAGATCGGCAGCGCAGAGGCCATCTGCGGTTGCGGTTTGCCGTTATGGTGCCAGAAGTCCAGTTAGGGATAGCAGAAATATATCTGCGACCACCAACACCGACAATCTGAAGGACTCTTTCATTACTATCTCAGCGCGAAGAATGGCCTTGAGCAGCAGATGCAGATCCCCCTTGGTAAGTGTCTCATCTTGCGCGTCATTCGCCAGTCTGGGCAGTCGATAACTTGTGAGACTCATTGCAGCCATTACCGTGGAATCATGTGATTGAGCACAAATGGGAGATGGAGTCGGGCGGCACAATCAGAATCAGAACAGAGTACTCGGTACATAGACATTTACAAGGGACCGGTTGAATCTCATCCGGCCACTCGGTTGTTATCTTTTGAGCTTCGTCCCTCTTTACAAAGCCAGGCAAGGCATATGATCGCAAGCTTCGGGCTCATGTCGACAGTATGGGATCACGTGGGCTTCCTTAGCTCAAGAGGCTCCCCCTGGATAACACTCTAGTGCACAAAAACAACAACAACTACAACAGGAATATGTGTTCTGTCTCGCCGTATAGATTTTTCATTTACACGCACAGCCACCGACACACGCCACAATTCCCCCTCTTGGCGGTCATTACAACGTGGGCGCCACTTTTTCTTATCGCGAGTGACTCAGATGCAAAACTTTGAACAATCACATTCCGGTTCACGTTCAACGCGGGAAGACGCAAAGGTTAATTAACTCTACAGGGCAGCCTACTTCACCCCTAGGGCGTCACGCGTCGACCAAAAGTCTGCGTCGACTCTCGAGTTACAACGAAACCCTTTCTGTCCTTCGGCGACGTTCAACATGGCAGCGCCAACATCGCAGCCCAAGAAGAAATGTGCTGTCCTCGGGGCAACGGGTGTGTATCTGTATCACGATATCAATCTGCTCGAATGTGCTGACTCGGTGATCAGGCTCCGTGGGCCAGAGGTTCATTCTTCTGCTGGCTAACCACCCGATGCTCCACTTACAGGCCGTTGGAGCGTCGTCGAGGTCTGCTGGCAAACTATACAAAGATGCCGTCAGATGGAAACAAGCCCGACCGATGTCGACAGAACTAGCCAATCTCGAAGTTAGGGAGTGTAAAGCCAGCAACTTCAAGGACTGTGATTTGGCTTTCTCCGGCTTGGACAGCGATGTTGCTGGAGAAGTCGGTATGGCGAATACCTATGCTTCGGTCCCATGCTTAGACTTGCCGCTGATTTGATTGCAGAAATGGAATTCTTGAAGGCTGATATTCCTGTTTTCTCAAATGCAAAGAACTACCGGAGAAACCCAGTCGTACCGCTGGTCGTGCCAACAGTCAATCTTTCGCATCTGGCACTGATCCCCCACCAACGGAAACATTTCGGTCTAAACAAAGGATTTTTGGTCTGCAATTCAAATTGCGCCGTCATCGGGATCGTCATCCCCTTTGCCGCACTCCAAGCGAAGTTCGGACCAGTTGAAGATGTCGAGGTGTTCACCGAGCAAGCTGTATCAGGTGCCGGCTATCCAGGCGTCGCCAGTATGGACATCGTGGATAATGTTATCCCTTATATTGCGGGAGAAGAGGACAAACTCGAGACTGAAGCCCAAAAGATTCTGGGCTCTATTAATTCAGACGCAACTGCGTTCGAAGAACAGTCAGACCTGACAGTGGGCGCTACTTGCACCAGAGTGGGTGTCACAGACGGCCACATGGCATACGTGTCATTGCGATTCAAGCATAGACCTGCGCCCACTGCCGAACAGGTGAAGGCGGCCATGAGAGAGTATGTGGCCGAGGCGCAGAAGCTGGGATGCCCATCAGCTCCTGAGAAGGCCATCGTTGTCTTCGACGAGCCGGACAGGCCTCAGCCACGACTTGACAGGGATATCTCAGGAGGGTATGCGGTCAGCGTGGGTAGAGTTCGGGAGGCTGCAAAAGGGTCACACTTTGACATCAGGTTTGCCGCATTGAGCCACAATACCGTCATTGGAGCAGCCGGCTCTTCTATCCTAAATGCAGAGGCCGCGATCATCCAAGGGTTGCTGTGAGTGTACTTAAATGAGTGGGTTAAGCACTCGGCAGCAGCTTAAATGCGAAGGAAACGATGACTTAAAAAGTTTCGGAGCGACATGATAGTGCAATACCTAGAAGAAAAGGAAACTCGGTCCACACTGATATTCGACTCTCAGTTTGCAGGATGTTTGGGCCAATTTGGCTTTCAAATGACAACCTTCACATCTTTTTAGAGCTTTTCCCTAAAGAGGCTAGTCCCAATAATCTTGGCGAGGGCCACAACCAAATTCCAATTATTCTTTTTCCGCTGTCGATTCTACCGTTGCGGATTGTTCTCTCTCCTATCAACCACCAGATCAAGATGGGTCGTGGTCCAAAGAAGCATCAGAAGCGTCTCAGTGCGCCTTCGCACTGGTTTTTGGACAAGCTCTCGGGTGCCTACGCTCCCAAGGCATCTCCTGGGCCTCACGTTGGTCTCTTTAAGTCTGTGCGACGCAAAGGAAATGCTAACAAAAAACCATGTAGAAAAGCCGCGACTGCCTTCCCTTGATCATCCTCCTCCGAAACCGCCTTAAATATTCCCTGAACAATCAAGAGACCAAGATGATTGTGATGGACCGTTCGGTCAAGGTCGATGGCAAGGTCCGAACGGACATGACCTACCCTGCGGGCTTCATGGACGTGATCTCGATTGACAAGGTTGGGGAATACTTCCGTCTGATCTACGATAACAAAGGTCGCTTCGCCATCCACCGCATCCAACGGGAAGAAGCAGAATACAAACTCGGCAAGGTCAAGAGAGTTCAACTTGGCAAAGGAGGAATCCCATACTTGGTTACGCATGATGCTCGCACGTAAGTCACCGCCTGCATCTATCAGCCGTTGGGCCAAGCTGTGGTTGGAAAGAGAGCAAGTCAAGATGCTGATGTGGATTAATAGTATCCGATACCCAGATCCAGCCATCAAGGTCAACGACACAGTCAAGATCGACCTCCGCACTGGAACGATTACCGACTTCATCCGATTCGATACTGGTGTGATTGCTATGGTTACTGGCGGTCGTAACATGGGTCGTGTTGGTGTCATTACACATCGCGAGAGACACGACGGTGGCTTTAACATTGTACACATCAAGGATAAGGTTGACAACTCGTTTGCGACTCGAGAGAGTAACGTCTTCATCATTGGCAAGGAGAGAGAGTGGATCAGTCTGCCCAAGAACAAGGGTATCAAGGTAAGCTTCCTGCGTGTGCTCTGGCCTCTGGCTTAAGCTGACGGTGTCTTTTCCAGTTGTCCATTGCCGAGGAGAGAGATCGTCGCCGTGCTGTTCAGATGGCCAACTCTCGAGCGTAGAGTGCTTACCGCCGTCCGGAGGTGTCACTACGGCTTTTGTGGAGAGAAGAGTGAATAGATAGTCGAAGAAGAAATGCTTTCCGTGCCCAGGCATAAAAATTGAAACTCAAGCAATTGCGAGCTCGGCGCAGAGATACCCTCAACAATCGTCGGCCCATCGGGCTGAAATATCAATCCAAGGCTATCTGACGACCTTCTAACATTTCATATCATTTCCTATTTGTTCTTTTGGGCGGCATTCACGCCAGCTCCGAGTTGCCCAAACGTCCCAGTCACAGTCATCAACCTGTTAATATGCAAGAACACGCTAACCCCAACGTTCGAGTATGTCATCTGATTCCACTGATTAAGATCCCAGAACACCTTGTCACCTAGAGCACAGTATATGGAATATATGTGCCCCAAATCGGCCACAGCTACCGCGATCAAGTACCTCCTGGCAATTTCAGGATGGTTGGTAAAGCAGCAGATGACTGCCATTGCCGCAAGGAGAAGAAAGACATTGCCGAGCTGAAGAGTCAGAGAAAGGGCATTGGCAGTGAAGAGGAGGTTCGAGATAGCAGTGTTGGGGGCTTGCTCGGCATAATATTGTTCAGGCTGGGAAAGGGTGATAAAGTACGCCCAAGTCCTGTACATGTCAGTGAGCACCACCATCCGGCCTTTACAGCAGACAGGGACCGTACAGCGCTGCCGGCTCCAAGATACCGAAAAGAATCAACGGCCAAACAGGAAGGGCAGAGATAGCCATGGATGGTGGTAACGTCTCAGCGCGTGGAGTGGGAATAGGGACGGCAACGTCTATAAGCAGCAGAAGAGAATATGAACAATAAAGCGAATACTCGGTAGGAGGACTGTCTTTATGTTTCTACCTGCCGGAGCTCACCTTGTTTTAGGCGTGCCATTCGCGGTTGTGGCTTGATGTTGGAAGGATCAATGTCAGCAACTTGCGTTGCAATCGGTGTGGCGGGGATGTCGGGATGAGAACGTGTCGGGTAAACTTCGGGGACAACTCTAGGGATTGTTTGTTGACACCTCGACATGGACCGCAGGTTGCCCGATCAACTCACTTCGCCTGCATCTCTTTTCCACCACATTGATTCCGATTGTTTGCTACAGCACACTTTGCACGACCACATATTAGCTAGTGGACACAGGGATAGATTGTGCAGGCGATACCACGGCAGCAATGGCCGCACCTGTCGCCACCGACGGCGACCTCATTAACTTCGACATAATAGAAACCCACAAGGAAAACATCCAATCCCTCCCTGGCGGCCGCTCAGTCAAACAGCTCGCCTCTATACTGTCACCCCTGCCTTCCTCCTCCAGACCAACAGGCGCAAACGCGACTCCGACTTTGGAAGAGACAAAGACACTGAACGACGCGATCAGACAAGAATATGAAATTGAACTCCAGTCAATAGCAGACTCTGACGACCCTCTCGATATTTACGACCGATATGTCAAATGGACGCTAAACGCATACCCATCAGCTCAAGCAACTCCTCAGTCCCAGCTCCTTCCGCTGCTCGAGCGAGCCACCAAGGCTTTTCTTACTTCGTCGCACTACAAAAATGATCCACGCTACCTGAAATTATGGCTGCATTATATCCGCCTGTTTTCGGACACGCCTAGGGAGACTTTCGCGTTTCTCGCTCGACACGGGATTGGCGAAGGGCTGGGCTTGTTCTACGAAGAGTTTGCGGCATGGCTAGAGGCTGCAGGGAGATGGATACAAGCAGACGAGGTTTACAAGCTGGGGACTGAACGGGAGGCCAGACCGACGGAGAGATTAGCGCGAAAATACTCGCAATTCCGGCAGAGGTTCGATGCCAGGCCGCAAGTTGATAATGAGCCCAGCTCCCCTGCGCTGCCGACCGTTCGACCCGCTCTCGCAGCCAAGATTGATCCATTCGCCTCCGCCCACCGCGGTGACGATCCACAGGCTCGTCAGAGGAATGGTTTGAGTGGCAGCTCCGCGTCAACGTCGCGCTCGGGCAAACCCAAGATGGCCATCTTCTCGGATGCTGATAGTGTTCAGCAGCAGCCACTGGCTTCAAATAACACCAAGGGATGGGATACCATTGGATCAATGAAGGAACGCAAGAAGGAAAACACCGTTGAAGCTCGGCCATGGGCCGGGGAGAAATTAAAGGCCGGGGGCAGGGTTGGATCGGTGCCAAAGATGGAGATCTTCAAGGACCCGGTATGATTGACCTTTTTCCGCGTCTAGTCTCGGATAATACGAATCTGAATTTCTGTCGACGACTCAAGATTTCAATCCCATTCTTCTTCCTGACCATAGAGCGACTGACCGATTTTGTTTGACCCTAGGCATCGCGAGCACAGGGACAGTCCAAGCGATCTTCATCAACCCAAGACCCAAAACAACCGGACCAAGTTGTCAATCCACGCACTGGTCGAGCGGAACGGGTCTTCGTAGATCTGGAAGCCATCTATCCCCCTATCGGTGACCAGGAATTCAGTTTCGAAGAACTTCGAGCCATGTTGAGAGGCTGGGCTGAAATTCACTGGAGACCACGCAAAGACGCTACTTCATTGATGCCGGCCGGCGGGAACGCCGCCGCAAAAGCGACATCGAAAATCACCAAGTCCCGGGAACCAGAGGATATCGAGAATCTCACTCACTCGTTCGCCAATAAGATCGATCTGAACGGTGGTGCAAACTCGAGCCTCAGTGTTCACGATGTGTCCACTCAATCTATAGTCGGCATGCCCGAGTCTGATTCTCAGTCGTCAATCAAGCCGCCGAAACAGAAAGAGAAGAAGTTGAAGATCAGAGAAGTCAAGCAAGAGACTCAGACGGTCAAGACTCGACTGGAATCACCCACGGGCAAGAAGTTGAAGCGCAAAAATTCATCGCAGGAGCCAACCATGACCTTCCACTCCAAGGCTGCCACGAATGAGATATACGACATGTTCAACCAGCCGCTCCGTAAACCAGCACTAGCCAGAGAAGAAACTCAGAGTGGTGATGATACAGATTTCACCGAGGGTGAAGTTGATGATGGCTACAGTACTCCGGGTGATGCTGAGAGCACAGAGACTGGACGAGTGTCAGCGCCTGGTAGTGAGTACGGTGACGATACGTTGGCCTCGATCAGAAGGAATCACCCACAGAGTCAGAGCCAGACCGAATGTGTCTCTCCCTGGTCCGACTTCACCACCAGCAAACACGTGCCGCGTCTCGACTCAACACACCTGGCTGGTGTCAAGGACAAAGCACCTTCAGCCAAAAATCAGCGCAAAGTCAAACGTCGAGACAGGTCTGAGGACATGACAGAGAGTATGGACTCGTCCAGCCAAAACCCAACGCAGACTTCTGGTTTAGGGGGGTTTGACACGCAAGCGATTGCTGCCATCGCTGGAGGCAATTTCGACGACCTAGACACCAAAGCCATCGCCATGATGGCCGGTGACGTCGATGAGGGTGCGACAGACGCGGGAGATGTCGACGTTGAGCAAGACGTGACTGTGGATACTTCCGCCAACCAAGGTATACCAGAGGAGGAAGAGGCACAGCAACAGGAGGTACCTGCCAATCACAGTGTCACTGATGATGATGCTCTGGCTACTCCAGTCGAGAACGAATTCCCTGAACACCGAGAGATCCCACATAAACCTCGATTCATCCCCATCCCCCCTGTCGACTATGAGCCGACCCCAAATCGACCTTATCGTGACCCATCAATGCTGGCACAGAACAAGATGCCATTCATGACACCCATCGCAGAGCGAACTGAATCCTCATTTGCTCCTTCGACTATCTTCAACGCTCCCGGATATTTTGACTCCAAGACCCCTAGCAGGTCCCAGTATAAGAGCCCATCGAAAATCGGTGTTGAGGATCTTTTCCTAGGCAGCCCACACCAGCAAGTTGCGACTCCAACATCTGCTTCTCTGGCGGCGAAGAGGAAATATGGTGCGAGCGAGGATGAGGTGATTACGCCCTCGCCGCAGAAGAAAGATCCCAGCAAGACGACAGATCTGAACTCCTTCCCTGTCGCTGCCTCAAACACAGCGGAAGACGCTTTGAAGATTTCTGCTCTGCCACCTAAGCCGGTTGTTAGATCGCCCTTGACAACGGTCCGTAAAGGTCCGATTATCCCGGACCTGCAATGCAATCCGTGTGACGACGCTGTTCGACAGCAGATCCTCAGTTCGGTCTTTCCACCCCTATCCACACAAAGGGGATACCACGATCATTCGACTATCACTTTTGGGCACTATCCTGCGTTGAAGTCTTTTGCGGAAAAGCAGGCAAAGACAAAAGCTAAATCCAGTCCGAGAAAGAGTCAGAACGATAAAACCCCCAGTAAAGCGGTCCCTCCAGTCCTCAAATTTGGTGACACAACTCGAGTCTATGTGGTCAAGCGAGAACTGGGTGAAGGAGCATTTGCGCCGGTGTATCTGGTCGACAGTCACGACCCAGCCGAGAATGAAGGGGCAGACGAGAACAAAGAGAACAAGAGCCCACCGTCATGCCACCTTGCTCCGGCCCGCCAACCACTGGAAGCTCTCAAGACTGAATCTCCTCCAGATACATTAGTCTGGGAATTCCACATTGTTCGTCTGGTCAGACAGCGTCTCGGCTCCGCCTCGCGAAGCATGCAGTCCATCATCCTCGCTCACGAATGCCATCTCTACCACGACGAAGCATACCTCGTCCTCTCATACAGTCCGCAAGGTACGTTGCTCGACTTGGTCAACATGGCGCGGACCGAGAACGTCAAAGCCGGCAAGCCGGCCGAGGGTTTGGACGAAGTATTGGCAATGTGGTTCAGTGTCGAGCTTCTGCGGACTTTGGAGGACCTTCATCGCGTGGGCATCATCCACGGCGATTTGAAGGCCGACAACTGCCTTGTCCGCTTTGATACCGCGCTAGACGTCACGGCACCATTCGATCCGGAGGGAAATCACGGGTGGCAGTCTCGGGGCCTGAAGCTGATTGACTTCGGCCGCGGAATCGATACGCGCATGTTCAAGCCCAACGCACAGTTCATCGCCGACTGGCCGTCTTGTCCTCAGGACTGTACGGAAATCCGCGAATGTCGCCCTTGGAAGTGGCAGATTGACTATCACGGGGCTGCTGGCGTGATCCACTCGTTGCTGTTTGGAAAATACATTGAGACGGTCCCAGCGGGAGGCAACACGCTGGCAGGACCAGGACAAAAGAAGGAATGCAAATTGAAGGAGAACTTCAAGCGATACTGGGAGAAGGATATTTGGGGAGATGTGTTTGCGGCCCTTCTGAATCCAGGCTGTGTTGCCGATGGGGAGGAGATGCCAATTCAGGGCAATTTGAGGAGAGTGAGGACGACCATGGAGAAGTGGCTTTTGGAAGAGGGAGAACGAGGCGGACGGGATTTGAGGGCAAGTTTGAGACGGATGGAACGGTTGGTATGCGCAAAGTAGGGGATCAGAGAGGTGTTGTCGCGTTTAGTTGTTGGATACCATGGCGCGACTGGGAGATTATTGGAAGACCACGACCAAGCGAGGCGTTGGGGGGCTTGTTTATTGGATACACGGAACATTCATGCAGAGTTCGACACGTGGGATCTCTTGGACAGTCACGAACGGGGGGTTATTTCTCGAGAGACATGGGTTTCGGATGGCGCATGGTACAGAGATCAATATCTATAGCTGCTGAATGCGCAGGCAGCGACAATGATACAGTCTCAGAACTCAGTCCACATACCAACGTGAATAAACACCGAAACCTCCTTCGAATTAGCTTTCCGATCGAAGCGCCACCACGCGAGATGCGGAGGCATTGCCGGGGCCTGGCCACTTGCCCCTCTCATGGTCGGTGGGTATGTCGAAGAGCCACGGAGGAGAGGAGAGAGCATGAGGAGATCAACCCCCGAGTTCAAGATTGGGACTTTCATCGACCCCTTGAGTCGTGTGTCAGTACCATGTTCTTGTAAGGCCATGGTTCTTGGGATCCTGGACTGTTGACATCACCTTACTCTCAAAAGTCTCCGCCCGTGGAGCCGAGAAAAGTCGTTTGACAATCGCATTATTAAAATCGCCCATTGCCATCTTCTCCTGTGTTCATTGGCATTCCAACGCCGAGTCCATTCACCACGGCGGCGACACTCTGGGTATACCATCGTCGCATGATGCAGCAGCAGCATCAAGTGTGCTGACATTGAGCCAACAAGCGGACCGGTCGCCTTCTCATCTCTCCCTCCCTCTTAAAACATATTCACGCCTACGCAGACCACACGCACAGTCCCTTCCGCACGGATATATCCGTGCCCTCCTCGCTCTCGGCAGATTTGTAAAGAGAAAAGGACGACCGCTGCGAGCGACGCACTGGACGATATTTATCACCATCAGTCTCGAGTCGAACCTCCCTTTCTCCCCGGGGCTCTCAAACCTCCTTGATCCCACTTCCATTCCCACTCCGCAGATTCCCGCGGAATTCCTTCGCCCTCCTTCGTTCCGTCCCCGTATTTGCGATCGGGCAACTTTCGAGATCTCGTGCCGCAGGGAGACTGCGCATCACCGACGGCCGATAACGGCGAACAGGCCAAGAACAACCAAACTCCTGCAAACACCACATCTTAAGTTATTAAAACATAAATCTTCACATTAAAGATGGGCGACGCCGGTCCTCTGACGCCGGACCCGCTCCTCCTTGAACGTAGCGCCGCCCTTGACGGGCAGATTGAAACAGAGGGAGCGTCTCCCCTAAGGGAGGTGAAGGTGCTTGTTACCGGGTTCGGTGTAAGTTCTTCTCCAGGCCTCGGGTTTTGAATTTGTTCTCGATACTGGTGTCGCTCCGCGATGTATTTGGGAGGCGGCGAACGGCAGGAAGATATCCCGAACCCCAGTTGAACAGGGGCAGGACCGTGACAGGCGTCAAACGGCTTGATCTATTTCTCCGGCTGCTGTGGAAGTATGACCGTGCGACATGACTATGTGGTCTTGCGTCTTGACGCGGCGGAGCCTCTAGGGAGGATATCCGCGGACTCGATTCTCTTGCCCACCTCCCCCAACACATGTCGTCTATCTCACCTTGATTGGGACCATGCTAATATTCACCCCCCCTCTCTCTAGCCGTTTAAATCTTTCCTCATAAATCCCTCCTGGTTGATCGCCTCGGCGCTGCCCGAGGAGCTTTATCCCTCCCCATCGACCAACGCTCCGCAGAAATCACCCGACTACAAAATCACCTTGATCGTCTACCCCTCGGCCATCCGCGTCTCCTACTCCACCGTCTCCACCACCGTACCCACCCTCATCTCGACCCACAATCCCGATTTCATCTTGCACATCGGCATGGCGGGCGGCCGCGACTGCTACTCCCTCGAAACCCGCGGGCACAGGGACAACTACCGGATAAAGGACGTGGACGACTGCGACGGCTTCACATGGGGGGAGAATCGGTGGAAAACGGAAGGGGTGCCCGAAGTGCTGTATGTCGGATGGGATGATGTCGACGTGCTTGCTCGTTGGGAGGAAGGTGTACAGACTGGACTGAGGGAGCGGGGGTTCTTGGGGAGAGGGGAGATGGAGAGGGCGTTGACAGAAGATGGAAAGAGAGATAGCGAAGCCGAGGCGCCGGCCACAAGAGCCGTACCCCTCATGCCCATCGGACGAGGGACCATCCCCCTGAACCTGATGTGGGGGACGAGCAATGTGCCTATATCATCGACCAAGGCGGATGAGAACAGAAGAAAAGCCGTGGTCAAGTTGTCCTGCGACGCCGGACGGTTTTTGTGCGAGTATGCCCTGTTTGAGAGCTTGAGCCGCCGATGGTTGGAGTCTCGGAGACGGAGTGATGGCGATGACAACGGAGGAATCCAAAAAGCGGCACAACCGAAGGAAGTCGAGTCATCGCTATCGGGGTCACCCGATGTGAACACCTCAGCCTCGTCCAATTTTAGCGCCTCTCAGTCCCATACAGACCAGGCGCCAGACCGTCTTGGCAAAGTGGCTTTCCTGCACGTGCCGGGCTGGACGGGCGTGGAAGACATCAACCGCGGCGTCATGGTTGCTGAAGAGGCGATTCGCGCGCTGGTGGGAAGTTGGGAGGACGGCTACAGGAGGAAAGGGATTGGCGCGAGGATGGAAATCCAGGCGTATACCAAGCAGCATTCGGAGGAAGCCGGCAGGGTGGCGTCACCGTGGAGAGCGTGAGGGAGAGGGGGAGGACCGCACTTACCTGAGAGGTTTGAGGTTTGTTCCTACCTAGGTGGGAGACTGCGTAAGAAGAGAAGGGAGGGGGGTTGGTTATGGAATGGGTCACGAAACACCAGCAGGATGATAGACAGACCGCGCACATGGCCGGGGAATGATGACTGTATATGGAACGATGGAGGATGCCGTAATAATGATACTGTAGGACATTCTAGATGGCTGTCTCATACCACCCCATACGAAGAAGCTCAAACTTCATCAGCTGGAGCTGGTTAGTTTGCTCTGTTTGATGGGACATGGGCTCTCTCTTTGCTATTACTCACTTACATCACTCCTCGTTGTGGAACGAATATGTCTTTCCGTCGATGGGACATGATATCCAGCTCAAAGGCTTTAGGGCTGATGGCAAACGGGGCTCTAAGATTCAGCTGAAACGGAGGACCAAAAGGACCCTGAGGGTCCAGGATCCGTTCCCAAATGGCTGCAACGACATTCGTAATGACAATGGAGATGGGCTGGTCGCTCGATTCAATTCGATTTGATTTCCATCTCCAAGAGTCCGGGTCCGACAAGGTTTGAAAAGGATCAGGGAATGAGGTATTGGCGCCATGAAGGCTTACCAGTTGGTTCCAACCCGGGACTCCGGTACTATGTTTGACGTCGTCATCTAGCAATAACGAGAGGCCTTTTTTTTGTTCCGTGTAACCCACCCACTCACCCGGTCGGATCTTTAACCTGTCAACGTTGGGCCAAGGCAAGGGATGGATGGTTTTGACAATGGCTGGTCCCGACGTCTGTTGAGAAGTAAGGGCAAAGAGAAACATGCCGAAACAAAGGGGATTGTTTCCTTGTCTTAGGATCGCCGACGGAGGATACTCCGTACTCGACCCAGATGCGCACAGGTGCTGAACGGGAATGTTTGTTTGTTTGGAGGGGGACCACCAGCACCAGGGGGTTTTCAACAGTAAACGGCCATGTATTGGTGTTGATAGTTTGTGATGCAGGGTCACGGGATGGGATTGAGATCAACGTCAGCAGCTGGGTGAGGATGAGAGAGGTACAGAGGTATGGAGTGATCCTGACGACCCAAGCCATTGAGCTTGATGGACAGACCGTGAGCGGAATCGAAGAAATGGTCGGCGGTGGAAAGACGGACTCGGAGTCTGGCATTAGCGTTTTCGCAGTGGCTCACAGTGGCTCGCAGTGGCGTCAGCGCCATAAGGCAGACACAGATGTTGATTGGCAGTCCATGGACCACTCAAACTCGGCTCGCGTATTTAGCGCATTTAGCGTGTTTAGTGTTGAGAACGCGTCGATCTCGCGTCTCTCGCGGGAGACTCGACGCGTCCATGGCAGACGGATGGGGGCGAACAGCTCCAGGGCACACGACCATCATGGAACACTACGGAACATGACTGAGCAGCACTTTCAATGCCTACGAGTATGACGAGGGTGGAGGAAAAGCCACATGATGATCGAGGGGGAATGGCCAAGTGGGAAACCGTGCACATGTGGTGTTGGGATCCAAGACACACGAGTCTGTGCTCTGCAGCATGATGGAGAAATGATGGAGAAATGGCTGCGACTTGGGCATAACCGAGCAAAGTGAAGCGAGCACTCACAATGAGAAAAGCGCAAAGGAGTGGTGAATATCCCTCCTCTTTCTGCAGTGGGAGGATGGAGAGTCGTTGCCAGAGAGTGGACTACCGTTGCTGCTACTGCATGCGCTCCTCCTGATGCTCTCTTTACAAGATTTCCACGTAAAGTGTCTCTGTCCTGCGTCCCTAGTGGCTCCGTAGAATGGAATAATAAGATGAATATTGCATCCTCTCTCCTATCACCTTGTTCGTCTTCTTTTATTTTCATTCCCCCCTCCCCTTTTCTCTCATAATTCTTGTTCTTTTCTGGGCGAGCTTTTTGGGGGGTTTGCAACCTTTGGGCCGACTGAGGGCTTGGGGCGTGCACGTGCCTCTCTCTCCCGCGTCTCTCGTTGGGCACCTCCCCCATCTGGTTCTCTCCACTGCGCAGTGCCCACCGCCTGAGATCTCGCCAGGCCTTGCTGGTCTTGTTGGGCGTGTTCCCGGGGACCGAGCCCAGAACTGGACACCTAACGGAACCAGAACCAGCTGGGAAGCCCCCCAAACGAGACAAGAGCTTGTCCCTTGTCCGACTCGTCCTTCTCCTTCCCTCCCTCGCTCCCTTCCCAGGTTCAAGTTCTCCCAAGTTCCCACTCATCTCCTCCCATCTCGCTCTCCTCTCGCAGTCTCCGTCTCTAGAAAAGTTACCCGCCCACTTCGACTTCCAACATTCCAATCCTCCTTCCCACATCCCATATCGCCCATCACATCACGTCAACAGTGTAAACAACATCCCCCCTCTGTCTGGCCGGCGACAAACATCCTCTCACTTTCTACGACATTCGGCTTCAACACGTCCATCACTTCATATCTGCACCCTCACCCTGGTCTCATCAACCTCACCCCCCGGTCTCGCCAATTTCTCCTACCGCGTTTTCCCAGCCACCATCATTTTCCCAGCTTCAACCACTATTACTGCTTCGTCCCCGTGCGACCACGTTTTCCCACTGCGAAAGTCTGCGCGTCCAGCACAGCACCACCACTATCCCGAGTCGCTCGTCCTTCGTTCATACTTCGCTGTACATTTCTTGTTCATTCAACTTGCATACGATTCAGCCTACAGCCGCCGTGGCGCCTTCAGATCGACCCTCGTCCGCGTGACCGACCGCATAACCGCATAGCCGTCCCAACGCGCGTACACAGCATGAACCCTTGAAAAGGAACAGCACTCGAAATCCTTGACCGGGCTGCATCGTTCGGCTCTCTGCGCCTGCTTGTATATATCGCGCCGAACATCAGATTGCAGAATTCAGCCTGCGCACATCCCTCATACAAACCCATGGCCGACCGCGAACCGTCTCCTACGCTATTGTCCTCGTCCGCACAGCGCAAACCACACATGTCCATAACCCTTCCTCGGAACTTCGCGCCTTTGAGCCTCGATGGCGGCGAGGACCCCAAGACTCCAGATCAGACATTCGCGGAGCTGAAATTACCTCCGCCGCCCCATCATTCCACTTGTCGTTTGCGCCGGTCGCGAATTCGAATGGACAACTTCCAGGCGCGTAACAACGCTCTGCCGGCAACGCTGTTTGCTTCCGACATTTCCATCCCGTCTAGTGCTCGTTCGGTACAACAAGATGCTGGATTTCCAGACGCCGACTTTGCTCTACCGTCGATCGAATTACACCATCACCTGGCCAGACCGGTCTACACGCACAGCATCGCGGACCCCTCTCCCAGCGAGAGGCTGAAGCTGTCGGCGCTCAGGGACTCACAACTTCCGCGCACCCCAATTGCCCAGACCAAGGTCCTTCTGACAGAGTACAAGAGCAGCGCTTGGGACATGCACCGGTCTGCCTCAGCATGCTCGATCCGTTCGGATTCATCTTTCTCATCCTCCGAGGGCACGTTCACCACTCGACCAACCTCGTTCGACGGCAGCGCCACGAGTCCTGAGAACGAGACAAACGATCCATTCTCGCCAACAAAGGTCAACATAATCCCTGACACGCCCTCGAGGAAGAAGAACAAGAAACTCAAGGTCAACACCATGCTGTCCAAGGTTAATGTTCAGTGGAGCATCGAAATGGACAACCATCTCTTCAACGTCTATCAGATGTATCTGGCGGATCCTACTGTGACCCCATTCAAGACAGTCCCCGGCAGCATCCCTCCCACCGGTGTCTGTCATCGTGTAGCTCGGAGAGCCAAGGAGACATGGCCCAGAGCTTCAAGGGTGACCAAACCGCTCATTCGACGATACAAGATGCGAAATGTCATTGAGACTCGAAACTTTGTCAGGGACAAGACGCCTGAACCGAATGACTTTCTCCGAACCGACCACAATGATGCACGGAGTCCTTGGCCTTCCGAGTCGGCCACGAGAAAGCGACTCAAACAATTGTGTAAAGAGAAGTTCACCATCACGGCCCATTATCAGCGATTGCGCGAATCCAGAAGCCCATCGCCTTTTCACGAACAGTTTCCTCGTCGGCCATCGTCTCGACTGGCCCGGTCGACTTCTCATCAAGACCCGCAAGCGTCAACTACCTATGCCACGCGAGAACTCGGCATCTCGCTCGTTGCGAGTGGTGCAACTGCCCCTCTGGCCCAGCTGGTAACGGGTGATTCGCCTCCAACACAGTTGATGTCGGACGACTGGTTCAATACCCCCGTCAACGCTTCCTCTTCCGACGCCATGTCCATCTCCACTCCTGCAGGTCTAGGCATCGAGGCAGAGCCTGACAAGCTGCAAGTTGCAAGCAATATTCCGCGCTTGGCTTCGCCGTTCAATTACAGTACTTGGAATGGATCAAGCAACTCGAACAGTCAGCATCGGCGCCATATAAGCCACAATCACTTCGAGACCGTTCACGCTACCGGAACACGTTTGCTCTCCCCATTCAAGCTTGAGCCGGAAAGCTCTCTCAACGTCAACAAGCGTCGTGCTCAGCATAACCTGGAGGACGAGCTGAGCCCTAGCGGAAGCAATATTGAGAAACTCAATCTCGACCTCAACAGTCTCCCTACGCCGGCTGTGTTTGAGCCAGAGCGTCTGGTTCGACCGGAGCTGGTGTTTACCGGAGCAGGAGACCTCAACCAGCGGAGAATTCGAGTTCGAAATCGTGGTGCCACTTTGGGCGCGATGAACAATCGAGAACACGTCGAGCGACTCTTCACGCCTCCGACCTCTCAGGTCCCGGGCGCTGATGGTATTTCCCCAGTCCCGCCATTGCCAGCCTCGCTGACTGCTTTGGCAAACCCCAATGCTCGGACGACAAACGCGAGTGACCTTGCTCCGCCCGAGCCAGATTCAAGTCAGAAGCGACTAGGAAGCCCTTTTGAACTTGACCCTAACAAGCGAAGCTACCGCTCCAAGAATCCTCGACACGTGCCGAGCTTGAGTGACCCTTTCATTAATACAAGTGCATTTGCGACGACACCAAATCATGGGCACAATGGGTTGAGCATCGGAGAACGGCTAGCGATGTTTAATACCCTTCATCCACCTCATTTTCTGCGACAGATGTCGGCTTCCCGATCAAGGGATGATCCGTTTACTTGACGGACAAGTGGGGTTTCCAGTAAACTTTACTGTTTTTTGTTGAACAACGATCACGATTTGCCAAAGGAGCACAAGTTTTGTGGCCCGCAGGTGCGATATACATTGGTCCAGGTTCTCGGCCACGGCGTTGACGGTTCAGGTTCCATGCGAATCATATATGAAAATCTGTAGAGAAGATGGGCGAGCTACGGGCGAGACCTGAATGAGAGAGCATTGCGCGGCATTTTTGGTTGATCAACACAGCGATTTGCATGACCAGTAAGATGGGAGAGAAAAGCAATGTGCCCTTGGACGTTTCATTAGGGCCAGCACAAGATCAACAGGCTTGATGATGGCAGCGTTTGAAGATAGCGATTGAACCTTGCAGAACAGCGGACGGGGAGCATTGATCTGTCTGATGACGACTCCGAAAGGGTTCATGATGTGTCAAGATGGTCCTATTGAGTGGTATTCGGCACCTGCACACAGATGAGACGGATTTGAGGGAGACCGGGACGGCCTCACCAGCAGGTGGTGGATGGATCGTTTCCCTGTTGGAAAGGTTGGCCCCGGTTTCTCTGATTATGAGATTATGAAATTTGACCTAAGAGCGGGAATAAAGAATGGAGAATGAGCATCACCTGTCAACACCCTTGGTCCCTCGCACTGCTCGGTGATCTATCCCCCGTCGCACTGTCGTGTTCGCTGGGCCTCCGCCTGCAATACAGCCTCGTGCAGCCTTGGCTCTGCCACCAAAAGGGTAAAACCTGTGAGAAACTCCGGCCCCCGCGCTAGTAATTACGGTGTATGAAATTGATAGCGCAGCATCGTTTATTAGACCTGTCCTGTAAGCGATTTGTGGGAAGGTCTGGCTTAGTCCCTTCTTTCGCGGTTAGAGGTTGTTGCATATCCTGCCCCGCTGCCTGCATGGGCACGGCTGCTTTATCTGCTTGATTCGCCCAAGACGATGACTAACAAGTGTGCAAAAAGCGGTACCAACGGTCGCTGTCGTGACGCCCCAAAAGCTTCTCTGGGAGGTTAGATTGGTTGACTTGGAGGCCAGGTCGGCGATCTGACGTTAAATACAAGAAAAAGGACCAGAGTGGCGTTGAAAACCTCCTTTGTCCTTCCTCCAACGTATCAGGCCCCAAAGCACCGTTACGAGGGCCGAAGAGTCGATTGACACAATGGCGACGACGACTTCAAAGCGTGTGCTCTTTATGAGTACCAAGACGCCCAGCAATTTTCAAGGGACACGAGATCGCCAAGAGGTACGCACGTTGGCGTTGCGTGCGGCGTCCTTTGCCCGGCCAAACAGAAGAAAGAAGAACAGAAGAACTGCGTGTGACGAAGTCGAATCAGCCTCAGATCACGCTGGACAGAGATGTGCCGACCAACTATGGAGCGATTCCACCCCTCCGTCCATCATTCCTCTCGACCCCCATAGTGTCGTTGGGAATGGAAAGTCCGATCCATTTGACTCGATGCCTGTCCCTGTCACTGCCGACAGCCACGACATTCTGACCTACACCCGGTCGTTTACGTATGCAATTAATTGGCCCGACGAACTCGCCGCGTGCCGGGAGGGAGGTAGTCTGTACCTGGCCCACCAGGTCTTGTATAGAAAGTACTTCGAACATGCGGCTCCTCTGAACGGCTTGCTGTCGTACGTCTACAACCTGATGGCCATCGCGCAGCCGGAGAAGGCAGATGTTCACCGGCAAAGATCCTTGCAATATTCTGTGAGGTGCTTCAAGTGCCTCCGGGGTCTGATCGACAACCTGGACTACTCGTACGGCCAACTTCTTCTCATCTTGCAGACGATCTGGCCGCTGGCGAGCGCGGAATATTCAGAGTCTGTTCGGACAGGAGATGACAGCTGCTTCCAACACCGATGTGCGCTAAAGAGGTTGATTCAACTTCTGGGAGGTCTCAACAGGCTGCCCTTAGTCTACCGAGAATTGTTTGTGCATTTCTTTGCCAAAATTGCCGTCGTAACAGGTACGTGCACGGAAATCGACCCCTCGTCATGGGACCCTGGACCGTGGAATGCTCAATCCATGAACTCGACACCTCGACAAATCGACGGGATTCAAAGTCCGTTATCCCGGCAGACTGATATCCTTGGTAGGACTTTGTCAAATATCTTGGCTGGACTGAGAGAGTTGGTTGCTGTCGAAGAGGTGAAAAGGCAGGGGACCTGGTCCGACGAAGATCACCTCAGTCCGATATTCCGATGGTCGTTTCTCCGAAGGATTGCCCTGAAAATGCGCCTGTGGAATCTTTGGCACAGCTCAGTGGATCAGCTCAACACACAGCCTTCGCCAAACACGCCGGGCTGCTCGCTGGACTCGTCGCTGTGCCTTGCGGCCCAACTTTTCATTTATCTCAGCCTTGAGGCCCATCCCATCAAGCAGCCGTGGTTCGCAATACCAACACAGCATTCCGAGATGTGGGAACGGATCAAAGCCATGGACACGGTGCTCTTGCAGCGGGTCAAGGACCTCGATCTGGCAACGACAATAGAAGATCCATTATTAGATGCGCTAGCCAATAACGACTCGACCGCCCAGGCACAGGCGCAGGATCTTCTCTGGATCGTTGCCATTGGTGCATGCTTCGAGGAGGAGGTGAGGAAGCAGCAAGGACGAAACCAGATCTCGGATTTAACGGTGATGCCAGAAGTTGTCGCTGCCGCCCGAGCACAAGGACAGGAACCAGAGAATCTCAGGATGGGTAACGCCGCGAGAACGGCACCACCGACGGAATGGTTCTCCATGCGCTTTGGGATACTGGCAAGAAGGCTAGGATATCCGAGCTTCGAGTATGTGCGAGGATTGTTCAAAAGGGAGTATGTCTATGATGGAATGATCATGGATGAGACGTTGGAGAGACTGTTTGATATGGAATTGTAGTCCTTTCTTTGTTCCGGAAAGCATGCATTATCCCAGTTGAAGATAGTAGTCATGGTGCTGGTATATAAGCGGGGCTCTATGTACTGCACAAGTAATGGCTCACGAGGCTGACGAGGCTTCCCCAGACAGAGCACGGGCTGTACTCGGTAGGTGCCCACTTGACGCGGCTCGCTAGTTAAAGCTGCGGGACTCGGGCCCTAGGTACAGTAAGCCGGGTAAGCCAGGTAAGCCAGGTGAACGATTGGGGGTGATCTCTCAAAGCCTCGCTAGCTGGCGGCATGACCCATTAGCTCCCTCTTAGCAACCATTGGCATTCAATTTAGCACTCTGGGATGCCCAATAGTGGGCTACTGGTTGATCTTCGGGAGCCAGATGCGGCCTGTGCGTCAAATGCCATCATCTCCATTCAGGTTGTCAACCCGTGTCGCCGTCCGTCGCTTTCTTTCGAGTCGACGTGACACCGCGATTTACATACTTGCTTGGTCTCATCGCGTCTGCATTGAGCACTCAGCCTTGTAAGGAGACACCGTGATCTCAGGCTTTTACTGCTCTCAGAATCTCTGTTGCTACAGTGTTGTTTGGGTCGTTTGTATATCTTAGGAGACAGCGCGACCGTTTGTTGCTGTGGTGAGTTGGTGTGACAGCCGGACTCGTGTGCTTTACTGACATCGCGGCATATTAGTCAGTCTGCCTGAAGTTTTATAGACCTCCACTCACCTTAGCTCCATTGAGTGCAAAATGGTGTCGCCTGCGAGACGCGTGCTCGGTGACAGAGACCCCAACGCGCTCTTGCATCAGCAACCCTCAAAGGTGTCAAACAGAGCCTTGCCACCCGCCAGTCCTGTCGCGCAACGAAGCTCTGCAAAGCGTCCTCTTCCCTTGGAGCACTCCCCATCAGTTAGTCCTCGCGTTGGCCAGAAACGGAAGATTGGAGCGGTACACGATCAAGAACAAGCAGGGTCCCAAGATACAGTGGTTACGGCCGCCCCTCTGTCGCCAACCACGAAGCTACTGAGCGACACACGGTCTGAAAATGAAGACGTGCCAATCTCGATGGCCCAGAGCAGGTCGACACTGGACACTCTCCTTACCTCTTTCCGTGCATCACAGGAAGAATCGTCTCAAATGGAGAGCGAATTCCACATCCACGACGAGCCGAGCCAGCAGACCTTGGATAAGATGGTATGTTAGGCTCAATGGCACAAGGTGTCGTTTCTAAGTAAAAGATGTAGCACGCCGTCACATTCACTCAAAGTACACCTCAACTTGTCCCACCTCTGCGCCCGAACCTGGCCAAAGAAGCCTCTCAGATCAGCTTAAGCATGTCCAGCCTGATCGACTTCGACAACAACCGCTCGTCGGAAGATGAAGACATGCAAATGATAGAAGAGCCCGAAACGGCCAAGGACCAAAAGCCCAAGACGGAGAAGGACGCCAGGAAGAAGATGATGCTCGAGGTATATGGACCGTTTGTCCTTGTAACTCCTTGGTCTAACTTTGGTTTAGAAAGCTGAAACGCTGCGGACTCGACTACAGCTCGCCCTCTACAAAATTCAAACCAACCAGATTACAAGACCATTCGCGCGTCTTCAAGTTCCCAAAGTCACATCTCCCCCTCCGCAGCTCACTAGGTCATCTTCGTCCTCAAGATCTTCGTCGACTGTGGGACCGAGCCCTGGACCAGAGAACGCAGCCGCGCAAGAGACACGAGTTGCCATGGCCCGAGCTAGCGCGACCATGGGTCCCAGACCGACTGTTAAGTGTCTCTCAAGCTTGCCAATGCCAGAGATAATCCCAACAGCCTTCTCCGCGAGATGGAATCATGAAGTCGAGCCACAGCAAGAGAGTCAGAGCCGCGAGGTGCACCCGCTGCCCAAGATCGCCAGCAGTCCTCCTGTCTTGCAGGCAGACTACTCGGCGGGACACTTGACCGTGAGAGCGACCCATCAAGACACCGAGCCTAGCACGCCCCTGCAGCTGTCCAGACCGGCGCCTAGTGGACACGGAGATGATGTTGAAGGGGACTCTGACCCCCGACGGAAGCAACTCCGAGGCGTCGGTCTCACTAGCAGTGTGATCAAGGGAGAAGCTGCAAACAGCCTGCTCGAGCTTGTTCGAGGCGTACGATCCGGAGGCATCGGGATGTGCGGAGTTTGACAATTGTGCTCGACATGTGCAATTTATTCCCGACATGTTGCTCTCGATTTGTGGCCAGCAAGTCATGGTGTCCAGGGTCTCTCAGCACTCAAGAGATCTATGTTATGGAATTCGAGTCACTTTCTTTATTAGACATTGATCTATCGCAATCACCGTACGATGAAGGAGTGGCAATCCCACACTGGGGCATGAGATATGGCCCGTGACCTGGCCTTTGAAACCGACAAGTAATCTTTGCAATCGAGCCAGTTTGTTTGATTCACTGCTGTCTTTGTTTCAAGCCTCTGCTTCACTCCCCTACGCGACCTATTCCAAGTTGTGACTCAGCGACCAGTGTTTGTTTGTCACAGATGCCGCAACCCGCGTCAAGGTTTTCTCTCTCTTTGTTCATGGGGAGGAAAAGGAGAAAGAGACAACCTCTGGGGCCAGCCACGTTACATCTCGAGAATACTCAACAGGTTGGTTCCTCTGACACAGACCAGCCAGCAAATCTTTCAGATTCTCTCGCCATTAGCCACACGTCTACGTATTTTCCGAAAATCCACGACCGCCGACATCTTGGATACAAAGAACCCATGGCGCAGTCCACAAGCCAACCGTCGCCAGCCCCCAACGGCGTCACGGAGCACAACTACAAGACCGACCCGTGCCGCAAAGTCGAAGTCGACCAGTCCGCCGCTTCCTCAGACCATCTTGGAATGTCAACATTCGGACCTACTGCTCCCGCCCCCCGAACCGGTAACGCCCAGGTGTTTTTCCACTTGGGCCACACGGGCCTCGAGGTCGTGCCCAAGCCGTTCCCGGTGTGCATCTCGCCCGGCAAGGGCGTCATTGTCAGAGAAGGCCATTTGCACGGGCCGTGGACGTGTGTTCGACAGCCGTATCACAGCGACATCGATCGCTTCTGCCATGAGGACAACGACAGCGACAAAATACCACGAACAGTCACATTCCCCGCTGAACCCATCGCCGGTATGCCCGAGCACAAGATCCGGATCGTGGGCTCGCGGGTGATCGAGTTCTCAGTGCTCGAAGCCGCAGTGGAGCCAGCTCGCTTCGTGCGACTCCAAGTGAAGGCCCTGATCGCCGCGGCAAACGACGAGTTCTGTCCCACGGGTGACACCGTTGGCGTGCCTATTTGGATCGGCGTCGACGAGGGCAGCCCCGAGAATATCTTTCGCGCGGTGCATGGGACACACGGGGACGCGGCTTGGGAGGTCAGGTGTCATGGCGGAGCTGTTGTGAGGTTCTAGCCTTGCTGTATTGCATTGGGCGTGGCTGATATCTGTCTCCTTGTCTATCTTCGCCTTCGTCACAGAGTCGGGACCTTGCTTGCTCACTTACATACTTAAATCTCCACTTGCCGTGCTAGCTAGCTCCAAGATCAACAAGCTCACAAGGTCGCCTGGACATGAGCGATGAAGAAAACCCCTCCGGCATCAAGGAGCTTTCATGCATGTCATAGTGTCCAAGCGGTATTTCCCTTTTTCAACTTGGTTGGATCCTAATGCCTCGGGCTCTGCACTGGCATGAGTATGAATGGACTGACACCGACACCGACTAATCCCGTCCCTACCAATATCTTTGGGTGACCTTTGCTGACACCCTGAAGTGCTGAAACCTGTGGAGGGACGCGATCGAAAGCGAGCGTGTTCGTTTGTTTGACGGGGACTGTTGATTCACTTATGTATGACTGACTCTTAATGAGAGGACGACAATGAATCATTGGTGGCCATGATCGTGACCGTGACCGTGACTATGACTTCAACGACCACCACATACCCTATCAGAAACAGCAACGCAGGGTCGTTTGCAATGCAACGCAGACCAACCCAAGCCAGACCAGCGCAATCAGAAGGGCGTCGCAAACTTTAAACATGTAAACGAGAGGGAGAGAAGAGGAGGAAAGAAATGGATCAGCCATAAATCTCGTTCAGTCAAGAGGAAAGAAAACTGCTAGGGCCTCTTCGCCTTCATTTTCGTCTTCGTCTATGTTTGCTCGGTACTGTCTAATTACCTGTCCAACCCACACAACCAACCCTGTTCGGAGTGTATAGCATTTCACAGGGCCGGAAAAGCCAAACGAGACTGTACTTCCTCATTTCTATATAGATCTTCTCTTCTGCGACTCCTTCTCCTTCTTCTCCTGTTTCTATCCCTTGCAATCTACGGCTGGGACAAGAAAGGACAGCGCAGACCTAACTCCAAAGCAAAAACAAAATACCGAACTGCACTACATGCCATACAGGGCACCTTATCATACTTTGCAAGCAATGGTCCGGCCCTCATTCTTCCACGTCGACCACGCCCGGAGGGATATCGAAGCCCTGACGGTCGCGGTGCACGAGCCGGTGCGGGATAACGGCGAAGGAACCTGTATCAAGTCCGGGTGGCTCAGTTTGCCCGAACCCGAGCGGGAGCGGGAGACAGCGTCTGAGTCTGAGACTGAGGACGGCAAGGGTGAGGGTGAGGGTGAGGGCGAGGGCGAAGGCGAAGGTAATTGCGCAGCCAAAGATACCAGCACCGCCGCCGACTTCCCCGTATTCTTGTCCGCAGGCGAAGGAGTCGTCATCCACTACGACCTGTGGGCATAATCCAGCTCCAGCTCCAGATCGGCCATCTATGCGTGGAAGGACGGTAAGACAGGCAAGTCGAGCGTGGCGATGCCGAGCGCGCAGAACGCGGCATACGAGCTCGACATCGTCGGCGGCACGATTTTTTCCTTCGAGCTCAAGGAGTGGCACAGCTGGGGCTTCGTCCGGCTCAATGTAAAGTGCCTGGTCACCACCTCGGAGCTACCTGCGATCCGGCCCAACTACTCCCATACCCACGCCCACCACCATCACACCCGGCCACTGATGTGGATCGGCGTCGGCACCGATACCCCTGCCTCCTCCACGGGGAAGGGCCCCAGTCTGGTCCAGCTCGCCTACCGCGTTGGCGGGATGCATCAGGGTTCGAAGCCCGCGTATTGGGTCCACAAGGACGATGATGGCGTGGAGATGATCTGATGGCAACGACGATCGGAGGGTTGGGTTCCTTGATGTAAATTATGCTCCGTTCGACGACGAGGTGCCGGAGGATTTGGCCTGAGCGCGTAATTGTAAGGAGCGAAAGGCAGAAGGAGTTTTACGCCGCGAATGGAACATCTGGGTTGGGTTTAACTAGAATATCACTGCCGACGATGGACGACTTTCGAACCTGTGTCTTTCAAGCGTGAGCAGTGGTTTCAACATTAGGTGGTCTGTATTGAGTACTCGGTATATGAGGCTGAGAAACCTGCCCAGGATATTGGCAAAAGCAGCAACTGATGACTACTCCTCTCTCGGCTAGGAAAACACGTGATATTAGCCTTCGTTTCTCGCGAGTGTTATGGCTCCCGGTCAAGAATGGCTCGCAGGATAACAATGTCTCATCGCCAAATTGCAGCAAAAACGGATTCGTGCGACCGGTATCTCGGTATCCCTCTGCATGAGACCCCTAGTTTCAGCGAGAGCTGCAAGTCCCTGCCACCCGTCGCCACCGTCTGAGTATTCTTTTGTAACCATTTTGACGTCGAAATTGTACACGAAAAAGCCTGCATCTATTCCAAGCACAAGATATGCTCTCTTTTGTTCATCCACTCGTCACGATACTGTTAACCGGCTGTGTCATTCCTTTCACATTCCACTGCTCCTGATGGTTGGGCAATTTTTCGTCAATCTGTTGGTTGTCTTCCCCTAGAATGTTTCTGGTTCTTCTGCTCCATTCGCCTCCAAGTCCGGGATCTCGAATCCTTCCTCTGTGCTATAGAGTATGGTCTGGATGTTCTTCACGAGACCGTTTTCGTCGGTTTCAAGGGAGGGATCCTGTTCGACCGCATTCTGCAAGAGCAGTTCGATGTCGCGGAGTTTGCTGAAATAGAAGTCTCGCTCTTTCTCTAGTCCCGCAATTGCTTCCTTCAGCGATTCGTTTTCGGCCTTCAATGCAGATGAACTGACCCCCCCAGCACCCACGGCCCTTGGCGCAGGCCGATTGACAGGCGTCGTCCCGGTTTTTCGAGTGGTGCTGGCCCCGGTACTTGTTCTCGGAGCGGTCGAAGCTGGTGTGGCCGCACCCGCACTCTTTCTTCGTGCGACAGCGTCATAATCATGACCCGGAAAATATTGATCCCAGAATCGCTTCGACCACTGCAGGAACTCCAGGTTATCTTGCATTTTACACTTGACGAGCTGCTCGACTGGCACGGTTCGGTCGATGCCGTGCTTTGTGAAGCAGTCTGTCACATCGTGGTCAGCGGCGTGCGAAGTAAAAGGAAGGATCCGCCACCCTCCACTGCGAACGTACTTTGCAGAATCTTGAAGTTTTGTATGTAGGCGTATTCGGTATTGACATTGAATTTTACCCGGCTCATGGGAATATCAACTGTAGTCGCCAATCAGTGCCCGCGTATCGTCTCTTGTGCCACAAGCACAATTTCTCAGGGAGCGGAAAGGCGACAGAGGGGTCGACGTACGGAAGATGGAGTCGAATAGCTGGCAGAGTGCGGCTCTGTCGAGTGCTGTATTAGTATCTGATCTTATGTCTTTCGGGTTCATATCCTACCCTGTCCCGCATTGTTCGACCTTTGTGATGTTGAGTTGCAGGAGGCCGTTCAGCCATGCGAGCAATTCTTGCCTGCGCCCATGTTAATAACGCCCTGCATATTTCTTCGAGTCTCGCTGGCCTGGGGATGATTGCAAAATTACCTTGATTCGCTCATGGCTGCACCTATGAAGGGAGGAAGACGGATACCAGTGGAGGCGCAATGAAATTGGCGACAACCAGAGGAGAGAAAGAGTCCCGGTTGGAGACGCCTAGGGGACAGATCAATCAGCGCAAACAAGAAGCCAAGAATAAAAGCAGTGACCTGAGGTTGTCCTGGTGAAGAAAAGATTTGGACGGGTTGTGCAAGATACAGGGTGAAGAGGAATGTTTTTGTTGCGACGGTGGTTGTTGCTGCGCAGGACGCAGGACGGGGATGTTGATCTGTGACGCGGGTCCCTGAGTTTCAGGGATCGGGATCGAGGGGTTCAGCCTGCTTGAGCCTGCTACCAACTAACCACTGTAACCAGCCCTTCTGTGGCCCTTGTCCCCCCAGGTGGCTGCCCACTAAACAATTCGAGTTAGTTGGTCGCCTCTGGGTGCCTCCCGCCTGAACGGCACTCAAACGGTTAAAGGAGGCACGGCCTGGTGGTCAAAACTGTCAGGGCCGCCCAGGCCGCCCCAAAGGCCCCGTTACAACCTCGTCGTGCTTGCTGTCCGAGCTACCAAAACATTTCGGTTCTATTGTTATTACACTCAGATTCTCGTGGCATCTATTCTCTCCACTCCTTGCCCATGGCCGATCCAACCCTCATTTACTTCGTTGCTTCACTCGCATCGCTGGCCGGTTTGGCTTTGCTCCCATCTCCCTTCTTCACTGATCCGTCGGCCTGGGCATCCGCAGGCGACTTGTTGGCCTGCTCTTCTGGTACACCCTTCGTCGACGGGTTCTGGCCTTCTACATCCGGGTGGTCAGGGGCAACTCCTGGAGCGTTGACCTCGTTGCCTTGCTCATCAACCAGTCTCGTCCTGGTCTCGTATTTGGTCTGGAAGGATGCCTTGCCTTCGGCCAACAACGCTTGGACCTGGGCTTCATCCAACAGGTTCCCGTTCTGATCGCGATATTCAATCCGCTCCTCTTGGCCAATCACCTTCCCTTCACCTACCTGGGGAGTGACTGCTGAAGGGTCATCTTTTCTCTCCGAGTCAATCTTCATTGACGGAACAGTGGGAGTGGCACCACCTTCTCCCAAGGATGGAAGTGGTGTTGAGTACTGGGCGTACTATTTCCGGTCAGTTTTGTGTCACGTCGAGCAATTTTGTCTGGCTTACATCAGTGTGGAAAGTATTGCAGTCAAAGTCCCAAGTATCAAACAATTTGACCGATCTGCATTGGTCTTGTGTCCACGGATTGCCATAGATCAATGGAGCGTACAAGGTGAACACGCCGATCGCGAAAGCCACAAACAGCACAGCCACACTCCAGCCAATCTCGGGATACTTCTTCAATCCGAGAGACGAGATGCGATTGACGACAAAGTCAAAAATTTGGCACATAGCCATGATGGCGAAGTACAGGGCTGGGAAGTAGTGGTGCAGAAACAGTTGTCTTGCCATCAAGTAAAAGGGGAAGTAGTGAAACGCCCAAGCAAGAACAGTCTGGCCGATTTCATAGTCGAATCGTTTAAAGTTGACGTTGGAATAATCATTGCAGCTGCGTTGCCAGCGTAGGACTGCGATGCCCTTGAAAATGATATAGGTCAAGATGGCCAGACTCGAGGGCCACCAAATGGCGGGATTTCCGAGAAGATAGATCTGACGATGATCTTTGCCCCAGAAATTGATTCCACGACGGAGGATTGGCCAGGAGCCCGGTCGAGAATCCCATGCATGCGACTCAACCAAGCCGGCATTTGTCCTCCACATGACCTTTTGCAATTCCCAGAACTTGCCCAAGAAGCCAGGATTCCTGTAGTTAACCTTCTCTGCATTTTCCCCTAGCATTGGATGCTGATTCTGTTCAATGTACCACACGCTGTTGGGAAGGGTGCCTCCTTTAGCACAAGTCACTTCCTGTTGCTCGAATCCCCAATCAGGTAGTTTGACCTTGTGTGAGAAGAGGACACAGCCGGTCATGATGTGAACCAGCTTGAATTTGGTCTGAATGGTTCTCAGCCTCTTCTTGGCTTCTTCGCCATCAGACATAGACTTGACAATCTCCACCCGAAAGAGGTCATTAGCGTCGCCTTCAAATCCTTCGTAGCCGTAAGCAGTTACTTCATTTTGCCAGTCGGCCTCGGTAATAGGAGGTCGGACATCATGAGAGTGAATGCGCCGATGGGTTGTTATGTGGTACAGCCTGATAATGTCGCCGTCCTTGATGAACTCGGTAGAGTTGGACCACGCTTTAGGGCCTGCAATGGTGACGTTGTCGGCGGTGACCGGCTGCGTTTGGTTCTCGAGTAGAAAAATGTTGTTTTCGTCCTTATGGGGGTATAGTGTAACTTGCTGTTGTTTGCTGCCACCGGGGTACATGTGCGGATGGGAGTGGAGGTAGCCACCCTGGGTGTTGTGATGCCGAATGGTCACTTCGCTGCCAAACAAGACGTCGGCAGGAGTGTCGGCCATGCCTTTGTTGTTTAAGGTTGCTTGGAATTCGGAAGACATGAATCCGTCACCGTCGCCGGGATTAACTAAACAAAGGAAATGAATCCCAAACATTCCCACATAGAATGCAATCGGGATGACAATCAGACAGAAGACCCTGGCAAAGAAATGCTTGAACCATTTCCTCGGGTTGACGTTGACGCTGTCGCCAAGCAGAACCCACAATTGGAGGATGGTCAAGCTGCCCACCCAGGCGATGGTGAAGAGGCCAACCCATTTGACGCTGGCGGTGGCACCCAGGCCCAAACCAGTAGCTGCAAGCCAAAACCACCAGCTTGCGTCAAAAGCTCGGTCGGGACCCAGTTCATGTTGGTTTGTGAAGCAAGTCCATGCCAGAGCGGTGAAAGCGGTGCAGATGACCAAGGGTGAGTCGAGAAGAATCAACCTCGATTGTGTGATCAATCCGTTTTCGAAGATCAAGAGCGCAGCGCCGAGACAAGCCGTGACTGTTCGGCATCCGTACGCTTTCAAGGTCAAAAACATCGTGGGAATAGTGAGAACTCCGAGGATAGCAGGCAGGAGGCGCATCGAGACGTAAGGGACTTTGGGCTCCAGATAATCCTTCCCGATGTCCTTAAAATCAAAGTCGCCGTTGAAGCCGGCCAGCCAGCCGGCCAGGGTGATGAGGAGTTTGGCTAGAGGAGGATGGACATCCATAAAGAACTTGCCCTTGATGTACTTGGTAGCGAACCCACCGAAGCTGCAGTTTCCATTAGTACATTGTTGCTTTGCGACTTGTTGGTCGACTTACTGGACCTCATCGAAGACGACGCTGGTTGGTTGGTAGATCTTGAACAGGCGGACGACGCCAGCCAACAGAGTCAGCAGTGCCATGATCTGATAGTCCGACATGGGGAGCAAGAATATATCGTTGTCTGTAACTCCTTCTGATGCGTAGCTCTTCTTTTTACTGGATTGCGTGCGGATCCTGTCACCGCTCACTCCGTTCGAGGTCGGTGCGGAAGAAGTAGCCTTTTGCGAGGCAGCATTCTTCCGTGAGGGAGCGTTGGCCATGATGAGGGAATCGGGCCTGCTGTCTCAAAGGAAAATGGGGGATATGGCAGCAATTGTGCCGAAAGGCTGAGCCGCAAAGGACACGGTCGACGCAGTCTGCAGTCCCCTTTAGCTTTTGGCGGGAAAGGAGAAACCTGGATCAACGAGAGACAAGAAGAAAGTAGACCGGTCATTAGCAGGTCAAACGACCATGGTGAAAGGGAAGAAGACAAGCACGAAGGGAAAAAGAAGCAAAGGGGGTTGAAGGCTGGACTACAATGAAGTTCAGGAGGTACAATTGCCAACTTGTTCACTGAGGGCTCGTGTCTCCGCACCTGGCTCAGCTGTGCTTAATACTTCGTACTCCGTACCAAGTAACTTTTCGTTGGCTCGCGTCCGAGTCTTTACTTAGAACGACACGCATGTGCAAGGCGAAACCTCCTTTTCCCTTAAGCGAGCAAATCGAGACTCTTAACTCCACAAGCATGCCTTAGCCACAGGCTGCACCAGCCACAGATTCAGATTTCTCCCAACTTCGCATTTTTGTTCGACGTCAGGCTGTAGTCACAGTCAATCCCGCAGCTCTTCGTAGCAAACCCCTCGTGCGCACCGACTGGTCCAACTCATGACAGGAGCACCTCAAGACTGCCTCAGAACACACCCTTCCAGAATCTGTCCGGGCGCAAAGTCGTGTGTGGATTTGAAACAGGCGCAGGCGTGGTGGTTTTGTCCTGGTGGACGGACGGAGAGCAGCAAGCATGGCGCAGAACGGAGCAGTTCCTGAACTTCCAGAATCCGTCTCGAAACCCCCCGAAGGCATCGTCCTGCCGCCCAAGGATATAAGAGCCATTGTCGAAAAGACCGCCGGCTACGTGGCGCGCAACGGCCCGGTCTTCGAAGATCGCATCCGCGACAAGGAGCAAGCGAATCCGAAATTCTCCTTCCTCTCTCCTCACGATGCATACGCTCCTTTCTATCAGTGGCGACTCTCTGAGGTGCGATCGGGACGAGGCACGGCTGTGTCCGCTGGGAGACCTGGAGACGCGACCCCCGTGCCAGAAAAACCAAAAGGCCCAGAACCGCCTCCGGAGTTTCAATTCAGTGCGCGCATGCCTAATATCAGTGCGTTGGACCTGGAAGTGGTCAAACTCACAGCTCTCCACGTTGCTCGCAAGGGCAAGAGTTGGATGACGGCCCTGTCGCAACGAGAAGCCCGAAATTACCAGTTTGACTTCCTCCGGCCGCAACACTCGCTCTATAATTTCTTCCAGCGTCTTGTTGATCAATTCACAATCCTCCTCCAGACGGGGCCGGAAGGTCAAAAGACAGAACAAGCCCGTATCCAAGTTCTCCAAGCCAACATCCAGGACCGATTTCGAGTGCTGAATCTAGCAAAGAAACGGTCAGAATACATCAAATGGCAGGAAACCCAAAAACAGAAGAAAGAAGAGGCGGAAGAGGCCGAACGGATAGCCTATGCCCAGATTGACTGGCATGACTTTGTTGTCGTCGAAACAGTGCTGTTCACCGAAGCAGATGAGCAGGCCGATCTTCCTCCTCCAACCACACTAAACGATCTCCAGAGCGCGAGTCTTGAGCAGAAAGCGATGATGAGCCTGGCTAGACCGGACATGCGGATCGAAGAGGCTATGCCTACAGAAGACATGAGTGGCTATGCCTACAACGATCAATTCGGAGGGTACCCTGAAGCCAATGGCTGGGCTCCTCCCCCAGAAGCGCCTGTCCCAGCGGCAGTGCCAGGATATGCTCCATCCCCTGTGCCGCAACAACCCTCACCAGCCATACCCCAAATCCCGACACCAATACCATCCTACCCATCTCCTGCTCCTCCCGTTCCCTCTTCACAACCCCTATCAGTGCCCATACAGCAACCACCCCCCTCAACGGCTTCTCCCGCTCCAGTACCAGGTCAGCCTCCAATGCGGATAAAACAAGATTACATCCCGCGCGCCCAACAACGTGCGGCCACCGCTCGTGCAGCTACGGCCCTATGTCCAAATTGCGGCCAACAGATCCCCGTCGCTGAGCTCGACTCGCATTTGCGTATCGAGTTACTCGACCCGAGGTGGAAAGAGCAGCAGTCCAAAGCTGCACAGCGGTTTTCGACTACGAATTTGGGTGGTACGGATGTTGCAGCGAATCTGAAGAGGCTGAGGGCGAGGACAGATGGAGTCACCAGCGACCCAGTCGCGGAGGCGGCAGCCAGAGTCTTAGGCGAACAAGAGGAGGAGGAAAGGAGGAAGAGGATGAAGCTTGACGGCCAGCCTGGGGCTCCCGCGTATCCTGCCGTAGGAGCACAGATGCAGGGCGGGCAGCATTCGATGGATGTGCAGGAGCAAATCCGGCAGATCCATAACAAGTACAAGTCGTGATGACGAGGAAACTGTACATTAATTCCTCCCCACCGTCTCTGAGAAGAACTCCCGCACTGGAACTGAACGCGGAAGAAACGAGGATTCTTCGAATCTGACAACCAGGCAATCCGCAAGATAGGGCAAAGATTCTTCGTGAAACATGTTTTCAAACAAAAATGAGTCGTCAGATCTACGACTTTGTCCCATCGAATTCACCGCCTCAGCCCCATTTCCACAAAATGAACGCGGAAATAGCGAGTTCAATATCGATCACTCATGGGTTGTCGACTGCAACAGAACGCTTGTCTGCCCCAGATGTTCATGGTTCCTATGCTAGTCATCACGCGCCGATCAATGAAGAACGGATCAATGAAGAAGTTAAACCATAGCTACAGGCGCTGAATGGCAAAATGACTAGTCTCAGACGCAACATGATTCACGTCCCTTCGAGAGGAATGGTCCACACACACATATAAAAGATGCATTATCGTATTCATAACGTGTATCTGATAGACCTTTGCCCATCCGTCATCATGCCGCCCCACCTTTGGAGATATTGCTTATTACTTATTTCTTGAGTGTCATCCGAATGCAAGTAGGTACAGGGGCTCCTCGAAACCGCAGTTAGCGAAGACAGGTTTATAGCAGCCAAAGCATTCAAACAAACTCGCTTGAACCTGATAACCACAAAAGAATCATGGGTATCCCATCACAAACGGACTTTCGTGCCGATTTAGAAGGCAAAGGTCCATTATTTGCAGAGAGATGAGTCAACAAGGGGAGCGGGTCTCCGGCGTGAAACCATCAGGTACCAGATTGAGTCGGTATAGTGGTCCTATCGTGAACTGTGGCATTGTCGTTCGCAATATTGCCTAGAGTTGTATTTGTCGCTCCTGAACCTACCCGAACTGCCTGGTGAGAACCAGATCTGTCGTCCTTCGAAGTTCGTGATGTAGGGGACAAGGCACGGTCAGGTATGACTGCGGTTGGACTGACGACAGGGCGGGTCAGGTCTTCCTCTGGGTTATAGGCAGAAGCTTCGAGGTCATCGAAGTCTTGTCCAGGGTTTGCAGTTTGATATTCGCAGCTCTTGATGAACCAGAAGAAACCAGCTGCGAGCAGCGAACCTAGCAGAGGACCCACCCAGTAGATCCAGTGATCACTTGGGAACGCGTGATTAGCGACACAAGGACCGAAGCTTCGAGCAGGGTTCAGGGATCCGCCGGTGTAGTACACGCCTAGATGTCTTGTCAGCGACAGGCAAGTATAGAACGTGGATCTTGTTTACCAGCCAACTCGGCAATGAAGAGAGACAATCCAATCCCCACGGGGGCGAGAAATGTCCCTTTATGCTTTTCAGCCTGTGGAAAGACCGTCATTAATGGACCACAACGATGGCCTCCTCAGGTACTCACAGCCAGCATGAAGATGGTGAAAACCAGTTGGGCGGTAAGGAACTATGTAGATGTGAGCAAGCCATCCCGGACCGATAGTGGCAAACTGACCATCTCAATGAAGACTCCTTGTGCCTTGTTTGTTCCCCCACTAAGAGAAGTTGTAACAGCCAGAGGCCCTGGGAAAAGTGCTTTGACAACTCCGGCCGACGCCATTGCCCCTAACATCTGTGCAATGAAGACAAGGGCACCTCGAATGAAAGGGACGGCCCCAATCAGGCAGAGACCGAGGGTGACCTGCTATGTTATCAGCCCATCACCTTCATCTTTTCACCCCTGGTTCTCATACAGCAGGATTGAAGAGACCTCCAGAGATTCTGAAGAAAATCCATGCATTGACGGCTAGAGAAAACCCGAAGCACAAGCTGATGTAGAGGAGCTGAATGGGATTCGGTCCTTGAGGAAGATCTGTACTCGTGTTGCCAGCAGCAGTTTGAGGAGTGTTGGCCACCTGAGTGCCGGCAAAGGCGAAGAAGCTGTCGAGTAGTCAGTCTCGGGGTTCCATTGTAAAACGAGGATGGCGCTCACAGGAAGAGAAAGGTGCCGACAAATTCGCCGGCCATGGCAATGAAATGGTTTCGAGGCTTGTTTGGGATCCTCATAAAAAAGGAGCTCGGCTTCGGGCCATGCATTTTGTCGTCTTCACCAGCAGCTGTCGCTCCAGTCTTTGATTTTCCTCTCCGAGGTCCAAAGATACCCGGTAGAAAGCCAGACCTGGGGTTGATGTCATTCATCTTTGCGGTTGCTGATTGCTTTCCAAACACACAGCTGGAAGCAAACGAGGAGGGAAGGTGCAGCCTTTTTGAGCAAGACGGAAGGAGCTGCCTGAACACGAGGCTGAAGTTGCTCGCCGGGCCACAGAAACTGCTCTAAATTTCAAATATTCGATGGTCGAACCGATTTGCGTCCAATCCCGGGAGTACAATGGCGCGCAAAATAAGCAGTCCAACCAGGTCAGAGGTTCTGACAAGAAAAGAGGAATTTCTGCTCAGGATGGAAAAGATAACGTTTATTTACGGAGGTGATCGAGAAGTCATGATGGCCTCCCAGCGGCATCCCAAGCTGGAGGACGGCCATAGGCCTCTTGGAAAACGGCACAGACGCCATTGAAAGTAAAATCTGGTGGGAGTTGATATGGAGATCGACGTTTAGTAGGCGAATGGTCGATGGACGAACATGGGATGGACATGGTGAGTGAAGATGTGGTATCGACTTTGGCATCGACATGACGAAAGAGGCACAGCTTGGAGCCTCCAATTGGGCATGGCGCCAGTTCAGCTCGGGCTTGGGCGGGAAGCCACAGGACAATCGCCCCTAACGGGCCAAAGCTAAGCTGAAATGAGGGAAAAGAGGGGGTACTCCCAGAATTTTGGGGGGGAGGGCAGCTAGGGCCATGCAGGGGGGCCTCTACCGAAGCCCGCGGCCCTAACCATGCCTACCCAGCACAACATATGCCTAGTAGGTACTCAATACACGTCCTTAGTTTAGGTATTATACCAAGAAAAAGTTGGGTTGGAAACTCATCAGAGAAATCTCGAAAAGCATCTGGGCAAGATTGACAGGTCTGGAATGCCCGACAATCAGAACTTGAGCAGAGACAGTGCTTGTTGTTCTTTACCTTGGTGCTCCCACCCCCCATGGGAGCAAGCAGCGGGTCTTAAATATTCAAAATGTCATCCGGACCTTTATATCCACCTTTCGGTGACCTCCTCCCTACGTGCCCGTACCTACGACGCGCAATCATCGACTTAGGAGACGATGATCACGTGACTACCTTGGCTGGTCTATCCCGCACCAGTGGCCAGTGGGTGCCAGGGTCTACCCAAGTATCTTTCCCAGCATCAGGCTACATCTGGTACATTCAATCTTTGAGGACAACATCTTTGCTGCCTATACAAACGCGAACACCTCATCCACCTTCGTTTGACCGCCCGCCCGAGTCGTTTGTCCGTCGCGCTGTGTCGTCGGCTTCGCAACTACAACCAGGGTAAACCGCATGGAGGATTATTCCGTCTCTCCTTGACTTGTGGCAATAGCCAGTCCTATTAGCCAAACATGCGTCCCCTCCGCTTCTTACTGTTACTCTTCTTCTTTGTCGCTCTGCCCGTGGCACTGACCTTCTGGTCCTTGCTGGCTGCAAGCGTAGACGCAGTCGACTCCTTTCAGCCTGGCTACAACACCAAGCCCGGTCGCCTGAGGGCTCTCTTCTCCTTCTCGACCCCCTCCTCCCTGTTCCCGCCCTCTGCGGTTATTAGCCTGACCAACGACAACTCGACCTTCTTCCTAGCTAGGCCCGCTGCTTTTGGTCCTAGCCTTCCGTCTAAGGGTCTGAGTGGTCAATTATGGGTGGGCAAGGGCTTCGGAGACGATGCTTTGCTGAAAGAAGAGAACATCCATGTGGCAGGATGGGAATTGGGCTGCTCCGACGTCCCGGGATGGGTTGAAGAGAGGGCAAAAGGCGTCAAGAACCTTCCAGCAGTCGACCAAAGTCAGGCAATGCCCAAAGTAGCTCGAAGCATTGAAAACGATGGATCAGGCCGCGACGTTACCGAATCCCTTTCCGACGAGAATCTCCCACAAGACGACGGTACTGACGACTACTTACACCATCCTCTCCCCGATTCGAATCCTGCAACCCCCGGGAAACCAGGCGAGCCTGCCAACGTCAATCTTTCAGACAAGAAAAAGAAAGCCACCCATGCCGACATAGAGTCGCTGCAAGAGAGCGCCGACATTGCGGGCAAGATTGTTATGCTCAGCCGTGGCGGCTGCGGGTTCTTGGAGAAAGTCAAATGGGCTCAGCGACGTGGGGGCATTGCCCTGATTGTTGGTGACAACGAAAAGGGCGCCCAGTTGACAATCATGTACGCAAAGGGCGATACCTCGAATATAACAATCCCTGCGTTGTTCACTTCATACACGTCGGCGCACCTATTATCTTCACTGGTGCCTCAAGACGATGGTGATGACGAAGACGCTACCTCTAAGGGGCATGAGAAGGCTGCGACGGTGATTTCGGGTGCAGATCAGAAACAGCAGGCAAACAAACCGGTCTTTACGTCCACCAAACCAGTAGCTACGAGGCCGACCTCTATATTGGCAGCTGCAGCCGAAGAGGAGCAGGAAGAGAGCTGGGTGAAGAATATCCTCTCTGCCATGGGACTAGGAGATAACTCTCCATTTTCCCATTTTGAGGATAGCCGTCGACCTCCTAGCAGTGGAAATATCGATTGGGTCCTCCTGGAGGACTGGAAAGAGGAGGCTCGACCAGATCTGAAGGACAGTAAAAACACATTAACCAGTGCCGCTACGATATCCACCTCCACACTCAAGGCAAAATCGACGAGTTCCAAAAGGCCTGGAGGGGATGATTTTGTGATTGGAGTACAAGATTGGCGAGACACAGATCTCGTAGCACCAAAGCCCACCACCACCTCACAGACCGCTCTTGAAGAGGCTGGCAAGGGCTTGCCCACGGATACCGCGAGCTCGGCGAAAGCTTCCACCAGTCCGGATGCAGCTCTCAAAGGTGGCAGCATCACTCCCGGCAGCGGAGAATACGACCACGAAAAGTCAGAGCATCTGGATCACTTCCGGCAAGGCAACACGCCGGCGAACCGGGCGTCCAGTAATACTGACGCTCGTCAAGGTCAAGAAAAGGGTTCATGGTTCCACGTTTTCCGCTCTGGTCAGGGAATGAAAGAGCTTCCACAAGAGAATGGAGCTATTAATGATAAGGACAGCCGGGGAAAGGAAAAGGGCCCCAACTCTGCGGCCCCAGGCGAAGACCATGACCACGCTGGCCTATGGGTTACCCTCACGCCCACCAGCGTCTCTGCAAGTCCATTTTTCGATACACTCCTCGTCCTAGTGGTCAGCCCACTCGTCACTTTAACAGTTGTCTACGCGCTTCTACTCCTCCGCTCCCGGATTCGACGTCGAAGATGGCGTGCACCGAAATCCCTGGTCGACCGATTACCAGTTCGCACGTACCACACTATGGGTACGGCTCCGTCCACCACTTCTTCACGAGTTGAATCGCCGGATGGGGCCTCTCCTACGTCACCACTGCTCATCTCCGCAAGCCAGAGCGTGTCCCACCGACCTCGTCCGCGTTCGCAAACCACCACGGGCATCTTTTCTGGTGGCAGTGTAGAAAGTCAGCTTTCCCATTCCCGAAGCCCGCACATAGAAAAGCACACGGAGAAGCACACCCCGAAACCTGCGAAACGGAAGCGCTACACAGGTCGACAAGTCGAATGTGTGGTATGTCTCGAAGAGTACGTCGATGGCGAAAGTCAAGTCATGTCCCTACCCTGTGGACACGAATTCCACGTCGAGTGTATTACGCCTTGGCTCGTTACAAGGAGGCGGACCTGCCCCATTTGTAAGGGCGATGTTGTAAGAAGTATGGCGAGACAAGGAACGCGGAGGTATGATGACGAGGAGGAGGATGACGATAGCGGCGACAACCTTGAGATCGGACGGAGGGAAGGTGAAAGAACGAGCGACGATGTTCAAAATCGAGTGGCTCAGACTGTGAACCAGGAACCCAGTGCGGCGATTCCGATCCCTACTTTGAGTAGGGAAGATGAGGATGTGGAACGAGGGCAGGACCCTGACGTACCGCTTCTGGGTGAATCGCAATCATTGAGCTCGGAATCAACCATCACACCGCAGAGACGGCGACAAGACCATGGAAGAGATAGAGAGAGAGGCAGGGACAGAGAAAGACATTCTATGTGGAGAAATATGGTCTCTGCAAGTGTGAGCCGACTTAGTGGGGACACACTCTGGCGTCAGACACCTGTGGACCGAAGCAGGTGAGCTGGTTCTCGGTTACCTGGTTGCCGTATGCCTTGATGGGATATGCACCAGGAATCACTTACAGCCGCTGAAAGGCGGAGTTACTCCCATGTTTCTACAATCCAATAATTTGGGGGAAGATGGATGCGGCTTGCATTGGGACATGAGCGGTGAATCGACATCACGTTCTCGGACCCCTTTGGTGAGCCCCGGGCTTGGGTATGAGGCCCATGGTGCTTCACTTATATACTCATTATTGCAGGTACCATGAAGACGAGTTGGGTCTACGGCTGTCACGAACTCTTTGTGCTATAGGAGCGTCTGCGGCTGTGTTTTTCTACAAAGCAGCAGAGGATACTGCAATACTAATCTCTTCAACGAAAAAGAAAGAGCAAAAAGGAAACTACAATTAAGATTGCAAGTCCCAAGATCAGAATGGGGGAAAGGGGGAAACTGACTCAATCGTTTCATTTCATTGGGTATATTGGAAATTATAGTAGTACATCACATGGACACTGCGCAATAGGTGCAGCAACGTCGAAGTTATCGAGGTATCCTCATGTTGCACCACATCGACGCATTTTGCCCATATCCGTTTAAGGAGTTCCCCTACCAATGCACAGGCAATGCCGCTCATATTTTCAAAGCTCTGGAGCTGCCGAAACCGGACATTCAACTCGGGGTCTCCGCTTCTGGCTGGGAATCTGCATGCGCGCGTTGTCTCATCTCACTTTAGGGAAAGGCGTCCAGTTACCGGTGCTGGTGGCCTTCCTAGTCGTCTTCATATCTTGCTGTGATTCTTTCCTTTTGATGTTCAGTGGCGCCGGCTCCAGTACACCGTTGGGATGCTCCTCATCGACCAGAGAATGACGTGTCACCGCACCGATGCCACTCGGGTCAGGCTTGTAAGGTTGCAGATTGTTGGGCATGACCCATCCTTCAGGGGCTGGAATCTCGACCTTCTTTCCCGTTTCTGCATCGACGAGGAAGTGGCGTGCTGGTAGTACTTCGATTGCTTTAATGGGTTGTGTATAGGTATAGTAATGATGCACATGGATTTCTCGGGTGATTTCTTCTTGTACCATCTCCTTTTTTTCACGTTTGATGACTTCATGTGTTACGGCTGGTCGGACAACCTCTTCAACCTCGGTGTCCTCGCTTTTTCCCGGCTTCAACCCGGGAGGGAGAAGCACTTGCTCGTTCTTCTCAGCGACGGTGTTGGGGTTGGGAGAGGCCACGGATTGCATCGTTTCGGTGGTCGTCCCATAGGAGAAATATGAGCTTGGAATGTGGTAGAGGGGATTCAAGGGAGAAGGGTCGTTCGGTGCTAGGGGTTGATAGCGTGGCGTCCTGATAGGATTGGGAGGGCTAGGAGAGCCAGCTGAAGATGACTTTTCGCTGTCGGAGTCCGGTTTTGGGGTATGCTCTGCCGGCGAGGATTTAGGTTTCAGAGAGAGGGGTGCGTGGGATGTCGAGGCAGGAGACTTGAGCTCGTCGGAAGAGCCCTTTTTCGCTTTTGGGCGATCAGTTGTCCCAAAAGATTTCTTTCGGACAGAGAAGGATCGCTGAGGGACAGCCTGATCGGCCGACTGGGCCAAGGCTGTGATATCTTTCTGATCAAGTGACGGTCTTGGGAGACGGGAAGCAGTTTGAGACATTGCAGAGATGCTGGCAGACGTCTTCAACATCTGCTGTGAAGGGCGCTTCTGTAAACGGCTTCTTGAGCGAGTAGGACGGGCAACAGGAGCGGAATCATCATTGCGATGGATGGCAGGATTGGCGGTTGCAGGACGCTGGACCGGATCTTGCCATTGGCGAGGAGCGCCGTGGTAGCTGTGACTGAGGTTTCGACTGTGATTGGGATTCTGGCTGCGATTTCTTTGTTTCCCAGTTGCTGCAGAAGAGATATTGGTAGTGTTGGTGGTGTGAGTGGTGCTGATGGTGCTGGTGGTGCTGCTTGGATGCATGACGTAGGGGAAGCATTTCGGGTTGCAGTCAGCAGGATGTGCCCGCCGTTGAGCCGCTGCCGCTGCCTTTGCGGTTGCTGTGGTCATGGCGTTTTTTGCTTTTGTTCTTGCTGCAGGAAATACGTTAAGGAAAAGCGGCTCTTCTCCTCCTGGCCTATGGAGCAAGACTCCGTACAGTTACAGCTGTACCAAAAGAGAGACAAAAGACAGATCGAAATGGAAGATTGCGAACGCAAACGGCGACCCAGGCTCCTACCTGTCCCAGCTTGCCCAGCTCCCTTTCTCCCACGCTACTCACCTCCTGTTTGATCTTGGGTGAACGACTCGGTACAAGGTACTTACTCTACCCATTGACGGATCCCCAAGGCCACGGAAAAACAGCTTTTTGGCGTCGCTAGACCTGAATTGCGAGACCGCTCCACCTCGTCTACACGCATGGTATTGAAGACTTTACCCAAGATGGTTCATAGGAACAACAGCCATCAGGGAAGACCCATGAAGAGAACGTTGGCCTCGAAGGACTCGGAATCCACAATGCCGACACAGCTGTTGAGCGATTGGGTGATGACCAATGGCAACCTTGGCTCATGGCCGACCAGGCACAATAGATTGAACCCCAACCCACGCGGGAGAAGCTGAAGGGCTGGAAGGTGGCTTTAGAGTCTAGGGGAAGACGTTGGAGGGGCCCTTAGGTGCAGCCTAGCCGGTCAGAGAGTGTCACAGTGGGATCCAGTGACGGACACTTGAAGGAGCAGCAAGGGTTGGGCCGGCAGATCAGGCAAATCCCCCCCATCAACATTTGAACAGGGGTCAAATCCTCGGTAGGTCAGGAGAGGCTTTCCGCCTGTGGCTTGAAGCCCAAACGTCAAATTGCCAGTGGTTCGAGGCCACCAACTCCTCTGGTTTGGACCTCACCCGCCACACCTCGACACCACAGACCATCATGACGCAGACAGCTGAAGTTCTTCTCCCCGCCTGTCCCGTCCCATGACGGAATATCGAACACACTCAGTCTGAGAAGACTGCGCAAAGACTCAGATCTGGCAAAAGGCCTCTCTTGCTGCCCACCATCACCGCGAGAAACGGTCATGTTGTTAGGAAATCGGGTTGCTAAGACGATGGAAATCGACGTATGCTACGGAGAAGGTCGCGGTGTCGAATGAGGACCGAACTTGGCCCAGATCTTGGTCGGCGCGAAGATCAGAACTCGGTAAAGACTTAATACATATACAGGACGTTTGAATCAGTTCAGGTCCTTCCGTATCGGATCGACGAGCAAAAGGGACGTTGATTGCCGAGATCGGACAACACCAATCGTTGATGGCCTTTCTTTGCGATACCTGGCCAAAAAGTTGATCTCCTCTGACCTCACCACTAGCGGTTGGCCCAAGCTTAGCCTTCTCCAGATGATATCACGCTCCTTTCCAAGGTTTGAGATTATCTCATACGTTGTCCATGGCCACCACCATGGCGTGTCCATTGGTGTATATAAAGTTGTCCTTTGCATACCCCCAAGCTGGACCCGCGGAAACCTCATGTGAAGTTGAACTTTTCGAGCTCAGACACTTTCGAAAAAGACTACTGGAGATACCATGGAAGCAGCCAAGGCAGCAGTCCAAAAGATCACTGGTCACCGGGGACACCATACCACGGTAGAAGAAACGGTCAACCCAGCAGTCACCCATGAGACCGTCAAACCTCACCGCCATGAAGAGACTACCCGGGCGGTTGACCGCGAGGTGCATCAACATCACTTCCACACAACAGTGCAACCTCTCACCCATGCCGAAAAACTCCCGGAGAAGCACACCCACAACATCTTGCCTGTAGAGCATCGGGAATTCCACCACGACAATGAAGCGCACACCAAAGAGAAGCTCGCCACTGAAATTGCTCATTTCAAGGACCATTCCACAACGGAGCAGACTGTCCACACTCAGGCTGCTGCTCCGACGGTGACTGGGGAGCATGTCCACCACCATGTTCACGAAACCGTGGTGCCAGTCATTCACAAAGAGACAATCCAGCCTGAAGTCGTGCACACTACCATGCCTATTCACGAGTCAGTCCCACCTGCCTACCTACCTCCCTGCCTTGCCTGTAACTAACATTTGCAGAACACACCATGCCGCAGCTCAACACCATGGACTTTCGGCTTTGCCCATGAAGACCCTTGATGAATTCAAGAAGGTCGGTGGTGTCCCCACTGGCGGAAGTCATTCTGCACATGAAGAATATGAGGGTGCACCTCGACCATATAATGACAAACTTGCCACGACCTTTGAGAAGCTGGAGGAGAAGTTTCACGGCACTTCTTCGGGCCCTACCACCACGAAGATCCACCGGCCCAGCGACTCAGGTGTTAGGGGCATGGGAAATGGCGTTAATACTGATGCACCAGGAAGAGAGAATCCCTACGCCCCTGGAAATGGGATTGATGTTGCCCACCGACACACTGACGGCACTAAATCCAGTATGGGCGATTGCATGAACCCTCGCACAGATGCTGATCGAGATGGAAAAGCGGGTGCCATGGACTAGGTTCAGGTATATCGGTATGTAAGCGCGGAGCTATTAATGTCGCTACAGGATCACGGGAAATATCAACAGGGTTATATATGTTAGATACAGCAACGAGAAATATCATGCAGCGACAAACAAAAGTATTTTGTATTTGCGACCCCATGTCTGCTTGACTGCTGTCAATGACGCCGAGGAACATTCTGTGCAGGCCAAACATCAGCACTAGATACCATCCTTTCGTCCTCGTTGCCGTTGTCTATGAGAAATGTCTCCTCATAGCAGCCTCGGCTAACAGAAGCAACGGACAGAACGGATGCTTGGCTTAGTTCCAGTTGTCTTTGGAAGACTTTCAGGGCGGCTCCAATTTCTGCTGCTCTACAACCAACTGTTGAGCCGATGCGGGGTTGCGAAAACGTCGTCGATCGGATCCGTGTCGCGTTTAGGACGAACTCCTTATGTGATTGCAAATACGCTCGGAGAAGGTGCCGTCATGGTGGAGAAGGATCATGGCTCACTCTGACGGCACCAACAGTGGGCCGGGCATTGATCTATCACTTCCTACCCGAGGAAGAGTCCCTAGACCCATTCATTTTCTTGCAAGACACTGTTTCCTCTGGTTGTTGAGGCTGCTTTGTCTAGAGTACACCGACCATATCCCATCACAGCGACCATGTCTGACGAGCTTATCTTGTACGATCTCCCTTCCAAAGGAGGGTTCAGCTGGAGTTTGAATCCTTGGAAAAGTAAGCCCAGTCCCTTGCTGCGGGCCGAGGACACGATATCGTTCGAAAGGCCATTCGTCCGTCCAATTGGTCGTCTCTGACAGCAGAGCCAGCACGCCTTGCTCTGAACTACAAAGGCATTCCATATAAGACTGAGTGGATCGAGTATCCGGATCTGAAGCCGACTTTTTCGAAGTTGTAAGTACCGGCGTTGATAAACTGAGAGGGACTCTCCAGTCTTGTCTGCGAGTCTCCGTGTGGCGGAGGGATGAGGGCATAATAGGTGCTCTTCATCCCCAGACCGTCATCTGCTTCACCCACGCACACAGCGAGACGACCGAACGAACAAACTTACTCATTTCCCAATCCAGTGGCATCCCTCCGAACAGCAGCGGACCGTATGAATACACCTCGCCGGCCATCCGCCTCCCTTCTGGCGAATACTTGATGGAGTCCCGCGCAATTGTTGACAAGCTCGAACAACTGCATCCCTCGACATCCCTGCACCTAGACTCATCGTACCTGCCACGCATCGAGCAGCTCTTGCCAAATTTACTAGGCCAGATCCGGCCCGTTTTTCTGCCCTTGGTGCCCAAGGTTTTCCTCAACCAACCTTCTTACGACTACTTTGTTGCCTCGCGAGAGAAGGCGCTGGGCATGTCGCTCGATGAGTATGCTGCGAAGAATACGGACAAGGCCTGGGAGGATGTCAAGCCGTTCGTGAGGGAGCTCGCCGCGATCTACGCCGAGAACTCGGACGGACCATTTTTGATGGGAAAGCAAGTGTCGTACGCCGACATGATGGTGTTGGGTTTCCTCAGAATGATGGACAGGTTGGGAAAAGTGGACAAGTTCTTTGCAATGGAGGGCGGAGAGAAGTTGAAGGGGGTTTATGAAGCCGGTGCGAAGTGGTTGGAAAGGGATAGCTACTAAGGAAAGAGAGGGGAGCATAGGGTTTCCCCAATCCAGCATACACACCTCCCACTCGATCGGAGCGAGCTGTATTTTCTATCCTCTCGTTGTCGAGAATCGAGACCAAATTATACACTCTCCTCGATGTAAAGCTCAGACCTGTGCGTACAATTCTTGACCTCGCCACGTTGTTCAGCAGAATCCCATGCGCTTCGTAATAATACATACCTTGCTAGGTAGTTGTTCTCATACTTTTAGAAAAACCTCCGTGGATGCATGCATACAGGAAGAGGACAAGTGCGCTAACCAACCAGCCAGCCAGCATGACATGGCGGCCGCATGTGCCGCACGACCATGGGATGAATCTGTGAAATCAATCAAGCGGGCCCGTCCACAAGGCTGGCTGGCGCTGGGGGACTGTGTGGCTTAGGAAGCAAGTCGAACGTGATTGAACGAGGAGCATTTGGGCTTTGCCATCCCGACCCAAATCCAGCAGGGACCGGGGAAATTCATCTTATGCGCTAAAAGATTCTTGCAGTGGTTTAGATGCAACACTGCTGGCAAATAGAGACTGAATAGCGGAGGGGAGCTGAATAATTGTGCTTCGGAGCGGAGCATTATTTACTGTCGAATCGAGGACACCACCCACAAATGATCTTGGATTCTTAGCATGCATTTACTCTGCATCGCACCAATCTCCTCGATGTCTCTGATCTTCTGCCATCCCTGGTTTACTGACTCGAATCCTAACTGGGTTCTTGTCCTCTGCAAATTCAGGTTGGAAGTCACTCTAGAGCTGTATCACGACCTTGCCAAAGTTCTTCTGCTGCCACTGGTATTCGTAAGCCTCCGGCGCATCCTCGAGGCTAAATGTCTTCTCGTCCACCACCGGATGAATGTTATTCGCGTCAATGCAGCGATTCATCTCGATCAGCTGAGTCTTTGATCCTATCAGGATCCCGCGGATGATGCAGCCCGCAGACAGAGCCGCCAGTGTATTGGGTTCGTCCTTCGCTTTGAAACCGCCTAGGAAACCGATCACAGAAATCACTCCTTCGAGTTTGATTGCTAGAGATAAGTGTCAGACGATGCTAGGATATGAAATAGTGGACAATGCAACGAACCTTTCAACGATTGTGTCATTGTGCCGGGCCCACCAACCTCAATGATATGATCTACGCCCGCTTTACCAGGGGACAGCCTCTTTGCTGTCTCGCCCCAGTTCGGGTCCTTCTTGTAATTGATGACAATATCAGCTCCCATCTTTTCCAATCGCTTTGCCTTCTCATCTGATGAGGTTGTTGCAATGACGGTCGCACCGGCAGCCTTCGCGAATTGAATGGCGGCAAGCGAGACGCCGCCTGTTCCTTGGGTCAGGACCACTTGTCCAGGTTTCAAGGCTTTGGATTGAAGACCGAAAAGGGCGTTCCAGGAAGTGAGGGGAGCACAAGTCAGAGTCCCCGCCTCGGTTGGAGTAAGATTTGATGGAGCATGAACGAGCCCCGACGCTGGGAAGACGGCATACCTGCGTAGACAGCCGTGGGCGGTGCCGCCCAATGTGGTGCTCATCATCTCTGCGGTAACAGGACCGTACTGATGTGCTTGGGTGAACTGTGTGACTACCTTGTCGCCTTCTTCGAATTGGGTTACTTTCGTGCCCACGGCCAGAATTTTGCCCGCGCCATCGGAGGCGGCGACACATGGGAGACTGAGCGGTAGCGGATACTGGCCCTGTACACTATGTTTCAACCTTGGGATCCGGGGTTGAATGTGTGCGCTTTACCTTGAGTATAACCAGATCTCTGTAATTGAGAGACACTGCTTGGATTTGGACTAAGCAGTCGTTCTCACCAAGTTCCGGGACAGGGTAGTCCTCGACGAATTTCAAGTTCCCCCATCCTGGTGTCTCCGGGCTATTGGATTCGATGACCCAAGCAGGTGTAGTCTTCGGAAGAGACATATTTAAGAACGAGGTTTAATGGAAGTATTAACCGAGAGAAATGGAAACAAGGCGGATGAAAAGGGCACTTGAAAAATCGATTCAAATTCGAAGAAGACGTTGGCGAAGACTGTGGGAAGGCCTCAGGCAGATCTCGAACTTATATAGATGGAGCCACAACACCATTTTACATACCTTATACGCTCCACTTACCTGTAAAAGACCCAACGATGAAGACATCTGCTTATCTCCGGAGAAAGGGGTGCGAGTGGTTGGATATCCGGCAGAGAACGGTACTACCGAAGTCGCTTGAGACCTAACTGGCGGGGTTGCATGATCTGATGTCCTGTCTGCCGCATTCCAACAGCTCATGGTAATGTTGACGTTTCGCGCCTGACGCAGCGCAACCTGGAATATATGGGGCCACTGGGGCTAAATGTGTATGCATGACAACTCGTCTCAGGAACTGGAGCTCCTTGTACAGTCTGCTGGTAGGTCGTTCTCAAGCCCCCATATCCTAGTACGCCAATCGCTCGATGGGAGCTCAATGCTGCCAGGCCAGGACGTCCCTGCGTTCTCGCTAGTGGGGTTTTTGAATATCTGAAGGCGGGCGTCAGAATTTATCAGCAGACTAAGGTCGCCCGTCTAAACTCCATGATTAATAAGAAGTGGCAGTGTGGCCGCTGGTGGTGGTGTTCATCTGGAGGCGTTAGGAGAAAAGAGCTGATATGGTTGGGCATTCACCATGAAGCGCAGATTGTACGGTGAGTGTTTCTGATCCACGCGTTCCTTCCCTTTTCGGATCTTAGGGCAACGCACGAAAATCTTGGCGCATCCCGTGAAAATGAAGACTGATGGTTTAGATTGTTGTCGACCTCCCGCAAGGCTTCAACTAGCAACCTTCAATATCCTGGGACATCCGCAGATTGCGAAAAACTTGACAACTATCAAGTCGCAATCATGTCTCAACCTGCCCTCAACAAGATCGCCCACAACAGCCCTTCGAGGCAGCATCCTTCGGAGTTGGAAATCAGCATCGCAACTGCTCTTTATGAACTCGAGACCAACATCCCTGACCTTAAGGTCGCCTTGAGACCGCTTCAGTTCGTGTCCGCTCGCGAGGTATGAGACGTTTGTTCATCAGGCAGACCTCCAAATTGCCTGCAACGTTCTAGAATAACGGACATCACAATGCTAACCAGGCTTTTCTGCCCTCCAGCTCGAAGTCGGCCATGGCAAGCGCGCCGTCGTCATCTTTGTTCCAGTGCCCCTGCTCGCAGGCTTCCACAAGGTCCAACAGCGCCTGACCCGCGAACTCGAGAAGAAATTCTCAGACCGCCACGTCTTGATCCTTGCCTCGCGCCGCATCCTTCCCCGCCCCAAACGCTCCAACCGCTCTCGCACCAGCCAGACCCAGAAGCGTCCGCGAAGCCGTACTCTGACTGCTGTCCACGACGCTATCCTTGCGGATGTCGTCTATCCAGTTGAGATTGTGGGCAAGAGATTGAGGACCAAGGAGGATGGAAGCAAGGTGTTGAAGGTCATTCTTGATGAGAAGGAGCGGGGTGGTGTGGATTACAGACTCGACACCTACTCCGAGGTGTATCGGAAGTTGACTGGACGAGTTTGCGGCTTCGAATTCCCCATGAGCAGCTCTACCGACTTCTAGTTGATAGGTGGAAGGGCAAGTGATGAGACGAATGCAAAAGGATAGGCCGAGGTGTGTTGACATGATACGAGAGAGCCTGGAGTGCACAGATGCATCCAGAGCGGAGGACAATCGGTCTATTTCATCGCTCTGCGCAAAGTCTTATTGTATGGATGGACCGGGTCTCTGCGGCATGCTACCGGGAACATTGTGCTGGATCGAACCAAGGATGGAGTACCGTTCAGTTGAGGATTGAAACCCGCGGCAAAAGCCCAGCAGACATCTTTCGAGCGAGGAATAGAAGACAAAATATTTGTTCAAATTGCCGACCGTTCCTTTTGTTGACCTTTGTCCACGATTACTCCTGCTACATGAATTCTCCTCCGCCGAGTATATCCTTCATATTGACATTCCCACTTCCTCGTTCTAAAGGTTGCGGCTGCCCCTTACCAGCCTTCCACCCAATCATGTAAATCACTCTAAAAGTGGCCGGTATTCTATCCTTTTCATCCTCTTTACAATGCAATTCCCTGTATATGGCCTCGTTGGCCAACAACACATCTCGACTCAGGGGGCCGCCCATGGACTTGAGAATTGCATTTCCTTCGCCCATGGCTTGAATATCCGTCATCAATGCGAACGTGTCGGGGTATTCGACTATTATGTCGTCAACGTCGACGGTCAAAAGCTTGAATCCAGCTCGGCCCAGCAGATTCCCCACGTCTCTGACGTCCGCTAGTGGTGATATGTGCGGAGACACGCCGCCACGGCGCTCAAGATCAGCCAGCTGCAGAGATGAGCGTAATTCAAAAAGTGTGTCTCCGCCGAACATGGCCGCGAGGAACGGGGCGTCAGGTTTAAGGATGTTGTTTATGCTTGACAGGACGGATGGGAGGTCGTTGATCCAATGGAGAGATAGAGAAGAGAGAACAGCATCGAAAGTGTTCGCTTCAAAAGGCAGCGTCTCAAGAGAAGGGAGGACCTCTTGTGTGATCGGAACTGTGGGCGCAGGAAGCGAATCGTCGCGGTGGAGAGTCGTCGGAGAAGTATCTGCGCAGGTGAGGTGATGTATCCGTTCTGAGAGAGGGGTCTTGGACTCTGCTGCGCCTTCTGGCAACTCTGGCGCGATCATCGGCGGCTTGGAGAGTGCTCGTGCTATGTTGCAGCTATTGGCGCCCAGATCGAGTACATGGGGGAACTCGCGATTGATGTCGAGGAGTCGGTCAACAAGTCTCTGGGCCACCTCATCTTTCAAATAGTCGACCTTGCGACTGTATTCTGCATTTGAGGCGGCCCGTTCTTTCTGGAGGTACTTCGCATTCTCATTGAAGACCTGGAGAGTTGGACCGCCGGGTGCCTGTATTGCGTATGACCTGTGGAAGCATGGACGTCGTCGTAGAGCTGCAGTGGGAAGCCATGGCCGAAGTGCCGGTGGCTTCATTGTGGAATATATCTGGTACAGGGACCGTTGATGGTGGACAATGGGGAGTGCTTGTAGAAAAGTCGGGCTGGTCGGCTTGCAGAATGATGTCAATTTCGAGGAAGGAAGGTTACCCGCAACCGCGTCTGACCGCGTCTGCCTTGATGGCTAGAAATAATTCCAGCTCTCTAAAAGGCGAAGAGAAGGTAAGTCGGTATTTTCTCTCGTCCAGATCAGATTGAAGGCGACATCCTATTTGGCGTGTTTTTTTCATAAAATTGTGCCGCTCCTGACCGCAAATTGGGCCCAGGTCGGCGCCATGGCGGTGGCATTTCCCTACACTTTCGTCTCTTGCCCCTGTTCCGATGCTTCCAATAGAGCATTGAAGTCGAAGCGATCCTCGCGCGATGTTGACTTTGAGCAAGTCCAAGACGGTGAAGAGACTTTTGACCCGCGACATCCACGTTCTGCCTTTTCTCTGTTTCCCCCAGAGCATTTGTTGTACTGCGAAGAATGCCACGAGATCAAATGCCCTCGCTGCGTGACCGAAGAGATCAATGCGACCTACTGCCCAGACTGCCTCTTTGAGAGTCCTAGGGTCATGGTGAGGAGTGAAGGGAACAGGTGTCCTCGAAATTGCTTTCATTGTCCCATATGCACATCCCAGATGATTACCACTTCCATCGGCGACGCGAAAGACGGACCTTTCATCCTCAACTGCAACTACTGCATGTGGAGCACCCTCGATGTTGGTATCAAGCTCGACAAGGCGACTGGTGTCCGCGGTCAGCTTGATGACATGGCAAATGGGGGCAAACGAAAGATTTCCACATTGAAATCACCGCCGTACCAAGATGATCCGGCACGCAAATCTTCACTGTCCCGACCCCCTTTATCTCTTGAGGAAATAGGGGAGGTTGTGGAGGCCAAAGAGCAACCCGAGTCACAACCTGCTCTAGATCCGACGTCAAGGTTCAACGCCCTGAAGACATTCTACAAGGACCAAATCGCCGAATCGTCAGCAACTGACGCCGGCTTTCCCACATCTGCGCTGGACATGGCCTACTCTTCCCCATCATCACTCCAACGTATCATGAACATCTACACCAATAGAGAAAACTCGCTTAAACGGGCTCGACAAAAGCTTACAATCATGCGAGAGGCTCGGACAGCGAGTGAAGGACTCAAGCTTCATGACCCACGTGCTTCTACACCCTGCGAATACGACGAAACTACAACCATGCCACAAAGGACTTTCCAGAACCCTCCCTTCATCGGCAATCCCCGAGCACGCACAGTCTCGGAGCTCAGGCCTATGCCCACACTGATGCGTACAAAACGATCCAAGCGCTGCGCAACCTGTAAACACATTCTCACTCGGCCGGAACTGAAAATCTCCTCTGCACGATACCGCATCAAATTGATAGCGCTCAGCTATATCCCCTTTGTGACCATTAAACCGCTCCCAGTCCCTGGTGGCCTGTCCCCTGCAGGACCTGATGGAGGCGATGTTGTCCTTGCGGCCGCAAAACCTGTCCAGTTCATCATGACACTACGCAATCCGCTATTTGATGATGTGAATGTCAGTTTGGGAAGCCCCAGCCTGACGCCGGGAAAGCATGGACATCGAGTCACGATCTTGTGTCCACAGTTTCAGATCGGGAAGAACAGCGACGCTTGGGACGACGCTCTTAACAACCCTCCGAGCCAAGCAACGGCCAGTGCCAACACAGCGGGCGGAGAACAGATCGCCGGCAAACTGTACGACCATGGTCGGAACTGGGCGAGCGTGGTCATTGAGATTATCCCGGCGAGCATTCTGAGAAATGAGGGTGAGGAACTGGAAGAGGACGAGGATGTCATTGAGATTCCCATTAGAGTGAGGCTAGAGTGGACTGTTACCGAGGATGAGACTGCTGGTATTGTAGAGAGACGGAAACGAGATAGGGAGAAGGTGCTCGAAGACGGGGAAGAGGCGGATGATGGGAAGCGAGAGTTGAGTTACTGGATGGTCCTCGGCATCGGAAGAGTCGACTGTTAACAGTAAAGCAACAACTTGATATGAACCAGGTGCTCGAAGAAATACCCCCGTCCCTAAATGATCTGCATTTTCACCCAAGGGCCATTGCATCGAGCACCGCGTTGTCCATTCGTCTATGTCTTTTGCATCTGCCCGGGGCAGAGATCTTTTCAGCATGCCACCGGGGTATACAACCCGCCCGTCACCTCCTCCCATGACATGTAGTTTGAAGTTGTATATAGGTAGCTTTTATTGGCGTAAGCTTCATACCGTTCGTCGATCGCACATGACTCTCACAATCCCACCAACGCCCACAACCTCTGTCAACTTCTCATGCCAGCTCAATAAGACACTCATAACTTGACCACCTCCGCCTTCCCCAAAATTCCTCGCTTGTATCTGACTGAAGCCCGTGCCCGTTGCCTGCGGACTCACGCCTTTTCCACTGGTTGTACCGCTCCCGCTGGCCATGCCCTTGTAGATGTACTTCATCAAGGTATCTCCCATTGCCGTCCCACCCGGCTGTTTCAGGATTTCCGTCAATATCCGACTGACATCGCTCTGTCTGATTCCTTGTAGCACTTCCAAGACAGTGGTGAGATGGACTTGCTTTGCACCCTCGTCGCCTGCTAGAGGAGCGGTCTCCAGTGCCGATTGTAAGGCACCCACACTGTCACCGGCGCGGAGGAGTTGCCGGACCTGTTGACCTATCTGTGCGGATTCAGAGGATGTGGAGGGTGCGGGCAGGTTGGCTGGGAGGAGAGTGGAGAGAGGGAAGTTCAAGGCAGAGTCAGGATCGTAGGCGTCGACATTGATAGTGCGCCAATTTATGTTGGCCATCGTGGAGGGCGCAGCGGAGCCCTGCTTATGCCTCAATGGCGGGGAATGCAATGAGGACTCGGGATCTGCCAACAGCACTGGCTCTGAAATATACGGACTGGGTGCGTGGAGTAATCGCCCAGAGATTGTCTTTAGAGTGTGCTGGTTGGGTCGACTGGGATTACGGGAAGAAATTGCAATGCATGTGTGGAGTTATGAGGTTGAATGGAAAAGGCTCCAAGTAACAATGCGGGATAAGAGCGAAAGGCATGAAAAGGGACTCTTGGTGGCACTCTCGGTAGTTGCGGTTACGTAATCTGCCAAGACCTCCGCTCGGGGCTTCGATTTCAGCCTTGCGAGTGCGAGATACTGCCCAGCGAGCCAGTACTGACTGCTTTCAACACCAACTCTGCATCTCTACGGAGCACCGGCCTCATTTGCTATCTCCACGTCTGTCATGCTCGTGTTTCTGGAAGATTCTGGTTGAAGCTGTTGACAGTCAATATAGGTCTTTTGGAGGAGGCTTTATAAGTTATACAATACGAAGCCCGGTCTCTCATCCTGTCCTTCTCTGTTGAGACCCCAAGCTTGAGGGCTGTCATCATGGACCGTGGTCCTCCTCAGGTCTCTTCGGTATTTTCCGGCGAAAGATCCGCCCTCAGCTCGATGCATAACACAGCTAAACATCGAATTAGCCTCGCTGCCGACCAGGTGCTCGTTTGAAGGCCATCGAGATTCGCTGAGTGTACGATGATTGACTTACGTGTTGTCCCAGATGATCAAGTCCCCAGGGTCGTTCCATGGAATGCTTAGGGTATACTTGTCCTGTGTCGCATGCGCCATAAGCTTGTCCATAAGCTCCTTCGACTTTTCCGGAGGGACATCCACGACATGGTCCATATGGGCGGCAATGTATAAATTCATCCGACCTGAAGGTTCATGCTTCTGCACAATGCGATGTTTGTGCATCGGAAATTTGGTCACGTCGACGTCTTTGAAATAATCTGGTGCTGCCTTCTTGCGCGACGAATAGAGAGAATGGGCCCCAACATAGTTCTTTTCCAAGAGCTCAGCCTTCAGCTCCGGGTCCAATTCATCAAATGCCGTCCTTGTGTCGGCAAACCCGGTATTACCACCAGTGTTGGGCGGTGGAAGCTCGTGCGCCTTCAGAATCGAATACGATGCCCGTCGTGGATTAAATGACGAGTCGACATGGTACAGGGCGTTACCCTTGTTGTACTGGGCACGTGGACTATCTGGCGACAGAACAGTGTTGGTATCGGGGTCGATATTGCCAGCATCAAAAAGCTCATAGTACTCATATCGTGGCTTCCTCCCGTTGGTCATGTACGGTCTGATGTCATCCAAGTCGCCGAATCGGCGAGAAAATTCAACGTGCCCTGTGTCGTCAAGCCCAGTCTTACGGAACACAATCACGCCATACTATGAAGGGGTCAGAGTCTGGAAACTTGCAGCAGGGTAGTCATTCGTAGGGGATTACTTTTGCAGATGCGGCGAGAATCTCTCTGAACACATCATCTGGAATTGGCTTGGAGAAATCAACGCCCTCAATCTCAGCCGCGAATGTTGGGTGCAGCTTCTTGATTTGGATCTTATTGAACTCGGTCTCTGGTGTCAGAAGAAGCCCAGGCATAGTGTCGGCTAAGGCAAAACCGAAGCGCAATGTTCAACCCTTGAGCGTTGGTTAAGAAATGTTGGGCCGGGCGAAAAGCAGACAGCAAGGCCACCATCTTGTCTTATATCTTGTGGAGTATGGACCGAAACACCCCAGACCAGGCATTCGGCAATTCTCCGTTCATTTCGAATGCATCTGCCGAAGCCCCATTCTCGCTCCTGTTACTCGAGAGACTTGTCAGCCTTGAGGTTCCCCACAAAAGAACAGGGACAAAGAGTGCGGGGAAGATTGGAAAGATTCATACTCACGCATGAAAATGGAGGAGCCATGTATGATACTCGTTCTCCCAAGTTCCAACGCCCACGAAAGTGATACGCGTAGTGGGAGTCTCGGGGAAATCCGAATCCTCCATCCTGTACCGTGCACTGTCACTAGTTGTCTGGCTTTTTCGCGTTGAAATGACTTCTGATTACTTGCTGTGACTTCGGAAGATTCTTCTACCGTTGATCGAGATGTGACTTTGGTCTCTGCCGACTTCTGACAACTGCTCTGGTATGTGCATGATGGAATACTCAACCATGTTGGCCAGTCAACATGTTCCGTCGTGGTTAACGCGCTGGTGTCAGTCGACTCCTGACCACTCTTTACCGACTGTCAGAAGCTCTGCATTGAAATCAAGGCCCGCGACGTGTGACGTTCATTTATAAAGACAGAGGACAGTCTGACCATTGACGCTATCACTGGCTGGGGTAATAATGAAGGCAACTCTCTTCGCTAGTTATAGATTTCAGTCACCCAATGTGAGTTATACCTTGGTAATGATGTTCTGGTTTGACCACAGGTGAGACTGCCTCTGTGTTGAGTCTGGAAACTGAGCTGTCTGGAGGGCGAAACTAACGTAGAGACCGAAGCAACTCACTCGGAACACATCACTAAGACTACGGGAATCTTACTGGTAGTGGAAGCCTTTGACAGAAATTTCAGATCACAGCAAACAACGCTGACCTGCTCAAGGCGACGGCGACCGCTTGGGCGAGAGCAAAGATTGCTTCAAGCACCCTCAGTGACAGTTCCCTTTCTTTCATTAAGTCTTCACTACAATGCCACCAACAACGCGCAGCCCGGTCGTTACTCCTCATCTTCACTCACCCGTCATTCTCAGTGACAGGGAGTGGAAATTTTTGATTCAGCACGCCGTGGTGGTGGACAGTTGGGCGAGATTTGTCTCTCCTGCATCTCTTGGATTTCTGACCTTTCATGTCCGACATCTCATCCGCAGTCCGTGAGCTTTGAATAATTGTCAAGGCCATATTCTCAGCCCGAGTTCCACATTCGCTGACCTGCCGCAATGGCGCGTTTCATTCATTTGGTCGTCTTCGGCCTGGTCGCCAGCCTCAACCACCCAGCCCAAGCTGCGCGACTCGGATCGGACATCAAGCGTGCTGATGCACATGTTGACTGCCCTACCTGCGACAATGACTCTCACCATCCTGGTAGGTCTTCCCAAAATGTCCAAAATTGTCCACTAACGAGGTGGCCAGGTCCGCATTCTTGGGGAGACTGGAGCATAGCCAGCAGTCCGACAAGCAATGCCCCCGTTGTTCCATCCAGTTCCTCTGTCTCGACTCATGGCGGCGTCAGCTCTTCGTCAGTGACTTCGTCGGTTGAGACGCCCGCGAGTACATCGAGCTCCAGCGCATTCACCTCGCAGACTTCGTCGAACTCGGGCTCAACTCCCTCTGGCTCGACAACAAGTACAGGAGTTGCACCATCTGTCACCATGTCTTCGTCCGCTTCCTATGTCTCTAGTACGCAGTCGATTAGGAGCATGACCTCCTCGATGCTAAATCACCCTTCGCTTAGTGGCTCTACAAACGGGACATCCACCAGTCAGATGGCCTCGGTCTTCCCTTCTGGAACCATGTCTTCATCCTCTCGAGGCTCATTGTCTGTTGTCCCGCAGTCAAGTCAGCTCAGTACTCGGGCAACAGGGTCTGCTACAAGGGAATCGAACCTTTCTCAGCCAGTCACACCATCGAGCATAGTTCCGCCCTTCTCGGCAAACAGCACATTGAGCATGGTTCAATCTTTTTCACGGAACAGCAGAATGTCTTCACAGACATTGTCATCACAGGGACCAACCATGAATAGGACCTTATCAACTGTGAGCTCACTTTCTGCTGGCAATGTTACTGCTGCTGGTTCTGAAGTCGTTTCTTCATTCGCCACCACGATCGATCTAACTTCAACGACATTTGTCACGGTCATTCGCACAACCATCAGCATCGTGCAAGGGTCCTCAACGATCCAGATTGCTGGTTCCAGTGTTCCTCTTCCAGCCCCAGTGTCGTCGTCGTCGACTGTTAGAGGCTCACCGACACAGTCTCCATCAGGCTCAAGATCATCTTTTGGTGAATCGGCGCATCCGACTTCGGCCAGGGAGAGCTCCTCTTTCAGCATTACTTTCAATTTGTCGCCTGTGCCTGGGTCAAGTTCCTCCAGTGGTACCTCCATCCCTCTCCCTCTGCCGGCGTCGAGCTCATCTCTCAGTGGGACGCTTGGCTCCCTGGCTGGAATCACGGTGACTCCTTTCCCACCTCGACCCCTGCCCACGGTTTCACTCTTCGGCGAAATGTCATGTGGCTACAATTACACAAACGAGACCGCATCCGGCTCGTACTCTGTTGCTCCATGGTGCTGGCCCTTGTCAATCTCTGGGGAGTCAAGCATGACGGAGATTGCAGGAACAGTCGTGGTTGCCAGCACCGTCAACTGCTTATGTCCCTTCTGTTGGCTTGCAGACCCACTATGTTACGCCCAAAAGCCGTCAGGGTCGAGTTGTGGCGATGGCTGGATTTGCTCCGTGACCACTTCTGCTGGACAATCTGGCGTTTGGCTTGCGCTCCCTACCGGCTTCTCTTATGACACAAATACACCGAATCCATGGAGTATTACTTCTGAGCAAGGCGTGACCAGAACGAGCGGCGGCAGTAGTACCACGTCGATGTCATGGACTGCTACGCTTTCACACAGCACCCGGAGTATTCAGGGTGGCTACGTTGACTTTCCGTTCTGGGCTTGGGCTTGTGTCGGCCCTTTGTGCAAACCTGGTTGTGGTGATGTCCTCGACTGGGTAGGATCCATAGCTGGATGCATCTTTTCAATGCTGGGATTAAAATGCCATTTACCATGCAACAATCTGGGTTTCAATGGATTCCCAATCCCCACGGTACGTATTCCAAATTTCAGCCCGCGACCTTCTATCATGTGGAACTAACTAATGCAGATTCCCATTCATCCTCCGATTCCTCCTCTGCCCTCTGCAACTTTGACCATTCCTACGATCCATTGTACAGCATCGCCGTGTACGACCAACCCAGCAGCAAATCCATCGAATGAGCCAACGACGAACTCGCCAAGTTCGTCGATTACGTCCAGTTCGTCCAGTTCATGTTCATCGACAGCATTTTCTTCATGCATAGACATCTGCTGGACGCTGAGCTCAAATGGAACTGTCTCTGCCACTCAATCGTGCACGACCGAATGCACGACCGTTAGACAGTGCTCTGGAACAAATACACTTACCACCACCACTCTCAACTCCTCGGCAATAGCTCCGGCTTGCACGGCTAATTCCTGGTGGTATGATCCGTCCATATCAGCTGAGATTGCCTCGTGGATTACTCAGTTTCCTCCTATTCCCGATAACGCCACAGTTCAGTTCAGTACATTCAGCTTCGGGTCAAATACCACACAGACCATGGGCAACACCACCTCGAGCATCTTTCCGAGCACGTCTCATTCGGCAACATTGACCTCCCAGAGTTTGACCAGTACCAGCTCTCATGTCACCGCCTCCAACCCTCCTATCACAACTCCGAGCAGCCTACGGGATTTCACGGTAGCGGCCACGGATGACAACGGCAATGTGTATAGCGAGGTATTCTCAGGAGGAGTACTGATATCGTCTACATTGGTCTCGTCACTTCCCACGTCGGGCGCAGGTGGCCCCTGGACATTCGGCACATCAGGGGTTTCGCTAGTGAGCAGAACAACTTCGACTCTGCCAATCTCTGTCGGCTCCGGCGGGCATGCAACACTCACAACGACCCTTAGAAGCTACACCGCAGTCTACGTACGGACTTGTGAGGGAGTGGCCGTTTTTGGTAGTGCAAGCTGTACAGCCCCATGGGGTCTCCAAACCGTCACTTCTACTCCCGCTCCCAGGGACGAGCTAACCTCACACTGCGCCCACTGGACTGCGTTCACTACCACTACAAGCCCAGCGAAGGCCGGTGTGGTGAATTGTGCTACTCCGGTCAGTTTCAAAGCGTCAAGTGCGATTCCCAGTCCAACAGTGTGGATCCACGGTGTTGAATTCTCGCCGTTCCAAATGGATTCAGGCCCAATCCGGCAGTTTTGCCAGACTCTAATTGCCGACAATATCGTTTTTTACGAAGGATCTGAATTCGCAGATGATGCGGCGAGTCTCGGTCAGGTATCGCCGGGAGAATGTGAGCTCTTCCGCTCGACTGGAAACTCGAAAATGGGCTATAATCTGACACTTGCTGTTGCATACGACGAAAATGGGTGTCCATCGGCGTCCAGTTCCCTCAGAAAGGGGATTTCCATGAAGAAATATGGCCTGAAAGACTGCGTGGATTCGTTTTTGAACAAGCTAGCTAGCAAATGTGAGTCCCCCGACGTTCGTGCACAATCTTGAGGGGAGTTTCTCCGCTAACCATAAGCAGGCGAATTTTCGGACGGGGATGCGAAAAAGGCAGGTCTTGATCAATGGACTAAAGTTGGTGGGATGTACTGGGGAGATTGCTTGCGATGGACAGCCATTGCTGCGAGGAACGACTTGGAACCTGGTGACACCGTCGATGCAGGTTTGATTTAATATCCGTTAACGAGACACTACTGCAAACTGCTATCGGTGAAGCTGTTTAGCTGGAAGTCGAGATGGCGACTTTCGAATCAAGCATTATCGTCTGTTGAACGAACAAGCCTCGCCTGCATTGGCTTTCCCCAAACTACTTGCGGCGCAAATTCCAAGAGCAAGTTTGTTGTTTCTGACAAGATGAGGGTTGCTGATGCTCGTTTCTCTTGCGGATTTCAGATGCAGCACCGAGTGTCTTGTCACCGAGAACCTGTATCTACTCACTTTATGTGCGCCATGTCCTCCGATGCACGCAGCTCGCTAGTAGCCTTAAAGTGCTGGTGTACTTTCTTCGTGGAATGCGACGTTTTGTTGCCCACTGAACAGTCACATTCTTTGATCCTTTGCAGGCACATACCTCCGAACCAAGGTTACTATGGAGTCAGTTATTTTGGTAATTGTTTTGAATCAATGGATTGCATCAAGGTTCAGTCTCTTTCATGGTATGTTGTTTGCACATGTCCTATCCCAACGGCAACAGAGTCGAGTCCGCGGACTTTCAATGATATATTGATCAGGCGCGCACAGGAGGTGACGAAGAGTAAAGAAGGGAACAGTCAGGAAAGTGTTCAGGTTAAGATACCTGGAGAAAAATCAGGATGCCGTCGTTGTGGCTTGAGGAACTAGAGCAGTTACGGCACGACCAGTCGAACAATATACCCCACTCGAACGAAGCGCAGCGCCCTAGCACCGGGGTATGCGGTCCATACTCGTGGGATTCAAGCATGCGTCAGGAACAAATACGGGCTATGATGGCTTTACAGTACTCAGATGATATCAATAGGTCCAGGTGGAACGAGAGCCAGCAAAACAATGACCTCAGTTACAGCCCGGCTTTTTCAGGTTCTCCAGTCGTCTCCAGCACGGCTCCCCAGACTCGATCTTCGGACATCGATTCACTGTTCGAAGGCAGTGACGCCGGGGGCGAGATCTCGATGCTACAGAGTCGTTTTGAGGAAACAGCAGGCGAAAGTCCAGCAGACGCTATATCGCATCACGGTCACGACCGGCCTTCCGCTTGCGGACCCAGCCGACAGCTCCAAGGCCAGCAGAGTGCCTCGTTGTCCGAAGCAGAATACGAACCCGAGGAGCCGGCCCACGGTGAGGGAGGATACGAAAGACACCCAGCAACGCAAGAGGAGGTGCCACGCAGGCAATTACCAGAAAACGGGTGGCATTCCAATGACAACGAAGCGGCATGGCAAAGCATCTCACAACAACGCGAACAACTTCAAGGACAACGGGAGGAAACAGACACAAAGCGTGAGGACGTTCACGATTGTTCATGTGGGTGCTCCACGTCGGAATCCCTTTGCCATCCTTCATATTGCGAATGCTTGGGATGCGACCACATCGAGCAAGCGAGGCAATTAAAGACCGAGGCGGAAAGAAAATGGCGCTATGAAGAGCATTCTAGTGACGAGACCTGCGGCTGCGGAGACCCCAAGAAGCAATGTTCATGCCTTCCAGGCTTGTGTCAATGTGCTACTTGCAGCAAGCATGGGCATCGGATTGTGGAACCCATCAGACACTGCGGATGTGGTACAACCGGTCAGACGTGTCGCTGTCAACCTGATCAATATTCGTGCACCGGTTGTGATGAGCATCCGGGCTGTGAAAACGACGGAGATCTCGCCGAGCTCGAAGTATATCAGGAACAAGCCGCAGACTATCAATCACAGTCTCAACCATTGCCGCAGATCGAACTCTACATCGGGGGCCAGCGCACGACAACAGCTACAAATGCCACGCATGCCTGCCGGTGCATACATGGTAGTATTTGCTCCTGTTCGGCTAGGAGATGCGAATGTGATAAGGTGCATTCGGTGCGCAATGGAGCAGAACCGCACAATGAACAGCATCCGGCTACTCAACCCTGCCTTTGCAGAGACGCTCGAGACTGTACCTGCCCTTCCGGAGCTTGCAGGTGTTGCAACAAAGAGTCTGCATTGGAGCCCAGGGCCTTGCACAGAGAGGAGCCTGCTGAATTCCGTCGCGCTACAAGTTGGGCACCGAGACAGGAATATCGTCCACCGCCCCCCAAACTCACAGAATTGATCGAAAATCCAACGCATGGACTGTCACCGCAGATAAATACTCCGACATTCAGTCGAAAGGATTCGGTTCTGGGAATGCCACGGGCAGCAACGCCAGCGTTCGGTCGGCAATGCTCGATAACCCCAAGTCGTCCAGATACTCCACGTCCTCCTGCCGGATCGACTCCTTCGACACCGTACGCGGCAGATGTGCTTCAAGACTATGTTCAACAGAGTATAGAGCTCGGGCTGCTGCCGCCGAACCAAGAGTACATCCGACCCAGTGTCGAGCCCGAACTCCCACCGCGGAACCGGGCACGCGAGTCGACGCCCGCACATGTGGTCCGCTCATCCACACCATCTCCGTTCTCCAGGCGAGGCACAGATGTGGATGTTAGAATGCGAGACGCTTCCGGAACAATTTTGCCAGGGGACCTGGGCCGAGAGCTCTCGCTTCCGCCACCGACCTCCCAACCAGTCTCTGTCGTTAGTTACCGCCCCGCCGTGTCTCGAGTCAAGCCGGCCCTTCCCCCCATACCGGACAGTGGTTCTCCAATAAACCAGCCAAAACGCGGCGAGCGGAGAAAATCCGCCGTGCAGGGCTCAAAGGTTGAGAAGCGCTCCGTAACGGGGTCGACGTCGAAACCGAAGAGTCGAAACGTGACTAGGAAGTCGACAGCATCGGTTGGCAAGTTGGTCGACAAGGCCAAGAAGAAGACCAAAGATGCCGCTGAAAATGCTGGAGGACAGGGACAACCGACGGCCACAAGCAAAGATGGCGGCAAAGTCGCGGCCGCGGTGGCAAAGATCGAGCAGCAAGTTAAACAGCAAGACGAGGAGAAGCATCCGAAGCAGAAGGACGGGACGGCTGTGAGAAGGAGTCGGCGTGCCAACAAGGGAGTGCGGACTTCGCTTGGATATACTTGACGTAGGCAGCAGAGATGGAGATGATTGTTTCTGTTTTCTTCCTCTATTTCCTCTCCATGGGACTTCGATTTTGTCGAGACTCAGGAGGATCGTTTTGACGCGTACTGTGTGAGATATATACAAATATATTATCGCGATACTCTGCGTCGAATTCTGACCTCTCCAGAGTCCGTTTCCATTCCCAGGCCGGGCATGACCTACTTTCTACTGACCAAGGAATCGACACGAGCAGGTTGATGTCAAGATGACGAAGTCCTGAACGAGTCGACGATTTTCAATAAGCACAACGCCGCCGAGTCGATCGCAAGGCCAATCAACACCAATTCCGTTGGACTCGGTGACATTGATTGAAGAGAGACGAAAACTAGCCACGTTGCAGTTATGCAAAGAGATATCGAGATCTTTGTTGGGTTGACGCTTGACTGGGACGGCCAAGAAGGCAGCCTCCTAGCCTTGGTAGTCCCAAGCCACCTCCATCAACTACCTAGTGAGCTAGGTATGCGAAGCACTCAAAGCACTGCAGCCCAACGCGCCTCATCGTTCCCTAATAGCCTCCATTCTAGCAGACGAATTTTGCAATGGGATCAAGTTCAGGCTACCTTGCTGAAGCTGGCAAGCTGAGCACCTTGATGGTCAATCGAACCCTCCTGAGACGACAAAGCAATCGAAAGCTAAGTCGTCGTTGACATAACCTAGTCCACCGAGAATCTTGATCTTTCGTTGAGGAGTGACGCACCACACGAGACTAATCAACAAGCAGACACTCGAGCTAGAGCTCTTCAATGACCCGGTGCCGGCAGAAGCACGCTACGCCATTTTCTCGCACACCTGGGAAGATGACGAAGTTACTTTCGAAGACATGAAAGGCCTTGCTGTCGCTAGGGGGAAGAGAGGTTTCGCTAAGATTCAAGCCGTCTGTGCCTTGGCAGTCGGTCATGGTCTCCAAATGCTTGGGTCGACACCTGTTGTATCGACAAATCTTCGAGCGCTGAGCTGAGTGAAGCTGTAGATTCAATGTTTCGATGGTCCAGGAATGCGAATCTCTGCTACGCTTTTCTTTCCGACCTGATGACAAGGCTGTCTAGCCAGCCTGAGGATCCGATGACAGGGCTATCTTACCGGCCTGAGGATCTTCGCAAGTGCAAATGGTTCACAAGGGGGTGGACGCTACAGGAACTCATCGCCCTGGCAATATTGCTGTTTTATGACAAAAATTTGAATCTGACTGGCACCAAAAAGAGTCTCAGTCCAGATATTGCAGCCATCACCGGTATACATCAATACTTCCTCGCGGGACCCGACGCAATATCAACGATTCCTCTTGCTAAGCGAACGTCTTGGGCTGCGGATCAAAAAACTACCCGAGTAGAAGACTTGGCCTATTGTCTTCTAGGTATATTTGACGTCAACATGCCACTGATATACGGATGAGGCATCGGGACTTTTTTCCGACTGCAAGAAGAGATTTTGAAGAAGACCACTGATTTGTCACTGTTTGCTTGTCAAAGCGATACCGAATCGTCGCGCCCAGGCACATTTGCAACTTCGCCTGTCGAATTTCGGAAATGCGGTAACATTACATTGATTGAAGATCAGTGCCGCTTTCGTGACGAGATCAGTCGCCCCGATCGTGGAGTCAAGATCAATACCGCAGTTCAATTCTACTGTGACGGAATTGAGATACTGAATCTGCGCTGTTACGGCCAATACCAGGGCGGACCGGAGCCAAGGGTGGGCATCTATCTGAAGCGGATTGTGGACACGTACTTCTGTCATCGGCCAGATCGGATGATACAGTCGAGAGTTGCGCCGCTAGGACGTCTTGCTCTACCCATATAGCTGGCTTCGACCCTCAGCCAAGGCAGATTGCACGCCATCTTGCGTGACGACAGTTACCAACGCATTGGTGTCGAATTCCCCAAGGACAGTGCAAAGTTCAGAGTTGGAGAGATCAAAGCTGTCCCTGAGACATATTGGCATGCCAGCGAGAGATATTTTTCCATTCGCGGCCTCGCCAGGTTTCATTGCCTCGTTCGTTTCTGTGTAGTATCGCGGTTGTACGGGAACCCTCCCTGGCAAAAGACGCCATGTTCATCCTGGTATGTCATCTTGCAGATGGGTCCTCGCTCCGTCTCGGTCTGTATACAGAAAATTCCCTGCAAATTAGACCCAAAGGATTTATCGATCCCTTCAAGAATATCGAGCAATACGGCCCCATGGGCGATCCATTCAGTCTCTCGGTCCTGAGGCCGCAGATGATCTACCCCTAACTTTAGCGTTTCACAGGACCTGAGTCCTGATCAATCGAAGCTTATCAACCTTAGCACCTTATTGTTGTCTGGCAAAATATCTCCGGACAAGGCTCAGCGGTGACTGGGTCACAAAGACCCCTTCCAGGCAGCATTTCAGGTACGGTGTTGACTGTATGATGAGGAAGGCACTTTTGCCCGCCGCCGAGCGATTTGCGTCCAAGTCCTTGCACATGGCCGTGATGCTGTCCTTTGTACAGGCGACTGGCTCTAGGGCTCCTGCCATGGTGGAAACGGTGGCCTGTACGTCAATCAAGCTCATCAGCAGTTCAAGCATAAAGCTCCAGTAGCAGATTAATGCCCCTGCTTTCTGACCATCCTGGAATCTCAGCTGGTACCTTGGGTCTTGCAGGTCCGGTATGCACACTGGATCCGTGTAGGAATTGGTATTGTCCATGACGCTATCTGTGTTCCAGTAAAGGGGGGTTGCGGCGTGTGACTTTTCGAAGTCATAGAGCCATGTTTCGAGATCCGACTTAACCCTTGCGAAATCCGCAACAAGCTGCTGGGCTGCCATCAACCCCTGGATGAGATCGCTTGCCTTAAGCGTCGCCTCAATCGAATCTGCATCGGGTCTTTGCACGAGTGAGGAGAGAAGGTCGTCCGTACGACGTAATAATGCAGGAATCTCTAGGGCGATATCGTGAAGGATTTCTCTCCTTGTCTTGGGGCGATAAAAGAATGGCGTGTATATCCATGCAGGCTGGGACAGGAAGGTAGGACGTCTCTTCTCCAAAGCGACGAATATCTGCAATTTGTAGCTTTCAGTACGAGACGTTGGGACTATAACGCAGAATGTCACAACAGAAGCCGCTTACAGTTATACCACGGAGCCCCGAGAACGACTGGAGCAGGTAAGGCGATTGGTATACTTCAGGTCCGGATAGCTGGAGGAGTTTGAGCATTCCCTCGTGATGGGTCAGAAAGCCAGACCGAGTCGCTCCCATATCATTCACGTACTGGAACGAGTTAACCACCAACAATCACATCGTGAGAAGTGGATCGGTGGAGCGGTTGAGACCGTACATACCTCGAACAGCTGCAGCGCTGTAGATAGAGCGAGAAAAACCTGACAGTAGCCCGTCTGCGGATACGCCAACTCCGCAGGGAAGCGAGATCCGATGAACAGGCGAAACTCGCGAACCGCTGAAGTGTATGCAGAGCGGGCCATTTCTGTCAACTTCGGGTCCTTGACCAGGAGGCTCAAATACATAGTCAGGAGGCTGAATATCGACATGTCCAATATATGCCTTTCAGATTGCTGTGCGAGAGGCAGCAACGAGCGGATGCATATCGCCACGCTCGAATAATCGCCCTCGGTCGACGGCAATGGCACTCTATCGCCGCTGAAGACGCCGAGGTGTTTCTTCGGTTGGAACGCGTCCAGCACTGTCGAGTAGAAGTACTCTACTGGTTTTGCTGTTAGAGACGCACTGGCTCTTAGCAGAGAGGCTTGGGTGCTCCGGATTAGGCTCTGGAGAACATCGATAGGCGTGGCAGCTGTCATCACGGGCCGTGTTTCAGGTGCTGGGTCAGGTGCACGGTGGGCAGTTCGCCGCTGCATCGCGATCCGGAGAGCGCCACGATGGGATTGCGCGTGGAAGTTTTCTGCATTTCGGTGGATGTAGATGCGGTCGGCGTTAGGTCCACTGCATTTGAGGCCCCTAGAAACACATCGGTGACACTCGGGTTCCTCGAGACCGCACTATTAGTTGTCGATATGGTATCAGCCACGGTGACGCGCGACATGGTGTGTCTACCAGACAACTTGCCTTCTTGCGTCTTCGGCGACACTCGTCACAACGCCGCGATGTCCCCGGTGAACTGTTCATTGTTCCAAAGAGGAAGAGAGGGCGACGGGAGATGAATAGAAAAGGTCTGCTTGGCACTTGATATCAATAGTCGCAAGGGAGAGCCTGTTTAGTAATCATCCGGGTCGAATGGGAGGCGACACATGCGGGACTTATAAATGCAAAAGTGTGGAGTATGTTAAGACCCCTTGTCAGCATATTCCAGCGCTAGGCCCAAGTGGGCAGTCAGCGCGCCAGGCAAGAGCGAATCATGGTCCGCAAGGCTGTATTTACTGCTCTGCCCCTGGACGTATATATGAGAGAGGAACCTCGGACAGCGAGAGACATGTCCAAATTTGCCACGAAAATTTCTTTTCTAGAGCCAGTTCAATCAATGTCTATCGATTGACACTTTTGCTGTTACTCCAGGCTCTTAACCCATTCACTGACAGTCAAGATCCTGTTCGCGAACAATGGCCAGATCAACTGCGTGGCCGCGTTCTTCTGCTCCGTGCTGAAGCCAGCTGTCGCGTCCGAGCTGTACCGGTTCTTAGTTTCAAGGCTTCAAAGACAGACAAGAAGGTGGGCAGGTAGAACTTTCTACTTACATCATGGTCAAATTGTACCCACTGCGTCAGCCAGCATTAGCATGGTTGCATCTAAACACTGCACAGGGACAACTCACAGTTCATATCCGTACCGTGCTGTCGCTTCGACGCATGTATTGGTCACGAGGCCGGCGAGGACCAGGTTACGGATTCCCCGCTGTCGCAGTTGATAGTCCAGGTCAGTATTGTGGAAAGAGCTTCGCCCAGTCGAGACAGCGTCAGCCAACTAGACTACATACCACAGTCGCAGGATTATTTTACCTCGAGTTCCAATGCTTGGAGACGACGACGTCCCCATTATTTGGGTTGGGCCCTAAACCCTCGTATACCTCTGCACCCCACGAACCCTTTTCGAAGACCAAGTTCTTTCCGAGACCTTCCAGTGACCAGTTCATCATGGACCAGCCTTCAAAGGAGTGCTTGTCCGTTTGCTGATGCAGGCAGTAGTAAATGGGGATTTTGCGTTTGCGAGCCGTTGCGACAAATTCTTGCAAATGCTGGATAGTTCCCGTGGCGGCAATACTCTCCGCCAATCGAGGGTTCAGTTTACCCTTTGGATGGAGGAAGTCGTTGTAAGGGTCGATGAGGAGGACAGCTGTCTGGTTTGCCATGGTTGGATACTATACACGATAATCTTGGGAGATTTGGTGTTCCTGTCGCAGCTGAGAGGAGGATTTCGGCGTCTTAAATATACTTCCCAGATGATTAATCAGGTTGTCCGTAGCTTCGACGAGGCTCGTAAAGTATGCGTCCTTTGTAATGGTCTTGGCTTGGGGCGTGCTTGAAGGCCTCATTCTATCCAATTATCACCATTGCCGACTTCATCCCTTAGATAATCGTCTTATCCTAATAGGGCAGTAGGCGCGCCGACGATACGTCAGACAACTGCACGAGCCAGGGCATATTGCATCGAGTCCCAAATCCTGGAACGACATGGACAGGCTTATACATGTATATTGCGTCGACCGTTCGGAGTCGGGATCCTGCGGGTATATGGGTGCGCAATCAGACAACGACCAATTCCTCGTGCTACCGCCACATACGATATAGTGTTAACAACTCTTGACGATGCAATCTTTTTACTGTCAATGGCTCCCAATGACGAGGCTTGCAGGTCCGTCAACCCTTACCCCTTAGCCACCCTATCGACCTCATCCGCAAATTCCTTCAGATTCTGAAACCTCCACGCGTATCCGACCAACTTCTTTTCCAGTGCTATTTTACTCTCCGCCTCCTTTCCCCATCTGGGCCCATCCCCAATCAGCCACACAGAACTCAGTCCCAACCTCTTTGCAGGGGCTTGATCGTGACCAAGGCTCTGTGCAACATGAAGGATTTCCTCTTTCTTCACGCCGTGGTCGGTGCAATACTGGATGAGAGTCTCCAGTTTCGCCTCATCCGCGCGAGTCGCGTCGTCGCCGAAATCCTCTGCATTGAAGACTTTCCACCAACTTACCTCTCCGAGGCAACTTGCGGCCGAGTTTGCAGTGATGTCCCAGGCAAAGCGATCGATATTCGAAAGTGCCACAAGCTTGTAGCGCTTGCTTAGTCGCTTCAATGCATCCAGAGTTCCCGGAAACGTCGGCCATCCGGAAATCACAGCCTCGCTTCCAAATTTTCTTGCTTCGTCGTCGCTACTTTGAACACCTAGTTCCGTGGCGATCCGCCTCCATATCTCGGCTAGAATTTCATCGAATCGTTTCACGGGCTTCTCAAGCTTAATGGCGTCCTCCTTGCGTTGAAACAGCTTCAGAAACTCAATAGAGCCCACGGAGGCGGAGTCAGGAACCGTTGTGGTTAACGGGTTGGAATTGAGAAACGGTGACGACGGTGGGAGACGTGAGAGGAGGGGTTGAAACGAGTCCAGAATAAGGGCTTTATATTCGATGAGACTGCCGTAGACGTCAAAAGAGAGGACTTTGTAATCGAGAAGCGGCAGCGGCGGGACCGTGGGCTCTGGCATGGGGAGGGCCATGATTGCTGCCAAGTGTAGGATTTTGAATCGGTATTTCCCAATCTTATAAGTCTTAGTTCACTTCCTCGACTGATATGATGGTACGAGGTGGACAGAGATGAGATGACAACTGAGACTCTGTCCACTTCAAATGACATTGTGACGGCTTCAAAAGACACACGTAGACTATTTCGGCCTAGTGCCACTTCGTCACACAATCACGTGATAAGTTAGCTAAAGCGGCGACAAGGACAAACTAGACTCGGAAGGAGCGGCCCGTAGCGTCGACGGCCGACGAAAAAAACTGTAATTTTCGCTTTCCAACGTCGAAGACTCATTGACATCAAAACTGGACTTGGACGGCAATTGACACACACTCCACACAGCACATGGGCAGACCAATATATCCGCTGGAGCCAAATATCGCTTGCGTGGGCCGCTAAATCGCCTATCGGGTTGACAATTACCCATTCCCGTGGCCAAAAGAACGGGTAATTCACATGAGGACCAGAAGTCGCCTCAAGCGAGAATCAGCAGCAGCCACTCAACCACTCATCTACTATAAAAGGAATAACGGAGTCAAGTCATCGATGGCTGTGCGCCACCGAAATACCCTGAATACAGTCCAAAATGATGTGTTGAGCGCCAGACTGTATTTTCATTCTCCTTGTTTCATTGCATTACTCTCTTGGGTTGCTACTGAACTCGTATTACTCCGTACTTTTGCTCTAAATGGTCTCGTACCGGATCCGACGGCATCGTCGGTAGGCACTTACCCTTTTTCGCAGTTGAATGACACTAATTGTCTACATTCGGTTCCAATATAAAGCGACAGCTTCAGGGTCCAAGCCACGAATGATGGTGGCTGGCTGAGCCTTTCGCATGGCATGCAGCTTTTCGGCTAGAGTCTACCGTTCGAAAGGTCCGGACCCTCACTCAGCTAGCCTTGAAGCACTCATAAGTCATTATGTGAGCCTGGACTTCTCTTGATTTGCTCTTTTCGGGGAATCGCAATTCCTTCATGCATGTCCGTTCAGATGACGGACTTGAATGCGGCAACGTCTGTCTGGAGCTGACACCGAGGGGTTGAATTCCTGCACGTGGTTGAGACAGCTGAATCTAGAACTCCCAAAGGTCTTCAGCGTCTGCGACAGATATTTTTGTATAAATGGTCATCCCTCCTCTGCCCTCGAGTCTTCTTGCTTCCTCAAGCATCGACGTCTTTTGGGATTCTTAACCACGTCCAGAGTTCCGCTGTTCTCCTTGCTCTGTCTTAAACTTATTCTTGTAATCTCTTGCTCTCACCAAGACGATATGGCGGCTGTCGTTGTACCGGCCGGCCTTTCGCCAAATGTCGACTCACCCAGCTTTGAAAAGCTGCCCAAAATTGATGTCAAGCCCCTAGTCGAGGACTCGTTGCTTGCAAGTCGGCCAAAGTTCGAGCTCGCCCCGCAGGTCTCGATCAAGTCCATTCCGGAGGACAATAGGTCGGAAGCTTCTGACGATGCCGTCAACTCACTGATATGCGCCCATGCCCCGGTCCGCTCCACCTATCACAGGGAGGCCGTCTCTTTCCGATCGGATATCCAAGTGCACCTTAGGTCAGTACAAAAGACGAGCGACGACATGCTCTTCAAGATTCGTGAGATTGTCGAAAGCCTTGACAGGGCCACGCATGAGAAACTGCTTCACAAAGAGCAATATGACGGTCTGTGCCAGAGATACAAGGATATTACCGCTCGCCTCGAGATTTCCACTCAAGAATGCGTCACATTGAGAGCCAGACTTTACGAGATGTCCAAGGCACGCGATCGTGCCGAAATTGAGCTCGAAGCTCTTAGCGGTCACCTACTCGAGAAGGAACACGAATGCGCGGAACTCAGAGAAGAGACCAGCACTCTCCACAAGCAAATCGTCTCCATGGAAGCCACACTCGTGGGCCTCACTTCCAGACTTGTCGAAGCCGAGGCAACTGCAAGGATCCGCCTGGAGGAATACAATGCTGCGGTCAAGGAGCTTGAGATTTTGAAGGCTTCTATGGCTGTTCTCTTCGCCGAGAAGGAGACACTGGCCACGGAGCTTGCAATCACACGCATGAAATTCAAAGAAGTCTCCTCGAAGCTTGAAGTTGTCAAGCAGAAGTTCATCAGCATTGAACACAAGTGCACCGCTCTTGAAACAGAGCTCAAGTCAGTCAGGGAGGAACTCATTAAGGCAAAAGAGGCAAGAGACAAAGCGATCACAGAGCGGAAGGATGCCATCCACGAACGTGATATTGCTGTCCAGCGTATGGACGAAGCAATCGAAGACCGGAATGGTGCCATCAGAGCTCGTGACGGCGCCATTTTCGACTATCAGAGTGCCAAAACTGAGCTGATCCGGGATCAAGCCATGCTCAAGGACTGCCAGTTGAACCTGGAGACACTCCAAAAGAGGTTCGAAATCGTGATCAGAGAGCGCGATTATGCTGTGCATAACCAGTCCAGTCTGGAGCATTATCGGGATGAACTCGTTGAACAATTCAAGGAGGCCGACAGCCGTGCTCATGGCTTCAAGTTCGAGCTCGAAAAGGCCACCGAGGCTAGGCAACATGCCGAGAACGAGGTCCAAGCCACCCTGAAGAAGATGGAAATCCTGTGCCATGATAAGGATGTCATCGTCCTTGAGCGAGAACAGCTCTACCTTCAACTGAAGGAATCTGAGGCCAGACGGAATGAGGCCATTGCCAAGGAATCAAAGGCATTTGAAGAGCTCCTCGAAGCGACACAAGAGTGCACAAACGTGACGAAGGAGTACGAAGACATGGAGGATAAGTTCCAGAAGGCCGACAAGGAGCGCGCCATCCTCGACGAGAAGCTAAAGATTATTGAGGCGGATCTCAAGGCCGCCAAAGTGAAGGAGGCACTGATGGCGGACCAGCTGGAGCACACCAAGGCAGACGAGATCAAAGCGCTTCGAGAGCGGAACGAGATGTTCGAGAAGCTCTCGGATTCCGAAGAGCTCAGCAAGACCCTGAAGCAGCAGAAGGACGACATGGAGAAGAAGCTAGAAGCCAAGATCAAGGATCTTGAGGGGAAGCTGGCGCAGAGTGGAGAGGATAACATTGCTCTTAAAGACAAGGTCGTCAGCCTCGAAAAGTCCTATAGCAAGGCTGTTAGCGAGAGAAACGAGAAGGCAAGAGAACTAGAAGACACGAAGCACCAGGCTGCTGATCAGAAGAACAAGCTTGACAAGGAGATTGTCGATCTCAAGGACGGCGTTGCCAAGGCCCAGAAGAAGGAGCACGAAACTGAGAAAATGCTGCAAGAGAAGACCGCTGAGCTTGAGAAGGAGAAGGGCGCCATGAAGAATTACGCTGGCAACGGTGAAGTGCGGGGGAACATCTGGGTCAAGAACATCAACTATGGAACGGCGCGTCTCCCAGATACCCACAAGGCATACAAAATGGCTCTTGATCGCTTCTACAGTGCAAAGACTCCACCAGTCAAAGCGGACAACAAGTTCATCGGCTTCGACCCTAACGTCGGTGTTCAGAAGACGCTGATTGTACGCTGGGCTCAGAAGGACAAAGAGGGCAAGTGGGACGACAAAAAAGCTCTTTCTGTGTTGGAGCGAGGACCAGGCCCCAACGGTGACGAGATTGATTTTCCGGTCGTTGGAAAGGTCTAAATCAAGCGAAGAGGCCCTTCAGAGGGAGGGGAGGGCGGAGGCGTGGCGGCGAAGCGGCAACCTTAAAAGCTACCGACGAAACAGAGAGGGCTGGTTTTTTCTTTGTGTTTTACTTGTAAAGTGATTATTTGATTCCTTATGTATTCTAGATTTGCGAACTCAAGAACATGGGCAAAATTGCGCCAAAATCGGTGATCGAAGCCAAGTTATCAGCCCTGCCAATGATGCAGTCGCTGTGGTCAAGGGATGTGGATGGTTCAGGTTCATTTGCGAACAGAATTAGCGGAGAGGGGCAATTTACCTCTGCTCAAGGCAGCTCATTTTTGTACAAATGTGTGGCATCAGGAAGTCGCAGCCTTGCACAGCCTGATCATTGACTAACATGGAGCACTCACCAAAACAGACTTAATTAAGTTCCCTTTCGGGGTACACGGCTAGCACCGGCTACTAGCCCCAAGCAGTAGATCCGATGGCCGTCATTCTCTGAGACAAAACACTCACAGACTGAGCAAAACCTTGGTCTCTCCCTTGCGCTTTGTTTCAGCGCCATATCCCAGGACAATGTTTGCTAAGAAACCAAAACCAATAATGGTCTGGATGATGGAGTCCGGCGAATTCAGCGACCTAAAGTTTCCTTTGCAATGGCCAGGAGTTCAAGGTCCATAAGGCGGTTGTCTGCGTGCAGTCACCCACGACCAACGCTGCTACTCGAGGACAGTTTGAGGTGAGATTCCCTCAGCGGCGGAGCTTTTTGCGCCACAAGTTACTAACTCGACAATCCAGGAAGCAAAAACCAATTTGTTCGTGATGGATAGCTTCCATCCTAGGACCGTGAAACGGCTGGTGCAATTCTTGTACACCGGCGATTACGACGTTGACGACGATGAGCATGAAGCCACTCAGGGAAAACTTCTGGAGATGACATCGATGAAGCTGAGGAAGGTAGGGAAATCAGTCTCAATCAAGAGATGGTTTTGGAGCTAATGTCACCAGAAGCACCATGTTGGCCGAGAAATCAATGTCAATTTGATAGCAATGAAGAGAACAGCAACAATCTCCTTTTAGGGCAGCCTCCCTTGCAATTGCCACAGGCATTGAACGCAACAGCTTGCCTATTCGAGCATATCCGTGTCAACTCTATCGGCGATTACTGCCGCATCGACGAACTTGTTTCAATAGCGAACACCAAGATTCAGCACCTAGTTCGGAGTGATGGAACTAGTAACATCGAATCCAGGATCGAAAGCCCGCCCGAGGCAACCGAAACGGTTGTCCGCTCGACAGGAGACGATGAACTACGGAGGATCTTAGCGTCGGCAACCGTACCGAACATTGCCTTCCTGGAGCCCGATCATTTCAAGAAGCTGAGCGTCGGGACGGACGTTTCGACAATGGCAATGCAAGGCTGCGCCCAAAAGAATAAAGACCTCATGGGGAAAATCTACAATCTCGGGGTTCGGCTACAAATGGCGGAGAGCCTATCACAGGATACCACCACGGCGGAGGTCTTAAAACAGAAACGTTGCTTGCGGGTCTTGAACGGGATGGCCCAGTGTTCTTGGTAGGCAATGCAGCGCTAAATTCTGGGCTACTATTGACCTCGACGAGAACCTTGTTCGGTGCAGCAAGGGCCATTAACCAGTATAGGCACTATGATTAAGTCGTCGCCCTTTATTGCGTCGATATCTGACCTATTGGGAGATGGCTAGCACGGCTTCCGTTAACGCGGCTGCTGTGGCTGCGGCAGTGTCGGCATATCAACTCATTTCTGCCAATCGTGCCGAGTCTCCAGGTGTACTCCGTACGAGGGAGTAATAGCCAAGAGATAGCCAACTGGATACAGGTGGGTCAACCCTTTTTGAGAAGCATGTGATGCCGCCCTATTCCCGTTGTCTTTCCTAAACAGTCTAGTCTGACATGCCTCGTTGGGACTCGGAAAAGCTTCCTCGTTTCACGTCGACAACTCTCGGAATGCTGAAAGCGATATCATTTCTCTCCCTGTCTTATCGCCTCGATTCTCGTGTTGTCTTAGCGTCTGAATCACGCATACAATACACTCTGGTCTTGACACCAGCCCTACGATGCAACAAGCTACCGCCGGCAATGAGTCTCCCCGCAGACGGCGTTTCAAAATACGGAGCGAGTTTGGACTTGCTAGACAATGGCGAAGCCGGAAGAACCGCCCCTGCGACGCCTGCCGTAGACGGAAGAGCGCCTGTGTCATCGAAGATCGGCCTCCATGTGAGTGACTGCGCAGAAGAGCTTCAGTTCGCAAAGCTTACTTACCAGCAAAGGCCTCTTCTGTCGGGGAAGGGGGTTAAACTGTCAATCCACTTCAGAGCCCCGAAGCATACGACATTCCGGCAGTCAGGAACCAGACCCAGACGATGAGCGGATGGAGCCATTAGAATCGTTGACTGAGTCATACTCTTGCGAAGACCGAGTGCTAGCCATGCAAACCAACCCTGGCGATGCTGATGGCCATCGGCCTCTCTCCTCGCCAAGTTCTCACGGTGGGGACGTCGAGATGCAAGGCCATCTGTCGAGCGCCCATCTAAGACCGCCTAGCAGCAATGAAGTCCATGTACTGGAACCCAAAGTCCATACTCTCGAAGACGGTAAGGACATGACAGCACATTGTTTGGGTCTATCAGCGGAGCAGGACACCCATCTCCTTGCATCCTTTCGATCCGTCATCATGAACGAGACAAATCGTGTCGCCGGTGACATCATCCAGGTCTACCCTGGCAGTCCTGCCACAGGCACACCACCTCTCCATTTCTTTATATTAAGGGACTGGTTTATGCCATACGATAATAGGATCAAGGAGGAATCCTCGCGCGAAATCGAATTCAAGGTTGGAACGCACGGTCCTAGTCTTGTCCGCCTTTTCTTCAAACATGTCCACCCTGTCTATTGTGTTGTGTCAAAAGTCCGTTTCCTCCGAGCATATAAGGAGGATAAGCTGAGCATTCCGGCATCACTACGAGGAGTGGTCTATGGAATGGGCGCTGTCTACTGGAAACAAGACCCTGTATTGAGGACAGTTCACCGCCCATTTGAACAATATGAGTTGTTTCTAGCTGCCCAGACTTCACTCGAGCGAGAGCTTGAGGCTCCAAACCTGTGGAAATTGCAGGCCTGTCTATTGATGCTTCACGAGAAGGCTGCTGGCAATGGCACGTTTGAGACTCCACGTACATGGACTTTATCTGCACAAGCCGTTGCGTGCGCTCAGATGATAGGACTTCACCGCGACCCTTCCACTTGGAATATTGCACCCTGGGAGAAGAGTCTGCGGAAGAAGCTGTGGTGGGCGACCTACGTGACGGACACCTGGGCGTCGGTGAGCCATGGGAATCCGTTTTTAATCCATGCAACCACTTATACGACGTCGAACCTCGACATGGATGACTTGAGATTCGATGAGGATGTCCCCGGAGATCTCAAGGATATGGTGGATGTCGCAAGTGCAAGCTTTGATGTTTCAACAGCAGCCCGTTTCCTGGAACTTGTGAAGCTTACCCAGATACTCCATAATTTGTTGGACACAGCATTGTAAGGACCCTCTCCAAAAAGGAAACGCCCAGACTAAATCTTCTTACAGCTCTGACCACGCCTACCGAGCTGCGATGCTGGACCTTGCGAGTCAGGAGACTAGACTCTTGAAGATTCAGAGAGAACTCGAATCCTGGCATTCACTGATGCCATTGTGTGTCACCATGAACTACACAAGAACTAGATTTCACTTCCGCAACAATGGTATGCGAGGCAGGAGAGACATTGAGATCTTGTGCCTTAGCTGACTGTCGACCAGCACCACTCCACCTTGCCTACTTTGCAACTCAAGTACTTCTCTTCCGAGCCTTGATGACCCCAGCCTCGATGGCTGCCAAAAGCAATCCGCTCTCGTCCCTGCGACGGTTCTTCGGAGCAGCAATAGAACAACTAGGTGCCTTTTTGGCGTTCATGAATGAGATAACGCTTGAGGGCCTTCGAGCATTCTGGGGCCGACGCAAGTCATCCTTTATTCCCTGTGATAATTTAGAGAAGTGCAAACTGACAGAAGTAGATGGAAGGTCACAGCTGATTCTTATTGGCAATTTCTTGATACATCTATTCCTATTATCGTCCAGTCCCGAGCAGGTCAGCGGGACGTTTCGACTCCTGGAGCATTTTCACGAATCCCTTCAGAGGATAGGTGAACTCGTGGACGAGGAATCCGTAGGTCTGATCCGGCCGGTAGCGCTGAGGATCGACTCCTTCTTCACCCAAGCGGCGCAGATCATGAGACGGAGCTCGACGACGGGTTCTTATTCGGAGGCAAGGATGGTCGATACACCGCCGTAAATGGGATATCTGCGGTCTCTATGACCAGCTAACCATAAATGTCGGTATAAGTCTCATTGGCTGAAGCCGCTTACGTCCGTCGCCGGCCAGCTTCTGTGCCTTTCCTCAAATAGGTCCGCATCACAGCAAGGCAACGCCCAACCCGGTATCTGACTCGATCTTCGCGCCCTTCAGGTTACCTATCTTTCCGAAGAGCGTGGGCTTGCTAAGCCAGTCACTCGTCATCTCCGAAAAATACCTTGATTGGCATCCACGAATCGTTGACGACCTTGAACCGCGTCTTGATACCACTGAGAGCTTCCATGTCGTGTTGGGACAGCTTCCAGCCATCCAACTGGAAGTTCGTCTCTATCCTCGAAGGTGTCACGCTTTTGGGGATAATGCTTGTGCCTCTCTGGAGGCTCCATGACAGCCTGGTGATCCGGTTAGTGTTTGGCATCATCGCTCCACACAAACATTGGACACTGACAAAATCTGGGCAGCAGTCTTGCCGGCGGTCTGAGCTATTTCCGACACTACGGGTTCCTTGTAGAGTGGGTTGTCTGTTGCACCTCCGAGGCAGGAATAAGCTGTACAGTGTATCCCTTTCGACGCGCAATACGCTAACAATTTGGGACTGCTAGTGGATCAACACCGCTCACCCACGCAGCAGAAGCAGTGTTGGGCGACTCACGATGGATTACCAGGGTGCAGCTCGATCTGGTTCACGGCAGGAACCACCTTGCAGGACGGATCACCCAGAAGTTTTTCCAAGTGTCGAATCTGAAAGTTGGACACGCCAATGTTCTTGACCTTTCCTGTATCCAGCAGCTTTTGCATCTCTCGCCTTGCAGTTCAGTCAATGGCCAATACCTTCAAGGTCATAGATTCCAACAACGCACCAGGTGTTTACAAAGTCCCAATCCGGCAGATGCTTCGAAGGATCTTCAGGGTCCGTGGAGCAAGGGAAATGCACGAGGTACAAATCGATGTATTCAAGTCCCAAGTCGCTCAAAGACTTGTCGAATCCTTCGCGGACTCTGTGGTGCCATGGATTGTCCAGCTTCGTGGTAACCCATATCTCCTCTCGCGGAACCCCTGAATCTTCGATACCCTGACCAACCTCGACCTCATTGCCATAATTCAGAGCTGTATCGATGTGGCGGTAACCGGTTCGAAGCGCGTGACAGACAGCGTTTCGGACTTGGTTTGGCGGCGACTTCCAAGTTCCAAATCCTACCGCGGGCATTTTTGCTCCGGTATTCAAAGTGAACTTCTGGGACGTGTGGCTGCTAGTTGCCATCCTTGCTTATCTTGGCTTTCGAAACGATGGCGATATCAATCTCGGACGTACAAGCCAATGCAAAATGATCATGCCAGGACCGCCTTGTAGAGTTGAGGGTTTTGTACCAGCTCGGCTGTGGTAGGTGTCGCTTGCGCGACATTCGATATCAACCACCGGCCCGTATTGTCAATTCTCGGACAGAGAAGTGGGTAGCCTTGTGACGCCACCAACACCTCGCAGGCGGAGAAGTCTTCCTATTCAAGATCTACCGACCCCAGTTCGCCGAATCTAGACCCCGACCACATAAGAAATAACTAACGTTAGTAGAGATCGGCCAACTTTAACTCCACTTCATCGGCCAACTTCGGACAACTGAATTACCAGCACGCTTATTGTGCCGCTTGACCAACCAATATGTATAAGCACTGTCTCAACTCCCCCTTCCCACCGAGATCGAAGTATTGCCCCATCCAACTCCTGCCACGACTACACGTTTCATTTTCTTTCGTAACAGATTCTTTCCTTGCAGAAACGTGCACCCCAACCGCAGCCTTCTTTGGCGAAAAAAGGACCAATATGGGACTCAAGTGGGAACGGCTCAAGGAGCGGCTCCAAGTGTGAGCAGTCCCCAGAGTGCCGAATACTACTATTGAAGATCAACTTGCTTATGATCGACGTTTCTAGGCCCAAAGACAAGCACTCGTACTATGACAACACCAGGTGGTGCAACAGGGATTTAATCCCCATGCCCCCGGAGAGGCGGACCTGGGGTATCTGGGGATATTGTGGTAAGTGGACTCAAGCGGCGCGCCTGGAACAGAATATTTACTGATATGTTCCAGGATACTGGACTGTCTCTGGATCATGTATTTCAGCATGGTCGACAGGAAGTACACTGCTCGCCTTTGGGCTCAGCCCACAGCAAGCCATTGGCGTCGTTGTATGCCATCGTCTTGATGAATTAAGATGCAATATGCTCACAAGAGAATCAGATCTTGGGAGGTGTTCTCACAGGTCTTCTGGCCGTGGCGTGTGGTTGGATGGGTGAGAACCACCATATTGGCTTCACCGTGTCCTCTCGATTTTCTTGGGGCATGCAAGGGAGCTACTTTCCCGTCGTCCTTCGTGTCTTCGTGGCGTAAGCTTCCCCTTCCGACACCCCGAAGTCAATGGTGTCCATGAGCCAAGCGATTTCCTTGCCTCGACAGTCAATAACTTGAGGCAATAGCACTGACTTCGCTGTCTAGTTGCATGTGGTTCGGGATGCAAGCGTACTGGGGAGGGCAAGCTACGAGGGTTCTATGGGGTGCTATAATCCCAGGTACGTTTGATCATGATCATCGAGCGCTGGCCTAATATGGTGTCCTCAAAGGCTTCGCGCACATGAAGAACTATTTCAGCGAGGGCTCCCACCTTTTGACCAACGACTTCATCGGATTGCTGATTTGGATGGCCGCTTTCATCCCGCTCGTCTTGGTCCGTCCCGAGCGCCTGCAAATTCCCTTTGCGATCTCCTTCGTCCTTTTCGCCGGATCCTGCTTCGGATTGCTCATATGGTACGTGACAGCGGTTCGTTGTTGACGTGATAACCTTACTGAATGATCTTAGGGCTGTCCACATTGCAGGAGGAGTTGGCTCAATGTTTCATGAGCCCGGAACAAGCGACAACGTGGGCTGGGCGTTTATGTTCGGCATTACCGCGATTCTCGGCGCCTGGGGCGCTGGAACCTTGGGTCAATCGGACTGGACGAGGTATGCCAACCGTAAATTTGCTCCAACCCTGTCCCAGCTGGTTGCCGCTCCAATCACCATCGCCGTCACCGCAACGATTGGAATTATCGTCACCAGCGCGGCGAAGGACATTCTGGGGGGAGACATCATCTGGAATCCCATCTATTTATTGGCGGATATCCAAGAAGAATACCATTCCAGCCCCAGAGCCAGAGCCGGCGTATTCTTTGGAAGCCTGGGGCTTGTTAGCTCACAACTTGCCGTAAGTATTGACAGCGAACGCCTTCGACACGTCTCTTTTCAGGTGGTCCTGACGAGACCTAGATCTCAGTTGTCTTGAACTCGGTGTCCACGGGCATGGACATGGCTGGTCTGTGTCCTAAGTACATCAACATCATCCGTGGGAGCTATATCATGGCGGTCATCGGCATTGCCACTCAGCCGTGGCAACTTTTGAGCACGGCAGACAAGTTCCTCAAAGTACTAAGCGGCTTTGGCGTTTTTATGGCCCCTGCAACGTGTGCCTCCCCCTTCCTCTTTCGCTCCATGAGAATTTTGACTGACCTGGTTCATTCCGCAGCGGAGTCATGTTGGCCGACTACCACGTCGTACGGCGCACCAAGCTGAAGCTCAACGACTTGTACACTGGAGATAGCTCGTCGATCTATTGGTTCAACAAAGGCGTCAACTGGCGCGCCATTGTCGCCTTCTTCTCTGGTGTCTGGCCCTTGTTGCGTAAGTCCTTCGCGCCTAGCCACTACACCCAATGGCGCATAGTAGATACTGACAGCGTCTCTCTAGCTGGTCTGGTGGGAACCGTCAACGGCATCACAGATGCCTCCTTCGTCGGCTGGATCCGTCTATACAATCTCACCTTCATCGTCGGCCTGGCCATGAGCTTCTTCGTTTTCTGGGTCCTGAACTTCTTCTTTCCGCCGCCTGGTCTGGGCGAAGAGGCTCCCTTCGTGGAGGACGACGTCCTTTACGGAGTCGACGAGCGCAGCTCCGAAAGCGCCGATGAGAAGAACCTCACCATCAGGGCCGGCGGTAACAGCAACAGCGGCGATAATAAGCAAGGGGCTGTGGCGACCGTCTCCGTGTAGGAGGCTCTGCAAGCATCCATGTTCTTGTGCGTAATCAATGACCCTCTCTGATCCGATAGTGGAAGATCGCCTTGTGCGGTGCCGTGGCAGCGAGGAGATGCGATAGAGATGTTCCCAATCCATAGTCGAAGTCACTCCCGTTCTCCGATCGTTGCTTAGTTCACATATTGAAGCCAAATGGTGCCTGCCAGATATGCTTGGTGTGTAGAGGATTGCATCGCATTAAGGCTCATCTGCAGATGCTCTCTGCCTCGCGCGATTACAATAACTCTAATAGCATATCATTGACCCATCTGAACACGATTTGGTCCTCTAATAGCGCAAACACAACGGTCGTCAAGGGTGAGTCGAGGACGGAAAAGGAACCATTTAGACTGTCAGGAGGCACTCCAGCTTGAAAATGAGGACAATTACAGGGCGAACTGCCAGATATTTCAACTGCTCCATTTCGACACCATTGGCAACATAACATCATTGCGGACTCGGATATCTCTACCTAACGTAACTAGTACGTGGCATTCAACCTCATCTCGATGTACTCTCTCGCATTGATGGGCTCGTACTTCTTGGGCCTCTCGGCGCTGCAGCAGCCGGGGATGCAGTCGATGGTCCTGTCGCGGTCGGCGGTGACAAAGTAGGGGATCGAGTAGCGGGCGCGAGTCATGCCAGTGGTGGCCATTGGCGGCGCCCTGACGCGGTGCAGGGTCGACTTGAGCGTGTCGTTGCTCCAACGCTGCAGGAAGTCGCCGATGTTGACGACGACAGTGCCTGGCACGAAGGGCGCCGGGTTGAACTTGCCCTTCTCGCGCACGTCCTCGACCTCTAGCCCGCCCACTTCGTCCTGGAACAGCAGCGTCATAGTCCCGAAATCCGAGTGCGCGGCAATGCGCTCCATGGCACCACCGCGAAGCAGCTCGGCCTCGACGGGCGGGTAGTGCAGCAGGCGCAGCTGGTTGTCCTTCTTGGTGTGGTACTCGCGAAAGAAATCCTCAGGCAGGTCCATGCCCAGGGCGATGGCGCGCAGCAAGCACAGTGCCGTGCCGTAGCAGGTCTCGAAGAAGGCGGTCATGAACTGGCGGAAGCCCGGCAGCACGTCCTCGGGGAACCAGATGTTTGGGGTGCGTTCGTCGTCCTCGCGGCCCAGCTCAAACGACTCCTTGAAGTCCGGGCACTTGCGCAGCTGGTCGATCGAGTCCTGGTCAAAGACCATCTGCACAACCTTCTCCCGCCCGATGCCAGAGTATCCCCGGTGCCACCACCCATAAGGGGGGTGAGGTGCTTTGTCTTTGTCTGCCTGTGGCAGGGCGAAGAATTTGGAGCTCTATTTACACCTCGTCAGCTGGGGCTAGAACCAGGATCGCTCTTCACAAATATCGAACAACAAGTGGACGATGAGTTCTCACCCATTCAAATGCCTGATCGAGAAGTTCCTGAGGGAGTCCATGGTTCTTGATATACGCAAAGCCCACGTCTCGGAACGCTTCATAGACCAGTTTCCCCGTCTGGCGTGCCTCTTCAGGAGTCCCCGAGCGAACAGGCTCGAGGTCGATGATGGGGATGGCGAGTTCTTCTGGTTGGATTGCCATGATTTCTCTCTCTTCCCCAAGGCCGAGTTTGTCTTTTGTCGTTGCTTACTCAGAATAAAATGGCATTCGGTCTCCCTTATCTCAGTTTTAACCACCCTGTTGTCGAAGCCACTCCCTCTCGTGATCGTGATATTTTGAACTAGACGCCAATGGGACAGCGATATCTGGCTTAACGGCTCAGCGTATCTTTGGGCCCACGCACCGCAGTATTTAGATGTCTTTGATACTAATACTAGTCCTTGGGTTGGGGGTAAAAGGGGCGGAGACGTCCATACGAGCATGAGCCTAGAACCGCGTGCTCCCCTGTACTTATCGAACGTTCTTCGCCGATCTGTCGCCACGCAGCAATGTTGATGCCAGTTCCTCAGCAGCCCCAGCTGATACCAAAGGGCCAGAGGTCGCATGGTCCCTGCATTGCATAGCATTGCATAGAGTTGGCGGTTTCCGTCTGACATCGAAAGACGGCAAAAGCTGCGAAATATTGCCCGTTGACCGATCGCGCCATGGCTTCGGCAAAATGGGCAGTGTGGCGACAGGATCCCTTATGAGACTCTTATGCACCGTTTAGAGAGTCTATGGATAGAGCGACAGGAGGAATTGGCCTCGTGGAACCAATTCACGTCGATCGTGCATTCAATGGCCATAGAAGGCTTAGTCGAAGATGCTTTGGAGTGTTGGTGGGAACACTTCGTAGTTAGCCGACCATAGAATCCTCCTTCGCTCAACCTTGTTGCTTCTCCATCTCTTGCCGCGGAGCCGCGTGTGGGACAAGCCGTCCAGGGAGGGATTTCTGCGGTGCCACTTCTTCCATGGGACCCTGAATCCGGGTTTCTCGTATAACTAACTGCCTGCAATGGCCCCCGGTTTTGATAGTAGGTTGCCACGAAAGCCTATATCGGCGTGCTATCGCCAACATAGTCGTAGACGAATGTCCTTGATGCAAAAGTCGAGACATATTCTCGGTCCCCATCTTTGTCAGACATTGTGATAAAGGGGGCGCAAAAGCTGTTATCGAATGCTGGTCAACCGCTCAACTCCGCGAGCTGGACTTTATTGGCCTTTTGCTGGTTGAGCCGTGGAAATCCACCATCGGCCAATTCCTTCTCGCTTCCTGTCCAGATCGGCCGAAGACGAAATAATGAAGTAAGACTCTCGAACAGCACCAAGAGAACAAGAATCAGAAGACAGGAACCAGCAGGGGAAGAAAAGATAGGCCTCATATTTGAGCGGGAGGGAGACACATCCATGCACAATCAACGGGCTGAGGAAATCGAATCATGGGGAGCATAGGCATCGACTCGCAGCAGCACCACAGGTACCGCATAGGCGTGGACGTGGGAGGTAAGGAACGAACCGCTATCTTGGCCTCTTGATGGAGCCTGTTCACCAACGAGTGTGTCCCAGGAACCAACACCGATGCTGTGCTCATCTCTCTCTCGCCAACTCAGATCATTGCGTCGCATAAAGCGCCAACGACGTCGGATGTAACGGCGGGCATCACTCAAGCAGTCCACGCCGTCATCCAGGCGAGCAATGTGCCTCTGGACGCCATCAGCTGCGTCATTATCGGGACGACGCATTTTGTGAACGCCGTGGTGCAGCGCTCTTCGTCCCTGCAACGCGTCGGCGTGGTTCGGCTCTGCGGAGGAAGCGAGCATGGCTTCGGACTGGGCGTGCCGCCCTTTGTCGACTTCCCCAAGGACCTCCGCCGTTTGATCGCAACGCAGCCTTTCTTCTGCCATGGCGGTCATCAGATCTCGGGCGCGGAAATCTCCCCAGTCGATGAGGCCGAGCTGACGACTGTTGCAGAGAAGCTGGTCAAGGATGGCATCTTCAACGTTGTGGTCTCAGGCATCTATTCACCACCAAACTCGGCACATGAGATCAAAGCCGGACAAATTCTTCTAGAAAAGATGCATGAATTGTCTGCCGCTTTAGGCCTCACGATCCGGCCTCGCGTGACCCTGTCCCACCAAATATCGTCCCTCGGTTTCCTCGCGAGAGAGAATGCAGCCATTCTGAATGCCGCATTGAGACCGCTGGCTGAGAAGACCATCCTAGGGTTCCAGAAGGCTATGCTGGAAACCTTCCAAGGGTCGCCATGTGCATTGTACCTGACGCAGAACGATGGAAGCGTCCTGAATGCGCCAGATGCCATTGACCTCCCCATTCGAACATTCAACTCCGGTCCAACCAATTCCATTCGAGGCGGCGAGTTCCTCTGGACCACAGCAAGTACGGAAGCGGGTGAATCCCAGGGGGTGCGTCAGGACCCCCTCGTAGTAATTGATATTGGAGGCACAACCTCGGATAGTGGCTTATTGCTCCCCAATGGACTCCCTAGAATGAGCTCACTGATGAGCCTTGTGGGAGGCGTGCGGACGAACTTTGCACTGCCTGCCGTGGAGAGTGTCGGTCTCGGGGGCGGAAGCATCGTCAGAACTTCAGGAGATAATCTAACGGTCGGACCAGACAGTGTTGCGTTGGAGCTGCCACAGAAGGCTCGTCTTTTCGGAGGGGACGTCTTGACAGCTACTGACATCGTGGCCGTGTCCGAGTTATACTCTCCCTCTGGAAATAATCCTCTCGAAGGCTTAGGGAATCCCGCCCGACTGAGAGATATCACACCGCAAATTGTGGCGAGAGCCAAGAAAGAGATGCGACGGATCGTCGAAGAGTTGGTCGACCGAACGAAGGTCCAGAAAGGGGATGTGGATGTCTTGATCGTCGGAGGAGGCGCCATCCTGATCGACACAGGCGAGCCGCTCTCCGGGGTTCGTGCCGTAAGAAAAGTGAAGGGCGGCGAAGTTGCCAACGCGGTCGGAGCGGCAATTTCGAGGGTATCTGGCATCGTGGACACTGTTGTGGATACATCCCACCAGACGCTGAAGGAGGCCCAAGAAATGGTCTCGAGATTGGCCGTCGATGCCGCTGTGTCAAACGGAGCCAGGCGGGAGACGGTTGAGATTGCCGAAGTGACTATTCTTCCCATCCAGTATGTTGATGCAAAGGCGCGAATATTCGTCAGAGCAGTCGGTGTGTTGGATGCCGTCAAGCACACCAAACAAGGAGCATCTCTTCGAGTCACCCTGCCAGAACTGCCTCAGCAGCATTCTGGCCAGACAGTGGGTGGTCCACGCGATGCAGAAGAGGAGACCGAGGTTGTCGACCTCGAAACCTACAAACCCAAGATCGAGAACGGGGAATGGATAATATCAATGACGGATCTCGAGTGGATCTCGAGCGGCTGCAAGATTCTAGGTTGTGGCGGCGGCGGGGATCCGTACCAGCAGTTCCTCAAGATCAAATCGGTTCTGACAAAATCTCCTGGGACCATAAAAGTTGTGTCCCCCAACGATCTGCTTGAAAATGCCACGATCGGATGGACTGGGTGCATGGGGAGTCCAGAAGTCAGCATGGAGCGGATGGAGGCCGACGAGTGCAACAAGGCCCACGACGAACTGACGCGTTTCCTGGGGCTGGCACCCGTGGACGGATTTATGGCTGTCGAGATCGGTGGCGGAAACGGCCTCGTCAATCTCGAAGTCGCAGCCGCGCACCAAGTGCCCTGCATCGACGCCGATTTGATGGGCAGGGCATATCCGACCTTCTGGCAAACCACCGTCAACGTCTACGGCACCTCCAAGGGGGAGGCGCTCGTACCCGCGACCATTGCGAGCGGGGATGGATCCTTCATGACCATGACAGCCAGTCGGACGGACAGGCTGGTGGATAGTGCATTACGGGCGGCGGTAGTGGAGATGGGATGCCGGGCCGGGAAAGCTGGGCCACCCAAGTCCGCCAAAGTAGTTCAAGAGCAAGCCATCCTCCATACCGTGTCTTTGGCGTGGTGGATAGGAAGGGCGGTTGCGTTGGAGAAAAACGTTAGCGACCGCGCAAAGCGCATCATCGATGCCGTTGGCGGGTCCGCGAGTGCAAAGATCCTGGCCGAGGGCAAAATCACCAGCGTCGAGCGCGTTCTCAAGACGGGACATTCCTACGGCGTCGTGGAGATTGACGGTGTCCTGAGCAGCAGCGGGGTCAAGGCGACGATCAGGATCCCGTTCAAGAACGAGAACGCCTTCGTTGAGGCCACCACGGCCAGCGACAGCAAGACATCCATCTTGGCTTCGGTGCCGGATCTCATCGCCGTGCTCGATATGGAGACTGGAGCGGGCTTAGGCACACCGGAGTACAAGTACGGGTTGAAGGTGACAATCATAGCAATCGCGGCGTCTCCTCGATGGACAGATACTCCTCGGGGGCTGGAACTAGGCGGGCCGGGCTCGATGGGATTTGATCAGATCGAGTATGTGCCGATTGGCAAGTACACTAAGCCCCGGAGCGTTCTTGAGACGTTTTCAAACCGTTAGGGAAGCATGCATTACTAAGGGGTAGAGCATCTCTCCAAATGCTAGAGACTTGGTGTCATTAGGAGAATCCTCCGAGGCACGTTTTTAGGGATCGGTGCATATTGTGGTAGACTCACTTTCTTCTTCGAAAGCAGACAAAAAAGGACGCCGTTTATACAATCCGAACCCTACCAAGGTTTGAAGGGGACAGAACGTAACGACGACTATGTAACATATGTGAGCCGGGGGTGAGGGCGAGGCTGAATTACTGAAAAGGGCAATGAGTTTGAAAAGGGTCAAGTCGGAAGTGACCGAGTGGGTCCTAAGAGTTCAACCACGGACAACAATTGAATGCATTATTAATACTCCTCTAGAAAGAAGAAGTACCTTCAGAAGCAGTCAAAGAGCCCCGACAACGGCTCTCTCCTAGGATCGGAGGCAGGTGTGTGCACGCATATATAGACAGTCCCATACCGCAACAATGGCTTCCGTTTACCAGGTCTACCGCCGCGTGGGCGAAAAATACTCTCAAATCCTCCAACTGGTGGAAGAAACCCTCCCACCGTTGCGCGAAGGCGACGTTCTGATCAAGATACACGCCGTGTCCCTCGACTACCGGGACGTGAATATCTTGCGTGGAGGAAATCCCTGGGCCGTGAAGAAGGACGGTATTCCAGTCTCAGACGCCGCGGGAGAAGTGCTCGCTGTGGGACCAAGTGTGACTCGTATCAAAGTCCGTCAATTCCCGTTCCCATTCCTCCGTCCTCGTTCTTGCACTGTTTGATAAATCAGCAACTAACGGACCCTGAACTGCGGTAGCTAGGTGACCGCGTCAAGCCTATATTCGACCAGAAGAACAGCCTCGGTGAGGAATCCGGGAGAGAATGTAAAATAAACCGCACCCGATGTCCCTCCCCGTCATAGAAACAAGCCACAATACTAATCGCAGATCTGTTCCTTTAAAAAGGGCTTGGTGGAGACGTCGACGGCGTGTTGGCGACCCACTGCATATTCCCAGAGGCCGGGATCGTCTAGATCCCGCCCCGGTTGACATGGGAAGAAGTATGATTTATCCCCTGATGCAGTGCATTTGCCTTGTTCCTTTTATCGTGGGACTGGAAGCAGGAATGCTAGCGTCGTGTTGACCTCCTTCCAGGAGCCGGCGGCGTCAGCATGATGGCCTTGAAACTCGCTGCGAGCTCAGGCGCCGACTTGATCCTCACATCCTCCTCGGACGCGAAATTAGAGCAGGTCGAGAGACTCTACGGCCTTGGCTCCGTCAAGACGATCAACTACAAAACTTGCCCCCCGGTGGGAGGAAGAGGTTCTCAGCTCACCCACAATGCTGGCGTGGATATCATCATCGAGAACGGCGGTGGGCAGAGTCTGCTGCAGAGTCTCAAAGCCACCAAGCACAGAGGTCACGTCAGCTGTATCGGATGCCTTGGAGGCACCAAGGTGGACAATCGCAGCGAGTTTCTCCCCTTATTGATTGACCACAGTGTGACTATGAGGTAGGTCATCGCCAGCACGACTGGCTACTGTTGCCCTCAAAGCGCTAACTAGCAAATACGAACAGAGGCATCAATATTGCTTGAAGGAGCGAGCTTGAGCAACTTTCTGCGTATGTAGAGGCCCAGAATCTCCACTTTGACGATATCGTTGCTCGGAAATTCGACTTCCACCACGCTCGAGAGGCATTTGGATATCTTCAGACAGGTGATTGCGTGGGCAAAGTGATCATTGCTGTTCATTGAAGGGACGACGGACAAGGAGTGAGACTCTAGCCGCTCGTGGCATCAATTCCAATAGCCATAACCCCATTTTGTCGTCGTGTCAGCACATTGTTCACATCCAAAACTCGCATTTCTTTCTTCTGGACACATGGACCGTCAGCCACTGCCTTCTTCATCTCTCACTAGATCTGCTCGTTGCACAACACCTCTAAGTCTCATTTCTCATTTCATCTCTTCCCCTTCTTCTTCGTCGCAACAACCTTGAACTGTGCATTGCTCTCGTCCTTCGCAGCATTGGCGTTCGCCGGGCCCTTCTTAGCGACCTCGCTCCAACCGCCTCCCGCAGCACCCGCGCTCTTAGTATCCGCGCCTCCGCCGATCCCCATCATTGGTTGAACTCCCGTGGCAGGCTCAACGATGCCCTTGTCGGCCAGCTTCCGGCGGCGTACAAACTCCTCGGCGAAGCGACGTCCATCCAGGGTCTGTGAACTTGCATAGACACTATCTGATATGATTTCGACATCAGGTGGGAGCTGCAGCAGATCTTGCACGAAATTATCGACTGACAACCTATGTTAGTGGGGCCCAGATCATTTGGAAAACGAGGTGAATACTTACGATTGATACCGCTGTTTAGCCCCTTCCCGAGCGACCCTTTGATCCACTTGGTAAATTCTTCGTTGGCTTTGCTCTGGTTGGTGAGCGTGGTGCTTCGAGGGGTTTGCAGAGTTGGCCGTGCCTTGGGTGCGCTTCCGGCAGACACTGCTCGGGATACCGGCTGGGGTGTTGCAACAACAGCAGGCGGGGCCTTGGCCTTACCGCCTGAGCCTACAGTCGTCCAGACGCCGCCCGATGGAATAGGATTAGCTGGGGCAGCTTTGCCAGCCAGTTCAGCATATCTTTTGCCAACTGAAGCCGTGGCCGAATTACTAGCATTTTGTGCACTCGCAGCAGCTGCGGTGGCGGCGGCGGCGGCGGCGGCGCGCTGTTTACGAGACTCTTCTTCTTTCTGGATCTGGGCTAGCGTCTTCTTAGGAACTGCATTCACTCCGACACCTACTTTTGCGGGGGTTTGCTTCGCCCAGACAGATGCGGCTTGAGAGCCAGGTGTCGCAGGTGATGTAGAGCTACCCCACGTTGAAGTTGATGGAAGACCTGGGGCAGGAGCTGGAACCTGAACTTGAGCCAACCTCTCCTGCTCTGCCTGTGCACGTCGTGCGGCAGCTGCAATTTCTTCTTGTTCTGCGGCCCGCTTAGCCTCAGCTTCTTGGATTTCCTTCAAAGATGGACCCTTGGCATGTTCAGCGGTCCGCTCGGCCCATGGTGCAACGGAGACGACAGGAGTCTCGATGGGTGTTTGGGTTGCCGATCTGGACTCCGCGGCTAGAGCGTCAGCAACGTGTTGCCTATTTCGCTGGGCTGCTGGAGCGGGCAAAGGTGAAATCGAGACGGGTGGGGGTTCGACTGGAGTGTCCTTCTTTGTCCATGCACTTTCTTCGGCAGCTGCTTGTTGACTGGCTGCAGCAATTTGTACTTGTTGAGCCAGAGAAAGGGGCTCCGGCTCCGGCTTAGCAGTAACAGCTGCGTGTCCAATTGGAGCCGGAACCTTTGGTGGCGCCGACGTGGCAGGTTGCTCACTAACTTGGCGAGGTGCGCCAATGGGTTGAGGGCGAGACTCTTCAGGGCCGAGACGACCAGCTGGTATGTCTATTTGTCCACGCAGTCTGTGGAACTCGTCCAGCCGCTCGTTGCGGCCCTGCGGGCCTAAAAAAGCGTCCTGATGACCACGCATATCGTTTTGCTGCTGCTGTTGCTGCAGCCGTGCTCTATCTTGAAGCATGGCATTGACTTGTTGGGAGGAAGGGACAACTTCTGGCGGTGGAGGGCCTAAAGGAGCACTTGTAAAGGGAATATTTGCACGTTGATTGAAGCTTAGACGGTCCATCATGTTATGAATATCCTCTTCGCGGCCGAAGGTTGGTCCCGCAGCAGGCCCAGCGTGATGAGCGAAAGGTAGACTTTGCTGGGGGGGTTGCATCAACGGTTGGATTGGTGAGGGTTGATAACCAGTGGGCGAAGTAATGCTTCCGAAGCTGGGTTGGCTTTGTAGAGAGTGGGCACTTGAATGATGGTGTAGTGAATGCATACCATTCTGCATTTGCATCTTCATAGCCATTTGTTGTTGCGCCAGGTGTTCCTTCTGTCTCGCCATCAGGTACTGCTCTTCTTGTTTCCGTCTTTCCAAAGCGTTTTGTTGTTCAGCGGTCAGAGTCGTGCCAAAGCTTGGGAAGCTGTTAGCAAAGGGTGGTTGGGCCGTACCGCCAGCTGATCCTCCCATAGAGGGATTGGCCCAGTTATTTCCTGGGCCGGCAGTAGGAGGACCATGAGGGACGCCGATCTGGGGCACCAAGAAAGGCTCGCGAGAGTTACCTATGCGTCTCACAAGTTGAGCGAGTGGCTCAAATTCGGCATCTTCAAGCTTCTTCACCTGTAGCTCTGCGGTAAAGAACCCGGCTTTGAACCAGTCGTGCATCTCCAGACCTGACCATGGCCCTTGAGTATTTCCTTGAGGGTCACGATAGATCCACCGCATCCGGTCCGGCATGACCATTTGTCGCTGTTGCGCAGCTGGCAATTGACTCGAAGAATTGCTGCCGCTCGATTGGCTGAGACCGTGGCCGGACTGATAGTTATCCGATCCGCCCGTTCTCGGTGCCGCCGTTTGTGAACCTGAACCGGATATCGAGACCGAAGTTGTGGGAGGTCCTGAGCTCGGAGGTCCAAGTTGACCGGGCTGGTTGGAATTTAGAGGCTCTTCGACGCTCCTCATAGAAGGAGACTCTTCGAAGAGACCGGATGGATGACCAAACTCTTCTGGTCTGCGGTTAGTGCCGTCGAAAGGATCGCGAATAGGGTGTTGCTGAGCACTGTCAGGACGAGAGTCGAAAGAGGCTGTCTCATTCCTGCTGTCGACGCGGATTTGCTCTTGCATTGCTGCAGGCAACATGGCTCCAAGCCGAGCAGCACGGCCTCCAGAGCCAAACCCACCAAAACCGCCTCCGAGGCCGCCCGGCGACTGCAACTCGGACAGAGGACTGAATATGGGATCGCCAAATGCGGACGAAATTCCTCGATCCATTGCAGGTTTGGTTGATCCAATGCCAGCGCCGGACCAAGTAGGATTGCCGCCGAGGCCACCGAAGCCCGACAGACCACCAAAGCCACTGGTGCTGCGAAGACCGCTTGCTGAATGACTTCGATCGTCGGAACCGGGATACATGCTTCGACGAGCAGCGCCACCAAAGGGTGGGAGACCTGAAGCTTGGGATGCGGAGTCATTTGTGTCACGCTCGTCATCCTCAATACGACCGTGGGGACTTTGATATGGGTTGGTGTTCGTTGGGCTCATGGGTTCGTGGAGATTGTATCGTCCGTGGGGCGTCTGCTGATACGAGTCCTCGTGGCCGAAATCACGAGTACCGATCGCTGCATGAGGACCAAACGCAGACATGCCCATTTGTTCAATGCCTGCGCTGGCGGGCAGCCCCTCCTGAGCGCCGCCCAAAGCTGCGCTTCCCGCCCGGACTGGAGCGTCCTCATATGGGTTGGTCTCACTACGTCCTGGACGAGTCCTGAGCTCGTCGCGCAATTTCGCCTGGCTGGCATCCGCATCCTCTTCCGGCAGCTTTTCTAATGCTCCAAACGGACCCTTTTCTTTCCCTGGTTGTGAGACATCCTCTGAACTCGACTTGGACAAGAGATCCTTGAAGCGGCTTGCACTGCGCGCGCTGCCAAATCCGGGCCGCTTTTCGGCAGAGTCGGTTGGCGTGCTTGCAGCTCCTATCGCAAAGCTGCCAAACGTACCCATAGATCCAAAAGCCGATGCTTGCGCTCCCGCTGACCAGGGCGACGCTGAGGGAGGATTCAAGCCTGCGCTCAAGGGACCAGTACCTGCTCTGCGTAATCCCGGAAGTGAGGGTTGGGATTCAGGGGTTTCGTCCGGCTCAGGGTCTTCTTTGGTAGTAGGCGTGGCTTCTTCCTCCTTGTAGTCCGTTCGACGTCGTAAGAGAGCAGGTGGAGGGGTTGCGGTGTTCGATTCTGTTCGGAAAAAGGTCTTCGTTTCTACAGGCGACATCGGGCCGTTACTCATGAAGGAATCGCTCGTCTCCCTACGGCGGGTTCCTGGTCTCGAAGTTCCAGTCGTGCTATTGTAGTTTGACAGAGAAGCCTTGCGTCCGCCGATCACTCCTACACCGGTGCTTTCTTTGGTGGTATTTTGCTGCGGTTTGATTGGCGAATTGACCGAACCGGAAAAAAGCTGCCATCCACGATTAGCCATGTCCAGAGATCTCGCGCAAATAGAGTCTTGCTCACTATTTTTTCTTCTTCTGTCATCATTGTCAAGCCAAACGGCTCTGGGTTTATGTTGTAACTCCAACAGACCTCTGGCCCAGCAGTCTGATCCTTTCCGTCGCCACCGGCCACTTGACTGCCCGCCCCGTTTTGGTTGTTCAAAGGATTCCAGGTCCCCAGAAAGATGTCCTCAAGGTTCCGATCAAGGGCCGAGGAATCTTTGAGAGTCTGGAATATATTCAGAAGTTGGTCCTTGGAGTAGCGGGTGTCGCCAAGAGGAAGGTGTCGAGGCATGGACGGGTTATTGACGTTGAGGTGAGGAGGGATGTACACACCGCCGTTATTGGCAGTGGATGGTGCTGCGTTCGCGTTTTCTCGAGTCTGTGACTGTGTTTGTGAATGCGTAGTCGCTTGAGAGACTCTGCGAAAGGTTTGAGGGGCGCCGTTCACACGGCTTCTAGACCTACAAGGGACGAAAAGGTCAATGAGAATCGACAGCTCTGAACAAAATCAGGCCAGGCGAGAGGGGTTCTAAGAGATAGAATGGCGTCGGCACGGATGGTGCAACAACTAAAGACAGATTTGCGGTGCACAATGTGCAAGTCCTTGAGTCGGTTGGCCTACCAGTCACTTGACCCCGTATTGTCCCTTCTATTTCCAGAATTGTCACCATTTGTGCTAGCAGCAGCAGAGGCAAAGGTAGACCCGAATGGAGAAGGCATTTCGTGAGAAAATGGGGGAGATGGGAATCGTAACGTGGACAGGGTCCGTCGAAAGTAGCTTTTTTGGGAGTCGAGAATGAAATGCGGTATATGGGCGCGTGAGTTCGCGAGTGAATCAGGCCGATATGCCAGGGGCGCGGATCAGGTCGAACGACGGACGAGATGTTCGCGGATAGCGGTGATGATTTTACAGGATGAGATATTGCCGGCGTGTAGATGTCGATTGCTATAGGTGCCAGAAAATAAATGCAGGACAGTTCGTGGGAGAACTGAGAAAGAGACAAGAGGAGAGAGTTCTCCGGAGGGCCCCCAAGCACTGGCATGCAGCCAGTCGCAATGGCTGCTGAGGGCCAGCTAATAGCCCCGGCAAAGGTGGCTCCAGTTAGCTGCTAAGCCTGGTGTAGCCCTGGGTGGCCCCCGTAGGAAGACATTCCAAAGTACCCTAGTGGTGCTATAAGCTCGCTGGTTGGGGGGCTCGCCTATAGGACGGCGCCCAGTCTTCCCCCTAGCAGCCCCTAGCTAGGCACCACATGGCTTGACTGCAAAGGGCAAGGGGCGAGGGACGTGGAATCCGGATACTCCTGAGATCGATGAAAAGACCCATCCCACGCTGGATGTCGAAATTTCGGTTTGCCAATCACTATGTGCCCCACGCCCATTTTTCCTTGAGTAGACCACACAAAAGACTAGGGGCGGAAAATAACAGGAGTGCGAAACCATCATATTGCAGCAGAAGATGTCACGGTAAACCACTCTGTACAGTGTCTCGGGCCCCCCAAACTCCATCCTTCCTGGCCATTGTGTAAGCTGGGTACGAATGAACCTTCACCTGAGCCGAAGCCTGCCTGTGTGACGAAGAGCGACGCCTACGCCTACAGCTGCTAAGCTCAGAGCCGTGAGACCCATGGTCTGATAGCTAACCTGCGACTCTTCAACAACCCGCCCAATGTGCGTACGCTTTTGCTTCGCTACTTTATCTGCTGACCTTCCAGAAAGATCGTAATCCGACCAGTCGACATTGCTGAGAAGCTATCGACACGTTAGCATCGGGACGTTGGGAAAGGACATTTGGAAGAGCATCCTACCTTTTGATAGTCGACGACCGTGCGACTCCAGTTGTTGGTAATCTTACCACTTTCCTTGACCTTGTACCAGCTGTTGCAGTTAGGGTCCGCAAAACTGCTCTTCTCGAGCTCCGATTGAATTTCTTCGTTGTACTGTTGGACCTTCGTCGGGTTAGGCTGGATCACTAAGCTGCCACCGTTTCTCCGGGCGTCAATGACTTCTTTGATCAGGGTGTTGATGTATTTGCTCTGCGTCTCGATCATGAGGATAATGCTGTTGTGTCCCAGGTTCGTGTTTGGCCCGTAGAGCATGCCGAAGTTGGGGAGACTCTCAACGGTCACACCATACAGAGCTTGTCCACCCTCCTTCCAGATGCTGCTCAAAGTGCGGCCGGCGCTGCCCGTGATGTCAATGGGATGCATAAACTCGACCGTGCGGAACCCTGTAGCGAGAACGATGAGATCGTAATCCTCCTCCTGGCCGTCGGTGACGATGCCGTTGGCGGTGATCTTGTCGATCTTGCCAGTTTCCAATCGGATATTGTCACGAAGGAACACCGGGAAGTAATCGTCGCTGATGATGACGCGCTTGCAACCAATTGAGTAGTTCGGCTGAAGCTTCTCCCACAAGTCGGGTCGGTCTGGAAGTTGGGCGTGGAGATGATCTTTGCTTTGTGCCTCGAGGAATTGTGCTGTCGCCGATGCGTTGTCAAAGACGGCCGCATGAAAGCCTTCCCGGAAATCCATCATATCGGCTCGCTTCCGCCATCGGACAAAGGGGAGATACTTGTAAACACTCCTCTTCCACTGTGGAATGGGCGAGTCTAGGCGAGGAATGACCCAGTTGGGTGTCCTCTGATGGACAGTGAGATGGCCGACCTCCTTGGCAATCTCTGGAATAATCTGTGCAGCCGTGGCCCCATTACCGATGACTGCGACTTTCTTCCCTCGCAAATCATAGCTCCAGTCCCAACGGGCGCTGTGCATGATTTTGCCCCGGAAGTCGTCAACACCTGGGATGTCCGGCAGTCTCGGCACGTTCAACTGTCCGACTGCAGAAACCAGGAAGTCGGAGGTGATGGTATATGTGCTCCCGAACTCGGCATCTTTGACGCCCTGAACAGACACGGTTGTCTTCCACTTTTTTTCTGCGTCGTCCCACTTCGCGGACTCGACAGCGGTGTTGAAGCGAACATAACGGTATAGCTCGTACTTTTGTGCGACACCCATAAGATACTGCAAGATCTCCTCTTGTCCGGGATACTCTCTGGTCCAATCCGGGTTCTGTTCGAAGGAGTAGCTGTACAGATGTGACCAGACTGCCCAAAGCGTTAGAGACAGACTCGCTCTCCTCAGACTGAGGGATTCTCTTACCGTCGCAGCAGCATCCCGGATACTTGTTGTCTCGCCAGGTGCCACCAAGCCCACCGCTTTTCTCTAGGATAATAAAGTTCCGGCAATTGTTCCTTTTGATCAGATCGATTGCGGTGCACATGCCCGAAATACCAGATCCGATGATGACCACGGCTGCCTCGGTGTGGTCCTTGTTGCCCACAGGAACCTGCGGCCACAGCATATCACCTCCCATCTTGCCGGTCTTGGTGATTTCTCCAAGGCAAATTCAGCGAAGAAAAGTTGGCTTCTGGGCAGGCACTTTAACACGAGTAGTGTGAAACAGGAAGCTCTTGTTGAAGGGAGCAAGATAGCAATTTAAAAGGGGCGGCGGGAGCAAACAAAAATTCCTTCCATACAATACCTGATCTAGTGCCTGCGACACGACCATCTTCTCTTCCGAGGTAATTGATGCGCGCCATACTGGGGTTCATGAGTGGATAGAAACGATTGTTGCTGCGAGAATGCGGGGGAGGGTTCACGAGCGGCCGCGAATCCGCTCTTGCGGCCCCTGCGCGGCCCCCAGGAGACAGCTTGAGAGTCCAGATCCGACACAGCTTGGGGCGTTATCTGACCGGGACCCTGACTCGGCCATTCTGACACTCAATGCCAATGGTGGTGTTATCGGTCAAGTCTAGGCGGATGCTGTGTCAATAAACTATGACACGGTGGTGAAGACGCATTTGACCGGGTGGAACAAATACCGCCGGGCCTAGGGATCAAGCCGGGCATGCTAGTAGGTATGGATGAATCGTCCCAAAATCCTTGTCAAAGCTCGACTCGAAAGACGAGACATCGGCATCTTCACGCCACCCTCTCGGGTCGAGGTCGGGTTTAGCATTTGGGGCAGGCCACAATATGTCCTGCCTTGTTATCTGCGTTCTTGATGGGGGTAGTTCGATTCAGGTATTTGCTGTTCATGGCCCACATCCACCATCCATAGCGACGGCTTGGACCGAAGATGCGTGTGGCTGATCACGGCAAGTCCTTTCGGGTGTTGGATGGACGGAATCTGCACTCGCAGGAGGCATGATCACAGTCTTATGGTCATCTCAAAAAGTAGATGACCAAGAAGCAGAAGGAGAAGAAGACAGCGACACCTCCCCAGAAGATCCATTTGTCTTGCATAGCTCGTCGTTCGACCATTCGAATGGTGTCACCACTGACACCGAGAGTGTTGGCAACACTATAGAGCTTCCGCTGGGTACCCTTGAGGATGTCGCGCTGATGTCCCAAGTCACCTAGAACTGCTCGACCTCGGTCCAGGAATTCATCAAGCTGCGCATTGGCAGTATCGAAGAAGTTCTGTTCCCGGAGAGCGTGTTCCTCGCGGGTATAATTGCTGGAGCCCGCTCCAAAGGAGAGACCGTCTTGTGTGTTGCGATGGGCAGGAGCAAACGCACTCTGACTCGAGGCATGGGCATATGGGTTTTCAGGAGTCGCAGCATGGTGCGGCCGCCGACCGAGTAGTTCATTCCGGTTGTTGACTGCGACGGCGGCCTCGCGCTCCTTCTTTAACTGATCAAATTGCGTGCGGTAGGACGCCAGATCGGCACGAAAGTTCTTCAACCTCTCAACAGCCTTCTCTTTCTTCTCATCGTTCAACTCATTTCGGGACAGATTTTGGTAGTCTTCTAGCGTTCGAGCAAGGCTGGTGAGGGTGGTGGATATCTGTCCTTGTAAAGCGGGAGATGCGGTAGCAGGTGCCTGTGCGAATGTTTCGAGATCTTTCCGTATCGCCGTCGACTGCTTCAAGGCTTGATTGAAGAGTACGTTCTGTACCATGTCAGGACAATGTTTTGAGTGCACTCGGAAGGGGGTCGACTAACCATCTTGTAAACACGTCGGGGTGGATTGTGGCAGAGGACATGCAGGATCTTTGCAGCAAGGTCTAAGAGATCGCCCTCGAAAGTGGACACCAATAATGCAGGTTGTCGAAGGAGAATCGCGGCAAAAGTACAGCCTGTCCTTCCAGGGCCAACTGCTGAGTTGTGAGTTGTAGCTAAATTACCCCAATCATTCCGGCTGGGAGCAATCACCCTTGAGGATTGCTAGTCACCAGGCGGTTTCTCCTGTTTAGGACGGCAAAAGACGCTTGGTGTTCAATGCACAAAGGGCTAAAAGTATCTGCTGCTGGTGGCAATGTCGTGGATTCGCTGCACAAACTTGTCCTCCATGTGGTCGTTGGGCTCTTTATCGACACAGGCGAGCACCACAGGAATAGATACTCGTGCTACTCCATAGGAGTTGGGGCTGTTTTCCCTCAACAGATTATCGTCCTCCGAAGTCGAATATTACCTAAGGCACTAGAGGACACGATGTTGCAGCTAATTTAAGTGGCATGCAATTCGTTCAGCATGGACAAAACTCCTCCCGCACAGCACTGGCACTGAATCTCAGCCCATGGCCAAATTCATCTCCAGCAAACGACCAAACCCAAATTGTCAAGCGCTATACTGTCATATATAGGTAGACATTGGGATACAAGCAAGCAATCTAGGAGCACATTTCACGCCGAGTCCCATATTCGTCATTCCAGTCTTGCTGAGATGCTCTTCACAGTCACCAGTGCTGCGATGCCCCAAAGACATGCCTGCGACACTGTGACTTCCCAAACGGATTCCAGTGTCACCTGAACACAAATCATCTTGTGGTGAGGAAGTCGTTGCCGTCAAGAATCGTAGCAACAACACCTTGCCTTCATCCGTCCTTGTCTTTCTCCCTATCTTCCTATGCCGATAATTAGCATAATCCAATGTTATCAATGTCATATCGCAAAGCCTGCAAGGAATCGACTCCTCCCACTCAGTGAGCTTCCGCTTTGCTGTGCTTCCAGCCAGACTCATTCCGGAGAGCAACCGATAATCTCTGTTCTCGAGCGGTAGAACCCATCGAAACCGCAAGACCGCACTCGAATCTCCTGCCGCAGGGATGAACAGCCCATCTGCCAAAAGACAGCCCTCTCGCAGAGGACCCCCTTCAGCCTGGAGAATATTCCATGGGAATCCCTCGCTTCTGTACACCATGGTCCTCTGCAATCCGGTACTTGTCCTTCACTTGCTCAATGGGTTGCTCAGCTTTCTCTATCCGGCCGCCACCCACGATTCAATCTTCGATACCTCGGTCCAACCTCATCTAGATGCTCATGCTCAAGACGGCCTTTGTCGCCTCTTCACCCTTTTCATGGTTGCATTACAATCAGCGCTTTATTCGTCACAAGCATCCAAGATCAGAGAGTCGCCCTCGCTAAACGGAGACAGGGACGAGATGGCGGTCAACAGGTGAAGCCATGGGCACCGAGCAAGCAGGAGAGGAGTATCTGAAGCATGCAATCGCTTATTGGGAGGTCGTTGCTCAGGCAAGAGAAATTGTGGACGGAACCATTTCAGATCGAGAAAATCAAAAAGGGGATATCATATTGTAAGAGCAAAGAAATTGGCACCCAAAGGCTTGCACGCCAGAAGCCGCCCCTCTCTGTCAACCGAGTTGAGTGTCCGCGCCAGAACCTAGTCATTCCATTTCAATAATCGCCGCCGGGGGAGTCGTTCGACCTGAGCCAGTCGCCATATCTACTTCGGGGGGTACTTGTTCTCGAGGAGCCACCTAGCAAGTTCATCAGTTTCCAGACGGCAAGGACCAAAGAAGGCGTCAATCTTACTTGCTGCCAAAATAGTCGGCAACAGCGAAAGCGCCAACACCAGCGGCCACAGATCCAGCAAGCTGCCAGTCCAATTTGCCCTCAGTGTGCTTCTGGTAGGCTCCATAGCCAATAGCGAGAGTAGCAATGCCCCAGATGATGGCATTTCCAATGACGACAGGATTGTCTCTGTTTTCGCTCAATTTCTGTCCATCCTTCTTCATCACGTCTTTGAATTGCTTGCCCTTGCTGGCAGCCTTCTTCTTAGCACTTTCGGCACCTTCTGAGATGTTTTGCACTTCTGCACGCGCCTTGTCCTCCAGTTCATGCTCGATTCGCTCAGCCTGTGTTTCTGTCTTGATCTCTTGTTCTTGGAAATCTGACTTAACGGAGCTGACGTGCGGCGAGTCGACGTCGATCAAGCTCGCAACTTCAGACTCGGACTGCGAGAGGGAAGGAACTGGTGGAGCGCGCCTATGACTACCACATTAGCGGACTGGGGTTATGCTCAGAGGTATTGCCGGAACATACGCCTACAAAGTGATTAGCTTGTGAATTGTGATTTGGTTACGGACGGATGTTGACTGACCTCTTCTGGGGACTGTTTGGGCCCTTTGGCGGCAACGTCAGCGTAACTCATCCTGCCAGTCTCCTAGAGGACGATGCAGCTCTAAAGGGAGGAGAGATGATGATATTCGAAGGGATTGAGGAGTCAAGAGACAAGTATCCGCACAGAGTGACAAAGTGACCGTGACGGGACGGAGCAAAGGAGCAGAAGCTCTCTGCTGCTGCCCGGTTTCAACCTGGCGAGCTGGGATGCAGGTGGAGGAATGGTATGACGAAGGTGGCTCGGTGGTTGCGAATCAGATGATGATTGGTTCGGCAGACATGCAAAGCATGTGATTCTACGAAGTAGAATTGGGGCGGTCAAGTGTGGCTAGTGAGCCTATTGTGGTTAGCGCGGCCTCATGTGGCTAAGTAGCGCATATGGCTTGGCGTCGGAGAGTTTCCGCTCTCTGGTGCTCCCTCTCCTCGTCGGATTGCCCCCAGCCACCCTGACCCGACCTCGTACTAGCTCTGGACCTCAGCAGCCTCCGTCATCAGCGTTGCCACATATCCAATCCCACTCTTGCAATGGAGACACATATTACTGCATGGTGGCTTGCCACCTTCCTCTTTCGGCAGAGAGGGATTGATAGATAATGTCTTAGGAACGCGAATGTTGTTAATGCCTCGCCTGGTCTCGCCTTCTAATCTTTATATCTCCTCGATGTGCGGCTCACTTCATCGTCATGCCAGCTGAAACTTGGACGTGACTCAACAAGGATTGTTGATAATCCAAACCGGGAGGAACGTGAAATTCCAGACAATGTCGAGCTACGAAAAGAAGTTCGAGTACAGAGGTCCAGCGGACGAGATCGCTGAGCCCGAGGGACTTTCAACCGCCCGGTCGAGGGACCTTGTCGACGGTGCCCCTGCTGGCTACCATGGTTTGTTCCGCACTGGTCTACATCTCGATTGTCTGCACGTTGCTGACAGATTCAGACCGTGACGTCTTTGGTAATGAAGAAGGTGCTGATATTAAATACAAAACACTGTCATGGCCCCTCGTCGCTGTCCTCATGATTGCTGAAATTGTCAGCAATGGCATGCTCTCCTTGCCAGCAGCGACAGCAGTGGTCGGCATCGTCCCCGGAGTCATCCTGATTGTCTTCCTTGGTGAGATAGCTGCAGGCCATTGGACACGGACCTCGAATCTCGTCTCTGACTGCAACCTACATAGGGATCTTTGCATTATACACCTCTCTAGTGCTCATAGACTTTAAAATCAACCACCCAGAAGTCCATAATATGGGCGACGCCGGCAAGATCCTCGGAGGACCCATATTGCGAGAAATCCTCGCCGCAGGCACAGTCATCTTCGCCGTCTGTGCCACAGGGTCACAGCTACTCGCTGGGCAGATCGCCTTGGGGGTACTGTCGGACAACAAGCTCTGTCTGATGTGGTATACCGGTGCGTTTGAAACGCTTGTTCCCATATCTATTGTCAACGACTGACGAGCCAGGAATATTTGCAATTCCAACCCTTTTGCTTTCTTTTCCACGGACCCTGGACCAGCTCTCCTGGCTCTGCATCCCCTCATGCATCTGTATTTTGGTGGCCGGTGTTGTAGGAATGGGAGCTGCTGGGGGAAATCCCGCCCTGGATCGACACGTCGACGTCGTCCGTTCCGCCAGTTTTTACAACGCTTTTGTGTCCGTTACGAATCCCGTGTTTGCGTACGCAGGGCATTTTATGTTTTTCATCCTCATCTCCGAGATGAAGCGGCCCGCCGATGCCAAAAAGGCAGCGTGGGTGTTACAGGTTTTTGCGACCACGTAAGTGGGGACCACTTTCCACTCGCCCTCATGGCTGGCATATCAACATTTGAGGCTGACCGAGAGCCGCCGTTGGCGATCCTCTCACAGGTTTTATACTGTTTTCGCTATCGTCATGTATGTGTATCTGGGGCCGGCGGTGCAGTCGCCGGCCTTTTCATCCCTCCCCACCAAATGGGCGAAAGCCACGTACGGTATCGCTCTTCCCAACTTCCTCATCGCTGGCTCCTTGTACTCCCACACCGCCGCCAAGTTGTTCTTCATTCGGTTCTTCCGCAAATCTCGCGATCATCTCCACAAACATACCGTCTTAGGCTGGGGCACCTGGACCATCCTGATCGTCCTTGCCAATGGAGCCGCATTTGTCTTGGCTGTGGGTGTACCTATATTCGCCTATCTAGTGAGTATTGCGGCGAGTCTGTTCGCAAGCTGGTATACCTACGGGATCGCCGGTGCTTTTTGGTTATATGACGCCTATCACGGGATGGACATGGGTCGAGTGAAAGGTATTTACGGAATCAGTGCATGGGCTGGAAGTCCGACCAAGACAGCAATCAATGTGGCGACATTTGCTGCGGGAGCCTTCATCTGCGTTGCTGGTAAGTTCTTCATATATTTCCCGGGATTGCTTTTATTCTTCTCTGGATCTTGACTGTGGCTGTACTGCATGACACTGTGCGTGGGATTCGAATACATGACTGACAGCCTTGAATCATTTCTCAGGAACATACGTCTCAATCAAGCTGATCGTCGACGCGTACGACAGCGGCACGGTCGGGGCGCCTTTTGCCTGCTAACGCGACACCTCATCCATCCCACGTCTATTGCTCGACACCGTCCTATGCTCACAAGTATTGACAGTGCTCAACATTACCTAGTTCGGGCTTGAGTAATAGTTTTGTCTTGTGCGGCGGATTAGACACGTTTTGCACGGTTCTATGGATTTATTTTCTGAGCCCCCTCCCTCTTCCGTTTGGGTTTGTTGGGCCGACCACACGTTCCATATATGTCATTGGGTGAAGAACTAGATCTTTCATCCAGAAACACCGTGGATATACATTGGAACACATTGGCCGGTGTTTGATGCACCCAAGAAGTCCCCGATAAGCCCGAATTATCTGAGAGTGTACAACTTTAAATCCATGCTCCCACCAGCCGCCTGACCGACTTATTACGCCGAGTCAAATTGAAAATTAGGTGGCACAGTCTGGCACAGAATACAGGCTGTTAAGAGAGAAGGGTGTGTAGAACCCATGAGTGGTACAGGTGTATTCTGTAATATGCACTCTAACCAGACTATAGTTGTAATTCTCTCTACAATGATGGCTCACTCACTAGTTTGGATGCAGAGGGCGTCGTAATGCATCAGGAATCCACCCTCAATTTCCCTCCGCTTCTCCTCGCCGAGTCTCGTGTCTGTTTCTTTTCGCTGCCTCCTTGTCCTTTTGTTAGGTCTCCTTCCCACGAGCCACTTCCCGTATCCAGACCTCAAGGTAAGGGCAACCCAGTCATCATGATCTTGGGCACCTCACCCTCGGTCAACTCCCTCCTGGCACTGCCGGCATCGATCTCTTTAACTACCAGGCCGTCCCGCGTGCCAAAATTCTTCCCCTTGGCCTCGCCGACAACGTCCTCCGGCATGCCCTCGCTCACGCTGTCGTGGTGCTTAGCCGTGCTGCCCTTGGGTCTCCACGTCGACACTGCCGGGATATCGGCCTTGAAGCGTTCGACTTCGGTCCCGTACGCCTTGGGCGTGAGCTTCATGAGCGTGTGCAGTGGCACTTCCATCCAAGGGGATTTCTCCTGCGGGATCTCCATAAAGTACGCGAATATGCAGCGGACGATGGCTTGATGACTGTAAATATCACGGGCGGCGTTAGTGGGATGGAGTCCATGAACGAATGTGAAAAAAAAAAGGGAGAAAAGGATTCGGGAGATAGGTGTCACGTGCAAAGACCCACGCCAAAAGAGAGTGGAATTGGAATGTTTGAAGATGTACGTACGTGATGATGATGATATTCTCGCTTCGTTCGAGCTCCATGATGATCGGCTCAAGCCGGATGACTACGTCGCGATAGGACTCACCTCCACGATAACGGTAGTTGTATTTGTCGTCGTCGCGGGCTTGGAAGTCCTCGGGGTATTTCTCGGATATCTGTTGGTACTGCATGGTAAAAAGAGATCCGTAAGCACGTAAAGGGGGAAAACAGATGCTAACAGCGATGGTAGGAAGATTCCAACTTACGGTCATCCCGTCGCAAACACCACTGTCCAGCTCATCTAGCGCTTTCCACTGTAACTTCTCCCAGCCGAGTTCTTCCTGGAGATACTGCGCGGTCTGACTTGTTCTCTTCAAAGTCGATGTCCATATCGTCAAAGGCGCATCCTTTGGCAGCCCGGACCGCTTGACCAGCTCGGGCAGCATTTTTGCGTACCGTGCACCACGCTCCGACAAGTTGGCATCGCCACCGATTTTCCCTTCGAGGTTGTATTCAGACTCGCCATGTCTGGACAGCCATATGCTGCGTGGTTTGATGTGCAGATTAGTGAGGTAATATACGAGGCGGGACTGTAGATAGTCTTGAATGAGGTTGATCACCACCCGTGCGCCGATGTTGATGATTTTCACGTATGTGAGATGCTTTTCTGACTCGTCTATCGTCTGATAGACCTTCTCGTAGTTTCGGATACGGTTGCGGAAATCTTTGGCCGCTACCTCGGGGTCCTGACCGATGTAGTCCGGAGATGTTGTCTTGACCTCGAGAATGTTGGACATGATGAGGTCTTCATCGTCACACTTGCTCTCGACGAACAGGTGAAGCAGGTTTGCTTCAACGATCTTGTCGTAAATCCATTTCCGCCGCGATTTGGTCGAATTGGTTGCGTCGAGGATGGCGACTTTATTGTTCCTATCCTTGAACCACATCAACATGTCGGCGACGGCTGCCTCGGCCGCAGCGCGGCGAGCCTTCTCGCCTTCGGCGTTGTTGACATCGAAGAATTTGGCATCTGGATGCGGATTGTCGGTCCGTCTGTATTTCCCGACGTTGAATACCTCGGCGTTCACCGACGTCCATCGAAGATATCTTTTGACTGAACCACGTTAGCGCAAGGGCACACAGGCTTGAGCTTTATGGACAAACCCTTGCCAGCTATCAGACTCTTGCCTCGAGCCGGCAAGCCGACCATAACCACGACGATCTGAGTAACCTCGGACTGCATTGATGTTAGTAGCTGTGCGACCAACCACCCAACTCGAAAAGTAAGATTGTGAAGCGACGTCATACTCGATCGCTTTGAGGGATGCACAACCCCATAATCAGGTACGACTTAGATAGCACGAAGAAGAAGCGAGATCGAGCAAATGATTCGTTCCGGCTGATGCGGGACCAGGGGCAAAAGGACGCATGTGTCGAACACGAAGGCTTGCCGTGCCTCGTGCCCTGAGCGTAGGCAAAGTCTCAAGAGGAAAATTCGGGCGTGCTCACGTCTTGGCCCATCCCAGCAATCTCGGCCGGGGATCACAGATGATTGAATAGAATGTTCTGCAGTGGTTGTAGTCTCACTCCAAGAACAGAGGGGTGGTCTTGTTGCAGAATCGAATACTGGGCGAGCGGCGAGATGTCGACTCGGGAATCTTTAACTGAACGTCCAAGCGAGACCAAGAATAGCGCTCGAACCAAGCGCGTCATAGGCAGGTGCAAACTGGAAATTGTCGAGAATCAGACCACGTCTCATTTGGGCTAGATTGGGGAAGGCCGCCGGTCGCGTGGTGATGGCTCGATGGACATGAAAACCATGCACATTAGGAGAATCGTTGTGGGCTATCGCATTTTTTTTTTCTCAGCTCAACACAATTTTCTGGCCGGAGTCGACGGGTCTGGCTTGCTGGCTGGCTGGTGCTGGTCCATGCCCGCGTTGCCCGCTCGGAACATTCAGGAATGGCCTTTTGGGGAGGGGGGCTTGCTTGCAGATGCGGCTTCTTCTCCACAACCCAGCATCTGGTTCTGCTCGGCTTACTCCATCCAGAAGGCAATGGCGATAGGACAAAGATGGGGGTGGTCGGTTCACCGGATGACTGCGTTTCAAGGCGCAAGAGTGTAGGCTTCATCCCCATAAGAGAGGCCAGACTGGCTGTTGCCTCGGCTGTCAAGGCCGAAGCATTCCCTCAGGGAAGGGGAAACGATGCTTCTCATGTGACAATCAAACAAGTCGCTTGTCCGACGGGGGCAATGTGAGGTAAATTATAACAAGTAGAAGATGCAGAGGCCGATGAACGTGACAGCACAATCAAATAAAAGAGAGTCGCTCACATCAGAGGGCTGAAGCACCCGATTCAAGGTGCTCCTGTTCAGCATGGCCAGCGGACTGGACTGAATGAAACTCATGGTGGGCTGAGGAGGCTGTTCGGTGCGCCCGCAATGGGCTTATGGGCTTATGGGCTTGCTGGGTAAGCGTGACAGAGGTGACCGATGAATCTAACGAGCAGTATGCCACGCCGATGTTCTCATCTTTCGAGCTCTCACGGTCTCATGATGTGTGGTATCGATCAGGTCGGAGGCAGGCAGGTTTGTTTGGGAGGATGGCGGTCAAGCCGGTAGGCAATCAAGCAGCTTCGGTTGCCGACAGGGTGAGCCTGTACTGTTGTTGGTGTCGAAAGGCGATGACGATATGCGGGAAGAAGGGCTGTGCAGGATGATATGATCTGGATTGAAGGGCGATGAGCTCGAGATGGACCTGTTGATGGAATGGTGCTGGTGCTGGCGCTGGTGCCGGTGTCTGGCTGGGCCTTTTTTTGAACGGGGCGGGACAAGATTCCTTATCGCGGTAGCAGTTGCTTATCGGCGGCACAGACGCGCTTCTCTACTCGGAACTACTTCTCTACATTGTGCTTGCGCAGTCACAGAGCACATCAGAGGACGAGGTCAAGGATATGTCAGAAAGCTATTAAGTTGGGATAAAAGCTCGCTACGTTGCTAATAGATCCAGAAAGCGATGCTCAGTGGAGGATGATCGACTGCAAGGACACACCGTGGGGTCCAACCTCCAAGCCATCTCTGGTCCAGGGGCGCTTTCGTCCTGGATTTCCCTCCTAGGAGCCCGAATTACTGGGTACATCATTGGATCCAATTCCTCACGTTCATGCCTTCCTCAGGCCCAGGCCTGGTGAAGCAAGCTCCCGGCGAACAGGAATTCCATGTCCGCACGTCGAGTATCGTGCCCGTTGACCTTCTGCACTGTCGATCTCTTCAACACTCCTTGATCCACTTTCACCTGCGCAACGCACGATTCACAAAGAATCAACCCGCAACCTCTGCCTTTGCCATCCTCCACCTTCCTCAAATACTTATCGATCCGCTGGTCGGCACAGCATCTCCAGAACGCAGGTTGGCAGCATAGCGAACACGAGTAGTACGCGCCGTGTTTCAGGGCCGGCCCTCGAGGATACCATTCATCGATCAGCTGGCTGATGTACTTGTAATAGACCTGGTCGGATCGAACTGCAAATCGCTGCATCGAATGTACCCTGCATCTGGATATATAGAGGCGGTTGAGAGAACAGTTGACGCACATGCGCGTTGCCGCTTTGCCCCTAGACTGATGCCCATTACCCACCTCTCGAAGCTCTGTCTCCCCCGGAAATTGGAAGACGTCGGCGCTGATGGGACCATAGCCGTAGATTCCGTATCTAAAATCGTGGCAAAAGTGACATGGCTGCTCTGGCGTTTCCAAATACTTGAAATTGATCGGGTGGGCCCACGGGGTTTGTATGGTGAATACCTCGTTCTGTGATGCCAATTCGGGCGACGATCGAGGCGAATCTAGAATGATGGGGTCATCCCGGGATGCTCCAGCTAGCACGTTTTGGGCTTGTTGGATCTCCACCGCTGCAGCTCGAATAATCTGGATGGGTGACGGCTGAGCAGGTGAATAGGGGCTCTGATGGACGTTGGCGGGGATAATATCAAAGACATCCTGAGATCCTTTTGGCTCGTCCGGGGCGTGCTCAGCACACTCTACACCTTCAGTTTGGCACCGTTTGCACGGTAGCCCGTTGCTTCTCGCAGAGCATCGCTTATTGGCTTCCTTGCACGCCGTACATCCACGAATCTTCGCCAGAAAATCCGTATTCCTCCTCAAACCGCTGCGATTTGTTCCTGCGCCGACCTCGTCAGCCTCTTCATCTTGTATTTCAAACCCCGTCTTGTCCAAGAGAGTGCCATGTTGTTGTCCATGATTAGAATTGCAGCTTGCACCACCCTGGGTGACGCCTCCTTTTGTGTCAGCATCAGGCTCAGAATCAGGTGTAGTCTTGTAGTTGGTACTACATTCTTTATTGGCAAGGTCCCTTAAGAGGGCCCTACCAGCATTGGACCGGAGTCTAAGGGTCACTGGAGCCGCCGAAGATTTGCCATAAGGAGCTGGAGCAAGAGTTGAAATTGCTGGCTTAGTTTCATACTTAGTCCGTTTAACTTTTGATGTTTTGCGGACCGCAGGACGACGTCTCTTCGCTGTGCTCGGATTATATTCATCGGAGGAATCGTCTTCATACCAAGATACGGCTTGCACAAAGTTTGAAGTAGCCTTAACTCGTCGAAGCTGATAATCCTTGCGCAAATGGCGCTCTTTGGTTCTGAGTGCGGAAGTCGAACGTTGCCAGGCCCTGTGGTACACGTCGAGGGCATGCCGAAGCCTTGACTTGGGGTAGCCCATGCTGAACCAACCACTCGATCTCGAGTCGAGTCACTGGGCCAGTGGTAGTAGGAAGGGTTGAGCTCAACGCAACATGAGACAAAAGTGAGAGTGGGAGTGAAAGATGAAAGGAAAATGCACGTGTTAGAACATGACAATGTGAAAAAGTGACAATAAGTGAAGAACGCATATCTTGGTGCCGAGAACTGGTTGAGTCATGATTCTCTGTAAATAAAAAGTCAGCTAGATCCACCAATGAAAACATAAAGGACAGTGGAAGGTGATAAAAAAAAATGTCAGATCTAAGCCTTGTCACAGGCGGTGGTCGTCAAAACATAAGCTACGTTGACCGTCGTGAATTGTAGAATAAATCATCCTGAGAAGAAAGCGCTGTAGCAGAGACGGTGCCACTCACATGAGACTTTTCTATCAAAGCAAACCTGTACAAGGTCTATATCAGCATCAGATTGTGACAGCCTCTGAGGTAAGACATCGACAGAAGTATACGTCAGGCTTGACAATTTCGTCTTTGTCGACTTGAGTCGACTTGGACATATGCTTGTCTTTGTAATGTGTCGATTCATCATGTGATGGATAGGGACATTGACAGGATTGAACATACTTGCATTCCCGCCAGAGACCTGGAAAATTCTGTCGTTAGCATTGTCCTCAAGAGACATGGAACGAATTTGTCGTTGATGCAAAAGTCAGGAAATGCATGAATGGTAGTTCGAGTTTATCTGCATCAGAGTACTGGATAAGACTCGTCATCTAGGAAAGTTCATCATTGAGAGGGAGGACAGAATAGAGAGGGAAGATGCATACCCAAGCGCGAAATATGCTTTGGCCAGCTATGTTCAAAGAGAGGACAGTCAGTACAAGTCGTGAATGAAGAACGTGGTTAGCGGACGAGCATTGGGTAAATCAGTGGGCGAGGTTTTCTAGGCCTGCCGCAATGGGGCATTTCCATCAAAACCGGCGAATTTTGTAGCCGTTGTCGGAGCCCAGTGCCATTCATCAAGATAATTTTCATCCAGGAGAACGGTGGAGCCGGTCATACCTAGGGATATCTATCTTCAAAACACCAGTCAGCAAAAACTCTCCACCAGACCTCAAGTATTGCAAGCTGCGCAAGGGTTTGGGTGATCAGATATAGCCTTTTTGATATCTTCCACGACTCGAAAGCCTCTGCCGGTAATTTCCAGCGTATATATTATCTTGAAACAATCATCATAACAGGTTGGCATGGTCGACTGGGGGAACGACGTACCCAAATGTTCATATTTCCGGATGGGGACGAACAGGAGCTCTGTAGCCTCAAGGACTTCTATAGTACAGGTTAGCCACATGTCTCTTAGCGGACTGACGCCTGTGATACGGGGATCCTGCATGATCAGACTGACGTGCGTTGCGATTTGAGTTTCATATCCAAAAGGATCAAAGACTCTAGTTTGTTACGGTATGCAGATTCATCATTGGAGAGGGAGCCAAAACATGGGGAAACACACCGAAGAGCTTGTCTGAACCTCCTTTTCGGAATTACTATCCTTCCATGTGCAGCAACTCGTAGGAAGGGCGGCCGTCCATCTGTGGAGCGAGTAGCTAGAGGAGAGATGTCAACGTCAACCTGATTTGCGAAGTACGCGGTCGGCCTCTAGTGTTAACAACAATCTTCATTGATCCTGCTTGCATCATGCATCTTGCGGTCTGAAGAGCTTCCAGCTGCCTCTCAGCAAGATTGCAAGGTCTTGCAAGAAGAGAGACGGGCAAAGATGTTGGTGTATAAGTATGGTACAAGAAGGTCGTCAAGTTTTTTTTGGGATTTTTATTAAATTTCAAAGCGCAGTTGGTAGCAGGACAGAAGCGGAAGGTCAAGCGAGGGGGCTTTTAACGCAGGCATTGTATTGCTGCTTGTTACTGCTAGCGACATGTTATAGGCACCCAGCTAGCCTAAAGGCCAGTCCCGCAAACGTTTGACCCTATAGGCGGGATGACTGTGCCCACCTCTTCGTATCTGTTCCCCATGAGTTATAGCTGCTGCTATTTTCTCCCCGGCACCCCCTTGGGAGTGAACCCCCCAGGCTCCATTGGCTGCGAAGGCGCCCTTCGAGCCTTGCCCATTGCCCACCATCCCGCATCCGCTCTGGGTTCCTGCACATTCATCGCATCGGCCCTGTCAGCATCCAAAATATTCTCGACTCAGGCCACCCAGAGCCCGAGTTATTCTCCGGCCACATGTCCCTGCAGATAACCTCCATCCCCCTTGGTGTCGACCAACGGCTGTAAGCGACCAATATGGTTCTGAGCTTGGCCTGCGGGCTTCAGGCAAAGAATAGCAACACAATCTGGCTACTTTTCACTCTCCACGTCCGCATTCGCCCTCCATGTCCCTCGCCTCGCCTCCGATCAAATTCAGGGTTGGGAGAGCTCTTTGTTTCTGTCTTTATTTCTACAGGGTACTCGGTATAGCATTCTCTTCCCGCTGAAGGAGACTCTTCCAATGTCGAGGAGGTGAATTGAAAGACCAGTGTGGCCGCCGATGCCAGAAACGACATAACACCAACGCCCACCATGGGCGAATGTGCCTTGAACCGTGTGGGCGCTTAACCCACCAATCTCAATTTGGCGGTCGGGCAAGACTGTCTCTTCACGACATGTCCTTGTATGTTTACGTCGAAGACTGTGGTTCCTTGTCACAGTCTAGAGCTCCTAGGCAGGACAGGCTAACAGCGTTTCGAAAGCCGACCTCTGCCTGCGGCTGAACATGCCCAGGCCCAATATCAACACTCCCCAAGAACTCCCACGGTTCTTATTCCTCTTCCACCACCACCACCACCACCACCACCAAGGGATGGCCAGACTGCGGCCTCTCCAGTGCGCCTTGGCCATGTCCCATTCCCGCCGCCGCTGAACATCAACATTGCCTCTGCTCGTGGTCTGTCCACTCAAGGACCCGTCTCCGCTCCTCTGCTGCATGGTCCCTTCTCCCCAACATATCTCAATTCGCCTGTGCCCAGTCCACAGAGTGCCATACCAATGGCGGCAAGAGTGTCAGCAGTCTATAATGTGCCTTATGACCCGAGAGAGTGGGTGGGAGGTAGCCGGCGAGCGTCATTTGGGTCAGATGGTCGAAATACGGGGGCACAAGCGGAAGGTTTGTTGATGTCCCATGGATAACGAGTGTGTCTGATCCTGTGTACAGAGGGACTTTCTAATCCACCTCCCCCCTATTCCGCTGCAGCGGCGGCAGCGGCGGTGGCGGCAGCAACGGGTGTGAATGTTCGGGAGGCTATCAGTGCCGGGTCAACTATATCACCAGCGGATTCGACGTTTACGGCTCCTGGAAATCAATCACAGTTAGACACGCCGACTAGTACTGTCGGAGTGTTATCACCGCTCAACCAAGGATCTAATTATCTTGCGGATAGCGGTCAGACTATTACCGACACGAATGGACTGAAATATTTCAATCCTCCAGGGCGACCTGGTGGTTTTGATCATCGCCCGGGTCCCTTGAGTATTTCGTCGCAGCAAAACGGGTCACGGCCAGGTTCTGCAATGGGTGTGCCGAGACATCCTCTAGGGACCACTCTGTCGATCAACACGGTGGCTGCACAACAGAGCATGCCTCTACCTCCACAGATTGATGCAAATCTTGGACCAGTTCCAGCTCCGCCAGGGTCGAGGAGAGCTGCGTCAGCGGATGCTTGTTCCTCTCACCCCTCGTCTGTTCAGAGTCGGGAGGGCTCGACGTCAAGATCATCATCCAAACAGAGAAGTTGGCATCCAGGACTGCCTTTACCTGGTCCGCCTCCAGGCCCGCCTCCTTCAGCTTTGAGGTCGCAGAGTGCAGGCGGAGGTCTGACCCTTGGTCAACCACAGGCGGCTGGAACGAACAGTCGACCAAGTCATCGCATTCCGATACATGCACCTCTTCTCAGTCCGATGCCTCCTACACCTGCAAATTGGAGAGATGAGTCTACTCATCGATCCAGTTCGAGAACGCCGATGCCGCTACATATTGAAACTACGAACCTCGATCGACCGGGCTCGACACCTGCAGGTTTGACCAGAAGTGCTGCTGTCCGCGTCTCTTCCGCTAAAGGTCTTCTGGAACGTCGGAAGCAACGTCGAAGTCTCCATGAGGGTCAATTGGCCGATCTCAGCGCCTTGACTATTGACACTGACCCTTGGTTCAACAGCTTGAGCCCCACCGGTATTAGTCCCGATCAATCACCTATTTTCGGCCCATTGGCGCCAGGACGAGCCAGCCCTGAAACTGCTCGAAAGGGTCTCCGGACCAGCAGCAGGACCAGGAACCGATCCCAGGGCAACGACAACGAGTGCCAAGCCCTTGACTCACCGTATCCTCCAGCACTGTCGAGGAGGAGCGGCCGGACACCACTTGTTCCGCCAAAGGCACTGCCTACACCTCCGCTCAGTCAGAAGAACCCCACTTCTGCACACAGTATTTTGCCCTCAGCAGCATCATCGGTATCTGAACTCGGCCAAGTTGAATATGATTCCTTCATGCAAGAAGCTTCACGACGGCACCAACAATTTCTGATGAAGGAAAACCAAGCAAACACTGAGCTAGAGAGATTGCAAATTTTCATGGAGTACATTGTTGAGGAGTCAAAGATCCGGCGGCAGCATTACCCAAGTCCGTTCGCTGATGGGACCTTCAACCCAGAGGAGGCAAAACAGCGTCTCTTTCCCGATAGCAGAACAACAGGGGCAGTTGAGGTGCGGGCTACGACACCCGGCAGAATGCGATCACCTATGCACGGAATGCGGGCCGATCCGTCTCAACATGCGGATATGTGGTCAAAGGAGTACCGCCCGGAGCTCTCGCCGATTGCCAGTATGAGTAACGACGAACTCAGTTCCCGTGGTCGAACCGCCAGCCGATGGTGGCAGTCTCAAACTGGCTCGGAAACCGACGGCGCACCGAAGAAGATGAAAAGGTCGAAGCGGGAATCCAAATATATGGGCCTCTCCGCCCTGTCGATGCAGGAAGTGTTGTCCGAGGCCGCGACCCCGACCAATATTAACGAAGTGTACAGCTCGACGGAGGGCTATCCAGATGAGAAGGTGAATCCGGAGACATTTGGCATCTACGATGACCTCGAGCCGCCACCAGTACAGGAGACAACCCCACCAAACCCATTGACCCCCGTGGGTCTTGATATTTCACGGTTTATCACCCTGCCTCCACCATATCCGCGACACTACCCTGCTGTGAATAACAGTCATCCCAAGTTGGCCACGTATCGTAGGCTTGTCCGGACGCTAAGCGACCTGAGTGAGTTGCAGAGCAGAAGATCGCGACATAATCTAAGCGTGGAGGCTTTGAGGACCGAACATAAGCGTAAAATTACTGAGGGTCAGAAGAGCTTCAAGACAAATATCTCGGCGCAGATCAATGAGGGCAGCATCACCTTTGCCGAAGCTGCAGAAGCCGAACAGGCACTTAAGATGGAAGAGAATATGGCTGAAAAAGCCTGCCTGCAAGCAGAATTCGATACGTTGCAGGACGTGGTGATTAACCCGATGCATGAAATGCTTCATGATCGCGCAACCCAGCTCAACGCCCATATGACGGCATTGACCGAGCAGCTGGTGGCAGACATGCAGGCTTCAGACCTCGACCGACCACAACAAGAGGGAGACGCAATGCCTGAAATATTGGAATATCTGACCCAGTTGAAATGGTTGTTCGAAACTCGAGAAACTGTCCATAAAGAGATATTCGACCTTCTCACCGAGCGAAACGACAAGTACAAAGCCATTGTCCTCTTACCTTATCACCAGGTCAGCAATTTCGAAAAGATTCGGGACACGGAGGATTTCTTCAATCGCGACAGTGCTGAGCGACACAAGGCATTCTGTGAGGAAGCGCTGATACGGTATCAGAGCTTTGTCGACCTCGTTGCAGAACATGTCCAAGGTGAGGTGGAACTGCAGTCGTCTGCCTTTTGGGACATCGCACCTGGACTGGTGGACCTGATTCAAAAGATCCCCGACGACATGAACCAATTGGGCACCATTGTAATTCCTGACGCTGAGTACGAGGAGAACCCCGTATACCGTCAGTTTCCACAACAGTATCTTTTCACATTGCTTGATCATGCAGAGAAATCGACATATCAATTTATAGAATCACAAAGCAACCTCAACTGTCTACTCCACGAAGTCAAAGTCAGTTTAATAGCAGCAAGATGTCGAGCTACCGAAGCCAGGCGAGCGCGTGCCAAACTGGATGGTCCTGTGGCAGGAGAGGATCCCATCCAAGTTCGAGACGAGCAAGAGAAGGCGGCTACCGCCGAGCTGAAGCAGCAAGTGGCGATGATCGAGGAGCAGTGGCTCGAGGCACTGGGAAGTGCTTTGCAGAGCAAGAAAGGACAGGTGAAGATGTTTTTGGAAAGTGTGGGTGGATGGGATGACTCTATTCAAGCCGGTGAATAGCTGGACAGCGTCTTACGGAGGATTTGTTTTCCTTTTTTTTTTTTTTTTTTCAACATCACACTGGGATGATACCAATTGAGCGAAGACCTAGTTTGTATGGCTATGAATAATGAAGGAATGACTGGACTTGTGCACAAATACGATGAAATGCCCTGTCATTTTTCATCCTCTATCCCCCGTTGCTGAGGTATACTGTCACCGTCACTATTGTACAAACTGTCCGGCTCGCCAGGTACTTGTTCGATGCTGAAATGCACATGACCGTCGATGGATGGTATGGCACCTTCGACTCCACTTCTGCTCGTTGAAACCGTGTGACCACGACGGGAGGGTTGCAAGTGGGTTCCTCGCGGTGGATGCCTCGTGGGTATTCGGACTCGATCCAAGGAATACGAGCGGCGGGGAGATAGAGAAGGACTTCGGGAGGTTGTTGGGTGGGATGAGGATGCCCGGTATTCGTCCTCCGTATACTCCGTTTCCGGTAGCTTACAGGAGGAGAGGAGAGTGGAGCCGACGCCTTGGCAGGGCTCCAACAATCGAGACGTTGATGATCGCCCGCAAGTCCTTCCCTTCTCCCTTGCTCGATTGCGAGCTTGATCTCGATCAACACCACATCACGCGTGTTTGCGTCGTTGCATCCTGATGAATGCTCCGACTTAGCCCTGCTGATCGACTTGCCGCTATGACGTCTATCGCGCAGGGATCCTGTCACAACTCTCAGAACTCATCGTTGATACGGACAGGGAGGGCGTTGGACTCTCCGGTCTATTTCCACGTATACTGCCAACAGCGAGATGCCATTGGATTGCTCTCAAGTTAAACGGCAACATCCATCCCGGACTCTATTTTGATGTCGCCCCGACCACATAGTCCCGTCGGTGGCCCAATGAATACGATGACGTTGATTGTTGATCTTTGTGAACCCATTCTGCGAGTGAGCGTCCAGCGCATTGCTACAGGGCTAGGTCGTCCCTGAAGCCGAGCTGAGACAAGATATACAAGAATATCTTGACTTCTCTTGACATTCCTTGACCCTTTTGCTTGTACCTCCCAGAGGCCATTGGCGCTTGCTTCTGGCCCCTTATCCGATTCTCCAAAGCCAGGCGGGACTGTATTTGGATCTTGGTTATTGTCGACTGCCCATCATGACTGAAAAGGAAAAGGCTCCCTACGTCAGGCAATCCGGCGACATTGAGCGTACAGCCACCAATGTCGAGAATGCGCCTCCTCGCAGGAAGTCCTTCATGGACGTCGATATGGGCAAATTGAGTGCCGCATTTGAAAATCCACTTTCTGATATACCCAAGGAGAAACTCCTGGAAGAAGTGGAGGTCTTTTGCAGAGACAACAATCTCGTCGAGTACATTGACTCATTCCGCAAAGGTGCTCTGGTAGCTCAATCTCCAAATGCCTCGGACAATATTGTCGAGCTGTCACCCGAAGATCGAGAGGTCCTCGTGCGGGAGCACACGCATCGCTGGTCTCAACCATTTACCCTCTACTGGTTGGTTGTCATGTGCTCACTGGCCGCTGCTGTGCAGGGCATGGATGAGACTGTGAACAACGGTGCACAAGCACTCTATCTCAAGCAAATTAATATCACCACCGAGCGATTCAGCCAAGATATGGTTGACAACTTGACCGGCTTGGTTGTAGGTGCACCATACTGTAAGAGCTTGACTCCCCTTCCCCTTCCAAGGGCTCCTGCGAGATATAGGAGAATCCTCTGGCTGGGTGCTGACGAAAGCTGCAGTATGCTGTGCTATTCTCGGTTGCTGGTTGACGGAGCCGTGCAACAAAGTCTTTGCCCGTCGGGGCACGATCTTCATCTCTTGTTTCATTGCCGCAGTTGCCTCGGTTTGGGAAGGGGTCGCTAATTCGTGGGTGAACCTGTTTTTGGCACGTTTCGTTCTGGGTGAGTTGAGTCTATTGGATTGGTTGTCAAACAACCGGATGAAGTCTGCTAATGCTCTTTGGAGGACTTGGAATTGGTCCCAAATCGTCGACGGTGCCAGTGTACTCTGCTGAGTGCGCTCCAGCCCCCATCCGCGGGGCCTTGGTTATGATGTGGCAAATGTGGACCGCATTCGGTAGGTCGCCTATCACCATGTTTTGATCGCGTCTTTTGACAGTCGTTGTAGGTATCATGCTTGGAAACATCATGGGCGTGGCGTTCGGCGGACTGGCACCGGATCTTGGGTGGAGACTTATGCTCGGCAGCACTGTTGTCCTTCCCTTGATTGTTTGTGCTCAAGTCTACTACTGCCCTGAAAGCCCAAGGTAGGTGGTACGAAGCATCAAAAGATATCACGTCTGCGTGGTACTCGAGAGAGACTTGCTAAGAATCTTTTCATAGATGGTACATTCAGGGCAATCGACCTGAAAAGGCATTCCAGTCGTTCCAACGCCTGAGATTCACAGACCTCCAAGCGGCAAGAGATACCTACTACACATACATTGGTGTCGAACTCGAACGCAAGGCCCATAAGGGCAAGAACCTAGTCACCCAGTTTATCGAACTCTTCACTGTTCCTCGAAATCGACGAGCAACTTTGGCGTCATGGATTGTCATGTTCGGGCAGGTAAGACGGCTCATTGCTTAAGACATGATAATATATCATGTTGACACACTCCTGCTCTAGCAATTTTGTGGGGTAAATGTGATTGCGTATTACTCGACAACTATCTTTTTGCAGAGCGGGTTCTCGACGACGTCCGCCCTGTTAGCTTCCATGGGTACCGGTATCTTGAACTGGGTGTTTGCCTTACCGGCAGTGTTCACCATTGATCGTTGGGGTCGTCGAAATCTGTTGCTCTTTACCTTCCCTTTCCTGGCGATCTTCTTGCTATGGACTGGCTTCAGCTTCTGGTTTCACGACACCAAAACCAAAGTCGGAATGGTCACGACGGGAATGTACCTGTTTGAGGTGAGCCAAGTGCAGAGCAGCTTTCTGAGTCAAAAAAGTCTCTGACCACCATTTCCTAGATCTTCTACTCGCCCGGCGAAGGCCCTGTGCCATTTACCTATTCAGCAGAAGCCTTCCCTGTGCACGTTCGAGATGTTGGCATGAGTTTTGCGACAGCTACGACATGGTGCTTCAACTTCATTCTCAGTTTCACCTGGCCTCATATCTTGACGGCTTTCAAACCTCAGGGAGCATTCGGGTGGTACGGGGCATGGTGTATCATCTTGTGGTTTTTGATTCTCCTGTTTGTTCCCGAAACCAAGGTACGCTTGGCCGAATATATCTGGGTTTGAGACATGATTCTGACGCGGTCTTTATAGGCTCTGACCCTTGAAGAATTGGATCAAGTGTTCAGCGTCAGCACTCGTAAGCACATGAGCTACCAGATGAAGAACGCTGTCTGGCATTTCCGTGTGTGGGTGTTGAGGCAGAAACTCGAGCCGTTTCCTCCATTCTATCACCGAGCAGAGAAGCTGAACGAGGCGTGAGTAATGAAGTCATTGCTTTGTTAAGCGTGACCAGGTTTTGGCTGAGTAAGTGTTACTGTATCTGGCGAGGCTGGGTTCTGTTTTGGGAGGGTTGATTTCTGTCGCTCTTATACTATTAGCCGGAGCGAGAGGACGCTGAGCAAGTAGAAAATGGGTTGGGGGATACCATGGGGTCCAGGACCTTGCTGTCGACTAATTCCGAGATTGCCCGACGGCCGTTGCTCGGGCTGATGAATACCGAGCTCAGCCTGCAAGGTTGACGATTGCAGCAACCTTTCTCGAGCAAAACACGCATAATTGGATGCGGGGAGACATGTGGTTCTCCGTGGTTATCATGGCAAAATATTGCTCTACCGCAAGTACGCACAATGCCTATTCGCGCACGAATGCTCTCAGCCTCGCCCCCATGTGATATCACGTGAGAAGGGGGCCCACCGGGAGAAGTCGGGACGTTCATTCCTCGGCTGCCGTCAGGGTCAATGCGCAGCGCAGTTTGGTTTGCCCCTCCATCCCTCCATCCACTCGCCTACAGCACCTCCTCCCTTCGCTTTCCATGTTTCCCATTTGTAGAGGCGAATTGACTCGGATCGACTGTCTGATGCGGAGAAGCATCCACTGCCCGCCGCCATCATCTCCCGGACACTGACCAAACAATGATGTTGACATTGCCTTGCCATACTGCCACCCGATATGGGGCTGTCGGAATTGACAGCAGCTCGCTCTCCTTAAAACCACTGACTTTTCCTGAGATATCTGGCTCCTGTTCTCTCTTCTTGGTATCTGTTTCCACTTGATTCATTTAATTGCTTCCCCGAGCTTCTGCATCCCCAGTTCCCGTTGTCTCCTTCTCCTCTGACGTCTGTCTTCCATTCTACCGAGGATCATATACCTATCGCGTGCCCTACGTCGCCCGCTTAGGCCTCCCTGTCCTGGACGGTCCCTCTTCCATACTGAGTCACAGCAAGAGCACAAGCTTCATAATGGCAACCAATGGAGATACCAATGGCCACAATACCGGCACCGGCGAGGAGAAAATCAACACAGACATCATCACCCTCACTAGATTCCTGACGGAAGAACAGACCAAGCACAAGGAAGCAACGGGTGACTTTACGTCAGTCGACCAACCCATTTCTCTCACAGAAAGCACTTCAAGGCTAACGGTGTTTGTGTTTGCAGACTGCTCTGCCATGCCCTTCAATTCTCCTTCAAATCCATCGCCTACTATATCCGTCGTGCCACCTTGATCAATCTGACCGGTCTCGCTGGTTCTTCCAACACTACAGGCGACGATCAGAAAAAGCTCGACGTGATTGGCAATGACCTGTTCGTGGCGGCCATGCGGGGATCTGGCAAATGCAGAGCCCTAGTATCAGAAGAGGAAGAGGAGGTGATATACTTTGACGACAGCCATGATGCCAGATACGTCGTGGCCTGCGATCCCATTGACGGATCGAGCAATTTGGATGCTGGTGTCAGTGTAGGAACCATCTTTGGAATTATGAAATTGCCGGACAGTGTCGTTGGCAAGAAACCCTCCCCAGAGGATCTCCTTATGCCAGGCACGGAACTACTTGCTGCTGGGTAAGTCGAAAATTGAAATGTGAGACCTTTAGAGAATGGAACAACCCTAATAGGGCCAGCTTCACCATGTATGGCGCCTCCGCTCAACTCGTCATCACCATGAAAGGTGGCTCTGTTAACGGATTCACATTGGTAAGGAGATCGTTCAACGTTCCTTCTATGCCAGCAAGCCATTCCCGTGCTAACAAAACAACGTAGGACAACGCCCTAGGCGAATTCATCCTCACACATCCTAACATGCGCATCCCCAAGAAGCGTGCCATTTACTCTGTGAACGAGGGCAACTCCCTATACTGGACCGACAAAACAAAGGCGTACTTCGAGTCGCTCAAATACCCCACCGAAAAGGGCGGCAAGCCATACAGCGCCCGCTACATTGGATCTATGGTTGCCGACGCATACCGCACTTTACTATACGGAGGTATTTTCGCATACCCGGCGGATAAGAAATCCCCTAAGGGAAAACTGAGGATTCTATACGAGTGTGCCCCTATGGCATTAGTTATGGAGAACGCGGGTGGAATGGCAGTGAACAGCAACATGGAGAGGATGCTGGAGGTGAAGCCAGAAGGTATCCATGACCGAAGTGGGATCTTCATGGGCAGCAAGGAAGAGATGGAGAAAGTCATTGCGGCGCACAAGTAAAGTGTGGCAGCCAGTGGCGGAGCAGGTGAACAGATGGGTGGGACCTAGTAATGCCCTAAGGGAAGACGATGGCATAGGACCAACGACGACACAACAGGAGTTGCTGAATGGAAATGAACTGGCAATCAAGGAATGGCTTTGATCTTATGATTTATGTACCTAGCCGCCATCTAGCACAGCATTCACGAGAATCAGAAACCCGGCACCCAGGTGCATCGCGAGTTTAATCTGTTTCCATTAGTTTCCTGCACTGCTCGACCTAGGAACACTTTCGCTGGGCACAAAAGAGGTGGCACAAAAGAGGTTCAGTACCTCATACACCTGGTGATTCCTCGTACTAGGAAGCAGTTCCCAAACCGTTCTGTTTCATGTACTAAAGTAGAGTGCGCACAAACATACGAGGTAGTTCTACTATTCCAATCCTACAATCCAGCCTCGGACTCTTTGACCTCCTCTGGGTTGTCCTTCATCCATCCTCATGACAATTACGGACTAAGGTCTCTTTCAGCTCCTGGATTGCCGTTACAATTTCGTCTTCAACCCCGTCGACGGGCTCGCCGCTGTTCTTGCTCTTGTCCCCGCTAGATCTACTGCCCGCCGTCGCAAACCGTCCGTACCGGAGGTCACTGAGATTCCCGACGTTGTCTCCACACTGGCTCCGCAGCGTGGCGATCTGGGCCTCCAGATCTGCGATTTCGGACGCCAGATCTTGACTGGCGGTAGTCATTGCGGCGAGGAGTGTGGTCGTTGTGTGATTGTGCTTTGCGGTTGCCATGGGGAGAGTATGACCCAGGGGCTGTCCATCGTGGAGCGCCGTGTCGAACTGGGTTTCTTTTTCCTCGGCGTCAATATCGTCGTCATCTGTCGCCGCTCCGTGTTCTGCGTCCTCATTGTTGTTGTTGTCGTTACTGCCAATGCTGCCGTGCTTCCTTTTCTTCTTCCTGCTGGTGACCCTCAACAATCCTTCCTCCCTCCGAACTTGCCGCCCCAGTCTAGCTTTGAGTTCGACACTGCGACGACACTCGTCCTCAATCCGTCTCCGCACGTCGTCAATGAGGATATCCCTCTGGAACTGCAGATCTCGATACAGACGCTTCAGCTCTGTTGGATGCTGCCGTCCAAACGAGGACAGGCTGGGAGGTAAAAGTGCCAGGAACGATTTGTATGGCAGAATTGCTGGGAGAGGTGAAGGGTGGAGGAGATAGGAGGTTAAGATCTCCGATTCAGAGGGCAGTTGGAGTGACATGTCGCTGGATGATGATGGTGATATGGCGCTGAGGTGTCAAAACCGCGGGGGCAAGAAGTGGACTCTCCGGATTGCAGTCGTGGCAGCAAGGTAAGGCTTTGACGGAGAGGACTCAGTCCCCCTCTGCGTACTCTTTCGCTCAGATATTGACCAAATAAAACGAAGTTTCCGAGTCAATCGGCTTTGTTCGTTCCGGTGAATGATGATCACCACTGAATCTTCAGTTTTCCTGCCTTCTGAGCTGTGGCCAGCTAGTCGTCTGTGGCTCGTCCTCTCCCAGCCAAATCAGAGAGTGGCGTCGTCGCCTCTCAGCGCCAACAAGCTCGCCCCGTTTCCTCGTGGTTCCGGTCCTGATGTCCGGGTCTGAGCCCCTGAAACGGTAGCTTTGTCGGTGATGATGGCTCCTGACTCGGCTTGCCTTCTGGAGCTTTCTATTCCATCTTGTCTAGTTTTGCTGAACAAAGGTCGATAATGGTTGTGTTCATTTTATTCCTGTGGACAGAATGTTGTTCAGTTGTCGATTTGAACGACCAAACCGACTTTCCCTTCGCGGATCGGAAAAACTTCGGATATGGGACGCGTTCTCGCCGGCCAATAAGTGCTGGCCTCGCCTTGGCTCTAGCCTTTGATCACTTCAGCTCAGATGGGAGTCGCTGCTTTTGTGTCTCTCCCTTTGATGCCGCGACCGCATTCACATCTCTCCTTCTTCCTTCTTCCTTCTTCCTCGCTGGAACCTTCATCTTCTTTGTTCTTCTTCAAGACTGGCTGATCCTGCTGACGGTATCTTCTCCTCTGCGAGGAGCCCTGTCAGCGATTTCTTTCACTTCCTCTCGGCCTAACTTCGAGATTCCCATGTCCTAGAATCTCAGATCACGGCCTCGCCTCACCATAATCATGGCCCCGCAGACAAACGATAACAAACCGATGTACGCCAAGGATGAGAAGGCGCTCTGCTTCCACGGAGAGTTGTTGTATGATGCCAAAATCACAGACGTGAAGAAAACAGATCCCAAAGAGACAAAGTCCCCTTACCATTACAAGGTCCACTACAAAGGCTGGAAGAATACGTGAGTCTCAATCTTGTCATCCTTGTTTGCCTTTGTCGCGCTCTTGTTCTGTTGAATTGCTTTTTTTTTCTGCGTCTTTGTTGTTCGAAGCCTTCGGTAGTACACGCTCTGATCCTGCCCAGACGGTAAGGCACACATTCTTGTGTGGGCAGTTGACGTGTCTGAACGTGAATTTTCCACATTCATATGCAGCGTCCGCGCGGCATCTGCCTCTCACCTATTCTTTTCTTTTACTCATGGGAAGCAGATCTCTCCATCTTTCCCCCAGACATGAAAATGCTAACCTTCGCTCTTCCAGCTGGGACGACTGGGTCCCCCAGGATCGACTTCGCAAAAACACAGAAGAAAATCGTGAACTTGCAGCAAATCTGCGCCAACAGGCCGCACTTAAAGCTGCTCCTAAAGTGACTGGTAAAACCCGCCGAGGACAAGGCTCGGAGATTGGATCTGGCAGAGGGTCAGAAGAACGTACATCTTCTGTCCCTGCTGCCGGCGGTAGGGGATCCAAGCGGGCAAGAGATAATGATCTGGAAAAGGTTGGTGGTGATTCCCCGGCCCACAAGCGTACCCGTACCCGTGTGTTTCATTCCCGTGATGATGATAATGAACCCCGTCTCGACATGATGTCCTGGACTGCTGGATCGCCCAAGAACAAGGATCCCGAGAAAAACTTAGCAAAGGATATCCCCGCACCAAGCCTGGGTACTAAGGACGACGACGACGACTTGGACGAGCCGCCAATCGCGGATGATGAAGAGGAGGCCAAGCACACCCCGAGCTTGGAACGAAAGAGCAACGATCCAGTAGACCTGCGACAATTTCTCTATGTGCCCCGCAAAGCCGCAGTCAAGGCCACGAATGCTCTTGCAAATACAAATTGGAAAGCATTGGTGGCCACTAGCCCTGTCAGGAAGAAGAAGACGACGAGGCAAAACCCGCCCAAGTCAAGCAGAGCCGCAACAAAGGAGAAGGCCATTGCTGCCACTTCCAGCAACCACAATTTGTCGGCTGGTGTGTCGAACAACCAATTGTCCACCTCTAAGGCTGCCAAACCTTCCACAAATGACGCCAAAGTTGTCAGTGGTAAAAGAAGTGCCAATGTCGGAAAGAAATCTAGCGCAACACTTGGACAGCCCAAGGTTTTGCAATCTTCTGTTTATGGTCGCTCCAAAGCTCACAGTCTCCCCTATCGCACCGCAAGCAGTGCGAGAGGTCGAAATAATAAAGTGCTCTCCTCCCCGGAGTTGGAAGACGAAGAAATTGCAGACACCGAAGATCAAGAAAGTGAAGATGATGTTGTGACTTCTGTCAGGAGGAGCGTTCAGACCTCAGCGGCGGGTTCTGATGCCAAGTCCAAATCCGTTGCAAAGAGAAACAACGAAGGTCATCGTTCGCAACAGATAACCCCGTCACCTTCCGGCTTTGCCAAAAGTCCCAGAAAACTTCGCAGCAGCAACACCACCACACCAGCTCCTCCCCGCCAGCTCCGCAGTTGTACGGATGCAACGACGCCCAAGCAACCGTTACGTCCCTGGAATATCAAAGACACCACGAACTACACACCTGCCGACATCGACCGTCTCCTTGCACAGCCTGCGCCTAAGGATGGGCCAGAATTTCTAAGTCATTGTTCCTGGGAAAAGCGCACGACTTTCCACGCACCACTGATTAGCGGAACCACCTACCTTGAAGAGGAAGCAATCAACGAGGAGCTCAGAAGTGCACGGAAGGATGGTAGACGATACACATTGCGATATCTCGGACCAAGCCAGGAACTCCCGCACCAATTTGAAGATCTGCCTTCCGACATTGACTCCGACGATGAGGATTACGGAGCGGCTCCTGCTGGTGGTGTGCCCGGCCAATCTCTTGAGGTCGACCCCCCAGGTTCCAACACACCATTCGACGCACTGAAGTTCCCTTATCGGCTTATTGAGAAAATCAACCGCGATGGCGACAGATTTCCCGCCGGCTGGACTCAGGAAAATCTCATGAGCATCCCTGATCATTGTGCCGTCTGGATCCGTGAAGAACTTCTGGTGAAGCTGCCTTTCAGAGTGCTTGAGGGTCGTCCCCCCTGGGTTCTCAATGAAGTACCAGACTATGCACCCTTCTGGGAACAATATGAGCGAGAGAACGAAGCGGAAATCATCAACGCGTTCGCCGCCAGGGGCAGGATGAGATGCAATGGCGACGACCATGCTCTGCTCGACCTTGCCATTGCCGCTAGCGACCGCGCCTTTGAAGCTGCGGCGCAAGCAAGTCGGTCCATCGGTACGGCCACATTCAATGACTTTCGCATCGATGGATGCCAAGTGTGCGCCGAACATGGTGTGTTATGTGACGGGGTAAAACCAGTCTGCCACTATTGCGAACGGGAGGGCTTGGAATGCGACTTTACATCCCCAGAGGTTGAGGAAAGCTACATGCGACGTGGAAGTCTTTACGACAGGCAACAAGAGTTTGCGGTCTTGGGTGCTCACAACCTCGAATCGGCCCTGCGCGCCAGGATCCCAGCTAATCGAGTCATTACAGGCCTGGATGCTCTCGCACTAGCCGCAGAAGTGATCGAATCCGGAAGCGCTAATCGTCTTCAAAGTAATCTTGCATGACCTACCCAGGTCCCGGGACCCAGGATTCAGGACGTGGATGTGGATTTTACCTTGCCTCGCGCCGTGGACAGCACCCGGTGCTTCAATTTGCCAGGATTGCCCAGTTTTCCTTCCCGTGATTTTGACCCTGAACAAGGAATATGTACTTACTTGACCATGCATTCGCAGGAAGACGCGTTCTACCTCCGCCCATCAATTCGCATCAATGTCCCTGACCACCTGAAGAATCTCCTTGTTGACGATTGGGAGAACGTTACGAAGTCACTGCTTCTCGTCCCCTTGCCTAGTCAAGCCCCCGCGAATTACATCATCGACGAATATTTCAACGCAGAAAAGATGAACCGCCGCTTGTGTTCGCCCGAAGCAGACATCTTGGAGGAGTTCTGTGCGGGATTGAAAATGTACTTTGAGAAAGCTGTTGGTAAGATCTTGTTGTACCGCTTTGAGAGAAGTCAGTTGGCAGAGGTAGGTCATTTCTTAGCGCATGCTCCCATTTCCGGATCCTCATACTGATCGCTACCCATCGCTACAGGTTCGGAAACTCTGGGAATCTGGGCGTTACAAAGAGTGGGAGGGCAAAGGTCCCGGCGATTGCTACGGCGCCGAACATCTCACACGCATGATCGTCAACCTGCCGGAAATGATTGCGCAGACAAACATGGACGCGGAGGCCGTATCTCGCCTGAAGACCGAACTCAGTAAGTTCAGCACCTGGTTGTCGAGGAATAGTGGGAAATATTTCTGTGCGAAATATGAGAAACCGAGTGCGGAGTACATCGAGAGCGCCCGATAGGAACGGATGCAGGAATAAGATGGCACTCGAAACGGAGAGTACGAGGTGACGATGGGATTGTTGAGAGAGCTTATTATAGGTGATGTGGGACGTTGCTGATTGCACACCGGGGGAGTAATGTGTACAGATCATCTTTGACCCAGGCCCCTGGGCGCTCTTGGTTTAGGAGAATTGAAAACGGCGTTTCTCTTTTCCGGGCCTCAGAACGAAGGCCGCAGAGGCCTCATCATGGGTTCGTTCATGGCGGGAAAGGACAAAGAAGTAGCTAGACTACATAAAGGCTCGATTCCCTCGGTGTTCACTTGTATGTATCGAGTAGAGGGCCATAAGTCGATGGTCGCCGTCACAAAAGCTTGGCATGGATTTCTTTCGTTGTGTTTCTTTTCCATTTCCTTTTGGTGCCGAAGCCTAGTAGCCGCAGACCACCACCAAGCCACCAACTCGGCTGGCAGGGCCACCAGGCTGCTTTTCTCTCCAATTCTCTCCAATTCTGTTGCGTTGATTTGCTCGACTTGACAATCTTTTCCTTGTTCCTGACACGCGATCCTCTTCCACAACACTGATGCCTCCTCTTTGAAGCTCATATCCAAAGGTACGTGTAGATGTTGCCCTTCCTCCCTCGCCTCTTATGATGAGAATCCAGCTGGCACCAGTCTGAGAAGACTTGTACTCTTTACATGCGGATCAGCTTTATATGGCACTGAGCCTACAATCTGAACATCCTGACCCCCACCAACAGCTTGCGGATTGGATCTGTGATACACGAGACTGATGTATGCTGCAGCTGCAACTGCAACAGGAACCCCTTGGCTGACGCCTGGACACCACTCCCAATCTCCCCATCATGGTCCTCCATAACCCCAATAACTGGCACTGGGTCAACAAAGATGCGGGGCCCTGGGCTAGAGAATATTTAGACAGAGAGGTCCAGAAGGTCTCGGCGGAAGAGGATGGAGTGTCGGCAAAGATCACAAGACTAATCTCGATGGACGGCGATGTGGAGGTCAGCCAGCGGAAGGGCAAAGTCATCACAATCTTTGATGTTGCGCTGCAGTTAGAATATGAAGGTACAGGCCTTCCACTAGTCGGGAGTGGGAAAGAGACGACTCATTCGTTATGCAGGCAAAACCCAAGAGGGCACTGACGTTAGTGGGAGCATCAGAATCCCCGAATGTGCCTATGATACGGAGCCTGACGACTATGTGGTATGTTTTCACATCAGCACAGCGTGCAGGATTTGGCCAGGCCACGACTGACAATGTGGCGCAGTTTGACATTGATATCTATTCGGAGAAGAAGGAGAAACAACCCGTTAAAGATCTCGTCCGATCGAAATTGGTCCCTCAACTTCGACAGGTGTTTGCTAAACTCAGTCCTGCCCTGATCGAAGAGCATGGAAAAGATCTTCAGCACGCACCCGGCTCGAACCCATCGAGCGGTTTCGCAACGCCCACCTGGCATCCTGAAAAAGAACGCAAGCCCTTGTCCCCCGCCCCTGTCACAAGCTCCGCAAGCGGCAAATCATCCATCAACACAACTACTGTCACGGCGACGGATGAATTTCGCACAACCGCGGAAGAGATGTATCAGACGTTTACCGATCCTCAACGGCTCGGCGCGTTCACACGTGCACCTCCCCGGCTATTCGAAGGCGCCAAGGTTGGTGGAAAGTTCTCCATCTTCGACGGCAATGTCACTGGGGAATTTGTCGACCTGCAGCCACCCAAGAAGATTATCCAGAAATGGAGACTAGCACAATGGCCGGAAGGACACGAGAGCACCCAGGAAATTTTCTTTGACCAGAACGACGTTGACCGAGTAACCAATATGCGCGTGACCTGGACCGGAGTGCCGGTTGGACAAGAGGAAGTGGTGCAGAGAAATTGGGAAGGCTACTACGTTCGCAGCATCAAGCAGACGTTTGGGTAGGTCTTGACGACTAGTTCACCCGTTTGTGCGTGCCTCGCTGACCGTGTTACTAGCTTTGGAACCATTCTTTAGGTTGTTGCTGCCCAAACAGGCCTCAGGCTGCATTTTTATAAAAGCAAGGCGACCGGAGTGATGGGATCGGCCAGCAATTGCATATTCTAGGTCACTTTGTACCATTCTAGACTTCTTGGAGCGGAAAAGCCTAAGAACATGAGCCCACGCAAGGACAAGATGTGAATACGATTGAATGCAGTGTTCTACAAGAGTACGAACAAACAGTGTTTGGATCCTTTTCTTTTTGCTTTCATGTCCAGGTCCCCTTTTTTGACGATGCTCGAGAAGCGCCAACCCCGGGTGATCGAATTATGTGTGCTTGATAGGGAACAGGGAACAAGCATCAGTGATTGAAGGTATCTCGTATTCAGTCCGCGAAGCTGCCATACGTCATTTCCCCCCTTTGACATCCGTATGAGGTCAGTCAACTTGCACCGCCACACCTCAACACTCCGAGACACCTACACCTCGACTGCTCCCTGTGTTTGTTTACGGTGCTTCACCATCGTCTGCGTCTTGTCGATCATCAGATCTCGTTGTCTCGCTCTCCCCGTTCACAGAGCTGGCTGAGTTGAAGTTCAGTCTGGCTGCGAAAATACATCCTTCGGTCTGCGCGACTCTGCGGCAGGTTGAACTGAAGAAGCATCGACCACCATGGCCGAACAAACCGCCTCCGCGCCGGCTACCAAAGTTCAGAGAAGCAGAGCCGATGAGACTGATCTCACCACCACCCTCGATCCAGCTCAGCGCGCAGATTTGACCCTCCTCATTGCCCGCATCACCGGGTCAATGCGCAAAGCGATTCTCGACAACTTCAGCTCGACAGCAGGACTGGATAAGACTCTTCGACAAGGTCTGACCGAGGACGAGAAGATGATGGCAGTGGACCCTGCAAAAGCCGACGTCGCTGCCTACGACCGCGAGCGGAAAATGAAGGCCGAAATCGACAGAGATCTGACCACGCTAAAGATGAAGCATCTCAAGAAGAACTGCCTGAAGGCCTTCGATGACTGGCGCGAGCAGGTCATCCTGCGGGTTGGCCAGGTCGTCAACAGTGAACGCACTGCTCAAGAGCAGGTTCAGAAGGATGCCAATGCTAATGTGTCAAAGCCTCCAGCACCAACAACCACTGCTAAGGTCATGGAGCCTGGGACCAGAATTGTCAACTTGAAGTTCAAAGACCTGTTCCCCCCGACGAAAACTCCATTGACGAAACTGCCCATGGACAAGCGAATGCTGGTGCTTCATTCTCTGCTCCTGCTGCTCCTGTCCTTGGAGCACTACAATGCGTATTCTCGCATTCTGCTGCTGAACTTGACGTCATCACTGAAACTGCCCCTTAAGACTTTTGAACAGGACGAGTACGCCACGGCTAAGGGTCTGCTCGAAGCGGCGAAAGAGCTGACAGCTGACGAGGAGAAGATGAAGAAGATCAGGGAAAATGAAGAGACCCGAAAATGGAGAGTTCGTTATGCAACAGCGGCCGGAGCTGCCATCCTCAGTGTCACTGGTGGGATGGCTGCGCCCCTTGTCGCTGCAGGCGTCGGCTCGGTCATGGGCGGACTCGGACTCGGCGCCACCTCCGCGGCTGCTTATCTCGGCTCCGTGGCAGGAAGCGCTGTTCTGGTCGGTGGACTGTTCGGCGCGTACGGCGGACGAATGACGGGTCAGATGATGGACTCGTATGCACGCCAAGTTGAAGACTTCCAGTTTCTGCCCGTGCGTGGCAGTAGTGATAAGAAGACCAGCGAAGATGAGGCCAAAGGTGCGCAAGAAGCCAGTGAATATGACCACAAACTTCGCGTTACCCTTGGCATCTCAGGTTGGCTGACCGAGAAAGAGGAGGTGGTCAAGCCCTGGCGTTCCTTGGGTAAGGGGGCCGAAGTCTTTGCGTTGAAATATGAACTTGAAGCATTGCTGAAGTTGGGAAATGCCATGAACGGCATGGTCCAGTCTGCGGCTTGGGGATATGCGCAGAAAGAAATCATATCACGGACTATCTTCGCAGACCTTGCTGCGGCGATGTGGCCAATGGCCCTGCTGAAGGTCGCAAGGGTCATTGACAACCCCTTCAGCGTTGCCAAAAGCCGTGCCGACAAAGCCGGTGAGGTTCTGGCGGATGCACTGGTCAATCGTGCCCAAGGTGAGCGGCCAGTTACGCTCATTGGATACTCACTCGGTGCTCGCGTCATATACACCTGTCTTATGAGTCTGGCGAAGAGAAAGGAATTCGGAATCATTGAGAATGCCGTCATGATTGGCTCCCCAACGCCCAGCGATACTAGCGACTGGAGAGTTCTCCGCAGTGTTGTCGCCGGCAGACTTGTCAATGTCTTCTCAGTCAATGATTACGTGCTTGGATTCATGTACCGCACATCAGCTATCCAGTATGGTGTGGCCGGCCTGCAAAAGGTGGAAGGTCTGAACACTGTCGAAAACTTCGATGTCTCGGAAGATGTCAGCAGCCATCAACGCTACCGCTATCTTATCGGCGCCATTCTCAAGAAGACCGGCTTTGAGGATATCGACATGGCCGCCGTTGAACGAGAACGGCAAGAGCTAGTTGAGAGGGAAAAAGAAGAGGAGAAAGAATCCCGTGCTGCGCAGAAAAGGTGGCTCCTCAGGAGGGAGTCCCATGGCGGCAAGGTAGATGAAGCTGCCGAAGGAGAAGCCGAGGCCGAGGAATTGGAAAAGAAGATTCAGGAACGGACGACGAAGACCTTGGTTACCAGGGTTATCGAGTACTTCTACGTGCCGAGCGTCCCAACAGCGAAAGATGCACAAAATGCTGCCGGCAATCTACAGCAGGCTGGACAAGGCCCCACCAAGGCTGGCAATGTTGCAGGTCAAGCTTCCACAGAAAGCTATGCAACCTACATCTACAAACATCTGCCGAGTATGCCACAAATCAACCGATCCAGTTTCAGCACGATTCAAAAAGGCAGTCCCACCGGTGCCGGCAAAATCACGGGGCGAGCACCCAAGGAAGGCGATGAAGGAGCAAGGCAAGCGCAAAGCTACGTCAAGCAAGCCTCCCAATACCTCTCTTCTCTGCCTAACATGCCTTCCTTCTCAGGCGGTGGTCAAGATAGGGCGGGAAAATTCCCTGCACCACCTAAAACAATGACTGAAAAAGCTACAGACTCTGTAAATGAGGCAGCAGAAAATACTACCTCCGCTACTAATGGCACAGCAGCCACACCGTCTGTCAAGAACACACTAAATCCCAAGGACAATCCCGCAGTAAAGTCCGCAAAACGTACTGTGCGCGATGCACGTATCATTCACCCAGCGAAAGATCGCACACCTGCTCCAGTGAAGGATGAAGCATATGAAGTATCCAAAGCAAAAGGGGCAGCTGTGCAGAATACCACTCAAACAATACAAAGAGGGTTTGATACCACGACGGGCAAAGCTGATGAGGCGGCGAAGGTAGCAAGAAGAGGAGCCCAAGACGCCAGTCAAGGGTCAACAGATGGTGCTCAGGGCGCCACGAAGACCGGGCAAAGCTATGCGACCAGAGCAGCGGCCTATTTGCCTGGCGTACCGAGCATGCGATTCGGAGGTGCTGGCAAGGGCGAGAAGAAAACCGCTCCGCCAAAGCTCGCAAAAAAATCGTCTGATCCGAAGAAAAGCGTCACAGCTAGACGTGCACAAGACACACCAAACCTTGGGAAGGCACTGTCAGGAGTCAAGTTCCCACCGCCAAAGCCCGACAGAACCCCATCAGGCATCAAGTCACCGCCACCGAAACTTGACAGAACTCCCTCGGGCATTAAATCGCCGCCGCCCAAGCTCGGCAGAACTCCATCAGGGGTCAAGTCTCCGCCGGCAAAGCTCGAGCGGACTCCCTCCGGCATTGAGTCATCACCGGCAAAATTCGAGCGCGTCCCGTCTGGCGTAAAGTCTCCGCAAAAGCTGGGCAGGCCTTTGTCAGGGGTTCCCACTCCGCCCACGTCGGTCCCGACACCGAGCCTCATCCAGCAGGTCAGCAGTGATGTGAGATCGCCGCCGCCAAAACTGGGGCAGAGGAGGAGCTCAAGTCAGCAGGTTCAAACCCCTGCAGCCCCGAACCCCACAACCATTGGTGAGAGGCTGGCGAGTCTCTCCCAAGAAGCTGGGACTGCCGTCCCAGCCGCGGCGGATTATGGAGGGTCCGTTGACTCCAGACAAGTAGAGGAGTCCACGACAACCAAGGAAGACGAGAAGAATGCCGCAGGCAGCGTGCGAAGGACCGGCGGTAGCATGATTTCGGGGACGGACGGATGGATTCGGAAGGGCTGAAAAGGGCTGAACTGAGCGGGCCTCAAAGGAGAGAAAGGTGTCGTAAAAGATGAAATCTACCTTGCATCTACCGCCTACTTTGTGCAGACGGAGCCTGGCAAACGGTATCTATTGTTGTATCTCGGGAAAGGGGGGATTAATTAGCATGTATGTACTGTATGCAGAGTTGGTAGACGTGTGGGGAAAAAAACGGGGGATAGTGTGATATTTTATGCACTGATTTTGACGGGGGTAAAGCGATATATATAGAGTACGTCGCCTCCCTTCTTCACAATTGAGTAGCCTTGGTATCTCTCTCTGGGTACATCTAGCCTTTATACCACCGTGCGACCCACCAAGAGACGGGCCTTCGATCATATCACACCGGTCCCTCCACACCCTGCGCGCCGGTGAAGATAACATTATCAAGCGCAAAATCAATCTCATTTCCCGGCTCCAAGCCGGAACAATCCCAGATCGGCGAGAACACCAGGTCCGAAAATTCGGCAAGGAAATCCAGGGATACGCTGTGTCCCCACGCCGGCTGCGCGGTGTCGCCGAAGAAGTAGACAAGGTCGGTGTTGGACGGGTCGCCGACCTGGAGCGTCAGGGAGCACGAGGAGAAACCGGCGGCGGGCGGCGGGTCGGCCACGTAGGGGATGGCGTAGTCGTATGTGAGGGTGTAGAAGGTGTTCGGACGAGGTTTGTCAGGTTTTGCGAGACGCTTGAGACGGACGTGCTGGAGACGCCGCGGAAGTATCTGCGCCGAGTGCGTTAGTCACTGGTACCCTTGAGAATTGAGGCGTTTGTTTGCAGTGGAAAGAAACCAGGGGAGGGGAAAAGAGACATCCAAAGGGTGAGACATGAAAAGGATACAAGGAGATACGTACACGAATTTCACACCGTCGGGCGTGTCATAATCCGTCCCGCTGTTCTGGTCAAAAAAGGCGTCCCCGGAGACGGTCCAGTCGCCGCTAGCGGCGTCCAATACTCCTATCGAGTCGAAGGAGACGTCTTCGAAGCTGCCGTCCGTTATGACGTCCTGTGGAGAAGATGCTGTGGTTAGCTGGCCATTCTGGGATATTTTTACCCTCTACCAAAGGGGGCCAAGGATGCTGAATGGATACGTACCGCCGTTGTCGAGGTTGGACAAGCATTTGTGGGACACGCGGATGATGCACTAGTCGTCGTAGTTGTGGTGGTGGTGGTGGTGGTGGTAGACTAATGATGTTTGAGTTTACCTTCCAGTTTCTATAAGAAGCGAGGAGATACAGTACTTACAGTTGTGGTGGTAGTAATAGTTGTTGTCTGTCAGGGTATTTAGCTTGAAAATCTACAAGAGATGGACGACTTGTCCATAGGGTTAGCTTACCGTTGTGGTGGTGGTACTGGCAGTAATGGGCGTCTAGCAAAGTTAGCTTCTTAAAAAAAGGATCTGAGAATATTCTTACCGTTGTGGGTATGGTCGAAGTTGTCGTTGTCGTTGAAGTTTGAGGTTAGAGTTGTGGTTGAAATTATGGTCCTGGATGGAGTCGAGCTTGTGTAGGTAGAGACACTAGAGCTGGTGGTGGTTGAGGAGGTCGTAGAGCTTGTATATGTCTTTGAAGTATATATTCTCGATGAGTTGGTGGTACTCGTCCTTGCCTCCAAATTAGTAGGAGAGACACTTGTTCCGGCAGGTCGAGAGTATGTTGTCCCGGAGCTTCTTGTGGTAGGGGTTTGACTCGTTGAGGAAGGCGTATGTGAAGGTGAAGGGACGGATGTGTTCCACGACGTGGCACCTGGAGAGCTTTCTGGAGTGGACGGGCTGTTCGAATGACTCCTTGAAGGTGTGGTTGAGGAACCTATAGATGTGCTTATCAGGGGACTTGCCGACTGAGAGGGTGTCCACGAAGGGCCTATTGGAGTCCTCTGCAGTTCGGCCATGCTAGTTCAATCTTTCCAGTCATCGGTAAGACCAGTCTCCGATATCATCGTCGTCGCGTCGCCTAGAGAAGTATTCCGTGTACGACCATCGTGTTCTGCTGAATACGACCAGGTTGAAAAAGAGCCGGGGAATGATGTTTTGAAATGCCCGGAAACTACTCGTACAAGGACAGACGGAATGATTGTTCGTAATGGTAGTGGTGATTAGTACATTGGAATCACCCCGCTTGTCTGGCTCCCGGCCATGACAGATGGTAACAGCAGCTGCGAGGGCCAGAAGCAACAACGCAATCATCATCCCGAAAATGGAATGGAATCAGAGGCAACAAAACGAATGGACGGCGACAAATGTCACCACAACAAGTGGACGGCCTTGAACAGACCAAGCAGCAATATAAGTGTTACATCCAGAAAGCAGTACCGCTACGGAGGCATGGAGGAGATGGCCAGCTAATATGGAAGAATATGGGGCAGCAAGGGGCAGGTAGGGCAGGTGGGTCGGTGGGTTCGCTTCGGTGAATGATCTAGCGAAGGCCTACTGCAAAATGTGGCTAGCGTGTCCGAATAAGGAACCCGATTAGTATCAATGCGGAAAGCGATGGGCAGAGATCTGAGCAACAAACCGCCTTCCCAATTTCTCCATACCGACGGCCATGGAAATCTCAGTACTAGGGCTGTCGCGTGGCGTACAGAGAAGGGAAGGCGTTGCGTTGTCAAGCATTCTAACGGATAACCTTGTCACAAAGCTTGCTCGAACGCGATGAGAGCCACCCCTCTCGGTCCGTCTAATGCTCGTCGGGTTGCTTCTGGGCTTCGGTGTTTTCGCTGGTCATTGGTTAAACTCTCTGCATAGACCAGCTCCCATCTTGGGATTCATTCCGATCTCTTCCTCTCTGGATGATTTGAGCGCTTCCCCAGGAATCTCAACGACATGCTGCATCATGCATATCGCCGCATCGGGATTTTTTATATGCGAAAGTAGTTACTCTCAATCAAATACATATAAGCAAAGTGAAGAAGGTAAGAATAGCTCTGTCTCCTTTAGTAGATGAAGCATTGAGTATAAATGAGTGACTCCCTAAATTTTGTGATCTGCTCATTTTCCCATCCATGTCTCAATAGAAGTTCCTTCCTCAACACATGACAGAACAAAAGCTGTCAGGACTCGGGCCGTCGAACTCAGTTGTTCAGAGCAAAGAACTCCAGCAGTGGCAGCTTATCGAACTCACTTGTGTCCAGAGCGTTGCAGTCTCGGTTTTCCGGAGGGAATTCGAAGCTCATCACAGACTCTGGGTTTGTCGTTGCCATCCGGAAGGCGCCTTCTTCATACAGGGCCGGGCCCAGTGCGAACTCGTGCCTAAGGCCCAGGACGTGTCCCAGCTCATGCAAGAAGACGTTCTTCATGATGGAGTAATTGGTCCACCCCGCCCTCCTTCACGGTCTTGTCGAAAGCACTGCGATATACCCGCAGTGTATTCAAAACCTCAGCATCTGGGAAGAACGCACTGGCAAGAACACCTTCGTTGTCTCCGCCGTAAGCTAGGACGAACGCGGCGTCATCGGCATCAGAAACCCCATTGAAGGTGACGCCCACGTTATGGCTGTTCCACTCGGCAGTCGCCTTTTCTCAGCTCTTTGGCTGGGTAGACTGCATCCGCCGGCGTAGGGTAGCCAGTGACTGAAGCGGCGAAATTGATCGTCGAGCCCAGTTTCCAGCGCGGGGTTGATTTAAAAACGCCAACCACAAATCGATGCAGTGAACACTGGGTTTGCTTCTTGAGTGATGCCAGCGTAGGCGCGCCCGGTCGGAGGGGCAGGAGCTTGGTCTCCTCTGGAGGATTTTCGAGGTCGGCTAAGGTCAGGGTCTCAATTTTCGTTTCGACTGCATTGAGCATGTTGCGTTTGAGTGCTGACGCTGAGGTTGGTTGAAATGTCACCTGGTCCGACATGTCTGCGGCTGTAAATGTTCATTGCACTAGCGGTACAGGCGGGCCTGTAGTTTTGTTTTGCCAGAGTACCACACCACTCCTCGTATTGAAGAGGGAGGATATACAGTCAGAACAGCTTGTGGATGAGGCAAACAACGTTCGTCCGCTGTCCATTTCTCGATGGAATTTCCCACTGACCTCTTTGATGGACGCAGCCATCACCACAAAAATCCGAGCCAACCCACGTGAACCCTTCCGCACCGCAGAACCAATTTAGCTATAAGTGCCATAAGCTCTCCAAATCGCTGCCAGACACAGGACACGGACTTGATGCAGACCTTGAAAGAGGATGTATGGAAATATTCTCGAAGTGTTCGAATTCGAGATTGGTATGGCCCGAGCCTCGGCGGCATAATAACATTGACGGAAAGTTCTCTCGCTTTAAACTGCTCGCAAGTGAGTGCATGGAGCAACTCTACGACGATGCACCCGACAATAAATTCGGGGCTATTGGATTCCTTTCTTTTGCTCGACTTCATCATCTGAACTTGCATTATTTTGAAGTGGAACTCGCACGCGAACTGAAAGACCTTAAGACACAGGGGAATACCGGAGAGACTCAGATCATGAAGATCCGGAAATTGCTGCGCGAATATAGTAGGTGCTGACATTGCCGGATATGCCTTTATTTGTCCCTCCTGGACTTTCTAATCCAGTCTTCCTGGCCCAGATGAAGCTATCAAGGACTATGAAACCGTACTCGGGCGCAACCGCCAACCGCCAAAGGGGATATTAACATCGTTCCACCAAGCCTTGCTTCCACACTTAAAAGAACTCATCAACGAGAGCGCCTACATTTGGGAAAATGGCTATATCTATCTTCCAACCACTACACAATGGGCAAACGAGCTCTTTGGCAGAATATTCGGGGCCTTGTTTGGTAGGCTAGCCCTAATCACCCCAATGCTCATTATGGCAATCAACACATCACAAACGAAAAGCCTTATTACGGCGTCACTCGCAACTATTGTAATGGCACTCGTCGTTGCATCAGTTGCTAGTGGACCGGACTCATGGAAGGATGTGGTTGGTATCACCGCTGCTTTTGCCGCTGTGCTGGTAGTATTTGTAGGAACAAGTACGGGCACGAGCGCAAGTAGTTCATAGGTACAAATTGAGGAACACTTATTCAGAGCCCTAAGACTTGGAGACGAGATCCCACTGTGGTTGGGTTGTACCGAAAGGTACGAGGGAGAAGTTCCGCATATATTGAACTGGGGCGAGGCTACTAGCCATGGGCATCAACTCGTACGGCGGTGGGTATGGTCTCTTCTCAACGCGCACACTCAACTAGGGGAAGTCCTCTCTGTTGGTAACTTGGTTGCTTGTGTATTGTATGAAAGATCGTCCCCCAGACTATGTAAGAAGAACCATAGTCTAGGGTCGGCGCCCCAGCCAATCATAACGCTATCCACCACTTCCAACTTCTCCCATTACAATATCTTTTCCCTTATTTTGCAGAAGCCTCACAAATATTTCGATCTAGAGTCAGGAGGACTTCGGTGTACGGACGCATGGAGGCGAGCCGGTAAACGGATAACTGGATACTCGGGTAACCACTAGGTAGCCACCAGCCATGTGCGTGAATGTCCCAGGATCCGCATTACCAGTAAGAAATCCCCGCGCTGATCCTACTTCGAGCACCGTGATGGCTGTGGTGAATAGCCACTTTGCATCGTACAGCCCAAAGATTCTCGACCACGGGAGAATGGTGGACATTGACCCAGGCGAAGGCCGTTCCCATCAACGGAAACTTCTCCATATCGCCTAGGCTGCGAATGATGTTTACTTGCTCGTCCCACAACTGTGTTGTCGAGGGCGTAGAGGGATGTGGATATCATCACGGAAGTCACAACCAAGGTCCACTGTAAGGAATGCGTCAGTGGTGAGACATCTCATCAACAATACATTCACAAATTTCACATGCCTTGAATCCTCTCATGTCTCTCCCGGAAGACCCTCGGTCCGTCCCTATAGCGTCTATCTTGGTGCCGACGCTGTCGGCTTTTTCCCTAGTCGGCTTCACATTGGCGTCTCGATGGAACAGTCGCCGCCAGTTGTGACAGGTGAGCGTCGTTTGTGCTACTGAAGGAAGTCTTCCAAACATCCATTGTTTACCACCACATCTAAAGTCGCGAAGAGGAGAGTCTTGGCAGAGAGCGAAAGTGGGAGATGGTTAGCGGAGTATCAGTCTGGATACAGTTTGCTCAAGGAAGTGAATGTATTCTTGGATTTGTTACACCCCTTTAGATCTCTTATTTATATCATTGCAACTTACTGCTCTCTGAGCTCACGCAGACTTCTTGGTCCTGAATTTCACCATGTTTTATACTGGGATCCGCGTCAATACCCGCGAGGCTAACCAAGGCTGTGGAAGACACCCACCCAACCGGCAGAATACAATTCGACCCACCAAACTCGCCTGGTGAGAGTGTTGCGCATACCCGAGTGGCCAGCCTTGATCAACAAACCCGACCAACTTTGTTAGATGTGAATCGAGCGCTGTCATGCTTTTAGTCTCACCGGCCCCGGGTAATCAACAAGCCTTTTGCACGGGTTATCGATGCCAGGTACCCAACCTGTGGTGGCCTGAATGCATCTCAACTACCCGCAAACTCATAGATTTACTTTCCGTGCTGGCAAACGACTGGAATCCTTCATCGATAGTCAATCTTTCCGTTGCTAGTCTAAATTTGCAACCTCAGTGATGACCACAGTCTACATGAGCAAAAACACCATCAGTGTCCTTCTCCTTGGTGCCGCCGGGTCCTTGGCTCTCGTATTCTGGGCGACCTGCTCGAACGATCCTTTATCGATGTCAATGTTATCGTGAGGAACCGGAACAAACTGAATTCTATCCTCTCTAATAGGGAGCAATTATGCCACCAGATATTGAAACCTGCTTCTATACCTTCGCCCGAGCCACGGTTCTCTGTCATTGAGGAAAATGCCACCAATTCGGGTATATTAGTTCGAGTTATACGGGAGAAGTCCATCCGGATCCTCATCAATGCGGTAGGCCATGCCCTGATGTTCGCGCGAGGGGCTTCTAGTTCCGTCTCTGATGGAGGAAAAAGGACTTTCAGCAGCAACAACGTAGTGGCCCGCATCGTTTGTGCTTCCGCCAATGCAATCAAGAAAGTCAGAAAGTCAGCAGAGACCGGCACAGCCGAAAAGAGGATAGGAGGATGGTTTATAGGAGGAATGTTGCAGTATGATTTCCCTGAATCAAAAGGAGGAAGTGCTCAACACCAGACTCGCCAGGAGACTCGGTCTCTGGACGAATAGATTCTGCGTTGGCTTTCTATTTGGGAACTAAAGACTTTTGTCCTCAATTTCATCCTGGTAAGCTCCTTTCTGATCATTTGACAGTCTACCACTTTATCTCCACCACCGTCCTGTGGAGTCTATCCTGCGATCGTCCAAATATGTGGACTGGGCACTTTTCAGTCCCGCGAAGATGATCCCACGCTCCCGGCAGCCCAATTTACCTACTTCGTTGGCCATCGCCAGTGATGAAGACACTTCTCTCGCCATACGCAATAAATCGCAAACACACGCATCACCAACCCTCGTTGTGAGTCCGGATGTGCCCCCAAAGTGGAGTATCTGACCTTCTCTGCGGGTGATACCAAGAAGCATCGGACCGTTGCTGGAGATCATTGCAAACTCCGCTCAGTACACGGTAACCTTCGAGGATGTGAGGGAATTCATCGTCGATAGCATTGTGTACGAATACGAGTTACAGCAGGAGCAGAACGCTTCCAAAAACGACCGCGAACGCCGCTAAACTAAGTTTCAGGAGCCCGTGGTCAGAAGAGAAGAACAAGGAGCCGAAAACACTCGCGAGAAAAGTGTTTGGATCAATAAGATTGGCCTCATTGCCCCTTCTGGCAACACTTGACGATCGGCGAGAATGTGAGATGAGAAAAAGGGGATGAGATCGACGGCCTTCAGATCAATTCCAAGACGCACCGCTGGTGGTCCAGCATTTCCTTCCTGTGTATCCGAGATAGGGATATCGGAAGGGACGGCGGGGAGAGGTTTTGGGCAGGCCATGCCACACACTGATTGCGGGGGCGACGGCAAGCATATTTCCATAGATGCCTAATCTTGATAGCGCTACTACACAATGGCGGACGGGAAACCGTGCTCGGGAACGCGAACTCTTATGATTAACGATGCGCACCGTCCTCAACGCAATAGTTCCACTAGGAGCTTTTAGTATTTTGCGGTAATGTCTTTTCAGCCAGTCAGTGACCAGGGCTCACACCGCCACAAATTCTCCTTCGTTGTCGAATATGTTCGGTATGTTTTCAAAGTAGTCCCGGCACTCCCGATACCACGGTATCGGTCTCTTCCTCTGAATTTACACTGCCAATGTACCCTAGCCAGCCTGTTCGTACCTCGGCAAACACTACAGGAGTCTCTGAAGTTGCAACAAAGACAGGGGCGAAAACTAATATTCAACAACGGAATCTTCGGTTGGCAGATACCATGCAGCACTGCTGTTAACATCTGCAAGAAAAAAAGGCCTTTTGGCTGTACAAGGACGGCCACTTGCTGCTCGGAAGTCCTTTGGCGTTCTGATTCAAAGCGACGGTGATGCAGTGATAGGAGCCAACCTTCCAAGGAAGATTTTATCTCGTGTTGAAGTATTTGTGCAGATCGTTTGGGCGTACAAAGGAGCTGAGGAGGCCGCCTAGGACAACTCTGCCGCCGCTGCGAACGAAATCGATGAGCTTCTCTGAGGCCAGGTTGTTTCTGGCACTGGTAATGCCGCAATCTGTCACGAAGATCGCTTCGGGATTGTTGTCGTCGTTGAATAGGTCGAGAGCCTCTTGAAGATTTGCAGCTTGTTCGACCACCGCCTTTTGCGCGATTTTTTCATCAACCGTCCATGGATTTCTTGAAAGAGATCCTGATCATCAAGGGAAACGACGAAGACAACTGGAGAGGCTGTGGGAGTGGTAGACGGCGACATTTTGTAATGACTTATGTGGAAGACCGGTTCTTACAACGACTCAGAATGTCGAACCAAGAGAAGTCAAATTGGTTGCTTTATTGATTGAATTTTAATCTAGAGCCCGAGACATGATCAAGAGGTGTCGCTGTGCCAAGAGCATACCACCCTAAGCCTAATTTGGAAGAATTCAGTGGCAGCCCCGCCCACCAAGCTAGGCAGCCTTGCCAGCCTCGCAGCTGCACTTGCCCAACGGGCCAAGAGCCTCATTTGGCCTGATAGTGGATATATGGAGAGAATCTGGCTAGGCCTCGAAAGGTCCAGAACGATTCAGGAGGGGACTTCATGCTACAGCGCTAAGAGTATAAACAGGCACAGCCTCGCTCAGAACCAGGCACGACAGTCGCAGTTAGACAGATCAAGTATTTCTGTCAGTCTACGTAGCTAGCGTTGCAAACGCCACAGAAGTTCTATGCGCAATGGCTTTCTATGCACCGACGGCAACAGCGAGGTTAAGTATCTGAGATATTGAATTACAGGATCTGTATGATTAGGAGATATGAGCGCCAGCCGAATTAGGGCGTGTTCGGCGGCATTCACGAAATACAGTTATGCGTAATCGGTCTCCAATTTCCATAAATCGGCGAGAAAGAGTGCTCCAGGGACTTAGCAGCCGAGTCCCATTTCCACTTCCGCTTGCTCCAACTCCCTTGAAGCCAATTTTCGCTGAATCTATTTGGAACGCCTCGCTAACTGCCATACCTCAATGTCCTTAGAGTGCCTAGCCAAAGTCAGTACCAGGCACCAGAAACTCTGCGAGAAACTCAGCCCAAGACTCACAAGTATGGGCTGATCTCCCTTAACATCTCCCGTGTACTGACACACTTCGTTAATGGTATCCTGCAAACTCTGTGACTCGCCGCCGCAGCTGAAATCGATCTCGTCCTTGTGTATCACATTCAAATATTCAAGGATATTATTACAGTGTTCCTCCTGAACGAGTTACTGCACGCACTGGGCCACAGAATCCGGATCCCGCTTGCCTGTATTGACTTGGGACTGTGCATTACCCGCGGCGTACTGCAGCATCCGTTGGTCCTCCCCGAGGGATGTTTTTTAGCCGAAATCGACATGCGCGTTGGCAATTTGTGTCTGGAAGGAGATGAAGTCGTTGTATTGTTCTGGAGTGATCAATGTTCCGTCATTGGTGTCTAGCTGTTTGATCTCTCCAGCGAACCTGTTCGAGTTGAAGAGTTTGACGTCCGGGTCAGTCATCCATCCATCTCCCGTTCCAAGGTCCATATTGAGTGATGCGAGGGTCAGTTTCTTTCAAGTCCTAGGTATAATTCTTTGCGGTTGGTTCGCTGTAGTGTCGACGCGCGGTCTCTTTGACAAGGCTCGAAAAATTCAGACCACAACAGTAATGGTCAGCAAAATTCACCTGGAGCGGCATCAGTCCTTTATACATGCAGCAATTCATGACACCTGACTACGTAAAGCACAATTACTTGATTGGTCCTTTCCCCTAGTATTTCTGACATGTATGGAGACGGGAACTCCCGCGCAGCTGAGTAACTTATATCACCGGCCCGTACGCCGATCGGTCCTTTATACATATGGATATTAATTATGAACTTGAAGGAAGCTTATTGTAACAAGATCTGGAGTAATATATTACATTCATCAAGGTTCAGAAACGGCCTGCCAATCAGCGTTGCCGGGATAGGATTCTGACCAATCCGAGCCCCATTCAGGAGTCTTCAGGAGTCGGGATTCAAATCCTTACAATCTCAGACCTGATTAGCTAGGAAGGCGTTATTCCAGTCCCATCACTTTCAGACATTTTAGTGCTTACTGTAGTCGTTATCAGTACCATATAGCCACCGCAAATCGTGCCAAGCACTCCAAGCCTTGAGTCCCTCAGGAATCGAGTTCTGGCAACGCGGCCTCCATTCATCTCGTGGGATGATCTTCTCAGTATAGTCTAGCGTCCTCTTTAGAGCCCCACGGGAGCCCCTGTGGACAGCGAATAGAAGGTGAAACCATATGTAAAAGGGTTGATTCATCCGACGTAAGCACTTAGAAAGAGAAGTATTTGTCTGGGGTAGCGGGCGAAAAAAAAAAAAAACAGGAATAAATGTTCACGAGGGATCTCATGCGAATGTTACATAAGCAAGGGTGAGCGTGGCTTTATTATTCGTGCGTTTGGGTATCTAGGGTTGGATATATCTGCCCTAGTTCCTGTTTGTTGTTATCTTTTTTTTTTTTTTTTTTTTTTTTTTTTTTTTTTTTTTTTTTTTTTTTTTTGTTGTTGTTGTTGATATAGCTTGGTTTCCCTAATTTTGTTCGTCAAGCTTCAAGGAAGTAATCACCCAAAATGATCATGTTCCCGTTCGCTATCCTCGAGATCACCGCACTCAGACACCATGGCTTGGCTGGCTGGTAGTTAGGTAAGTAACGAACGACCGAACTCTCCTATATTATGAGTGCTTAGCAGCCATAACCCTTGTCCGCTGGCTCGTCCCCAACGAGAATATCTAGCTTGCCCCTGACAGTCTTGACGCTGACTGAGTTCCTATTCCTGTCGCCCTGTCGGCCCACCATGCCGCCGACGACTCTCTCCACGGCCAGGTCCTTGCCCTCAAGCTTAATGTCCCCAACGATGCCACGCGCATCGACCGTGCCCTGGAAATTTGCTGGGTACGTGATTAGCTGGTCGCCAGCGACGGACGAGTGATACGCCTCGAACAGCCGCTCCGCGGCGATGGAGTCGACGTATACACGCGAGTTGCCCGACGCGATCCGCGTCGAGAGCATGGCTCGAGGCGCGGCGCCGGACTTAAAGGCCACGTTGATGTAGATGCTACCGCTGCCAATGTCGATGCTGGTCGAGTTGTAGATCGCCAGTGTGCCGTTCAGGTCACCGTGGCCGAGGTGGATGTGGGTCGAGCCTTGATTGCCCGAGGAGATGGAGGGGATGTCGAGTTTCACGTCGCCCCTTCCTACGTCAACGTTGGTCTCGTTGCGGGCGTGTGTTAGGGATCCGCGGAGGGCGCCGTTGCCAATCGAGAGTTGGGTCATGTTAGTGTGGACAGGGCCAGTCTTGACGAAACCCCTGCCCACTCGGATCGCGAAGGAGCCGATTTCCAGAGATTCGGGCAGTTGGCTGAAGTCGACCATGTGGCGTGGGACATCGACTTCGAATCGCGGGAGAGCGAATTCTCCCAGGATGTTGGACGGGATCTGGATCGCCGCGGCGGCGTAAGTCTCGAGCTTACCGGTAGATGGGGTGCGGACAGTAAGATGGCCGTTGTCTTCCTGGACCGTAACAGCTCCATCTTTGTCCTGCTTGCTCGTCTTGATGTCCAGGTCGATCACGACCTTGTTGGAGAACTTGGAGGTTGCAAAGACAACTTTCCCAAACACTTTTGCTCCTCGGACAGAAAGGCCACTGGCTTCGCTAGGCTCGAATTCAAAATGGGTGGTGCCGTTGAAGGGCTTCCACTTCTCAATGGGCGGAAATGGGTGTTGATGATGGCCATCTTCATCGAACAGCAGCGGGCTGTCATCGAGCACTTGGTGATTCATGCCGTGGCATGGCCTCGTAAGGCCACGGGAATGGAAACCAAAGGCGTTGCTAAGCACTTTGAGGAGCAGGAGGACGCTTAAGAAGCTAAGAGCAAGCCTGAACAGACAGGTGGTGAGGGTGGTTCGCCTCACAGGAGGTGACGAAGTTATTGGTGCTGGAAGATCCTGAATCTCAGAGACCTTCTCGTCAGAAAACCTGTGGGGCGTGGTCGACATTTTGACACTGAGCTGGCCAAGCAGGCAGACACAGTAAGATCAGAAAGGATCGTAGAGGAGGAAGGAGTGAATGAGCGAGGGTAAGAGAGATGGATTTAGGGATGATATGCGACGGGTGTGTAGATGGAAGTTTTGCAGAATGGATGCTGCCTGGAGAAATCGAGACCGAGTTCATTCGCATCGGACCATGAGAGCATCATACCATCCACACTATGAGGTCACTCGCGCCACTGGCAAGACCCACATATATCACATATAAAACATACATTGATTGGCCGGGTTATGGCACTAGCGGAATTGAATTATCACTTACCACGTGACTCCCACGTGAGCTCTCCGCTCCGGGGCCAAGCACTTCTTTCTCAGTCTCGTCCCTCTGCCTAAACCCCTCACTCCCAACTCCCACTTTACTCCCACACATGGACGTGCTTGAAGCTCTTGAGGACCTTAACGTTCTTCGTCATCTTCACCCGCCGCTTGGAAAAAGAGCCGTGGGCCTCTTCAGTCTTAACCTCGGATTCCTCCGTGCTGCCCTCCTCTGGCTCGATAAGCTCATCCCTTTTGACATCAAAGCAAACCACATCCTCAGCCGCACTACCACAGGTCGGGTAGACTTGTCGCGTCTCCATGTCGCAATACAGCTTCTCGTCCAGGCTCACGAAATGTGGGCCTTTGGTGTGCTGGTTTTCACATAGACGCTTTGCACTCGACCTGCCAAGCCGGCTTTTGACCAAGTGCCCACTGAAGTTGAAAGGCCCCTTGCTGCTCGCCATATCTGCCGGGTAGGTATCGTTGAATGAAGGCCACACGAAGAGATCTGTACCGTTGTCGTCCAGAGGAGCATCAATATCTGGGACCAACTGAAAAGTTATCCCAGGGATACCAATACCTTCTGGGCTGTTGTCGATCCAGACGCATGATGTCGACCCGTTCATGACTTGCTGACCTGTCTCATAGTGGTCAACGTTGAAATGCGCCCCCAGGTTGCCACTTAAGCTCATCCAGTCACTGTCAAAGCTGGTGATGTTGGCGCCCGCTATACAGATTGGCCGGGGCCCGGCGTTGGTAAGATGTATCCGCTGGACCTCGGGCGGAAAGGTGAGCGTGTATTCCGGGCCTGTAGACATGGGCACCGTGATATAATCCCCGTCGAATATTTGCGAAGTAGTGTCGTTTGCAGTATAGATGCCCAGCGCCGGGAGAGGGTCGGTATATGTCCATGTCAGCCCTTCGGTAACGACGAGTCTTGCCTGCGGTATACGAGCTTGTATCGCCGCGGGCGAAGCTGCCTCGCTTTCTGAGCGCTTGTACACATCCTTGTATATCGGCTTCATTTTCTGTGCACCGATGAATCCTCTAACGTTTCCCCAGGTATATCCTGCTGCAATCAAGCCATAGGTAACAAACGCAACAGCGGCCTTTGCCGCGTTGTATCTCGAAAGCCGCGGCAGCAACTTTTGAAGTTGGGGCGCGGTCAGCTTCGCAAACTCTTCTCCCGACATGGCGTAGAGCTTTGCGTTCTGTTTGGGAGAAATCGACTTGCCGACCATTTCCACAAATTCTCGGCCGGTCAGTTGCCCTGGCTTTCTGTAAAAGAGTATGCAGGCTTCCTCGCCGGTAAAGGCTCCCTCCTTTTTGACAAAATTCCGCACCGCCTTTCCCCAGCTTGAATATGTCTTCACATCGATTTTCAGCCCTGGCCTCCAAAAAATCGGGGTTGTCTTCCCGTCGCCCTTGAGTATGTTGAATCTCGTTTCCCGAGGGAATTTCAAGATCTCGTCTGCAGTCCATATGTCTTGCCACTCGTTCACCTTCTTCGGTCCTGCTGCTGCCTCCGGTGCCCATTCTGCTGCCGCTTCTCCTCCGGGTTGCGGGTGGCGGACTGCAGTTCCTGTTGACTCCATTGACTCCCCTGGCACGTGTGAGTGTGCCGACGGTTCTCCCCCCGGCTGTGGACGGCGAGCTGCACCTGCTGTTGACTCCATTGACTCCCCTGAGGCGAGCGAGTCTGTCGACGGTTCTCCTAATCGCGGACGGTGATGGGGGACGGGAGAGTCTGGCGGGAGTGAGTGCCCGTCGTAGATGACCTCGCCTTCGATCGCTTCCATCACCTCTCCTTCCACCTCTGTTACCGTCGACGCGAATCTCGATCCATCTATCGCTTCCATTGACGACCCCAAGTTTCCTTCTCGCACCCCTTCTAGATATTGTTCTCGTGACCCGTCATTCGCTACCGTTGACAATTCGGCTACCGAATCCGTTTCTGATATTGATAGCGCTTCCGCTGATCCATCTATCGCTTCCATGGATCCGGGGTCGTTCGGGGGGGTGTGATGGACAACGCTGCCTGTCGACTCCTCCGAGGAGAGGCTCATTGAGTCTGATAGAGGTCTCGGTTCCGAGCCTCTCACCGCGCTTGTCGACGATATTTGCGACGGCGTCCTGGCTTCGTCAAAGGACTCGGTCCAAGCATGTGATTGCGATCCATCTGCCGCTTCTGTTGACCACCCTTTTGATATCGATTCGGCTGAGATATCTGAACTTTCCGATACGGATCCTCTTACCGCTCCTGTTGACGAATGTTCCCCGCTAGAGGCGTACCAATCGGTAGCGGTTTGTTTTCCTTTGACCTGCTCGCGGACCCATTCTGACTCTGTCGATGTCGAGTAGTGTCTTGATATCTCTGCGCCCTCTGCGGCCGCTCCTTGCCCTGGGATATCCCAGTTTTGGTATGCGCCACCCTCTGACGCAGGGTGATTTCTGAAGCCTGGTCCTTCCCACGGCGGCCTGCCTGAGTAGGATGGACCCAGCGACTGCGGCCTTCTCCTCGAAGATAATATAGGATTCAACTCTTCGAGTCCTGATGCCTCTGACCCAGCTAGGCTTCGAAGTGCGGAAGAATCCGAGGCGGTGCTTCCCAGGGACGAAAAGAACTCTGTTGACCCTGATGACGAGGCGACCCTGCCGGCTGTCTGACCTAGCACTTCGGCATCTGCTGCTACCAATCCTCCGCTCATCATCACCGCCTCCGCGACCTCGGCGCCTACCGCAGCGACTTCTCCACTTACCATCGTTGCCGCTCTGGCCGCAGAACCTGCTGCACCCATCGCGCTGGAGATGTTTCAAGTAAGTCGACCCGTCTCCAATGAGTGTACCTAAATGATGGAAGAACGTACTAAAAAAGGAAGACATGTTCAAGCAAATGGGACAGTGTGGATTTATAAAGAGCATGCTATTCAGTCATTAGGAATTGGGCACGAGGGCTATCGACGTCCTCTTCGAAGAACCAAGAACGTGAGGAAGCGCGATGTGGTTGAGATACCCAATCCAGAGCTGAACCTATGGTTCCCTTTCAAACCTAAACCGCTAACTCTCATTTTACGTTTGGTCCACGGTGCAAATCTTGGGATGTGGAGACTACCTAAAGTTAAATCATGATAGACCGTGGGGCATTTCAGGCGATATACCCATTTCCTCCGGGTTCTCAACTTAGCTAGAGACGGTTGACATTGTTTGAGAGCGAACCAAAGGTACGATGAACTTTTCCACTCGGGGACCGCTTCCGCTTAAATCTTCATGCGCTGACACAAGGCTGGGCTGATATGCTCAGACAAAACAAACATCCTGCAATAGAATCCATGAGTAATCCTGCTCCACCAACGACAAATAGCCCTTTGCATCAGGAGAGACGTCGAATCTGAGCGGACTGGGACAGAATGAGTTCTCCGCGTAGGGCAAAAGTGGGCTTTTACTGATATTGTTGCTCCAAAGTTTCTGCATCGCTTTTAGTTTTTTTCTGAAACGATGAAAGCGCACGGAGTACGCCTCTGCAAGTGAAACGTCTTGACGCTTTACGACGCGATCAGATACTGGATTAGATCTCAAGTAGTGGTGCTTCATGGTGAAGTCCACCCCCTACTTTGTACCCGCCTCTCAATAGGAGCGACATTCCAACGCCCCAGAATCAGAGCATAATTGTATGGCGTACATAACTCTCTATTTCAACTCAGAGCAAGGAGACCATCTCCTAGAACATCGGTTGCCTTGGAGTTCTATTCACCCTACCCGCTGACCTCTCCTCCATTCCTCAGAACCCAGACTCCATTCGGTCTTTCGGCGTCAAATTAGACATCGCGGTCTACAACTTGGAGGGTTCCGGCGGCTGACGCAAGAAGACCTTGTCGTGGAGACATGTCACACACACCTTGCCGTCTTGGATAATCTCTCCCTTCATGTTGACGAGGGTTCTACCACCCGCCACCAGCTCGCAGACCACCCTCACCGTCGCGCCCTCCACGACCGGTCGGAGATAGGTCATGTTGATGTTCCGACTGACGTGTCCGACGTCCATGAATCCCGGCCTGGCACTTGCGACCAGCGTCGTCGTGGTCAGGTTGTCCAGAATCGTGCAGGCGGCGCCTCCGTGAAGCTTTCCGCCCTTGTTGCAGAGATGAGGGAGGATTTCGAGCTCCCATTCTGTCCGAGTCGGGGAGACGGAAATGCACCGGACGTTGTTCCTCAGCGCGTACGCGTCGAAGCCGTCGAAGTTCGGGTCCTCCAGGAAATTCTTCTGGTACTCAATCACCCGCTCTCTCAGGGGCAGCGAGAAGTCAATCCCCTTCATCACATATCGGGGATCCATGGACTTGTCGGCGCGTGTTGGATCATAGTAGGCAGAGGAACTGCACAGGGTTGGTTAACAGGTGGCCGGGCAATCTTGTGGCGGGACAAGACCGTATACCTACACCTGTTGGGTGGTTGCTCTGCTGGCCGTCATCTCTTGTTCGTGGTTCAGTCTTTGTTCGCTGGTAAAAGACACTTCGATGATTCAGTCGAGGGTAAAACACGATGTCGTTGTTGAGTATACGAGCAGACCTAGGATTTTAGTCAAGGCCCAATAGCAACTTGGCAACTGCCCATCAGGTGTGAATTGGAGCGCTTATTAGCTACTGAGCTCAGCTCGAAGATAAAAAATGGCCCCGAGCGATAGTTATCGGAGTAATTTCATCCAGCAACATTCGGCTAGCTACCCCTACCTAGTTAGGTGGTGGAGGCCCACCGCAAAAAGGGCCATTAAGGGAGTCAGGACCAAGCGTTGTTTAGTTGTAGGTGACCGAGTCAATTGCTCGTGTCAATTTTTCTTTCCTCGGTGACTCCCTCATTCACTACTCAACTCTCCCTTCCAAGCCAGATCCATCGATCAATACTCCTCCGCAGTCCGGACTCCGCAATATCGATCTATCTATCTGCTCCCTTGTGGGGGAAAGGCCTTTATGAAGATTGCAAACGGTGGTTGGCTTGCCCCAGATGGACTCTACTGGAAAGGTTTATGGTGTGCATTTTCTTTCTTTGCCTTTTTCTTCTCAAATCGACAATGCCTATACAACACAGTCGCTAGTTACTATGTAGCCAAAACAAATTGGTGTATTGTTTGGAGTTGCAGACCGTGAAGCTAGTGAGGAGTCTATGATGGAGAGATTGTGCAATGCCCCGCCCTCCTGATCTATGGTATGTGCTTCGTTCGGGCATTTGAGCTCAGTTGGGCCCCAAGAAATAACTTGGAGGTACTCTCAGGTATATAGTTGTATGGCCTTTGGTATTCTATCTTACGCAATGTGGCAACTCTGTTAACACTCACCAGAAGCCCGTTCACGTCGACGGCTGCCCGTGGGCAGTGGCATTGCTTACCGATTTTGCCGAGGGCCGGCCTCATAGCCCACGACAGCCTTGCCTCGGCTTTGGCACAAAACTGTCTCCCCGCCATTTCTATGGGCGACCAGGACGCCACCGAGGATATGAACATCTTGGGGGACAGGCGAGACTTCTCCTTGCAATATGTCATATACACGACGAGACCGCCAATGCCACGCCTGGCGAGTACGGCCAGGAGGCTCTGTGGTCTAGCTTGCATGCTGTCGTCAACTAATGCAAGAAAGCACGCCCGTATGAATCGTTCCGGGATGTCTCCGGACAGCGACCTGAGCGATTTCGAAAGCGACTTGGTAACATATCGATTTCGCTTAATGTGACTGGTAAGAGTCTAGCGTCCCCAAAGTTAGGTGACGTCAGTTTCCAAGCAACATCCTTCATATGAAATGCGTCTATTCTCGCTGTTTTAGACCTCGGCCCCGCCCTGTTTATATAGAAAGCCTTGGTGTTGACATCTCTCAGGCTTCGTATAGGTTGTCTGTTTCCACATCGCCATGACCCTGCGTCTCAAGAAGGAGACCTTACCGCTATGACTCAACGCATTTAGCAGTTCGTCTACGAACTTGTTCACCCCTTCCAAGTTCTGGTGGCGCTCATGACGGCGGAAGGTAGTAGACTGGTTCTGGAGACTCCTCGGGCAGACGATCGCGGTGAGCTCGATCGGGCCTCGTTCTGAGAGGTAGTTGATATGAGACAAGCCGCAATGAGGTCAGGTATGGGGAAGATTGAATTATGTTTAGGGATTTGTACAAAGTGTGACTAGCAGAATCGAACGTCAGTGGAATTTGGTGGTCGTTTGGTGGTATCAAGTCGCTTTCGCAGTCTCCACGTCGGCTGTCCGGAGACATCCGGTACCTTCCTATCTGGTGACACCTGGTGGGCCGCCTCAAACCTGTACCCCGAACCACCACGGCTCCATCGAACCCTCCACCTGCTCCACAGTAATCTTGCAACCGTGGGTTCGGAGCCTCGCAGCCCCCATAGAAAGCATGGAAGCTCCCGCAGAGGCTCCACGGCACAGCGCACTAATCAACTCGCCACTACCAGTACGACATCCTTATCTTTGCCAATTCGCTGGTGCAAGCAATTCTGGAAACAGTTCCGCAGGCCCGTGACATTGTGGAGAGCGTCGGCAGCGAATCCCGCAGGCTTTAGGCATCCGCGAGGCGAATCGATTTGAATTGAACTGAACCGACGTCTCTCTGTGTCCGTCTGTTCAACTTCTCGCGCCCATGCTAACAAGTACATATTTGCGTGCTAGCGGTGGTCATTGTCACGAGAACATGCACTTGGATCTGCGATGAACAGCCTCATTATGTCATCGTGGCAGTGGGAAGATCTGGAGAAGCTCGATCACGATGGCAGCGCCACATTGGTTAGCGCAAGCGACTGCCTCTATTGATTGTCCGCCCCGAAATGCCCTAAACATCTGGCAAAGCCTAGTCAGGCCCCGCGCAATGAACACGCACCAGCACGATGTCACCTTGCTGTAGCAATCACCAATGCGTTTTGTGATCGAACCCGGGATCTGTGCCGCCCGATCCACTCTCCAATCGACAGTGGACGCCTGGCCAAGCTCCAGGCTGCCTATGGTGCTTAGGGTGCTTGTAGTGCATGCGAAGCTTGGTGGTTTAAAACCGGGGTCACCGCGGTCTTCATCTCCCACCTCTCTTTTTCCCCTCTCTCGTCTGTCGTCAAGATGAGTCTCAAGAACGAAACCAATGCGCGCGCTGAGAAGGATGGCATCGATATTCCGGCCTATGAGCCGGGCACGCTTTCTGCGCATGCACGCGGTCGGCAGTTCAGCATCGACCCAGAGGATCGTGCTATGGTGGAAACTGACGTGAACATGCTTCATCGCGATCTGAAGGGCAGACACATGCAAATGATTGCCATGTAAGTTGAATTACCGAATCCTCAAATGCATACTAATTGACACTCTTAGTGGTGGCGCAATTGGTGCCGGTCTATTCATTGGCTCTGGTGGTGCTTTTCAGACTGGTGGACCTGCTTCTGTGCTTCTTGGTTTCATGATTATTGGTCAGTTATGCTCTGCAAGAACTGCGATGCAATACAGCTAATGCCTTTTTAGGTGTCATGGTGTATGTTTCTTGGATATTGGAAGACTTCGTCCTCAGCTAACATATCGTTGAGCTACCTCATGATGCAGGCCCTCGCCGAACTGTCCGTCATGTATCCGATCAATGGAGCCTTCACGATGTACATCTGTCGCTTCGTTGATCCCTCCTTAGGGTTTGCTTGCGGCTGGGAGTACGCCATCAGTTGGCTGACCGTCCTTCCCTTTGAGATTTCAGCTGCCTGCAATATTATCCACTACTGGCCAGGATCGGAGGGTATCAACAACAGTGCTTGGATCGTCCCGCTGCTTGTTGCTTTAGTTGCTATTCAAGTTTTTGGTGTGAGGGGGTATGGCGAGGCAAGTTCACCGAAAGCCTTCTGGAGAATGAGCTAATTGAACAGGTCGAATTCGTCCTCAGCATAATGAAGATCATCGCCTGCATAGGCTTCATGATCCTTGGGATCATAATCAACTGCGGCGGCGTTCCAACAGACAACCGAGGCTATATTGGTGCAAGATACTGGTAATTTCATACGAGGAGTGCCTACCGGTGAGGCTGATGGTTCGGAACAGGCACTCACCTTACTCCGCATTCCTCAATGGTTTCCACGGCTTCTGCAGCGTCTTCGTCACTGCGGCATTCGCTTATACTGGCACAGAGCTGACCGGACTCGCGGCGGCGGAAACGACCAACCCAAGAAAGGAGATTCCGAGGGCCTCGAAACAGGTCGTATGGCGTATCGCTATCTTCTACGTTGTCAATCTTTTCCTCGTTGGTTTGATCGTACCGGAGAATAGCCCCTTATATAGTGGCGAAGGCTCCACATCGCGTCACTCACCTTTTGTCATCGCAATTCAGCTTGCTGGCATTAAGGTCCTCCCATCGATTTTCAATGCTGTCATCTTGATCGCTGTCATGAGCGTTGCAAACTCGTGCACTTTTGGGTCGACTCGAACAATTCAAGCTCTCGCTGCAAATGGTGCGTACGTCTTGCCATAATTCTATACGACGCTGACTTTGTACATAGGCATGGGTCCTAAGATACTGGCCTACGTTGACAGAAAGGGCCGTCCTATGTCTGTGGTCATTCTCCAGCTTCTTTTCGGTTGCTTAGCATTTATCAACTTGGCAAAGGATGGCGGAACGATCTTCAACTGGCTCCTGTCATTGTCTGGACTTTCTATCCTCTTCATCTACGGCAGCATCGCTCTAGCTCATATTCGCTTCCGCGCGGCCTGGTAAGCAACTGAACGCACTTTCCGCAACACTCGTCGGTGACTGACCACTTACAGGGCTGCCCAAGGCCATTCCTTGGACGAGCTTCCCTTCAGGGCTGCTTTCGGCGTCTGGGGCTCGTGGGTGTGCTTGCTCATCAACATTATCAGCCTTATGGCTCAGTTCTACGTCGCATTGTATCCAATCGGCGGGCCTTACCTGGATGCCAACACTTTTTTCCAACTCTACCTCGCTGGTCCTCTCCTCATCTTCCTATACCTCTGTTGGAAGGTCTACAGCTGGTTTGTCCGGCCAGCTGACCGCCCATTGTTTATCAGAGCGAAGGATATTGATATCTACACGGGAATGAGAGAGGGTCAGCGACGCATGGTCAGTGGCCCAGGTGTCTCAGAGGAGCAGAGGCGCGCTAGCATCCTTGAGATGCAGGAAGAAAAGAAGAAGAGAGGTCCTAAGGATTATATCATGGCTGGCATTAGAAACCTCATCTAAACCGTCAAGTGTCAGGATCGATCTTGATGTACGAGACAGCAATGTGTATTCGCTACGAATGGGTACCAGCGATGGAGGGTGGAGGTAGGGTCGACATGCAGTTGTGTTGGAGTAGTCAGAGGCACGATGAGCCAAGAAATGAACAATTCAGACTGTACACCACTCCTTGCATCGCTACTCGGTCGTTTGTCGAGCTGGTATTAGACTTTGAAATCAAAACATAGCTAGCTATCTTCAGCAGTCAAATACCGACATTATTGCACAGTTTTCTACGAGCAGCTGCCCTGACATGCTCAGTTGCGCTATAGTCGATTCTGAAACGGGCACGGGTGGTGGTGAGCCCAAGGAGAGCGTCGCGCAGATTTTCCACTACCTGAGCCGCCAAAATTTTTGGATTTTCGCTCGCGACTGTACGTCCTCCTTTCCTTCTGGGGACTCTTGAGCGAATTCAAGTCCGCCTTGAACAGTTTCTCTGGTAATGGGCTTCAAAAGCTGCCGGGTTAGCCTAGTAGCCACAGTTCCTTGTCGGCAAAGAAAAATGCTGAAAGCGACGAAAGGCACCTTTAGTGGTCCATTGGGTCTGGAAGTAGTGCTTATTGTATTCAATCTGCGTTTGGGAAAGTGACTAGATGGTCTGCTTTAGGGAGACTCAAACCTCATTGTATGTCGAACCATGACTGCGGAAATGTAGACCGATCAAGGTTTCACGAAAAGACATGGAGAGACCTATATCCGTCAAGCGGATCTTCCCTTCTTTCCAAACCAGGTATCTACGAATAGATGCAGCCTCATTCCCTGATCATAAGAAAACTTAGCGTATAGTTGTTTAGGTCCAACCCGCCTTTTGCTCAGGCTCAGTACTTGCTGCTCGGTGTGAAAATGTCCTCTTTGCTCGGTGTTTCAGCGCGCATCTTGAAAATAGAGTGGATCCACTGACCTAGCATTTTCTTCTCTTCGCAGTTCAAACTCAATCGTTTATCATTCCCCATGATGTCCTTTAAATGGCGTTTATAACCGCTTTCGACTTCACGGAATTTTCCTCCGTTGATGAAAATCGTATTGCCATTGTAATCCTCGTTCGCACAGAGGAAGACGGCTGCCAGAGCACAGTCGTCGCTGGTATTCATGGGTATACCGCTCTGCCAGAGCTTTGGTACGAGATCAGGAAGCGTCCGCAGGGCCGGCGTATCTGTGATCCCAGGCGCAATGCTGTTGATTCGAATATTCCAGGTCTTGGTCAGTGGCCGCAGAGCCCTCATCAGGCCGACCATGCCGTGCTTTGCAGCCCCGTAGACGGGAATACTCTCTGCTACATAGCCTGCCCTCGAGACCGTCGACACGATCACACCGCCTTGGGGCACCTGCCGCCGCATGTAGTGCATAGCTAATTTCACAGTGTACATCTGCCCGATCAAGGTGACGCTCAAGCAGTCGAATTTGGGCTTGACGGGGTCTCCGCTCTCGTCCACCTTGTCGAAGAAATCGCCCTTGTCCCCTATTCCCGCGTTCGGAATGACGATATCGATCCGGCTCCATTCCTTCACTGCTCGCTTGAAGAGGCTGAGGAGGTCCTCCCAGCGACTCGTATCTGTCTGCATGTATAACACGCCCTCTACCGCCTCTCTTAGGGGCTGGACATCCCCTACCAGGACTCTCACGCCGGACGCAGCGAGCTTCTGGACGATGCTTAGCCCGATGCCTGAAGACCCCCCCGTGACAATGGCGGTCTTCCCTCGAAGCTTGTCACCTTTGATATTTATTAGCCGAGAGAGGACCTGGTTGGCGATGGCTTCTTATCTCTTGACATTGTAGCCGCGAACAGGGAATGGCTTACCTATATCGGTGTCCGTGATGTTCAGATCAGTCATCGTTGCCCGCTTACAGTTACGTGATGCTTCGTTTCAGGAAACCCAAGAGTCCTCGACTTTGATCCAAGGACCGAGCTAATATGGTTCTTTCTTTGGCGTTCCCCGCTTGTTAGGACATTTTTGAAGCCCCTGATCCCCAGAAGTCGACCTCGGGCCGAATGAAGTATTTTCTTTTGCCTGGATTTCGTGTGCAGGCAGTCCAAGGTAACTCTATCCTCGCTCTGTCGGCCCAGTGAAATGTGAAATACAGGACACCAATGCTCGGTACGTCAGCCACAAGTTCCATTATTAAGCGTGCTTCTCGCTCTAGTTCAAGAAACGTCCTAAATGACCATATATCCACACTTGTTACTGCAATTGAAATGACGACGCGCTTGAAGGGGAGCCGGTTCGGTTATGCTTTGATTATCGCACCCAGTAAAACATCTTCGTCTCGCCCGGGTGCCCTGTTAGCCAATTCATAAATGTCGTTATTTTTACAATGCTCTATGCCCAGGTGTAACCGTTGAGATCAAAATCTAGCAATGCGTGCCCAGCGAGATTGAAATCTTCCTCCAGATTCCACTCGTACGACATTGGGGCAGGATAGCCGTTGGATGCATTGCTATCCTCGGCCCCGGCATTGCTGACTTCCAAGGTGCTACCAGACAGCGATTGATGATCTATTTCACTTCTTTCCTCCAAGTTCGCGCGTGTCAGTGTCGTGGTTGACGGTTGAGCGTAACCAGAACTCAAGGCCGTCACTGACCGAGATGTCCGACCTTGAAAACCTGTTCTGGCATCCTGCATTTTTGCTACAACCTCCTTCATGCTCGGAGCCATATCAGCAAGCAATTTCGAAACTTTGATACACACATCCACCTTTTGCAGGCACGTTTTGCGCATGTTTGGGTCTGCCGAGTTTGCGTCTCGAAAGAAGGTCGAAGCAGCCAGGCAGATATTGATAAGGGAAGATGGAGGCAAAAATTTAGCCAATCCACAGTTGAGTAGCCCTTCCAGTATTTCAGCCGTTTCGTTGGCTGCCTGACGCAGGAAGCACCGACTGTAGTCGGTCGGTGGACAGCGGTCGGTGACTGAGTCCGGGCTGACATGCTCGGATATATCGTCCATGAGCATACCGTCCCTGTGGACGAGGAAATGTGCAGCGCAGTAAATCATCTCAAGCACAGATATAGCCCACGTCACACCGCGCTGACTCCCTCCTATGCCGTCTCCGAGCAGATTTTTGCTGTTTAGCTCGACGGGAATCTCTGACCGCCAGCGGTAAAGTTCTTGGACCATATATTCTCTGAGAAATGGTAGTGGGTTGGCGCGTGGCTGGCAATCCCAGGGCGAAAGATCCTCGTGGATATTGCGCATGATGCGATAAATGTGCCAGCAAAGTTTGGCCTTCAAAATGCAGATTGTCGCAAGTGCTGGGGGAAGTGGATCAAAGGCTTGTTGAATTTGGGGAGCCATGCTATCGATGCTAGGAGCTCCATTTTCTTCCAAACCAAGATCGGTCATGTTCAGCATTGGTGTGCCAAACGGCCACACACGCGGTGGTTGACCTATGGACATGCAAAGGTCGCATTCTTTCATCAAAATACTCCACCACAATATCCGGCGAAGATTCCGCTTCCGCTGCTGCTTGGCTGGATTCATCAAGCTGGCAGGCTCTGACCGGTGCAACTTTAGGACATGTGCTTGAGCAATGGCAGTGCCGAGCCAGTAAGTGGCGTCTTTCAAGTTGCTTCGGCTGGCCCATCCTATGAGAAAGAGCGATGCTTGACAGATGACGATGCGATCTTTCTCGGTCTCCAATTCAAAGAGAGTCTGGTTCATCAAGTCAGGTTCCGCATTTCCTAAAGCATGACTGCCATTCTCACCTTCGCCTTTTCGTAAAACGTTTGTCTGGCCGTGGTCTTACTCATGTAAGCCTGTCGGAGGACGATGTCACTTTCAACAGCTCCCACCCCGGCAAACATGACTGCGTGAAAGAGAAGCAAAGACACCCTTTGCCCTGGCTTCTCACCAAATATTACACTTCGGAATGTTGGGAGATCCAGGATCGGTAGGAGTGGATGCACAAACTCGGTAAATCGGTCCATTATCACGCGTTGAAGTTGCTGGGGCGGCAAGGCAAAAACCGCCCTCTGCCTCAAGAATTCTAGGTCGCCAGGACCGCGCAGAGGGAATGCTTCAATAAAATCCGGTAAGGCTCCCGAGTCACTCTGGGGAAGAGGCGGTGGTGTAGATGGCGCTGAAAGCAGACCATCATTTCTGTCGAGGGAGCTTTCATCTTGCGGAGCGATATCATTTGGCAACGGAAGCTCTGGCTGCTCCGATAAGGACAGTATAAAGCCGTGTGACTCGGAGGTCCTAGGTACAAGCTCACCGCGAGTCGCTTTAGATTGCCGCAAATCCCTGAGGCTAGCGTCTGGGCGATTGCTATCGCGATCTTCCCATTCATCCGGTGAACGTCTTGTTTCTCCAGGTGTGTCAGGAGGCTGCTCAACCATGAATGCCCCTTCTCCGGCTATCACTGTCTTCCGAGTGTTTGCGTTTCGATTTGCATCAGAGTTATCTGAAATTTGCAGCGCATAGTGCTCTGTAGTTTTATGGCCGCGACGCCTGCACTTCATGACTCTGCATTCAGCACCGTCGAGCAAACAATTTGTGCAATAGCCCGCTTTATGTGTTACATCACATCTGACCTTGCGCGAGCGACAGCGCAGACATGCCTGGGTAGCTCGACGATGAGTGACTCCTTTCTTCGTGCGAGATTGCGCTCCGGACACCTCCATGACTTTGCTTTGTGACACGACTCTCAGCCGATCTGAAACCGACAAAGGCGACGAGGTTGATGGTGGCGATTCCGCTGGATGCATGGTTGGCAGTTCGGTGTTCGAGGTCACTATCTCAGGGAATTTTGAATTTTTCGTCTTTTCATGTGAAAAAGGAGTGTTGCAGTCGATAGTTAGAGTTATCCTCGGGCCAAGATCAATCTTGCAGCATCATGAGAATGCGGGGATTGTCGGCTACAAAACAAGTTCCACTGGAAATTGGAGACCTACATTCCTGTTTAGGCTAGCGTCTCTCTGCACAGTGTCTAGTGGAGCAAGGCTCTCCTACTCCTAGCCAATCAACGTGAACTCGCTCGTAGCCACGTAAAAGCAAGGCTGCATATAACACAACGCCAAAGATCCACCAAGGGGCTGGGGCGGTCTATTTAAACACGGTCTGACACTGTTCTGTACGAGGAGCTGAGACTAGTGAAATGAATCATTGAAGGTAGGTGCTGATTTTGCAGAAATCCCTTAAGGTTCACGCGCGGATAACCCGGTTTATTTGGTGAGCAAAAGGAAGATCATACTTTGGGTGAAGACGATATTATTGTAGTCGAGAATATTCTGATAGCAGCACACCAGTTGGGCAGCAACCATGGTAGCTTGACCCTCGCTTAATGCACGGCTATGGGTGACTGTTGACAAAAAGCATAAGTACTCTGCCATAACCGTCCATCCATCTTGCCCAACTTACCGTTGTGACTTCCACTAGCAGCTACCAACGGTGTTCATACAAAAACCCAAGTTTCTCTATATGATTGATTGGCAAATATCTTCTTTTTCAAGGAGTTCCAGCATTTGCGCCCTGTGATTTGTTTCGTGTACTTGCTGGCCGAGAATGTCTGTCTTCTATCCACACCGCAAGAGCGACTAAAATGCCGATAGTTGGTGGGATATCGTGCTCCCACGTGGGAACAAAGGAGTGGGTGTATTTCCTCACGATCCGGAGCACACTTTCGAGCCCTTTTCAACTTCGAAGGGCTGGAGAGCGCACGGGTGCAATGGAGCGTCCGAGGGCAAATTTCCTGAGGCCATTCCTTAATACAAATTGCGAGAACGAGCCCAAGTGCCGCACCAGCGGCGAAAGGTTGTCCTGCGCCAGCCATTCATTCCATTCAGGTGTTTCAACTCTGAGATATGCGATGGCGAATAGATCAAAGTTGTTAGCATTGGGTTGGACTAAAAGAGGGCATTGCTGAGGGCGACCGCGGCTCGTCGGCTCGCCCTCGGCTATCTGGAGCGCAAAGAGACGGCGCCCAAAATATCAGAACCTTGGCGAGCAATGGATGCTCTTCCTGTCTCATTGAACAGGTCTTCGGCATGTTCTGTCGTCCTCGTGAGTGTGTTGGTGAGCGTGATTCGCCTACCCCACCTTCGATCCGGTTAACTCATTTCCCGCAGACCCTCGGTTTCTGAGTTGTCCATCAATGCGATCAGACGAAAGCATATTCTGCGCATGCTCTCCAGTTTGATAACATTGCGAAGGCAACAGTGCAAATGGCTGAAAGGAGACCCAAAGTTATCCCCCCTTTTCGGGTACTCTGATTTTCTTTCAGGTCGTGGTCACTCAACACAATGAGTTCCGTCAATGGTGATACGCGTAGCGGGGCTCCTGTGTGTCTTGTCACAGGAGGTGCATCTGGCATGGGACTTGCCGTGGCTGAGCATCTTCTGAAACTCGGCTGGAATGTAGCTATCGTCGACTACAACGAAGAAACCGGGCAAGCCGTCGCAAAATCGTGCGGCCCCCAGGCTATTTTCATCAAGGCAAACGTGGCAGACTATGAAGAGATTGCCGCTGCATTTGCTCGAACTTGGAAAGAGTGGAAACGCCTTGATGCGGTCTATGGTAATGCTGTATGATATAGCTCTCCACCCATGGGTTGATGTGCATCTATGAAACTAATCACCTGCCTGTAGGGTATTGGCGATCGGATCAGCTTCTACGCTCAGCAGGAAGATCGAGAGGACGGCACCCCCCCAAAGCCCAACACTTCTGTGATTGATATTGATCTCTACGGACCAATCTACTGTGCTTGGCTAGCATTTCACTACTTCCGCAAGAATCCAGACAAAGCCGGCAAACTCATCTTCACATCCAGCATGGCTGGAATCTACACCGGAAGCACAGTTCCGTTGTATTCGGCCGCAAAGTCCGGGGTAGCTGCGTGTCTCATCCTAAAAGGGAATTGCGACTGACTCTTGCAGGTCGTCGGACTGACGAGGTCTTTAGGTCAACGGCTTAAAGAAATCGGAGAGCCTATCACTGTGAACTGCATATGTCCAGGTAATTTGCATGCATCCCCCAGAACACCACAGTTACTCATTCTGCTAGGTCTTGTCCACACGGCCTTGACGAAGATCTACTCCTTCACATGCCCAGAGGAATATGTCACCCCTGCCTCCACCATTGTCAAGGCTTTCATGAGTTTTATTGACGATAGTAGTTTGACCGGGCAGGCGGCGGAATGCAGCGGCGAAAACATTCATTACAGGCAGAGACCAGAGTTCAGTGATGACAAGGCAGCTTTCATCTGCGGCGGTGGACTGGGCGAAGCTATGGCTAAGCTGAATGTTAAACTCTACTGATGTTGATCTAAGTGGAACACATGGGTTCTGCGACGCAGCCAACGTTCGAAAATGATATCAATCGTAGAAGATATAAATTCCTCATAATCAGATTGCCGCTATTCGATCATTCCCTGTAGAAATCGCCATTATGTAAAGGCAGAGAGCTATGAGGCAAAAGCCTCGCGAATGGATGTATCCATGACGGGTCCACATTTTAAGTTCCAAATCCATGTAGCATTGATGCAGCTGCTAGTCACTTTCAGAATATTATCGACACATACTATTAAATCAATACTCATTCGCCCAGCTAGTGCGGTCTAGGATCTGTCAGATTCCGGATAAAATGTTGCTGTGAGACCCTCGAGCTTGCCAGCTTCTCGCCACTCCCTCAGCATGTTAATGACCCACAGTGGACTGCCTCCGTACCACTGATTCTTCGCCAGCTTCCGGGTGATCTGGCCTTCGTTGTTGTAATATCCTGGCGTGCATTCCATGTGGAAGGCTCTTGAGTTCACGCCCGACTCGATGATCGTCTCGACCCACTTGTCCTCGGCCTCCTGGGTCGGCTCGATCGACCGGATATTTCTCTTCCGGCATTCTGCAACGACATACGCGAGATGCTCTGCTTGAATGGCGGTAGTGTGTAGAAAGTTCGCAGTCACGAAAGCCTGAAGCGTCGTGATCATGAAGAAGTTGGGGAAGTCTTTGCTGACCCAGCCTTGAAAGGTACTGGGCCCGTCCGAGAATTTCTCTCCCAGCATTTTCCTGTCACGACCATAGACCTCCATTCCAGCACGGTGGCTCCAGCTGGTGGCACGCTCAAATCCTGTGGCATAGATCAGGCAGTCAATCTCAAACTCCTCCCCATTGGCGACCACACCTCTCTCGGTCAGGCGCTCTATGCCCTGGCCTTTGGTATCGACAAGTTGCACATTGGGACGATTGAAGGACTCAAGATATTCGTCATGGAAGCAAGGTCGCTTACAAAACTGATTGTAGTACGGCTTCAAGCTCTCGGCTGTCGCAGGGTCCTTGACTATCGCGTTGACGCGTTTGCGGATCTGTTCCATCTTCTGGAAGTCAAGGATCTGTCTTCGTTTCGCCATCTCCTCTTTGCCCATCGTCCCAGTTGCTTCTCGGGATGGATATAGGTTGCGAATTATGTCTGTCCATCCGTCATTGACCAAGTCCACATCTTGGTGCCCGCCGCAAACAATCGTGTTGAAATTGTCCATTCGCTCTTTCTGCCATTTGCCTCTAAGGGATTTCGCCCATTCTGGATCGGTAGGTCTGTTGTTTCGTACATCGATGGAAGAGGGCGTCCGCTGAAATACGTAGAGTTTCTTGCACCAAGGAGCAATATTTGGCACAATCTGCACGGCGGTAGCCCCTGTGCCAACAATCGCAACTCGCTTATCGGTAAGGTTGACTAGGCCTCCTCCGGTGGCGTCGCCACCTGTGTACTTATAATCCCAGCGGCTGGAGTGGAAACTGTGACCTTTGAACGTCTCGATTCCGGGAAAGCCAGGAAGTTTCGGTCGATGTAGCGATCCGGCAACGCCTACAACGAAACGTGCCTCGATCTTGTCGTTGTGATTCGTTTTGATTGAGTAAGTAGCACTCTCTTCTTGCCAGTGGATGCTTAGAATCTCGGTTTTGAAGATAGCCTTTTCGTAAAGTCCGAGTTCTCTTGCAAGTTTCTGAGCGTGTCCTAACAATTCGGGCCCTCGTGCATATTTTTCTTTTGGAATATATCCAACGTGGTCCAACATGGGCATGTATACGTAGGACTCAATATCACATTGTACTCCTGGATATCGGTTCCAATACCTAGAAAACCATTAGAGCCGGAACTTGTCATGAGACAGTAAGTATGCCTACCATACTCCCCCGAAGTCTGCGCCTTTCTCAATGATCTTGAAATCTTCAATTCCGTTCTCCTTAAGATGGTGCGCCATTAGTTCCCCTCCATATCCAGCGCCAATAATCACCACTTCAGTAGTGATGTCTAGCGGTTCACGTGCGTCATTTTGACCCGCCCATGGATCATCGAGGTAATGAGACAGAGAGCCTTCAATTGCACGATACTGCTCTACTCCATTAGGATTGGCGCGGATACGTTTTTCCCGCTCAGCAAGATATTTGGCCTTGAGAGCGTCCGGATCAAATCCCAAATCGTCTTTAACTTCCTTCCCCGTGAGGTTGCTGGACTTGGTAAGAATAGGCTCAGCCACAGGAGCAACAGAAAGCATTTCGACAGCCATTATGCTCTAACGAGAGATGAATGAAGATTCCACGTATGTGGATGAGACTGATGCACAAAGCGAGATATACCAAGACTTCCAAGTATCGTACGTTCGGAATTGTCAGGAGAAGAGCAGGACGAGAATGTTAGCCGTGTACACCCTCGGTCTTAACGAAACAAGCAGGTGCATAAGCTGTAGATAGCCGTATCACCGGCAGCTTTCCCTTCAAATCTGGTGGGACACAGCCATCATGTTCCGTGCCTCGGATGGTGATTGAATATATGTATAGTGGAAGGAGAGTGGTTCCACCAGCTACCTGCATTTTTGAACCAGTCAAAACTTTGAAACATGGACGAAGGACAGGGATTGCAACCCCAGCAAACAGTCGTTGGATAATCTTGTCGAGTACAGGAGCCCTCCTGCACAGGGATAGGCTTCTTAGAGGTATCTGTGGATGCTCCGCAGGTCCTTTCAGGGAGCAACATGGTAGAAACAACGTCCGCAGGGAGCGACGTTGTGCATGGGTTTTCGAAGCTATTCCATTTGCGCTCCTCGGGCCTCGGGATGCCAGCTCAATACTCACTCTAAACCTGATGGCGCTCACTCACTCCTCAACCGTAGGAATATGTGATCTCCAGAGACTTGATGGGTGTTCCCTCGGCAGGATGTAGCTGTTCTTGTGATAGCCAAAAGAGGCACGCCATCCTGTGTCTGGTAAGGCTAATGGGGTTCTCAGACGGATGTGCGTATGCGACGCCAGAAAGGCATTGCCCAGGAAAGTGAGAGTGAAGGACAAATGCTAGTTTCCCATAAGCTAAGTTTCAATGTCATGGATCGCCTTTTTCAAAGTCAAGGCCAGAAAGTATTGTCTTCAGACAGACAGCATCAGGGAATATCAAGCCTGCCATCGGTTTTTCGAACTTGTGAGGAGAGCTGCAATGGTATTCTGTTCTGAAAGGATGGACGCTTTTCCTCCTGGCCTGTGGCCTCTAACCCAGTCTATGACCTTGTGAATAGCATCGGTATCCAAGCCCAGCTCAAGCCAAGCCACCTCTCCCGCCAACACTTACCAAAGCCCTGCGCTGTGCGTCCGATACAGTCACCTCCGGCAAGCTCTTAACCCCATCCTGATCCTTGGCAGCGTTCGGAGGCGGAAGAAACCCGATCTGGACCAGATAGGCGAGATACAGACCGATCTCTCGCTTTGTAACACCACTTCCCGCACTAACGTCCTCTCGAGTCCACTTCTCATCTGCGTAAAGCGCTTTCTCTGCATTGCTGTCGTCTAGTTCTGGTGCCCGCGTATTAGAAGGGAGATCATTAGCGACAAACGTGAAGAGTGGCATGAGTGCAAAGTCGGCGTGTGTGCTCACGTAGTGCTCAAGCGAAGAAGCCCAAGGAACATAATCCGTTAGGTTCGCCGTATATCCGTAGGTCTGGAGTGCCGCAAGGTATTGATTGAATCGTAGTCTTGGGTGCCCCGTGATCTGTGCCACGCTGACTCCGTGGGAAGATGGGGGATGGAACGCACACGCCACAACTGTTCGAGCGACATGGTTCACTGGGACCATGTTCACTGTGTTGTTGATGTTGGGCCGGGTACCAAGCTGAATGCAGCCCTTCAGCATCCTAATCAAAAAATCGTCGGTATTCGTGACGCCAGTCTTAGAGGAGCCAAGCACATAACCGGGTCTGATAATGCAGCCGCGCAAACCTCGTCGCCCAGCCTCGCGACAGAGGTACTCTGCTACCCATTTGCTCTGACCGTAGCCCGTACCTAGCCCTTTGCGGCTACCCATCAAGTCGTCCTCTTCACTAATGCCTTCGCCTCCAGCAGCGATAATACGTTCCGATTCAAAGACAAAGTGTTCGTGATCGAGGACGCTAGTGGAGGATACAAAAGCAAAATACTTGGGTTTGCCCTGTGCACATATCTTCATCGTTTCAATAGTGCCGAGAACGTTGGCAGGCTTGAGCATTTCGTATGTATTGATCCAATGAACTTGGGCCCCATTGTGAATGACAACGTCAACCTCTTTAACAATTTCTTTCCATCGTGCATCGGAAAGGCCCAGTCGCGTCGGCCCTAGTTCACCCGTAATACAATGGACTCGAGACTGCCATGAATCATCCCAGACACCGTATGCCTCGCAGGTCGTTTTAATTCGGGATATTGCCGATGCGTCATCTTTGGCTCTGACCAGGACATAGATTTTCTTCACTTGAGGACTATTGCGGTCCAACAGGTCTTTCAAGATAAATGATCCCAAGAAGCCAGTCGCACCAGTAAGAAACACCACTGGCGCTGAAGGAATATCTGTAGATGCACAGGAGAACGAAGGAGGCAGCGTCTCGGCCATTTTTGGGGCATCATCGCCGTATTGGTCTTCAGCCATAGCACCGTTGGATTGACCACTGTCTGCAGCTCCATTTATCTCAACTGCTTCTCCACCTCCCAAAGAATCAGCAGCCCGTAAATGATCGATTACAGCAGCCATCTCCTTCAGCGTATGCCGATTGTATATCTTGCTGATCGCGAGATTCACTCCAAGCGTTCTTCTGACCTGGTATGCAAGCTGCTGCGCTTTCATGCTTTCACCGCCGATAGCGAAGAATGAGTCCGTTGGTCTAATGGTCCGCGGAATCAATCCTGGAACAAGCTTCGCCCAGATATGTGCAAGCGCACATTCCCCCTCTGTGAGCTGTTGTAGCATGGAAGACTTGCGCCGCGTTCGAGCCGAGAGTATTCCTGCGTCCGGAAATGGCAGTTTTGGCCTGTCGACTTTCCCATTTGGATTCAAGGGCATCGCTTTCATTGGCACTATGACAGAAGGAACCGCGTATGCAGGTAGCTTCGTCCGCAGGTACTCTTGCACCTCGGTCTGGAGCATTTGAAACCGTTCCACTCTCCCAATCAGAGTTCCGTCGTCCGGAATGTCCTGCTTGCCCTTTTCCGCAAGGAATTGTGACCATGCTTTCATTTGCGGCACAATGTAGCTGACAAGTGTCTGTTCCTCAAACTTATCTCTTCGGACAAGCGTGACATTTTCGCGCACAAGAGGATGCCGAGACAGATGCGTGTCGATTTCTCCTAGCTCGATCCGGAAGCCTCTAATCTTCACTTGATCATCGGCCCTGCCAGAGCATTCCACATCTCCTGTTGGTGTGTAGCGGCCGAGATCTCCACTTCGATACAGGCGATCTCGAGGCCCGAGGTAATACCGCGCCCAAGGTTCATTCTTGTATTTCTGCTCAAACCGGGCCTTATCTGATTGCAGACCTTTTTCATGATCTGGGAACCAGTTATCCACAAATTTCGTCGCTGTAAGCTCAGGAGTTCCCAGATATCCTTCTGCAAGTCCTCCTGCCCGAATATATATTTCTCCGATTTCGCCAACAGCACATAGCTTAGTGCGGTCGAAGCGGTTTATGACGAGCATCTGAACGTTATGCATTCCTCTGCCGACGGGGATGACGTCTTTCATTCCATCCAGGAAGCTATCATTTTCGTTCCAAGAGGGTATCTCATAGAAGCTCACCGCCCTGGAAGTTTCCGTCGTGCCCCACATGTTGACGATGCGCACGTTAGGTGCTAGATTCTGTAGGGATCTGCAGTCCCTCTTGATCAAGATATCGCCCACGAAGAAGGCGTGGTGAAGCTTCTCGAATTTTGCTGTTGCGCCTCCGACTAAAATTTGGCCCATGGCTGGTGTTAGATGTGTCACTGTCGCGCCATATTCTTTCATCCACTCGGCTAGGAGCTCATTCTGAATATCATTCTTTGATGGCACAAGAATCTGTGCACCCAAGAATAGAGGTGTGAATATGTCTCTTTGAATTGGATCGTGTGCGATGCCGCTGAGCATGCTGAATTTATCTTTCTCAGATAAATTGAATCTCTTCGCCATCCAGTCGTAGTAGAATGCCAATGAATAATGGCGGCCCCTGACGCCTTTCGGTTTGCCTTCAGAACCAGAGGTAAAAGACAGAGTGGGCACGGAATCGGGTCCAACCACAACACCGGGACCTTTGACTTTAAGACTCCGCGTAGATTCAAAAATGTCCTTTCCAGCAGCCTCACCGCCCTGGAGAAAGCCGTCATCGTGCAAACGCAAAGCCGGAACTTCTGTCTTGAGATCCAGGTTGTCATTTATGAAACCTCGCACCTTGTCCGACAGTTCGCCGGCATCTTGAGTGGCTTTATCTATGATGACAAGCGCCCTTGGTCTTGAGACGTCGAGGTAGATGTTTTGTCTATCAGGTGGATAGGCGGGATCCAATACTGAAAACGTGCCACCAGCTTTCAGGATACCCATAATGGCAACTACTAGGTCAACCCCTCGATATGAGTATATCATGACGACATCGCCCCTCTCCAGACCACATTGGACAAGATGATGCGCCAGAATATTGGAGGATTCGTGTATTTGTCGGTAAGTAAATTTCCTTTCTGGGCCATCCTCAGATTTTGTCTCTGTGACGCAAGTCCGGTCAGGATGAGCTTCAGCATTTGCAGCAAAGATATCATGGATAGCGCCACGGAAAGACGACCACTCCATATCACTGGTTGGGTTGGGGATAAGGGCTTGTTCCTGAGGGGTGGCGAACACGATCCCACCAACAGGAGCATTGACATCAACCGCGGCGTTTTCCAGCAGTCGTGTCATTTGGCCGAGAATACCGGCTACCCTTGCACTCGAGACAAGACGCTGGTTGTATCGCGCAACCAGTCGAAGGTCGCCTCCAGCCGAGCATGAATAAGTCAGCAAGAGGTCAGTCGTTTCAGCACCACCGGGTAGACCAGCACCATCGTCATTGCTATTGAAGGCAGCAAATCGAAACAAAACCGGCCTCTTTAGGCTTGTCTGGATGTCCGCAAGAGAGACGATCTTCTCCGCCGCCTGCGCAGCCAACTCTTGCACCGTTTTAAGCAGCTGTGAGAATGGCTCGGAGGCGGCAACAGCTGTTTTGAGGACGAACGGAGGACCGTTAGTTTTCACATTAGTGCCGATGCTGATATCCTCGTCGCCCGTTAGTCTGCTCACCAGAACAATGAGAGCCGTCTGAATGACAGCGGTGAATGAGGCGAGGCCGGACAGTGTCTTCAAGGCATGTCTGGTAGTTGCCGTCGCAGCAAGTGACTCGACTGCTTCGATGGGCCTTTTGGGGATATTCTCCGCGGTAGCCTCAGGGTAGTCTCGAGTCAGCGGTGATATTGTTTGATCTTGCAAGTGTTGAGTCCACCAAGCTAGGCGCTCGTCTTGAGCAGTTCCCGTAGCCATTGCTGACAACAGGTGAGGAAAAGAACTGAGCCCCAAGTGAGTCAACGAAACTAGACAGACTTGAAAAGAAAACGGAAAAATTATCTTTTGCGGTAACTGCGCTAATGATCGACCGGAGAAGCGGCCGTCCGCCGATGCACGAGGAGCGGTGGACCCTGCCAAAAAGCCTGACATCGGGCTTGGCAACCACATGCTCTCCGATTGGCCAGCTTCCCGGCAGCCTTGTGTTCCCCAGACTTTAGGAGCTGTCACAATTTCCAATGGCGCAATCATTGACGATACAATCAACGTTGTTGACCGGATTCATCCTGCAACATCTACATCCTCGCAAAATGTTTCTGTTCTTGCAATAGATTTCCCTTGCCGCGTTCAAGCATTCAGCTCTTGTTTTCTACTTCTTTTCAACTTCCAGCCTGTCGCTCGCTTCCCCCCCCAGGCGCAATGCCTCCGCGGCATTTCACTAGGTATATTGTCATTGCGGCAGTCTTCATTAGCGGCCTCATAATATTTTCTTCGACGTCGAGCTCGTCCACCGCTGCCGTGATCGATGCGATTTCATACCCAGAAGCTCTCCGAGACGTGATACCCAAACTCACTGTTCCCAACCTCCGCTGGTCTTTCCAGAGCTCCGCGCACAAGCCTCCCGAACAGAAGAATAGTACACATGGAGACAGCTCATGGTATAGCGATTGGAAATGGCTCAACCCCTTCTCCTCCTCTGTGACACTCGACGAGGATCGCGTCGTCTTGCCTCCTCTGGCGGAACGGCCACCGGTCTACACATTCTATGATACTTCAATCGAAAGAGACGACAAGACAAAGAGCATCGACAAGGAGTTTCTATTGACATGGAGGCGAGCTTGGTGGGCTCATGGCTTTCGACCAGTGGTTCTGACGGACGCAGAGGCTATGAGCCATCCACTCTATCAGACCTTACACGCGAAAGGCATGCCGGCGGTCCTTGAGCAAGAGTTCCGGCAATGGTTAGCTTGGGCTCATATGGGTACCGGTTTGCTTACAAGCTGGTACTGCTTACCCATGGGCCCTGTTGATGACGCCCTTTTATCTCATCTGCGTCGAGGGCAATATCCCCAGCTTACCAAGTTCAAGGGCTTGGGATCTGGTTTGTTTGCCGGAGAAAAGACCCAAATAGAAGATGCCATCAAGTCCGCACTCGATAATGTAAAATTGAGCTCCTTCAAAACCATCACGGATGCCATCGACTCAGAGCGTTTTGAAGTGGAACAGCCAACATCCATCGCTTATTATGATTCCAAAACGATAGCCTCCAAATACCCTGTTCTGGCAGAAATAATGGCCAAAGATGAGAAGAAAGGTCGACGCTCACTCAACCAACTCATGATGGCACATCTTCACGTCATGTGGCAAAATACTTTCAGCGCTGGTATTGCGGTCTTGCAGCCTCTTGCAGCTCACACCTTCACGCTTGTACAGCCATCCAAGGACCTAGCCCGCCTTCTTGCAGAATGTCCCAGTTCTATCTTGCAATCGTCTTGTCCGCCAAATCGACCGAAATGCACACCGTGTACGGGTTCGAAGTTGAGAATCACCACCGCTCCTTCTTTCCGGAATACGTCTTCCTTGTTTACAATTGCCGTTGTGCCTCACCCTTATACGATGATTACACTGACAAATCAATCCGATGCCGTATCTGTCGCTCATATAAGACGGCATACTGAACGAGATCCTTGGATAACTGCAGTCACGCGGGATCTGCTGGGAGACGGTCGTGGTGGTCCAAGCCGCGTAGTGGCCCTAAAGGACGCGGTGGCATCAGAATATGGCAGCAGTCGTTCCTTATGGTTTACAACCGAGCATTTCCCTGCGTCTTTCAATCCACCGCCCCCTCCACCAAAGTCGCCCACTAATGAGGCTCGGCCGGCAAGAGAGGAAGTTTCTCCATTCCCGGAAGACTGGCTCACGCATCTCGACTGGCACTTTGGCTTTCCCGTTCCAAGGATGACAGTGTCTCATGGAGAGTCTTTGCCTCCAGTTCCTGGACCTGAGCGTTGGGCCAAACTTCCTGCCGGCGTTCCTGCCGACCGTAAGAAGGCTTCTGATCCTGATCCGCCTACAGAAGAGCAGGCTGTAATTGAGGCCGACCTCTTACGGAAAGCAAGAAGCACTATTAACAGTAAAGACGCCGCTGTGCTCAAGATCCGTAATGTGGCAGAGGCATGGAACCTGGCCGACACGGAGGCTTGGAAGTTCGTGAAGGGTTTCCGAGCCCGTCAGGTCGTTGAGAGATTGAAATTTGAGGACGAAGAGTCTGCGTATGAAACCGAGGGTGTGAAAGGCAAGAGTCGATGGTGGGGTTCATGATCGAAAATGAGCTCCGCGTAATCGATGCCAGTATTCTATGCCATGAGGAACCGCGGTCGTTGACGGACCTCAAGGCCGTGGTCAAAAGACTTGCTGTGTTTTTGGCGCACATTTGGGCCACACGAAGACCACTATCTGGCAAGCGATGCACAGATACAGGAGATACACTGTTTCCGACATATTTGGTGCATGTGGCGGACTGAGCTCAATCATCCACCGATGCCGCAGAACCCGGCGCAAATATTCGAAGGTATACTCCACGACGACTTTGGTGACAAATATGGCGAGAAGAAACTGTACAAAGTGCCATCCGCTAAGCGCGACAAGATGTCTTGACAAGTTCTCCGTGTTCTTTGCAAGAATTTCAAAGGGGTCGAGGACAATACACCAGTATGGGGCCTTAAATGCTTGCTTGAGGACGAACGAACACACTTCCGATACATCAATCGACATCGGCATTCCCACCACCAGGTTTATCTGCGTGACGATCGGCTCAGTCCTGGTCGTTTCTACGTTAGCTGCCCCGTCAAGAGTCACCTGGGACCCAGAATCAGTTGTCGTCAATCTTGCCGAGTTTTGCGAACTTGTGAGGACAAATTTGGAATGGGTGTTGGATGAACGTGACATTGTAGAGCCCGCCGACTCTGTTGGAGCTAAGTTTGGATCGTCTGAGAACGTTTGCATTTCTCCTTGAAAATCAGACATCGGTGCTCGATTTAGTCGGTGGCTTCTCAACGAGCGGTTGTTTAGCCAGCATGATAAAGACGGCATTTTGGTCGAATGGTCTCGAGGCTGTGGAGCCGGATGCAACTTCCTTAGTGACGAGTGCGTCTTCGCCGCAGCGCAGGACAATGTAGAGGGATGAATAGGAGCGAAAGTCCCCGGATTGCCCGGCATCTCGATCTCTTCTGTCGAAGACAGGTCCAAATCGATATGTTCCTCAAAGATCGGTATTAGCGATACCCGATTTAGCTGTTTCGAGGGTGCTTCCCAGGCTGACGACTTTACACTGCGCCGCAACGAGGAAATGCCCAATGGAAGGGACTTTTTGCTCGAATTTGGCAAGGACGCGGCATTGCTGTGCTGCTGGACCACTGTAGCACCAGCAGAAATGGGGTCCTTATGCTTCCTAGGACACTGGAGGATCTCCTCCCAGTCACCGTCCCAAAGGCCCATCGCCATGTCCGCCAATTTCCGTGCCATTCTCGTCTTCAAGTCAACGCTCCTCATAACTGAAGCCATCCTGCCATTTCCAGCCATTTCCGCGAGTGTCGCACAGCACATACCGTGATCACATGGTGCCCAACCCTGCTCAGTCGGTCGAGGCCACTGACCTCTCGCAGCCAACTCGTCCTTGATCAATATGTACCTCAGATTTACCAACTCGACAATCTTTTCTGCGTTCCTTGCTTCCATTCGTCCGGCCTCGTCGTCTCCAGCAAAAGTCACATTGAATGCGACTGCGATGCTTTCGTACGGTAGACTTGTGGTTAGGTAATACCACATCACGAAACGCACGTGGTGTGGCGGCCAGATGTGTCGGATGGACATGTTGTTGAAGTCATTGACGAGGTCTTCCACAAGGACATGTTTGCTGAGTTTGTCCGCGGAAAGGGAGGGTTTGGAGGATCTGGCCTTGTGTTTCACGCGACTGCCGCGCCCATTCGTGGCGACCGAAGCCGAGATCATTGTTGACAAAGCTCAAAGTCTGCTTCGTGGTAATGGGACGAGGAAGGGGCGTTTGATGCAAATCGTCATGGCTTGTGGCTGAAATGTGGGAGTCTGGATGTTTTGGTTTCCGACGAGGAATGTGGTGCTTGAAGGACTTCCATATTGATCACTTCTATGCTATCCTCCTGTCGTCTAGGGCTGTGGCATTCCAAACAGACGAGAGAGGGCTAATTCGCCAGAAGAGGTAGTGGGGTGCATACATGTTTCTAGCTATGTAGCCACTTTGACCTCTCAAAACCACCATTATTTGTCTGGTATTGGGGTTCTCTTTCGCTGGCAGTCGGATACGTGCTCCTGTAGAGAAGGTTCCAGCAGCCCGGTTATGCATAGTTTCTCGTGAGGAATATCAACGAATCCAGCGCCGAACAAGCGCTTTGAGTTCGCGTACATATAGATAGGCGCGTCATATTCAAGATGTGCGGAGGGGACCTGTCCGGATTCAAGGCCGGGATATATTGGTTGTCCTGGTGGCGTCCACTAACTCTACGAACACTGAGAGCTTCAGGGCAGACGGGTGTGTTTGGCTTTGGATTTATGATGCCCGTGGGATATAGTACATAGCTTCGTTGCGCTGACAGTTTGTCAGGTGTTTATTTCGCCCATAGGGGGTTCAGAGACACGAGACTCACATTATAGCCGTCTCGGCGGAGCCGCCTCAGACCTCACTTGTCATCTTTCACGCGGCAGACAAGCTCGCCAGCATTCTCGTTGCCTTCGTCAGCGGCGCGTTCTTGGTAGACCCCAAATGTGCGAACTGGCCCAAACATGTCAGCAACCAGGCGTTCCAGATAATCTCCGTCGTGCTCTGGGTTCTTTTCTTTGCCTTCACTGTGACGGCAACGAGCGGAGCTACAAACCAGGAGCTGCTCGGTGCCGCGGCTGCGTAATGCTGCAGTGCTAGTGTAATGGGAGAAGTTTGAAGTGGTGGATAGCGTTATGATTGGCTAGGGCGCCGACCCTAGACTATGGTTCTTCTTATATAGTCCTGGGGGACTATCTTTCATAGAAGGGACAATCAACCAAGTTACCAACAGAGAGGACTTCCCCTAGTTGAGTGTGCGCGTTGGGAAGAGGCTATACCCACCGCCGTACGAGTTGATGCCCATGGCTAGTAGCCTCGCCCCAGTTCACTAGTCGTCTTCGTAGGTCAGACTCAGCCATGAACCTATCAGAGATAGTGCTAATTTTTGCGAGTAGGGAAAGAGAGAGAGAGAAAGCCAATATCCTGGCACTAATGGGGCTGTTTCGGGTATATGTTTCGGGCTCCTTTTTCATTTGTTGACCTATAGTCACGTACTAAGACTACTTGACGTTCCCGACGACAAAGCCTATTCCGCCCATCCACTCAGTTCGAAATCATGTGGAGGCCAGCAGCAATGGAACAACCTACCTAGCTGGGGAGCGTTTCTCACTCTATGAGGATAGGAGAGAATAGGCATGGAGAAATTAGAATGAGCGTGCAGTGAGTGAGGTGAGTGAGTGAGTCGCGCACCCAGGATTCAGGAGTCAGAGTCAGCAGGAGGGATCCTGACCGTGCGGTTGGGTTCAAAATTGGAAGGAGACTCTTGGGGGCAAGGTGGTTCAATATATATGGTTTATTATTATACGGAGTAATAGGATTCTCTTCCGTTACTCCCTTGACAGATGCGGATCCTTTCATGAGTATGGGCCATGAAGGGGACGTGACGGGAGGAACTAGAGAATCGAAAATGATCGGCAAAATTCTGCATCCTCCCCAAATCCTCCAGAGCCTAAGTAAGTAGTAACGGCGGGGAGGCCGGAGGTCAGGAATCTGGTTTGTGGATGCATCTTGAGATCTATTGATCTGTCTGTGTCTACGTCTGTGGTGGATGACGTCCAAGGACGTCCCAAGTGGAGAAACCCCAGTAGCATCGTCGCCACGGAGCAAGTATATGCAAGTAAGCTCAAAAAGGGACAACGATAAGGGTATCGCGGTGCAGAATATCATACTCCTCAAGGCAGAAGAATGAGGAAAAGCGAGCAAGCTGGCGGCGAGGGTTACGAGAACTCAGCTGCAGGTATTATTGAAGTTGCTTAGACCATCTACCGAACTACCATGACAGTGATGGGGTATATGTCTGGTGCCTGTAAGCCTAGGCTGGATGGAGTCTTCGACTTCAACACGGCTGCGACAGCGTTTTGCAGGGTTTAGCGACTGGTGGGACTTCATTAGATAACCATGCTCTCTACTCATGCTCGTTAAAGCTCGTTCAGAGCGTCCACCATCCTCCTTTATGTCAATCTGATATCGAGCCGTCGGAGCTCAAACATCGGCCGACTTCTCCGTGATCTCTTCGCGATCAGAGGCAACGTAATCGTCTGAATCGAACTTGTAAAGCTGGGGAGGAGTAAGGCCCTTGCGCCGCAGAATTTGGGTCTTGAACCAGTACGGCATGACCTGGTTGAGTTGATAATGCATATGTGTGCGAGTGGGCACGGCGAAGACGTAATCCAATTCTTCGAGGGTTCGTTGCTTGGTCTCTGGAAGCCACAGGAAGATCATGATGAACGCGATAATGTTAAGTCCGGCGTAGAACCCAAATGCGCCCTGTGGTTTCATGGCTTGGAGCATACGCGGGAATGTAAGAGACAAGACTGACGCCCAGAAGTTGTTGGTGGCCACGGCCCAGGACATGCCGACTTCACGATGCGACAGTGGGAACACTTCGGCCGAGTAGGTGAATGGAACAGGCCCTTCTCCTGGCGAGTAGAAAGCATCGAACAGGAAAATGAACAACGCAATCAGGCCGAGGTGGGCGTCGCTGCTTTCGGGAATCCAGAAACAGAAGCCAGCCGCCAGCAAGGTCCAGCACATGTTGGGGAATGTAAAGAGCAACAGAGCTCGTCGGCCGAAGGTATCGATCGTCCAAACGGCAGGCCAGGCGAAAAGGAAATTGACCAGGCCAAAGCCCCAGGACGCAAGTAAAGAGCCGGTAACGCTGGCTCCGGCATTTGAGAAGACAGTGGATGAGTAGAAGGCGATAATGTTGATGCCACACATTTGTTGGGCAATCATGACGATACCCGAAGCTTGGGTTGCACGTCGAATACGTGGAATGGTGAAAAGTTCAATGAATCGAGTGATAATGTTGCCGTGAGTGGCGACGGCAGACTCCTCAACAAGGATGTCTTCCTGGACAAGTTGGGCATGAATGTAGTAGAGATCCCGAGCCGCTTGCAGAGGGCTGTTCCGGAGTCGCAGCAGAGCTTTATAGGCTTTGGCGTGACGACCTTTCTTCATCAACCAACGAGGAGACTTTTTGACGGGTTAGTTGAGAGCCTCCAGGAGCTATTCTTTCCGACTTACCTCTGGGCAGAAGAAGATACCAAGCACCAAGGGCACCGCTGGAATGAAAGCGGACCCCAATTGCAGGCGCCACGCTATGTCGCCAGTGTCTTTGACCGCCAGGTTCGCGCAGGTACCGAGAAAAATGCCAAAGGCCGTCCAGACTTGCCAACTCATGACGAGACCACCGCGGATGTTTGTCGGGGACTGTCTTGGTATTAGCGCTCCAAACCTGTATCGGCGGGGGAAGAAGCTTGGGGCTTCTCTGATCCTGAGTCTAGCGAGACTTACGTTTTCAGCCGAGAAGACGGGGACCGTGACTTCTTTGAGACCCATGCCAATACCTAACAGAATACGAGTTGCGACCAATTGACCCCAGTGTTGAGTACAGGCCGAACCAATCGGGGCGAGTAGGGAGAAGACGGCACCGACGAAGATAGTTCCGCGACGGCCAAGGAAGTCATTCAAGGGATCCGATATCCATCCGGCACTGCAAAGGTCAGCATGTATCCAGGCCCATCAGCAGGTCCAGACATACAAGAAAGCAATGGCGATGTAAGGGCAAGAGTTGATGAAGCCAATGAGCCATGAGTTGTCTTCGCAGTTGCCCGCGGCTTCACAGACAGGACCGGAATCCGGGATCCCAAAGGCGACAGGGAAGGTCAAGTTGGCACCATTGGAACCTGTCTGATCCCAGCCCTGAATGGCGGCGGCGATCGAGTTGAGGACGATGGTGAAATAGAGGGTCTTGGGGTGTCTCCAGCGGTGGGTGACTTCCTCACGGAGGAGTTGACGATCGGACTCGTCGAGTTCGGGAATATGCTCGATGGCATGGGGGCTCTGTGCAACCAAGGCGCCCTTTTTCAAGAGCGGCAGAATATCAGTCAGAGCATTCTCGTTGGCGTAGTTTTCGACATCCTGGAGCATCTGCTCGCGCGGAATCCCGACCAGAGGATTGCGGACTCTGCACCAACCAAGGTCAGCGAGGGGCAACAGGGCACGACCCCTTGAAGCTTGACTCACTCTCCAGTGGTGTTGGACGTCAGTTGAGCAACACTGGCCTTGCGCTTGGACTCATCGGCGAAGAGCACGCTAGGTCTCCGGTGCTCTGAGGCAATAGCATCCTTGTGGTCAGCCATGGTCGGCAGTCAGGATGTCTGGGTGTTGGTGAGTATCCAAAGCACAAAGCAGGAGGACACGAAAGGGGGGGAGGAAGGACCAGCTGAGCAGGAGGGGGAGGGACGACGCGCTCTTTATGAGTCTGTGTGCAGGGTGAAGACAACTTCAGTGCCCCAATGGTAAAGAAGAGCGACGATCAGCTCCAGGTACGGTTGGCCTCGCACAAACTGGACATGGCGTGCTCCTCCCTCATCTCAACCCCCCTGGTCACTCGGCTCGCCATCCATGGACCATGGTACCCTGTGCAGCTTGTGGCACTTGCGTCTCAGCAGCATCAGCGTGTCGAGGAACTGGGGAGGCCGCCAGAGCCAAGGTCTGGAGTGACGCTGATCGCTGGTCGAGTGGCGGTTCGGGAATAGGAACATTGTTGGGCCGAGAGAAGAGAGAAGAGAGCTAGAGAGCTAAGGAGCTGGAGAGCTGGGGAGCGGATGGGCCATCACACGACTCGACAGGGGTGAGGGGGGGAGGGGAATGGTACGAGGTATCCTGTACTGGGTACTCGGTATTGTGCAACATCAATGGCAAGGCTTGAGCCAACGAGGACATGGTTTTAGGATTCAAGGAAACTTGGAATGCAGTGACGAGCAGTAGTTTGACGTGAGAGAAGCCAATGGGACCTGTCGAGCTGTGGACTAAGATGGAGCCACCAGGGCTTAGAGAGGCCGCACCAGCCTGCGCGCTGTGACCGCAGTCACCACAGTCACCCTCTCACCTCGCCCTCACTTCGCCCTCATACTCGCCCACAAACTCCTCCTCTCCACCTCGACTAACTTAGCAACTCGCCCTCCAACGCCTTTGGCCTCGCCCCCTCGTCGCGCCGAGATGCCTTTGCTGTCGTTGCAGTCCTTGCGCATTTTATCCATCGCCTGTTAGGGGACCCTGTACTTGGCCACTACTACCTAGCATTACCTAGGTACATAATATTTTGAGTTTTTGCAACTGTCGAGACGGCTGGATGAGGACTGACTGGACTTGACAGAGATCCACCTCTGCAACGCTCCCCAACGCCTTGTTGACCTGACAGACTGCCCTCCCTTACCTCTCCTCCACCTGGCCGTCGTCCTTCAGGAGACTTCACAAGCCGATCAATCCTTGGCTTCTCAAAAGCTTCAGAATGCTTGGGTGACAATAAGAAGCAACAAGAAAACGCCTTGGGCAAGAGCTGGGGAAGACTTGGGGCGCCGGGCTGGGATTCCGCCTTGTGATCGACCAGCCAACACTCCAATCTGGGGCATCCGTCTTCTGGGCTGACGGCTCAAACACCGCGGCCAAGTTTAGCGGCGTCGTTAGCCCTGGATGTCCAATCCGCCCAGCCAGCGATCGGCAGATGACATGCTATTTCCAAACTCAAACTCATCATCCCTTGCTGCTAGCCAAATAGCAATCAGAATCCACGACAGATCACAGGCCAGACGTGTTTAACTTCCACACCCGCTTCCATGACATAGGCCAAGCCGTTGGAATAAATGGCGTCCTGGCGAGCTGGACACCACGACTGCTTGGTCCCAAAAGATCCTTCCGTCGAGTTCTAGAACAAGTGAAGGAAAAGGGGAAAAAAAAATTGACAAAAGGCCCTCATTCAACAAAACATGTCCGACTTTGTGGACCAAGGTGGTACTGGGGCACCCGACCTCCGATGACCGGTCAGACAGGGCGGAGACTGTGTGTACCTTGTGCCTGTACGTACTCGGGTAGTAAGAAAGGGATAACTCGCACCGAGCCACACGGAAAAAAGGACCCATCAGAGTTTGCCACAAGCCCTCGGACTTCCTACGGTTGAGCCATACAACCCAGGTCGTTGCTCTGTTTGTAGGCGAAAACGCCTCCGGAACGAGCAGCGGCGGGGATCGCATCGACTTCAAACGTAGGGTGGCTTGGGGCTGGGTGCCTTATCTTCCCCTTCCAACCCTATAGCCTACGCTAATCCTAACAGCGTAGCTGGGTAGACTTTTCTCGAACATCTCCTTCTACGGACAGGCCATCTGATCGCGCTCAAGCCCTCGTTTCCGTCTTGGCCAACGCCACAGTGTGGGATCGTGGAGATGTGGGCGCACCAGGCGCACCTTACTTCCCCTCTTTAACAAGTACAACGATGGGGTGTGTCAGCATTGGAGTCTGTTTTCAGCACAACCCACCACGTATTGCAGCCTGTCGCGGTTCCATACCAGGTCCAGCAAAGTGGTCAACTCTACCTTTCACTAGCATCGTCGCTTGGAGTGGCTCAAATCGCTGGACCAGGAAAATGCCGCAAAATGTGGCCACATTCATCAACACAAACCCCCTTGGTCCACCTTCTTTTGTATTGACCCTCGTTGGGCTAGGGAACTTTTGCCGACGATGAACAGGACAAGGAGTTCCCCAGTGGAACCGTAACTGATGTCTGAGAAGAAAGCCGTCGACTTATCACGAATGTAAGGTGTTGAGGACGCTCAACGTATCCCGCATCTCTTTAGTTTCCCAGCCTCGCCTCGCGCCTTGTCCCGACCTTTCCCTCAAACAGCGCATTCCAGCCGAACCCGTTCTATTACCTCCATGCGAAATGTGACCCCGGCATGTAGAGGCAGATGATGTGGCCTCTAAACACGGCACAAGATGATGGAATCCCTGCACTTTACGGGGTATTCGGACTGACCGAACCAATGAGCACCCATACTTCGTAAAGAAGTATGGGTGAAGATACCCAAGCTTACGACCATATCTTTCCACACAAGACCACCCAGAAAGGCTCTAACTGATAAAGACGATGGAAAGTTCAAGAATACGAATTGAAGGGGCAAACGGTAGAGAAGAAAGCGCCTCTATCAAATCTCTGCAGTCACCTAGCAGTCTCAACTTATTCCTCCCGTCCCAACCCACTTCACGATGAAATCCATTTGCTATGGAAATACGAAGTGCAGATACTTGCATGCACTTACGATTCCAGAGTCCTGCAATCCGTCATTGGGTGTCTCTCGTACTGCAAGAACCCCGGTCAGAGGAACTTCCAGAGAGGTTCCACCACCATGACATCCATCCCGGATGTTTTAACCACGACCGCCTTGTCGCTTTACCGTCTCAAGTACCTCGAGGACTTCCAATGAAAATTATACCTACCCACATCACCAATGAGCTTCCTACAGAGGTAATTCTCATCATACAAGTACCCCACGCACAAACATCCCAAGCCGCCTATCATATTTAGAATGTTCACCCTTCCCAATAGATTGTAGACCTGATCGCGGCTTTCTGAGATATAATGTTCCGCATGAACCATTCGATGCCCAAAGCTCCAGCGGAAAAGATTGGTAGGTCCTATATCACACCATCCTGGAAAGTTACTTTCAATTATCTGCTCAAAGTTCCGCCATGCCGGAGCAGGACGGGGAAGGATAGCATAGCATCCCTTTCCTAGCTCTCCGCTCTCAATGTCTTCTGCAGCCTCGCCACATTTTTACCCAAATTCCAACCTGCCCTTGCGTAGCCACGACCGTCAGACGGCGCTGGCTGTTTCGGAATGGAGTTCACACAAGCTCACGCGCATGAGATGCTTTATCCACCGGTCACTGGCTAACATAGCGAGGTAGACAGGGACGCCGTGAAAGTCGAAACATTTATGATATGCGTATAATATACACACACACATAGACACCTAGTCAAGAATTAAATGACCTCCTAGAGCTAAACTACCTCTAGCCCCTACTAGCTTCACAATTCTATCCCCGGCTAAGCAGGGTGAGCTATACATGGAAGATTCAAGTGGCCTAGGTGTCTTACAGGATCTATCTCGTTCATTCTCGGCGACTAAAAAATCTCATTCATCATGTGGAAATGGAGCCAGAGCGAAATACTTAGCTAATCGTAACCAAGAGATAGGGGAGAAGGAAAAAGAAAAGGACCCTATTCATCGAAAAAGGACAAAACAGGCAATTGGGAGTGAATCACTTTTTTGTTACATCTGTTCTTCTCAAGCTCCTCGACTTCTCAAACGAGGGCGCGCACCCATGCGTGCAAGCACCAAGCCTGCGCCTCCTTGCCGGGGTCTGTCGCTCCCAAAAAACCGGATTTTTCCGGTTGAAACTGTTCTTACATTTTGGCGGCAATGAATTTATACACTCATTCACAGGACCGTTGTTGAACAATCCCGGTCGTCTTCTCTCAACAGCGCCAAAAGTGATGCTGGGCGCAAAATCAATCATCTCACCCTCCTAACGCGGTGTTCGTCTCGCCCTCTTCTCCCTTTCTTTCCTTTCTTTGAGTCTTTACCCGGTCCAAGCGGGATATCTTTCATAAGATACCTTTGTAATTGAATGAGGTACTCGTCGATATGATGGATCCTCTCTTCGTCGTCCAGTGGCTGGCTAACGGCTGTGTTGGTTGCTCCAAATGGCTCGCCAGGCACGACGCCTGATGCAGGTGTACTTCTTGCGTCGCCTGTCTGGGTTCTCGGCGTGGCACTAGCTCTCCCATCCTCAAAATCACCCTCGTCAGCATGCTGCAATTCTCTCGCGGCGACCTTGGCCGCTACGCGATCCTCTTGATCTTCGGCTTGCTCCAGCTCCTTAATACTACTGTTTTCGTTACCCAAGACACGGTCCATCGCCTTCCCAGCCTCATCCTCCTCGGCATTCTCATCAAGCATGTCCCGATATGTCATCCTATTCATGTAGTCCGTGGTGAAGTCGCCCTCCTGGATGACCACGTCATCGAGCATTTGCTTTTGGTTTGCTTTTCGAAGGATGTTCGACTCAATGGTATGCTCGGAGACGAAGCGGTAAATGTGGACGTCTCGTGTTTGACCAATGCGGTGCGCCCGGTCAGTGCATTGCTTGTCCATGGCAGGATTCCAATCAAGGTCGTAGAAGATAACGGTGTCTGCTCCGGTTAGGTTGATGCCGAGTCCACCGGAACGGGAAGAAAGGATGAAGCACAAGATGCGCGTGTCGTTGTTGAACCTCTCGGTGAGTATTTGTCGTTGCTCAATTTTCGTGGCGCCGTCGAGTCGCAAGTATCGATGGCCGTGAATGTTGAGGAACTGCTCAAGGATATCGAGAACTTTGGTCATTTGCGTGAAGATCAGGGCGCGGTGGCCGCCGGCTTGGAGTTGGCGGAGTAATTTGTCCAGTCTTTGCAGTTTGCCGCAGTCGTATTGAAGGAGGCGTTTGTCAGGAAATGCAATGGAGAGCTTCATGCGTGCGAGGTGGAATGGATCGTCCTCGTCATCCCTCTTCAAGGTTGATTCTGCTGCTTCTCGTATCGCTTGGGCTCCGGCTTCCGTTACAGTTCTGGCGTAGAGATCCGTGGCCACAACAGCGGGAGTGATACATGCGTATTTGTCAACGAAGGGTTGCATCTGGCCAGACCTTGACTGAACAGAATGTATAAGACTCAAGGACTGCATTGGCTGGTCTTCATCCCAGAATCTGCTCAACACCCTCCGCGGCGACAGTTTGGACAGTCTCTCATAAGTCGTATTTATGGTCAACTGGTCAATCAGTCCACGTCCGTAAATTGGATGCTGATGGTGCTTGTAGGCTTCGTAATACATCGTACGGTCCAACTCCTGAAGCCGCGCTCTCCGACCAACATTCTCAAGAGATCCGAGTACACCGCGCCGGGTCTCGCCGCGCCAGGCGATGGCATTATCATTATGGATACTATTGCGGGAGGACGACAAGACCCTTCGGGACTGAGCCTCCCTCAAGTCTCTGAGTTGGTTGTATGCATGTCGTTTAGTAGTTTCGATTACCTCAATCATTGACAGCCGCTCTTCCGAAATAGGTACCAGCCGTAAGAAGTCGAGGTCTAGATCGTTTGAGGCGTCCGACATTAGTCTCCGACGCACTAAAAAATCCTTAATCTCGAAGTCAGCTGCTGCAGATTTGTGCATGGCGAAAGATGTATTGATCGGTCGTGTTTCAAAAAGGTCAGGGTGATTGCAAACTTTGCGCAGCTGCATCAAGGCATTGATGATCGATAAGTAGTTGCCGGAAGCCAGCGTTTCCTTCGTCTGCGCTCTCGACATGAAGCCGTCGTATAATTGTCGCTGACGTTTGGACAGCCGACACATCTCAACGTGTTCATATTTGGCTGGCATCTGTTTCTCCACGTCCGCTTTTAGGCGACGGAGGAGGAAAGGTCGGATGACTTTGTGGAGTTTCGCAACCTGTTCTCGATCTTCCTCGTCTAGAGCCTGACGACCGTGTTCCAAGATCGACTCCACGGGCCTCTTGAACCATTCCGACCATTCTTTCAACCCCGCGAACGCGTCGTCCTCGCCCTCATTTTCTTGACCATAGTGGAGAAAGAACAGAAGGGACCAAAGTTCGGTCAAGTTGTTCTGAAGGGGAGTTCCTGTCAAGAGGAGCCGGGCTCTGGTGTTAAACGTCATCATGGTCTGCCATCGTTCTGACCGAAAATTTTTGATGTTGTGAGCCTCATCCAGAATCATATAATGCCACTTTCTTCTCTTGAAAGAGTTTGCATCTTGCAAGACCAATTGGTACGACGTGATACAGACGTTGAAGCTGTCATCCGCCATCCAGCCTCTCCTCTTTTGCTTCCGTTCTTCAAGGTTGCCATAGTATGTCAGAACCTTGAATCCAGGTAAGAACTTTTTGAACTCCATTTCCCAGTTCAGCATGACGCTTGTCGGTACCACGATGAGATGCGGACCCCAGACTTCGTAAACCTCAGCAAGGTGGGCTAGAAGCGCAATGCTCTGAATAGTCTTGCCGAGGCCCATCTCATCAGCGAGTATTCCACTCCTTCCATGGGCATATAAATCTGCAAGCCAGTCCAAACCTTCATGCTGATATTCACGAAGAGTGCCTCGCAACAATGAGGGAACAGGCGTCTTGATGACGGATTTTGCTTCCGAAGGTGTGACAGGCGGCACAGAGCCTGCACGAACATCGATGGAAGAGAGAGACCCAGGCTCGGAGAATTTCGTTGTGGTTGTATGAGGAGAGGGATGGGTGCTAGGCTCCTGACTTCCAGGATCTTCAGAAGGAAGTCGGGCTATCTGAGAGTCGAAGAGTGGTGTTGCATCTCGCAATCCAGCGTTTTCGGTTTCCTGAGCCGTTGGAATCTCCAACTGTGCATTATGTTCGCCAGTGGCTTCAGCTTTCAGTTCCTCCTGAGCATTTTGTACGGGCGTCGGGTCCTCTTCAGAGGGTTCTCCTTTTGGCATCGGCACATCTTCCAGGACTTGTACAAGGGGATTGTTGCGGCTTTCGGGCTCTTCTTTCTTCGATGCATCCATTTCATCGGCTCCCAGCGTCATGTCCACGATCTGTTTCTTCGAGAACAACATCGAGAGGAGGCCGCCACCTGTCTCATCCTCCTCGCTTTCTCCCTCCTCGTTCTCATCCTCATCACCGCTTCCCTCTGTGTCAAACTCGGAATCCATTTCAGTCTCCGGATCTGAATCTTCATCAGGCTGATCCAGACTTTCTTCATCTTCCGCTTTGCCGTCAGAGAGAGGCCCTTCATCGGTGATCGGTAAGTCTGGTAGGTTGCCATACTTCTTTTTCAATTCTTCAATTGACATCTGGGCATCGTGGTCCCCGTCGTCTGGTTCTGACTCTGTTTCTGTTTCGCTCTCTGACATCTGCTCGCTATTTTCCGACTCTGATTCGGTGGTCTCGTTGGACGAAAGATCTGTTCCACTGTCCATCATGGAGTCATCCTGCTCAGCAAGTCGAGTGAGCATTTGATCCGTTCGATCCAGGACTCGCGCAAGGTGTCCCTTCATCTTTGCCTGCTGCTGTTCTTCGTATTCCTTCTGTCGGATGGCGTTAACTTCTTGTCTGACCGCAGCCCAGAGTTTGTCGATATCTTTGACCACTGTTCGATAGATTGCCACACAGGTCTCTCGTTTCTCTTGCTCAATTTCTTCCGCAGTCTTGATCTTATTGCGCTTCTGCTTCTTTTCAACATATCGTTTTGCCTCGTGCGCTAGTATTTCAGCCTTCCTCTTATGCTCTCTATGCTCTGCTCTTAGGAGATTCCTGAAGTGGCATACATGGGCTAAGAGGTGATCACGATGCGCGTATTGTCTCCTTGGCTCATCTTGCTTATCGGGCAACGCATCGACGAATTTATTATGGAGCGACCCTCGCTTTTGGGCATCTCTCACTCTTCGCCTGGCCACGGCCTCCTTCTCAACTTGATCACGTGTCAGAGTTTCTTCCCCTGTCCTGGGTTCGGCCTCGTCCTTCTCCAAGAACTCTTCAAAGGATGCGTACCTCTTCGGTAAAGGTACGTTGGCTGGACTAGCAACGGAGGGTGGGGGTAGTCGCACCCGAAAGGTAACTTTGCGCAGAGTCACTGGAGGAGTCGGCCCTCTGGAGGAGAGTCCGCTAGAGGTATCGAAATTGTCATCATCACTCTCTTGCCCAATCTTGACTATGCCGTTTGTCTGCGGTTGGTCTCCATTTGCAACGCTGAGCCGTGGTGGGGGGGTCTGGGGGTGGTGAGCCGCACTGGTACGATGACGAGGAGATTTTGGCTGAGTCGAATGAGGGTGGTTTGAGATGACAACCGTGTCTCCGTGAGCATTGGTACGATGACGAGCAGATTTTGGTTGAGTCAAATGAGGATGTTTTGAGATGATAAGCGTGTCTCTGAGATGCCTCTGCGAGGGTTCAGCCTTGAGGTGGTGTTGCGACTGGGATGCATCGCGACTCTTCGAGGGAGGAACAGGACCCCGCTTAACAGTCACCGGCGGAGATACGTGCGCTTCAATCTTAGACTTGCGAGCGGACACGTTGTAAACAGGCTTTGCATGTTTTTGACGCTCCTCCTTGGCCTTGTCAAAAGCGGAGCGTGTCTGCCTCTTGTTTGATTGCGGCTGCAGGTCGAGGGGCACTATGTTTGTTCTCCCGGACTTTCGACGACCGTCCTGGATGAAGGATGTCGGACCTTCTGCGACGACTCGCTTCCAGGGAGGAGAGATGGGACGAGGAGATGGTTTATGGTCACTGCCTGCGACTTTCCGCCGCTTCGCGGGGGGCTCATCGTGGCCGTCATGAGGTTCGGTGGAGGATCCGACGGGGCTTTCTTGATGGCGGATAGGCGACGTGGATCTCTTATCGAGCAAGGCTAAAAGATATTCAGTCAACTGATGTGAGGTCGAGTTTAGTGAAGGAGCTGACCTTGATGTTGGGTGTTGGAGTCTGATTGAAAGCCGCCGGTCGGAGAAGGAATCGGCATCTGGCGCGGTCACTGCAGCTGCGCCTGGCATGGCAGAATCGAGATTCGTAGGAAAACGACAAAATGACAACGGGTATGCTCCACGGGCAGGGCGCTAGATTGGTTGAATCGTAGGTCAAATTGTAGCACCGACCGAGAAGAGTGGCCTCGCGTAGTCTCCCGTGTCCTGGGACAAAGTTGGGCTGCTGGTGAGCGATTGAAGTTGGAGGCAAACCGTGAAAATATCGAGTTGGGAAGAAAGTGAGCGCAGGGGGGAGAGAACAGGCGAGTTTAGGGCGCAGGCTACACAGGCTGGTGACCGCCCGCCGAGCACCTCGCCGCCCATGTTGTTCTGTGTAAAAGTAGTGCCCAGACACTGGCAGCTCCTGCTTAGACCAATCACTGCCCGCCATTCTTCATCCATCTTCAAGCATCCCTCATCTCTCACTCCACACACACACACGTCAACTCTTCACGGCCAGCTCTCTGGATGACCTGACTTCTCACTGCACCTCTCCCTGTCCGGCTCACTGGAGCCTCCTAGACACGAAGATGCTCTCCCGACGAGCCTTGACCTTGGCCGCAACCTCGGCGCGATCTCTTGCCCGAAGCCGTCCTCAATCTCAAATCCAACCTCGATTCCGCATCCCTCGAGCCCAGTTCTCGGTCGCAAGATGTCTGAAGGCTGCTGGAGAAGAGGTAGACGATCCTGAAATGGTACATTGATCTGCAGTTACAGCTTCAAGAAGGATGCTAATCTCGGCGTTGGAAGAACAACAACTACATCAACCCACCTCGAATCAAGCGACAACACCGTGACCCCTACGCCAACTGGGACGACAAGCAAGAACGGCGCAACTTCGGCGAGCCCGTCCATGAAGACAATGACGTTCTCGGCATCTTCGCTCTGGAGGATTATACATTCATGTCCACCGCTCGGGGGCTCTTGCTGTGGGCCGGCTTCATCGCCTGCGTGCTGGGGGTATATTATGGCGTCTCATATACATATCCTGGCAAACCGAGTGCCCCAAGAGAACTTGAAGGAGGACTATTTGAGGAGCTTGGAGGTCCAGGTGCTGTTAGGGTGAGCATATATACTGCTATTGCGACCTCGTCACGGAGCTAATCAAGGTGATAGGCACATATGGACGGGGACCCGGTTGACGAGGAACAAACCAGCGGCGGTCTTGAAGCAAACCAACAGATATCTAGAGACGTTAAGCTGAACCAAAATTGATCGCCGTGGGAGCACTGAACAATAAAAGCGCAATTGACTGTCTCGCTCGCGATGGATCCATTGGCGGAGATTGATGAATGATACTCTCGCACTCAAATATTGTTAGTTCAGACCGCGTGCTCATCTGTGGAAAGGGGTGTACATAGCTCATACATGCGGTTATAAAGTGAATTTCATTCTTGTCCCAGTGAGTGTCAAGGTCCAGAGAGACGACGTCTATCAGGTTCGCACCTTGCGTGTAACTGTCCAAAAGTCTTACATTCTCGAAGACGGCTCCATCGTGAGAAATGAATCTAGGCGCTTCATGCAGCAGCTCCCTCCAAAAGAAACATCAAAGGGGATATACATAGAGAATCCAAGTAACGAGGGGTCCAACCGCACTATCCCTGGTCCAAACCACCTATAGATGTATCTCTCTCTGGAGGTATATGTGATTGGAGTATTGCTTTTTCGCGCCAACGGCCACAGCCTCGATTGAGGAGAATGGAGAAACGAGTCTGGCAAAAACCCTCCCCCCTCTCTGTGACACTGGGAACCAGAGGAGAAATCCCAATCCCCAAGGGTCCCGCTGCCTGCTCTGCTCGATGGACTTCTTGCGTGTCCGTTCCAGTCTGACAGCGTGTCGACCAGTCTCGCTCTTTTTTGTATGTGTCCGTCCCACCGTCCGTCTAGGCAACCATCCACATGCCCCAGCCCACAATCACGAGCATGGCCCAATACCCGCTCAACTCCACGACCATGCGGACACTGGCACTGACCTGGGACGGGTCGCTCGGATCAGTGCCGCCGTCGGCGGTGGTGCCGTTCGCCAGGCTGCCGTTGATATATGTGCTGGTTGAGCCGTTGCTGAAGGTGACGGTCCTCACCGTACTGGTGTTGACGGGCGCGACGGGTGTCGAGCTCCCGTTGGTGACCACCTGGGTCAAGAAGGTCGAGTTGTCATTGGGATCGCAACCGCAGACCTGGTACTGTTGGCACAGGCACGTCACGTTCGAGGTGCGATTTCTCCCGTCAGGGTCAGTCCAGTGGTATGGAAAGCCATAAGGGTACGCCCACACGCTGCCGTAGAGCCACAGGCCTGGGAAGAAGGCCAGCGCGCCCGCGCCGATAAAGAACGGCGCAACGCCCAGCGTCGGCGAGCGCTTGCCGGCGGTGAATGGAACCACCGCGCCGCCCGTGTATCTGCCCCCGTATGCCTTGGGTGTCCCCGAGCCGTCGCGCGTGCGGCCGCCGACATTGGACGAGGGGGAGAAGGAGTACGGCACTCCGTTTGGCCTTGTGGAAGAGCCTCCTGAAGAACTTCCAGAACCTGTGCGCCCACCGCTGGAACTCCCAGAGGAGCCGCCGCTTCCTCCACTGCCTTTGCCACCACCGCCACCTTTGCGCTTCTCGAGGTAATTGAAGGAGTGAAGGGGAGAGGCGTCGCGCAGCGAGAGGTCGGTGGAGAGAGACAGGGGCGGCACGGAAGCGACGAAGGAGGCGATGCAGAAGAGGAGCGTTATCTGGAGGAACTTCATGGTCGCTTGCGCTGGCCGGACCAATTTCTTCTCGTGACAAAGATGTCAAGCTTGGGTAGGTAGGTATATTAGGTCAGGGTCAACCCTTCGGTACCGTGCCGTCGAGTACAGGGATATGTAAGTTTGATTATATAGTAGCAAACGCGCCGGGCGGAGTTCAAACAAAGGACTCGAGTGAAGAATGATGCGCTCTTTAGATCCCAAGTTATAAGTTTGACAACAAAGCAGCAGACGCGGAGGCAACTTGCACAGCCCTTCCCAAGTTGCACTCGTACAAGAAACCGGGAATGGTGTGGTGAATCATCAGATTTCCCCTTCCCAAGAACCGACTGGGTGAAAGGCGCATCTAGTTGTAGATCCGAAAACGCATTGGTTCGGAGTATCGCCTCGCCACAATGCCAAGGGGACTATCTTCAAGCTACCTCATAGCATGAGGAAGCAGAAGCAGATACGAGGTACGTCAAAACGTGTTAAGGAGGCAGTGCCCCGAAACCCCCTAAACTACAAGTGATCCGGCAGGGGGCTCCCTTCCACACATAACCGTTGGGCGTATTGGCGTATTATTCCATGCACTTGAATGAGCCAGAGTAAACCTGGTCAGCCTGGCATCACGCTTCTGCTGCTAAGCCTATGAAGCCAGCGGAACAAGACGAAGGTCGAAAGCTTAATGGCGATTCTAGGAACTGTCTGGGCGGACACGGCTAGTCCAACTTAGCATCAATGCTTATAAACCTTGACATCTTCAGGAGAGCTCGCCGCATAGTCGCCCCAAGTCTCGGTTGGGCGATGAAGAATGCATGATGGCGTCCTGCTGGGCGAATTCTCAATGCTTTGCTTCATTCCACCACCGCTCTCTTTTTGTAATGGTACATTGTTTGAGAACGCCTTGCCCTAGTTCATGTCAGATCCCGACGAGTCGCTTCGTACCTATGGTTATGCACGGTCAGCAAAAGATGGAAACAAATATTCACGTTTGGACTCGTGAGGGCATCCCGAGAATGGCGAACATATTCACATACCTCTTGCCTCTGAAAGCCCACACTCCCCAGTTCCCACAGCTAATGTCCTGAGGATCAAGGTCATTCAAGTCCCATCTCAGAGACCGGAATCTGTTCTCTCCAGGTTCCATCAGCAGATCAACTTCGCCTGCACATTTCTCCATGACCCATTGCCAATCGCGCGTCATGTCCCATTCTGTATATCCCGTACATATCACAGGAATTTTGGTCTCAAGCAGTCGAGGCAAGGTGGCTTCCCACTCGAGTGAAGAGGCTGGGTGACCTAAGCCAGGGTGAAACATCATGAAGCAATCGAAATACGGGTCGTAAGGATAGAACACATTTGCGTCATGCAGGGTGTGGAAATAGTCCACGTAGGTGGTGATTTTCATCTTTGGCGATACACGGTCTTCGACAATGGCACCAAATGGATTTTGAGGTGTCCTCTCGGGCAGAGGATATTCTGCGTCTCGGTTCATCATTGACTCGGGGCCAATGAAAATAAGATGAATCAGTGAGAGAGGGAAAAGGTACGACAACTGCGTCCACACCTCACGGGGCAGAGATGACTCGGCTCGTGCACCTAGGACAAATATCCGGACTGGAGGACTTGACAGCCTTAGACCTTTGATATCTTTGCCTTGGCCTGTTTTAGGCGGATGTAATGTATACCGTAGTGCTATTGGTGTTAGTCGACGGCAGTGCTTGGACGAAAGTGAGACTCACCTGACAAACTCTTCAACCCCTCTGCGGTTAGCCGCCCGCCAGTCCTGATGTTGTATGGACTCAGTTCATGCAAGACACTCCCGATCGTCAGAGGATATGTCAATAATTTCGTAACTTGTCGCATGCTCCTCTCGTCATTCACTGCTTCATATTGGCGCGTGTAGAGATAGGTATCCCAATTGGTCATATTGACCAAAGCTTCATCCATCTGAGGTCCGGGATACTCGAACTCAGGGAACCATCTTCCTGACCTCAGATCATGGTCGTCCTCGTTGATTTGTCTCAGTGTATCGCATATCTCTAAGTGTGCCTCAAAATCATCCGCCCAGTGTTCCTCGGAGCAGTATGTCGCTATGCCGCAATCTGGACACTCAAATGAAACGTGAGCCGGAGGCTCCGTGCTCACACCCTCGATTTTCCTTGCTTCCGGATCGTGGGGGGAAATCGGTACCCGCGTCTGTTGATGCACGGGGTGTGGGCACAGCGCATGCTGTCTCATAAAACGCGCCCTTTGCCGGATCTCGGGGATTGGTGACCTGGAGAAGGGATGGAAGAGATTGCCGGGTCCCAGGACCACTCGGCCATGGGCACGCCACTCGCCATAATCAGTGGGGGGAATATTGTGTCGCTCGAAGTTATCAGGTTCGTCCGCAGGGGCAGTAGCAGTAGACACAGGCCGGGATGACCTTTTAGAGCTTCGGATCTGCTCCGTCCTCGATTGATTTCGCGGTGGGTGCTTCAACGAGGTGCTGGAGGTGAAGCTGCGACGGCCGGGGATCTGTTGGACGAATCTAGTATTCGGCCGCTGTCGAGCTACACCTGAGAGTGTTCTTGCACATCTCAAGCAGGTGAACAGGCCTTCCATTGACTGCGAAAAGAGGGGCAAGCGCGAAGCCAACTGGATCAGATGCATCAACCGCGGCGATTGAATACAGAAGAGCGAGCTGCGGTCGCTGTCACCAGATCCTTGCCAAGAGCTTTGCTAAATTCACCACCAAGCTAACTTCAACCCCCTTTTGGGAATATATGATGCCGCCTTATGCGACGAACGAGCCACTTGGGCCAAGCAGGCAATACACTCAGTGACGCCGCTTTTACGACGCAATCCCTCGTGCAAACCTGCTGGTAAGGCTGACGATCATACAATGCAAAACACATACCACACTCTTGCACACTGTAACATGTTGATCCGGTAAGTAGGGACTGAGTGTCTGTTCACCAATTCTTGGTCCATTATCGTCATCATATGATCCCTGGTTTGGCGCTCTCTCCTTTGGGGATATAAATAACGCTCATTAATATGCTACGGCTGCGACCGTAGAGAATCCAGGCAGTCCGCTCAAAACACTCACAAGCAACTCGCCATCTCGTCGAGTCCATCCCCTCCTCAAATGCTTCCAATGCTAAGAACACCACAGCAAGGCTCATGAAGTCCCAGGCCTCTTCTTCCACACGACCGCAACTTTCACCAATACCCTCCCAGTCTTTAATCTTCCCGCGCCTGGAAGCCCGACTTTCTCAAATGCGCCCATCAACCCGGCGAACATCCAATTTTTGTCCATATTCTCATCCAGCACATTATCCCCCGGATACAGCGCCTGTTTCTCCATCTTCTCGGGCAGTTTTGTTGTCAAACTGCTTTCAGCGCTTGCATCTGGATCCCACGCTTTGTGAATGAACACCGGCGTCACTCTTTTCGCGTCGTCGTTGAAATCTGCGGGATTAGGATCGGAGAGGAATTCGAGGCCTGCAATGCGGCCAGCCCCCGGGCGGTAGTAGACATGGACACGATTGATCGAGGAGGCGCTGAGGTTGCGGTCCTCAATCTGCTTCCAACGCTCTCCTGAGGGTTTAGACCCGACGTACAAGTTGGCGAACATGGTGGCTCGTTCTCCTGCGCTGGATTTCTTGACCACTCTCGACTCCTCGGCTTCGACTGATTTGGTGCTACGGTGGAAGAGGGACTTTTTATTTGTGTACCCGAGTCCGATACCGCTGATGGCGTTGTGGCTGTCCTTCACACGGCGGCTGTGATACCATCCGGCTGCAAAAGGTTGCACGGCAACTCGTTGAGGGAACTCCTCGTCATCGATGTCGAAGTTGCCAATTGCAAAGTGTTCGTAACTTTTGTACTGGGATAAGGGCTCTCCAATTACGTCCCAGCAGTAATTCACCGGGTCGCTGGTTATATGCTCCATGCCTTGCAAGTCAGACACCTCCTTGTCTCGCCATTCACTCCCGCTGTTATCAAACTTGGGGATTGGTAGTATGCTTTGAATCACGCCCGGACAAATATACTTTGGAAGACTGTACACATGCCGACCTTGGTGGTCGTGCTGGGTAATCGATCTCGCCGGGTCAACGACTAGTGCAGCGGCCTGTTCCTGGATGTAGATCATTGAAGAGCGACAGAGAAGCCTCATCATGCTTAGTTTCTGTGGATCTGGGTCCATATTGGTGAGTTTGGGAGTCGGGTCTTTGATAATGACGTCGAGGTTCATGAGGGCCCGAGTCTTTTTGTCCGTCCAGGAGTCTGAAGCTGGGTCATCCATCTCTGACGCTGTGAAGTCGATGGTATTCCGTCTTGTACCCACAACAACGTCGCCACTCTGAAGAGCAGCCTTCTGGCTGTTCATTTTAGCTTTGTCATCGTCCCGATTCCGGTAGTCCTGGGGATCTTTGATCATTGCATTCAGCTTCTCGCACAAGTCTTGAAACGCCATGAAGTCTTCATACAGCGTGCTAGTATAAATGGCACAATGGTCGTAAGTCAGCGGTAGGGGTATCCGAGGACTCGCCAGTCGGTGGTCGTGGAAACTCTTCAGAGCTGTGTACGGTGTCAGGACAGCTCGGATCTTGGCTGGCTTGGCTGCAACCATTGAAGGAAACGCATTAGCTATGAGGATCAGACTGTCCATTCCCCAGGGGAAGTCGTGATTCTTGATCTGGCCACCGCCTCGCCATTGAATCCTGATGGAAGTTGTTGCTTGCGAAAAGAGACGATTTCGTTCTTGCGTGGCGTCCATTTCACCTGAAGCTTGCACTGGTAGACCCATGGGCGTCAACTGCGCTGAAGCATGCACAGCTAATTGTCTGGAATTCTTCCGATCTTGTGACTTGATGCCTACCCAGGCATATATCTCACCCCCCTCGACAAAATCCGATATGAAACAGTCGCCATAAATCCGCGTAAACTCAACACTCCTGGCATGCGCGTCCTTCATCTGGCTTGGCGCCTTCTCATCTCCAAGGGCTTCGTTTAAGCCTGGAACTTCGTTGAACGACCATTCTTCCTTGCGATCGTCAGCCTCGTTGACGACTTTAACATGAACAAGGAAATTGACGTCGTTCGTATTGAGATCGTCTCGAGTTGCAAGACTGCTTCGAGCGTCGGCCCCTGGGCCTAAGCTGGTGGCTTTGATTGCAGCAGAAGCATTAAACCCCATGGCATTGTTCATTTCAACAATACTCTTGACCTGTTTTGAAGAAAAGGTCACAGTTTGGTTGTGCCGAGCATTGGGATCCAGTTTGAGCAGATATGGCAGTTTCGGTTGCTGCGGTGTTTCGGCGCTGGTTCTCTTCAAGCTCTCGGTCAATGTGGTAAGGATGTCATTCATGTCCAGACCCTGCTTTGGCGGTGGCGGTGGCGGTGGCGCTGCTTTTGACACCGAATCGCTCCTTGTATGCTCTGGCATAATCGTGTCGGCTTCACTGATTGAGGCACTTGCACGTGCAGCGTTTTCTGGGAATTTGGTGATTGTGACAGCATTGTCAATTCGAACTTCTTGAATATAGGAATTGTACCCTTGGCCGCGCTTCATGCGCACATTGTAAAGAGGTCCGCTGTCATCCATTCTGATATTGTCGACGCTGTGTCAGTGAAGGATGAAAGAGCCCACGAGACATCGTACGATGTAACGGATTTTTGAGGCAGCTCTCAGATATACGGCCGATGCGTGTCTCCATCGGTTTTCACGTAAAACCGTTGCGCCCGCGAGCGGTCTTCAACGGCTATACCGTAGATGGTGGTCGAATTCCGTCAATCGAATCCGCTGCCCACACGATTTGACAAAGTACGTGCAGCTGGAATCGCCTAATCAGTCGACTGGCGACCGCGTTAGGCCACGCTAATGCATTGCGAAATTTAGGGAAGAGGCCCAGGAAAGAGGAGTTGCATGTGAGCAATAATGAAAGAGATACCTTTCAGCTCGAGCGGAAGAGCCGGAGCCTATCAATCTGTCGAACAGAGAGCCTGCGACGCCTTGTGTTCTTCAGCTTCCACGAAGCTGAGGAATCACTCTGTTGTTGTGCTGGCCTGACGGTGTGGTGGGAGTGTCTATTCGCGGGCACAACCGCACCGTTGCGGGGACTTTGTTCAATCGACATGGATCTTCCGGGGACTTAGTCCCCTAGCGGGCGAGCGGTGGGCGAGTAAGAGACGCGAGTGATGCACTGATCCGGCGTGCATGAGCCGAGAATGAGGCCAGGGCCGCATCAACCGCCATGCAAAAAAGGGGTGAGCTGGAAGGCAGCTTCGAGCCTGTGGTGCAAGCCGAAGCCATGGAGTTGGGGTACATCTCAGGACGAGATGTCCAGTATTGATTGATTGTCTCCTTGAACACCAATAGGACAACGACACTTTCGTGGCTCGTTGAACTGCAATGAAACTATCACGTGATCGTCTAACCTTCCTCCTGTGAAAGGGCAACCCTAACGAGCCTAGCGAGCTCGTCCGAGCTCGCGAGGTTCATCACGGTTGGTGTCTTTTGCGTTTGACGCTGAACTCACATCGATATCAAGACCCCTACGACCCATTGTTCTGGATGATGACCCGTTTATGTCTAGCCTGGGTATCCTTATAGGTCCATGGACGAGATCGCCGGTGAAAGCAGAAACCGGTTATTGGAGTATGGTGTATCTGGTACTCTGCGCCTGGACCAGCCTTTGCTTTGAAAGCACGACCCCTTCGATCAGTGTCTTCTATCAGGTTCTCCAGTCCTCATAACTTGATTATGAAAAATATGCAGGTCTTGGCCAAGCGAAGACTGTCGTGGTAACCTTATGTTTGACACCTCTATACCGGAACAGGGACTGGCTACATCTCCGTCAAGTTGTACGTTATTCCCTTCCCAGTCTTGAGGTTCATCCTACTGGGACGAAGGCCAAATTGACTGTCGTGCCCGTAATATATCGCGGCCTTTAGCAGATATTCTAGCCATTCTTCTTATGGTAACTGCAGGAGTGACTGTCAGAAGATTATGGTGTCTAACAGTATATGCTCCTCCGCAGGGAGGGGTTATTACTTACCACTGGAGCCGTGAAATGCAGATCTAGGAGTTTCCCGACGCTCGGTATTTGGTTACCGTAGCCTTTAAAGACAACCAGCCTCCCGAGGTAGAACAGCTGGGGCGGCTTAATCGTTTCTCTTCCGGATTTGAAGGTCCTCAGCTCGATCCAGATATTTGGGTCCCTATGTTCTGCATCTTCGGCTGTCATGAAGTTGTCGCGTTCAATGAACGTAGTAGTTTCGTTGCTTCTAAGGCGGTCTGCCTAATAGTTCTTACTAGAATATTTAGTGTCATCGTGGAATAGAGTCAGTAATTGGGAGCAGTAAAGGCATACATTATCTACGTGCCGCCAGATCAATTAATTAAAGGGAAGCGTAGCCACCTCCGTAAAATAACTTCCTCAAATGGCAACCGCTGATCTCGGTCTCGCAGTACCTCGGTCAGTCCCTCCTGAGAGAATTGTCATCGGCTAGGCACCCTCGTACTTTTGGATTGCTTCGACTAGAGGAGTAGGGTCGCCAGAATGACACGTAACTGCAGCTATACCGCTCTTTGTCTTGCTACGACCGAGGACGTCAAGTGTCCTCTTTCGATCTGCGGTTAGTCTCGCGAGATTCGATGCTATTCTTCGAGTATCCGAGATCGTGTCGTTGCTTTCTTCCGACACATCCTCCACAGATGCTAGTTCGACCCGGTTTGTCATTTTTGCCAGTGATGAGATAGAATCTCCATGTGTCTGCTGTGTCTCGAAGAGCTCCGGCGATGTATCACAGCACGCAACAGTTGTTAGACCAGCCTAATTCGGCAAGACATGGACTCTCAACACTGGGGCAACCTGGCACTTGCTAGGCTCCCTACTTAGATTACTCAAGAACGAAAAACCTAATTGCCATGTACAGTTTAATCCTGAAGAGTGAACGAAGGCCGCTTTTACCTGAGCTTTAACTAAGCCTTTGCATGAGCATCGTTGAGTACTCCCTAGGCGCTTCTTCAGTAAACACACCTGGGTATAATCTAACCTCTTATAATCGGCTATACCTACCTCTCGCCTAGATATCTATTTTAGACGGATGTTAGGGAGCCTAGCAGATTCTCTAGCCTTAATGTACTACTTAGCTTTCCTGATACTCTTAGGCCTAGCAGTGTAATAGACAGCGCGGTTAAATCGTCGGCTACAACGCGGCGGTAGCATTTAGACGGCCAACGGCGGCCGTAACTAATTGTTCTATAAGTCTTCTAAGTAACTTGATGGACACGAGGGAGGAGCAGGGGGTATCTCGGACGAATCCATCGCCGGCTTCTCATGAGTACCTTATGACTCAGTCAACTTTCGAATTTTCGGAAACTACTTCTTCAACATAGGCGTCATGGCTCCGGCCAACTCGACGTTCAGCGCACGTATCCAGCCGATAGTGGGTTTGATCGGTGAAGCTCGACATCACGAGAAGAGTCATGCTTCTTTGGCTCCTCGAGATCCCTTAAAAAGGCCTGGCAAACCTGCCAGGTTGTAAATTTGCTGGCACCTCACCCCGAATCGAGCCCAAGAGGATGCCGCCTTGTGCTCACGCCAGCTTGCGCGAGTCAGGGCGAGCTGGGAGAGGCATCATGACAATTCATGTGCTGCAAGGCTGAAAAACCTAGTGTCAGTCGGGTGCTCACCTTGACCCAGATCAAGTCGGCGCACATCATTCGCCTCAGTCTAATTCGGATTGAGGCAGCGTGCCACGACTTCCTCGACAAAGGCATATAAGATAAGCAAGCACTATCATTCCTCTAAACGGAACTTACTATTTCTAACGATATCCAATTTTTGCAGCGAGCGGTGGGCCGCGCACTAGCGTCACATCGATCACCGCATACAAGATTGATGACGAGACGGGGAGGAAGGTATGTCACGGTCAACGGAAGAAGGAAAAATTACGCAAAACCGTGACGGTCAACCAAACTCCTTTTCCAACCCTTTTCCACCTTCTCGATCCTAGCGCTAACAACCGCTGCTCGCCAATGCGTCCACGCCAGCCAGACCCTGATAGTTAGTAGGGTCAGTGGTAAAGTGACGGCCCAATAAATCCAAAACGCGTCGCAAGGACATCCCCATCAATATCTTGCCAATTGTGAACATTGGCATCGAGAGCAGCGAAGCGACAAATGTTCCAGGCAAGAAGATCACAGTTACGGCTACGAGAGTCTTCATAGACGATGTCTCCCGTTTGCTCGCAGATGCGATGATACGAGGGTCTTTTGCAATTCAAGACTCAGAAGAGTTTCGTTTCGGTTAGTGAGGTTGAAGAGCTGCCATTTATTAGTGTGTAAGTTAACCCGTCGGAGAAGGGGCAGAGTCATACTGCTGTCAACTGGTTATTGACCCGAGTGGTCTGCACATCGATGTGTGTATTTTGCACGTCCAACCTTCGCTGAATCATCACAACACGAGCGTGGAAGAGCTTTTGTAACAATAACGAGAGATATATTACAGTCACAGAGGTAGGCTATAGTAGGGGGACTACCAATGGTGACAACAATATTCTCCGCAAGACGATTTATGCGCCGATTTGCAGCGAGCGATTTCACGAGTGCTCTCATTCTAACCGATAGCTTTGAATACGCGCCTTCCGCAGCCTGATGCAACATCATGTCCTATCCTGAATATCCTGTCCGCTTCTCAACCGAGGAAACATCTCGGCTGACGTCGCCGAGGCGGAAACCATGGTATGAGTTCAATATAGCGGCAGTGCTGAGCAAAGATGCGGTAGGGATGCTGTGCCAAAGATCCAAGACTCATTAAACAATCCTGAAAACGAGACATCTGGTTATCCCCAGTCCAGCAAAGACCTCGTGTCTGCCCAGGTCGGTTGTCATAGGTGATGTAGAGGCCAACAAAATGGACAAGGAATATAGAGCCATAGAATCCACATATTTTACCTTCGTAATGGATTGAAATTATATCAAACGTTGTCGAGGAGCTATGGGAATAGTCAATGTACTTTTCCAAGCCCATATAATTGATAAGAAACTCGTAGTTGTCTCTCTTTATGTCAAGCCGATAAGGATATCGTCCCAGATCAATGGGGCCCGGGCGAGCTTGACGAGAAGTTTGGAGTCAGGTGGTGACACTGCTCCGATCCAGCTTCTGATGCTGCGAGTGTCTTCTTGAGACATGCTAAAAGTGATCGAGCGATCACGCCCTCAAAAGTACACTTCGGTCACATACACGAAATTATTGTCGTCATGAAAGTCCATATCAGGAAGCTCTGCTCCGTTTCTGATGTAGAAACTGGTGAGGGCGCCATGGTGCTGGCGGAGCCTGCAGAAATTTACTTAGAGTCAGTACGGTGACTTGCACAGTTCCTGTGGTAAGTAGCTAGAGTTGAGCGAGTATCTTGGGTGTTCCACAACACTAATCGCGTCAGGTTGGCATCGATCAAGCCCTGAGAAGTGGTGCCAAAGCATTACTTTGACGAGTAGGTGGGCGAAGAGCGGCATTGTGCTAAGCCGATAGCGGGCTGCTCTAGTTTGTAGCTACCGCGAAGCAATGAAACATTATGTCAGCAAATACTTGACTATAAGTCTCTATGGGGCCTCGGTCCACTGTGATAGATTTACATCATGGTTGGATAAAGATAGGCAATCTATCTTCTATCGTCGACGTTGGGTGAGTTGAAGTGGAAAGGGCAATTCCAATGCCGAGCGGCTTCGGCGGTATTTATCCGTGCTATGCACTGATGGGGGGTTGGATGTCTGCATTTGACGAGACACGAGCGGCATTGGTCGCCTCCAAATTAGGAGAGCACGCGTGATTCTGGGCGGGATGAATGGAGATGGGAATGAGCAGGCCGACAGGAGCGCAAAGCTCGTTCCATCTCCAGCAATCTTGGTAGCATCAACACCTTGGTTCGTTTTCCTGGTGAATGGCGAGGACGTTGTAAACACGCGCAAATGTATCTCTTTTGTGCTGTCTTGCTGCATGGACTTGTCCCATGCAGATAAAACTCAGCAAAATAGCTCTCAATTTGGTGTCGCTAACGATCTCCTTTAATTCACAGGGACGAGTGCGAAGAGGGGCTACCTGACATTATTGCCTAAAGGCCCATGCTTTTTAGCCGAGCAGTGAAAGAACCCGTCAGGAGATGATACGTGTGTTCCACGCCGTCGGCTCCGCGACAGCTCGCAGTTCTAGCAGTCCCACAACCGCCCTTTGTTCGAGCTCTCCCACTGCCCAGTTTTGCTCCATCTCCTTCCTTTCTCATGAGACCAAATGCGTCGAACACCCTCTAAGCGCATTCCGTTTCCAATCTTCCCAGACGTCCAGAAACCCAAGCTCTCGTCCCTCGAAGATACTATTATGTCCCGCAAAAGGGCCATTCCGCGGCATTGGTGACTGTTCTTGCTTGGCCTAGTCTTGAAGACCGAGGAGTGGTCCCCAGTCCGACCGCGCCGCCCTGGGGCCACGGTGGGAAGGGGGCCGTCGTCGCTTTGGTCTACTTCGCATCAACGTCCGTCGAGGAAGTGATTTCCTTCCACTCATCTAGGCCTTTGATCGTCTCTTCGCATTTTCCTCTGATGATTCTGTAGGCGTCTGCTCCCAATGCAAGCCTCAGAGGGATCTCCTTGCCGGTGGCACCGGTGAGGACATCGACGATCACCTTTGCGCCCTTTGCGGGATCGCCCGGTTGGTTTTGATTAGTGCGCTCCACGCGTTCTTCGGTCCTTCGGACCGCCGTCCCGTCGTAGTCTGAGATGTGTTTGACGTGGAGGCTCTTGTGACCGCTGCTGAGGAAATTCGATCGAAAGTAGCCCGGCTCGATGCTGCAGACCTTGATGTTGAACTCGGCGAGCTCGAGATACAATGTCTCCGTTATGCCGCTGACAGCCCATTTCGAGGCCTCGTAAATACCCACGGCTGGTGTCCCACGCCATGCTCCTATGCTGGAGAAGTTGGCGATGACTCCAGAACGCTTGGCACGCATGTACGGGAGAATGGATCTTGTCACGTTCAGAGTACCGAAGACGTTTGTTGCAAATTGGGCCTGAGTTTCTTCTGGTCTATAGGGGCGTGTCAGCCATGTCTGTATTGTTTCGGATATTGTTAACCGGAATAATAACAACATACGTCAGCTCTTCTAAGCCTCCTACTTGACGGTACCCAGCGTTGTTGATGAGGTAGTCGATCCGTCCGTAACGACTGTGAGCCTCTTCGGCAAGTATTTTTAGCTTGTCCAGGGGCAAGGTCACGTCCAGGCTCAATGTATCGGCTCCAGCCTTTTTGAGATCCTTGAGCTTGCTGGCATTCCGTGCGGAAGCGATGACTTTGTGACCCCGACTGAGGACTTCAAGGGTCAATGCTTTCCCAAAGCCTGAAGAAGTCCCAGTGATGAACCAGACCTTGAAATTTGCCATCTCGATCTACAGAAAAGAGAAAACTGTCGTTTTCTGAAATCCGGATAGCGAGGTGAGAGGAAGGCGATGGTAAATACCGTCAAGAAAGGCGAGCACGGAAGGGCTTTTATCCATTCATTGGCAGTGAATTTACCTGACGGCTTGCATGCCTGAATTGCCGATGTTGACATGGAACTACTGCAGACACAGTCAGCCATTCAGCGATATCATGCCGCCCCTGCTCCGCCCCTGCTGGAGGTTGTGGTAGCGGACAGAAATCATCTCGTGATTTTGCAGAGCCTGAGTTTTGAAACCCTAGAAGTTTCGAACTCCCGAGTTGCCTTGCGGTTATTGGATATCACAACGACTGAAAAGGGGAATACGAGAGGCAGGGCGACGCGTATATGTAATCAAGCGGAAACCGAGAGACGGCAACAGTGTAGTAACCTAATACTGATCTCATTTGAAATCTGATGGGATTCAGATCCGTCTTTGAAGGCGACAGATTCGAGAGGCCGGAATTTGTGCGGCCGCGTCGGCCGCGCGTGTCCATCGCAGCCATTCCCATAGTCCGGCTACATAGGAAGATGGAAAAAGGAGCGTAATCATCATGGCAGGTAAGTCACGGGACGAGCTACCACTACTAAGAATCTATAGGTACATATCACTGGGAGAAACTGAACAGATTGTGGAGCTTAGGGACGGCAAAGAGGGGCCATCAAGGGGGGGTGCATACCCAAGCTTTACGCCCTACATATCGACCTTGGCACCCAGTCAACTTTGCCGGCCTTAAATACCGACACTCTGGTCCAAAGAATAAAGTTCGCATAGTTTCACACGGTGCCACAAATGTTCCCGTTGGCTTGGAAGGGACACTTGTGTTAATGGGCGATCTTCAGTCTTCCATCATTAGACATGGCAAAAACCAATGTCTTATCTGACAACACAAGTCTAGGTGGCTCCCTTCAAGCTCCAAAGGGAGAGATTGTCCCCCACCCCCGTCAGGATGTGTGAGCTTCCATTTTGACAACTTCAAGAGGGCTACACAGGCGCAAGGCTGTCGTGAAAAGAAAAACCTACTTTGTATTAATCATAATCTTCGATTGTAATCCATCTTCCTGGCAGTGGATTGTAGAAAGAGTTTGGAAGTGGTCTATTCTCTCCTCTGGTGCCTTACCAGAATAGACGCCGGACAAACCCCGGCGATGACCGTCGTCCTCTATGTTGCCCGTGCATAGTCCCGATGCTATTGCTGGCAAAAACGGCGACGGCAATGAAAGCGGCAAAAAAATCGAAGGGAAGGGTGGCAATCCGGAGCAGACTGGCTGGCTTTAAAAAGGTACCAAATTGATCCCCATAGAATATGGCGGTTTCCCCCACAGAAAGTGATGCGATATCTGGGGTACAAGATGTCCGAGCCGAAGTGGCTATCGTCCATCTTGGGAACCAACTTGGCAAGATTTCGACCGAACGACCTCTTGTTTAGGTTTCGCTGCATCGGGGTCGACTAAGTCCTCTGGCATCGGGTCGGAGGATATTCTGTCGAAAATGGAAATGGAGACGCCAGAAGATCCCTGGCTATATTTTCCGTCCCAATCAGAATGGCAATATTTCTGGATTCTATTGTCTCAGTCTGAATCCACTTATCCAATTTGAGATGTGTCGGACCTGGTATGCTGAGTATCGGGATGATTCAAATCTCCTCTGCCGGGTCGGACAACATCACTGTCCATGAATGAGAACACCTGAGGAGATCTCTGGTACCAGTTCAGTCTACAAAAGGATGGAATATCATGCCACTGAAGTTGAAACTGAATGGTAAGTGAGTTGTGCAAAAATGGTCCTTCTCATATATCTTTCCGCCATCGCCATTTTGGCCGTTGGCCTGATATATACCGTATTACACGTTGGCTCCAGGGCCAGCAACCTACCTCCAGGTATAATCGACTCCTTGGGAGTTCAGCCTCTCCCAACAGTGCATGGTCGTTCGTCTAACTGATTGCAGGGCCGCCGACGTTGCCCATTCTTGGAAATCTCCATCTGCTGCCGGGGAAGGGCTTGCATCTCAAGTACTTCCAATAACATTCTGGATATCCCGTCTGTGACTAATTAAGTGAAACCCTAGACTCACGAAATGGGCGAAGCAGTACGGCGGCATATATTCCCTTAAGATGGGAACCGGAACCGCCGTCGTTCTTACCGACCGCCGGATCGTTAAAGAGCTTCTAGACAAGAAGAGCTCGATCTATAGTGCGAGACCGCAATCGTACCTAAACGACCTCATTAGTGGGAGCGACCACATGCTCGTCATGCATTATGGGGAAGCCTGGAGGCACTTCCGTAAGATTTCACATCAGCACTTTATGGAAACCATGGTCGAGAAGGAGCACATCAAAGTCCAGGAAGCCGAAGCAGTACAGATGATCCGCGACTTTATTATCGCTCCAGAGAAACATATGATCCACCCGAAAAGGTTCAGCAATAGCATCGTTATGAGTTTGAGTAAGTGCACGCCCTGATTGTTTTCTCTCGTCATTTTTTTATTTTGCTCTCCCATGTTAATACCGGCTGCTGACCCCTGTGTGTTCAAGTCTACGGACATCGAAGTGCTACTTGTAATGAACCGTACATGGTAAGGCTTTACGAAGTCATGGACCAGTTGAGCGTGATCAATGAGATTGGCAACACACCACCTGTGGATGTTTATCCCTTCTTGCGCTGGGTCCCCGAACAACTCCTTGGCATGTGGGTCACCCGAGCCACGAAGCTCTACAACGATGAAAACTCTCTCTTCAGTGATTTACTCGATATGGTCCAGGCAAGGCGCGAGAGGGAAGGAAGCAAGGATACCTTCATGGACAGGATCATCGAGCAAGCTGAGAAGGCGGGATTGAACCGACACCAGCAATATTACCTCGCCGGAACGATGCTGGAAGGGGGATCCGACACTTCTTCTGCCATACTTATCGCATTCATCCATGCCATGACCAAGTGGCCGGAGATCCAACTGAAGGCCCAAGCAGAGATTGATGCCGTTATTGGTGAAGACCGCTCACCTAACTGGTCCGATTATGCAAGCTTGCCGTATGTTGCTGCTACTGTCAAGGAAGCCAACCGCTGGAGGCCGATCGTGCCGCTTGCGTTTCCTCACGCTGTGATAGAAGGTGAGTAAACGAACATCATAATGACAATTTGCATGCAGCTGACATCGAATCCAGACGACTATATTGACGGATACTTTATACCTAAGGGAACCACAGTTATTCTCAACTCGTGGGGCTTGCACCATGATGAGAGAAAGTTCCGCCACCCTGAGAAATTTGACCCTGATCACTACAAAGGCCAAACAGAGCTGGCCCCGGTGTTAGCTGCAGCGGCCGATTACGAGATCCGCGACCACTACGGCTACGGCACCGGTCGCCGAATCTGTCCAGGCATTCATCTCGCAGAGCGCAACCTCTTCCTCGGCATCGCCAAGCTGCTCTGGGCTTTTAGCTTCGCCCCTGGAAAGGATGAGCAGGGACGCGTGATTGAACCGGACGTGGAACCCATGACGGCCTACAGCCCGGGGTTCCTCTCCAGTGCGCTTCCCTACGCTGTGGAAATCAAACCGAGATCCCAGAAGCGCGTCGAGACGATCATGCGAGAATTCAAGGAAGCGGGGGAGGTTTTTACAAAATATGAGAAATGAACAAATATGAATAAGGGAAATAGCGGACAGGAAATAACAGGGGGAAGTATATCGTCTGCGTGATATCGGAATCTCGGGATCCGAATGTAAGGTTGTAAACAGTGAGTGACAGTACTGACTAGCAGAAAGGGTTAAAGGACGCTTGCATGAGTAATGCTTTTCGAGACTGGTTTAGTTCATCCGTCCACACTCCATCACTTGTCCTGCATATAAGCCGTGTCGATGGCTGGTTGTTGTCCTACGATAGCCCCTCTCTCGTGCTCTAGGCTGACAGACAGGGAGGCCTCGCTTGTTCTGTCCCCATCTCTTCTTCTTCTTCTTCTTCTTCTTCTTCTTCTTATCTCAATCTGTGAGTGGCTAGACTAGGCAGGCGAGACCCTCAGAACCGATATTTGATGCCGGGCATGTCGCCTGCCCATGCCAAGTCTATATCCCCCCACATTTCCCCGCGTCTGGGGTTGATTCCGACCCGAAACGCTCCACTTCGGATTTAAATTTTATTGGCTTGTAGCTCCTTCAACTGTGTATTTCTTATTGGTGGTATCCTCTTTCGGTCGCCTCCTTGAGGTACCTTAGTACCTAGGCATTTTTTGATTCTCCTTCACACCAACCTTTCCAAAGGCACAGTCATGGGACGGGGAAAAGACCACCCAACTTATCGGGGGAAGTGCTCGAAAGCTTGCGAGACGTGTCGGCGAAGAAAGGAAAGATGTGACGGCCGGCAGCCTTGTGGGCGGTGCATCTCTCGCAATGTCGCCTTCGAGTGTCAACCTGCGCAAAGGCGGTGCGCCACCCGCTCTCGCGACGCTCCAAGCATAGGTCATCAACAGGAGCTGCAACGACAGCAAGTGGACGGCGACGTCGCTTTTAGTGACGGGGTAGATGATGGCCAGAGTTTCTTCCACCACATGGAGCTGCAGTCTTCCTCCCACCCAGCAGACGACACGTGCCGGAGCCGCGACTTGGGCGGCTCGCCTTCGGCATCGGCGCATCACCATATGTCGCGGCTGCTCCGCGATTCGCGGGGCAAATACATGTTCATCGGCGACTCAGCCAACTTATCTTTCTTACAGAGCATTCGGAAAGTCGTCGAGGACGCGATAGGCCACTGCGCTTTCGCAAAGGACCCGTTGCGATACCAGATGCTTGAGGCTGCGCCCGACGGCCGGCCAAATTGGCTATACACAGATTCCAAGGGTACCCCACCGACCCCGACGCTCGTAGAGGCAGAGTACCTCGTCCGGTCCTACTTCCTGGCGAATAACTGCGTCCTCGACCTCTTCGACGAAGCGGACCTATTCAAGAACCTGCAACCTTGGCTCGAGAGGAAATCCGCCGAGACAGACGCCCTAACTCCGATATACTACCTCGTCTTCGCTTTGGGCGCACAGACCTGTCCGGACGACAAAGATCAGCTCGCTGAAACGTATTTCAGCTACGGTCGCTACTTCACCGCCGTCAGCTTCGCCGAGGATCCCAGCATCTCTACGGTCCAAGCCTATGCAATGATCACCATGTACCTTCTAGGCGCCTCTCGGAGGAACGCTGCATTTATGAATCTAGGAACGGCTGTGCGAGCCGCATACGCGCTCGGTCTCCACCGCAAAGAGATCGCTGCTCTCTTCACCCCAGGCGAGTTTAGGACAAGAGAGAGGCTTTGGAAGGTGATTCGCATCCTAGATGTTTTCATGAGTGCTTCCCTCGGGAGACCCCCATCTACAGCAGAGACGCGCGATACGCGATCTGAAGACAACTATTCGGCGTCGGTTGATCTGTGCACCGTGTTCGAGACGATAATGAATGAAGTCTATTCCAAACGCATGATATCGAACACGGCGTTGGAGAAGATAAGCGAGCATCAAAGGCATTGGGCTGCCAACTTCCACAAGGGCCTGGACGAAGACGGCATCAAGCCGACACCGGCTATCAACGGTGGGAAATCTCCCAACATTGGGCTCATGCACGTAAAGGGAGCATATTACTGGACTATTATACTGCTCACGCGTCCATTCTTGGTCGATGCGGTCTCATCCTATATCGCCACGGCGAATGTGCCGTCGGCGGAAGGAAACTCTGCGGGTGTGACATCTTACTCGGACAAAGTGCTTGTGCATGCCTGTGTTGACTCGGCGATACGCACCATCGAGCTCCTACGGATTCTGCTTGATTTCAATAATGTCCCAAAGCGTCTCCCCTTCTTGGTCAACTACATCTTTGTCGCCGCACTTGTCCTAGGTTTGGCTCATTTCGGCGACGTCGCGAAGATCTTCCCAGTGGGCGTCCATCTGAAACTGGCGCATCGATTGCTCGCCATGTTCCCGAAAGACGCTATTTCTAGCAGGAACACCACGATCGTCGAATACCTTCTGCATGCCTGCGACACCGTGGCGGAGAGGCGCACCAAGTGGGACAGGGACCGTTGCGCTGTGCTGGTCAGAGGCATGTTTGGCAAGATTCACGATGACCCTGCGCCGAGCGCGGGATTGTACTCAGCCTCTCCCACCGCGCACATGTCGACGACGACGGCACGTAGCTCGACAGAGCCATCCCACCAGATGGACCAATCACTTCAGCTGCCTCTTGAGGAGGGCAATCAACACGGCGACACGGCGCAGTACGACCCGATGTCCCAAACTAAAGGTCTCATCAGCGGAGCTGCTGCTGGATGTGCAAGACCAAGAGACAAAGGACGGGTCGGACCTTCCGCACCGACAGAGGAAGCTAGCATGACGCAGGAAGAATTTGAGAAGGTCCTGCAGGCCATGTCGCCAACGACTTTGTGGTTTGAGTCCTACGACGACAATTTTCCACTTTTTTCAACGACTGACGCCCCTACCACCTAATTCCTTGTTTAGAACGACCCTTAGTTTTTGAATACCCACCATGTGTAGCCGGGGGACGAGGGTGCTGTCCTTATCGTCAAGGAGAAGTGCTTCTTTGTATATTGTTGGGAACTGTTTCCTCTCATGATTTGTCTCCATTATGCCTGTTCGAATGAAACGATCAATGCACGACTAGTGCACACGCCATAGTGGCTCCAGTCTCTCTCGCGTCTCTGCTGGGAAGTGTCGAACTGGAAAAAAAAAAGCCGCCTTGATGGTTGTCACGAGCTTTTTGTCCAGTCCAAGTAAGGAAAACCAGAAGTCCGCATTGTCGGCTCTCTGCTGGTAGCGTGTAGAGGTCAGCATGAGGCAATGGTCACGACAGGGGACGAATGGTCGTGGTTAGAGTAGAAAGAATGAGTGGAATTTGTGACTGAAGACCTGGGAAGCTCATTTACCTAGTAGTAAGCACCTAGGTCCTCGTATATCCGGGGCAGTCTGACGGGGCCTAGAATCTAGTGTTCACTGGGTCAACTATTTGAGTGACCGCCACGTGAGCATCAAGCCTTTCACCCTTGACGCTGTTGCATCTGCCAAAGTGCCGAATGAAAGTGTACATTCCGTGTTAGATACCCGCAGCACTCTACATACAAGCAGATATCCTCGCTTCGAAATCGGAGACGGACCGGGTGCACCCCTCTTGCTTGCTGTGCTTCGCCGTCTTAGAATGACGGAAATGATTACAGTTGCCATAGCCGGCGCCACCGGCGGCGTTGGTCGAACCATCCTTGACCACCTTGAACTTAGCAGCAACAAATTCAAGGTCATTGTCCTGAGTCGGAAGCCCCCAGAGGAAGCTGCGGGGTTATCTGCGACTGGCACAAAGTACATTCACATCGACTACGACGATGTAGATGTACTTGCCACGGTGCTGGGCGAGCTGGATGTCCACACCGTTATTTCGACGATTGGCATCAGCTCTGCTGAGACGAGCCGGGCTCAATGCAATCTGATCAAAGCTGCTCACAAGTCCAGCGCAACAAAACGTCTAATTCCCAGTGAATACTGGGCCAAGACGGTTCCTGAGTATGTCTCCTCCCTGCTCAGACTTAATACTCTTCTTCTCATTCGCGAGTTACATCCAAATCTGTCAAAGAGCCTACTAACGGGATAGCGTTGCTGTTACCCAGGCTCTTGCCTCTGGATCCCACGGTGCAGTGGAGGCTAGATGCAGCCTCACTGCTCCAGTCCAGCTCCCTACAGTATACGAGAATAGTTTGCGGCTGGTTCATGGACTGTAAGTCATCCTGTTCCGGCGCCGCGAAGACTGTCGGGCGGTTCATCCGGGCATATCTCCCTAAGGCCAGATTTTCTAGTCCAAATGCAAGGTCTGACTGATTATGCAGATTGGGGAATGCCCTATGTCAAGTCTCACCTATCGGGCTTCTCATGGGGCGTAGACCTCTTTAATCGCAGAGCGGCCATACCGGGGGACGGTAAAAATATTCTGAGCCTGACCCTTGTTGCTGACGTTGCTCGAGCTGTTCTGCTGCTGCTAGACGCGGAAGAATGGCCGGAGTGGACATTCGCAGTCGGAGACAATGTCACCTTCGAGGAGTTCCTGAGCACCGCCGAGAGAGTAAGAGGTCGGTATCTCCTTTCCCCGGGGAACACTGATGACTGTCAATATGAATCGCATTCAACGTATTGACGCAGCTTGCAGGGTCCAAGTTCGAGCTCACCTACGACAGTCTCCAGGAGCTGGAAAATGGCAAGGTGACATTGCTGCCGAAGCCAGGCTCCACAGCGTGGGAAGCGTCGGCTTCGGAGACACAAGACAGAAAGGATATGCTAACCCTGTACGGCAAAATTTACATCTCAGGCGTGCTGGATCTCTCGCAAGAATCACCGCAATTATCGACAGTGTTTCCGGACTGGAACCCCAAAAAGCTGGAGAGTTTCCTCGCAGAAGTCTGGCAGGGAAGACCATAAGCGGGCTTATTGGCTTATCATTGACCATTGTCGGCACAAATGATTTTGTTCGACATAGAACATGCATATTTGGATATCGCAGGTCTAGTTCAGTAACAGTTACGAAACTAGCAGCAGTACCGAGTACGGAATACGGGAGGAACGTGTCGAGGCTGCGTATCGTGAGGCTGAACCTCGTAATACTATGATTTCCGAGGCGATTTTCTCCGGCACCGGAATAATTATCTCGGTAAAGCTTCCGACTTTAACAACAAACTTGGAAAATCCCACATATTTGGACCGTACAATCCTTGCTCTGTATTATGTATTCACGAACTTCTCCCTTCTACATTCCACATTCCAATCGCTCAAGGAAAACACCCGGCTCAATCACTCCTATCCATCAAGCCAGAACAAACGTGGTCGGTCACCGGCTACGTCACTATGTCGCTATGAATTGTTACTCTCCCTACGAAGTGCTTTCTCTACAAGCCTTGCAAGGAGAATAAAAAAAAGAAGAAAAAAAATATTCAATCCCTCGTGTTCTCTCCACGGGTCCCGAAATCTAGACGATTCCAAAGGGTAGAATTTCTCCCCATTCTGTGCGACGCAACATATCACTTTCCAGCTGCTTGGACTCTTGCCACAAGCTCTTCCTCGCCGAAGTCACGGCCTGCAAGTTTTGCGTCATGCGGGCTTGCACGGCTAGAGCTGGTGGGTACTTCTTCACACACTTTGGTTGCAAGAATAAATGTATTGGACCTTCATAGTTCAACCTGTTCCCGTTTGCACAGTGGACTGGTTGACTCCTAGCGTGCCTACATGAAATATCCCTTGAGGTAGAGGTACATTGGCATCGAATACTCGTACAACATCTCGTATCATCCATAATTCGTCACATCATGTCTTCAATCGATTCGCTCTGAACGCTACAAAATCAAAAGGTCGACAGCCAGAGCCTCGATTGGCTGTGGTCTATCCGCCACCAGGTTTCATATTCCCCAGATTAGTATTCTGGAGCAAAGCTGACACTTGTTCTGCAGAATATCCGAAGAAGACCGGGCCGTTAAATATGACCTGGGTCCGGGCCTCTTTGCCCTCAACAGAGTTATCTGTCCATCTCTTCTGCTGAGACGTTCTCGGACTCCGCTCTAGCGGGTGGTCATCCCGCGACGCGAGTGGGACAGGCCGTGAACTCGCGGAGTGAATCTTCAGATGTGCCACACCATCGTCGTCCTGAAGGGCACTAGGTGTGGGCTCTTTATCAACAGGCACCGAGATCCCCCATGGCCGACTGGGCGATTCTCCCACCCGGACCTCTCGCAAGGGCTTCTCAAAATGTGATAATCTCGGCTCCTCATCAGGGACGACATCCGGAACTGGAGGCGCGACGGCAGCTTCACTGACATTCTCGGCCCATTTCTCCACCGCCTGAGTAGAATGTTCGTCAATCCGATCTCGCTCGGGCAGATAAGCTTTGTGCTTAACTCCCAGTCCTTGTATCATGTTCACCAAATTGCCATACTTTGCATCTAGTTGTCGGGCACTGATTTCATTGCCCTGGTACCTTCGCACACAGATTTCGTGGCTTCGGGGAATTTCATGCTTGTGGTTCTCGAAATATTTAGCCATTTCTTCAGGAGAATGTTGATCGAGGAACCGGATAGGACATTGCCCCGGACGTTGCTCTGCATTCGGCGAGCGCGCTGAGTGTGTGTCTTGGTGGAACTCTGCAGCTATAGGATCAGCGTGCGCAGACGACCCAGGTCCATTCTGCATCTTTGCAAAGGGGCACCCCAATGTCCCTTGGACGCCAGGAGTGGTAAAATCCCGCTCAAGATCTTCGGGGTCCCCATTTCGGAGCGACATCGGGCAACGCGCCCCGTTGGTCTGAGGTATCTGTGTCTTGGACATCTTGTACTTTTGGATGGCTTGCTGCGCTTCGCGGATAGGGAGAGAGCACTCGATGTCAGTGTTGATGGCAGGAAACTGTCGGAATTGTCGGAAGACTTCACTCGGAGCAATGGAGGAGGCCGAGAGACTGCTGTCAGCAGCTAATATCTTCTCATACTACAACATGTTTCAATCAGCACTCCTTTCCCATTAAGCAGGGCTTGTGAAAAACAGCTCGGGTAATCTGCATTCAGCTAATACATGCAATGTGTCGCTCATCGCTGCGAAAGAACTGCAGCTCTTGATCTAGAGCTAATCAAAAGATTCTCATCATAACGCAAGTGTGAGAGTGATAAAACGGCAAAGATAGCGGCTCACCTCGTTTGCTGCAAACTCGAGCCTCTCCCTCAAGGCCTTTTCGTTCTCGATGTGCGCGCGGACGGTGGACAGGAGGGCATCAAACCCAGAGATTAAGGAGTCGATAAGAGCCGACTGACTGGCGTCAGGAGGAGGAGGCACGTTCATCGGACTTGGAGACAGGGACAACGAAAAGCTGATCTAGTGGACTGAATTCTTGGTCTTTCAGAAGTCGGCCAAGGCACCAGCAATATCAGAAAATCGGAAGACGTTGCGCAGCCAAGAGAAGTGAAACTAGCCCAAGGCCGCCCAAGGCTAACCCCAGATTAGGAAATTGGTCACGCTGCCCTATTGTCTACATCCAAGGTTCCAAGGTCAACAATCTGGATACCAGCAGATGCAAGGTATCTTTGGAACTGTCTCTGTACTGAATGCCCTCTGAGGATATCTGACATTCAGTTGATTTGATGAAAGGATTCACGTCCAGAGAGGCGATACCATTGAACGGGGGCGAGGCTACTAGCCATGGGCATCAACTCGTACGGCGGTGGGTATAGCCTCTTCCCAACACGCACACTCAACCCAAGGAAGTCCTCTCTGTTGGTAACTTGATTGATTGTCAATTCTATGAAGGATAGTCCCCGAGGACTATATAAGAAGAACCCTAGTCTAGGGTCGGCGCCCCAGCCAATCATAACGCTATCCACCACTTCAAACTTCTCCCATTACACCATAAAGTACTCCAGCTTCTCGTACAATTCCGTTACGAAACATGGCTTATGGCAATCATTTTCACCGCTGGCATTATTCCTCCTGCACATCACAACTGCTGTTGGAACCAGTCTTCTCCTAAGACGCCTAAAACTGATGCCCAAAGCATTATTTGCGGTCAAGATAACACGAGGTGTACCGGCCACGTCCTGTTCAAAATTTGGACATTATCCAAGCAATTCCTCCACTACCAGCAGCAGTCAAGGCAAGTCCAGCAGCTTGGGCAACTCCATTGATAGCGGCTAATCCTGAACCTGCAGCACCTGCACTTTGAGCTATAGCAAAAGGACTCCCAGCTACGACGTTTCCAATTCCGCCATGGATAACGGCAGCCGCGGACGCTTTGTATAGTTGGGAATGGTTAGTGAATGTACGGATCAAAGGTAGGAAGTCGAGAAGAGGAGCGTGGTCAGCTATGAAGTGTCTGCCCCTGGTCCCGCTTACCTGCTTCAACACCACTAGCTCCAAACCCTATTGAAGAAAGGACTGGTACAACAACGAGGCTGGGAGCAGCAACAAGAACAACGCCCGCAGTCCCAACGACCCCGCATGCAGCTAGACCTGGATTTTGGGCGGTCCAAGTAACAGCCTAGAGATTTTCCAGTACGGGTTAGCAGCTTGTGAATTGAAATGCGGGAGATAAAAGGAGGACCTACCATTACCGCTGCTTTCGGGCCGTGGTTAGCAATCGCTTTCGCGCCAGAGACAGTGGCCCCCAGGATCTTGCTGCCTAAAGACATCATCTCAGATCGTAGTGTTGATTTAATATCATTACTTAATAAAGATGTGAGTGAGATCATTAAATGAAGTCTCCTGGAAGTCATAGAAGGGAATTCATGGTCGTGGGAGGTCGTGGCTGGGCCAAGGCCAGGCCGGCCGGCCAGGTAAGGCTGTGCAGGCCATGCAAGGCAAGGCAATTCCCCCTCCTTAAATCTCATTGTCACTCAGACAACGTTTCAATCAATCAATCGACCCATTTCTGAACCAAGATTTTTTGAACAGTGTATATGGTACTGACTTTGCTTACCTTAGTCGAAAGTTATTTCTGTTTCTACATTACCGTTATCGAACATGGGTTCTTCGTGCCGCAGCCGGTTTCGTGCGTCATCATCTGCCAGAGTGACCCGTCGCTGTGGAAGACATTTTCGACTGGCTCTTCCTTGGAATAGCAAGCGAGTGTTTACCAGAAGATCACTACTTCGAAATGATCCGGAATTTTCGAGAGAGACTTTCCGACGACCTTTGTCAATCCGCTCTACTACAAAGACTTATCGCCGCTGCTCCCAGCAATCTGCGCGCGACTTCTCGCAGCATCCCCCCCAGGGCCGGGGGGGGAGGGGGGTATTCCTCTGCCGGTCTTTTGTGAAAGTCCTGCTAACTAGAATCGCCATTGGAAATGACAGCGTAGTAACAGACCCCCTGCCTCTGGCTCCAGAGTACTCGCTTAGGCATAAGCAGAGAACTTTTGCAGTAGAGCGCCTTGAAACCGCCTTGCAAGTCGCCTGTGAGTATGCCGATGGCGGATTTGTGGGAAAGATTTTAGAATTCGACGACGGTAACATATCCCCCTTTGCCCTGGAAGAATCATATTCATGGAACGCTCTGCGCATGTCTGCCACCAAGGACAAACCTCTCACCTGCGAGATTTGATGGAAAACAGCATGTTCAAAAATGGACAACAAGGACTTAACAGAGGCCCGCCCCGGCACTATTCTCCCCTGTTCACTACTTCCCCTGCTGCTTACGTCGGCTCGGGGCCTGTATGCACTCAGTAGGACACTCCGGCTGCTGGGCCTCGTGATGCCTACCGAGAGAGAAGCTTTCCCGTCATTGACGGGGAGAGACGTTTTCTTATTACCGTTGCTGCTTGCAAGCAAGTATGGATTCTTGCAGACCTTGCAAATAATTTCTTGCGATCATAATTGCCACGTCCCGTTAAAGAGCAACCCTGATTTCGCCCTATTTCTGGCTCTAAGAAGTGGAAACAATGAAGTCGCTACGTTTGTGTATACGACTTCATTGAAGAGGTTATCAATATTTAAATACGAGACGTGATGATCGCAGCACTCACGACGATGACGGCGGCGGAGATATCTCCACGAGCGATGACAAGCGTGACGACGATACCATTATCGCCACAGAAGAGATGATTAAGAATGGCTTGCTCACGGTGGTCGAGTGTGACGGAATGGAGTCTAATTTCCGGTCTATACTGTCGAATTGGCGAGATCCTTCGATACTCAAGGATTCTCAAGAGCGAACACTGTTGATGATCTCGGCAAGAATAGGATCTGTCGAGCTTGTTGAGCAATTATGCAGAAGGAGCGACGAGGGCCTCGACGACAGTCGCACCGAGCCGACGGATAACGCGAAGCCAACGGCAATACACTACGCTTGATATCACGGGCATTTGGCGGTAGCCGAATTCCTCGCTCTGAGTACTTCTGTCAGTGTAATGGCTAAGGATCATGAGTTAGCAACGCCAATGATAGCGGCTGTGATGGGGGGCCATCACAATATTGTCGAGATTTTGCTCCCGCGCCTGTCATACGACGACCTACATGCCGAGTTTATCATCGCCTCGAAGAAGAGGCTGGAGCGTGTCCTGGGCTTGATTCTCAAGGCTACCACCGACGAAAACCAGAAAGCACTCGAAGAATTTGTCAATGCCAAAGGGGAAGATTCCAACACGCCACTACATTATGCGGCCGAAAGCGGTCATGCTCGAGTGGTGCAGTTCTTGTTGCTGCGGCGGGCAAACCTCGAAGCGGTCAACAGTTCGACGATGATACCACTTGCCAAAGCAGCACTTTCTTCATCCCTGGATTCAATAAAGCTGCTTTTGGATGCAGGAGCGTCGCTAGAAACACCGATCGGATAGGAAAATTTAGGATTGACTGAGGCAATATTCAACGAAAATGAAGCAATAGTTCAGCAGCTGTTCGAATACGGCGCCGAAATCCGTCTGCCTGATTCCTGGTCTCATTGCTCCAGTCTCCTTGAATTCACCCCCAATTTTTCGTCTGCCAGCGTCTGAGAAGTCGTCTTGAAGCATTTTGACAAGATAAGGAAGTCGGCCGTGGGCGGCTCTCTTCCAGAAGGAATTCCGACCCCGACAGAAACTTGGCGAATGTTGATCGAGGAGGGCAGTGGAATTTCGTTCGATGCTCTCCTCCGGGCGCGGGATGGAGTTGGCACTGTTGTAACAGAGCACTTCAGGGTTCGGCGTGTACGTACAACAACGCACAGAGGCCTGTCCAGCCTGTAGATCGGGAATCGAGAGCGCGTTTCTGATTGACACTGACAGGGCAACACCACCACCAACACGGACCCCAGAGAGGCAGCGGCTAGGGTAGCGACCGCCTAGCACGGCGACGGCAATGAGAAGTAGGAACGGGCCGATGAAACACTTAGGAACAGGTAGACGGCATCAAAAGCATGGACTACTGATACTCTCTCTAAATTATTGTAAAGAATGGCACTCTGCCAGCACTGTAAACTGTTCCGCAGTCCCTTGCCAGCCCATTTTGGTTTGACATGTGACTAGACAACTTCTCTTCCCCCTGCTACCACTCTACCAGCCCTGCACAGCACAGCACAGCCACTTTGCCTTGTTACACTAGCGCATTAAAATACAGAACTCTTGTGATCAGGAGAAATGAATACCAGCCAAGAGAGGTGGCGCTATTTTCGAGCACTAGGCGAAGTCGCTATTCGGAGGCATTGCCTCACTATGGAAGGCGAGAGACTCTTCCTCGAAGTCAAACTGGTACTGGACTAAACAGAATCGATTGTAACCGGTATTCTGCGCACCGCCTAGATATGTGGGTGGTCAGAGATCTCTCTCCCTTCTTCGCTATAGCAAGTTTTGGTGTGGTCGCAATAGTAGCGAGACACTGTGAAGAGACCGGCCCACAGATCCTGGCATCGAGGGCAGGAACCCTCCAAAAGAACCAGCGCTAGCAGCCAAGTTTGGCGGTAGATTTCGCTGCAGTGTGCACTGAACTGTAAGAATTAGTAGTTGTGGCAATCATCGCTAACAAGGCCAATAGGTGGGGTCCTCCCTCGTCGCATCCCGGGAACGGCACTGCTAGAAGATCTCATTTGACACGCGATCTGTTGAACTAGAATAACATAAATCCCATCCGCCCAGCTTTGGTCAGAGTATAGTGAGGTACCTGTAAGGGTTCTCGCTCATCGTTACATCTGTTTATGAGGCCTTAACCTGCTAGTCGTGGTGATTGACTTCGTGCTCCGAAAAGCCAAGTGATCAAGTACTAGCACGACTTTTTGGAGAAAGCGTATATAAGTTTGCAGACTTTGTTCTTCCAAAATACATGCCTTACACTTGAATTGCGTGTTGCCAAGATGCAAGAGCACGGCATGGTGCCTTATTGAAGGGTGCTTGATTGCTGGTTGAGATATGCGTCATGCAAACAGGTCTGCATGAGAGAGGGTGTATAAGAGAAGCCGCGCGAGTAAGCCGTATACGCAACCGCAGTCGAGGATGGGATCGAGACTGAGGTTCCACTAGCGCAGGTGGAAAGACTGTTCTCATAAATCCGTAACTCACATATATCTGCAGTAGTTGGAAGCTTTCGCAAACAGTCATATCTGGAAGGCTAGATCTGTTCACGTGAATATTCGGAGCGCACGTTGATTAAATCGGGCTGAAGTGCGACTTTGAGTCGTAGTTGATCTGACAAAGTTCTAAGCACATCGTGGTGGTTGAAGCCGCAGAGCCATCAAAATAATTATACGCGATCCTCGTGCTGGTGGCCAACGCTACCTGCCGTCAATATGTCTCCAAGCTGTTATTGAGATACTCCATTGTCTCAGAAAAACTAGACCCTTACCTTATGTGGTCACACGCAACCAGGTTTACTTAATAATGGTAGTAAACTCCTTCGCAGAAGAGTCTGAGCACTGAAACGCCAAAACCTCGGTTCGTAGCGTTGGCACTGTGAAATTGTGAGACTGAGAACTGATATATTGATGACGTAAATGGATAGTGTTGGTCTGTCTTCTCAATCATGTCTCCTTGTCTATCCCTTCGGCAGAGTCTTTGTAGTGCATTCTCTTTCAGACCGCAATTTATGACTTCTAGGGAGCCGGCACAAACTCAAGGTTTCCGGAGACACCAGAATTGAGAATGTAACAAATGGGCGTGGTATCCGAGATAAGGAGCGTTTTATTGGACCGCGCTCGTTCTGGCGGCGATGTATTACCATTGGTCTTTGCCGACCGCGCCAATGTAGGTGGCATTGTGTAGTTCCTCTCTTTTAGCCAACTTCCAGCGGCACAGTCAATTGCTCCGCTGCTGCACCTAGGAAATCGCCGATTGTGCGAAGAAGCCGTGAGTGTTCCGACCCGGGCCTGGGAGAGATCTCGTCGACAAGTTGTGCGTAGACGAGCACCATCTTTCGCGCTGATACAGCACCCGGGAAGTATGTCTCACCCCCGAAAGTAAATGCTCCTCCCTCCACGATGAATCTCCAGACCTTGTTGTTCACGGACGTCGCCAAGCGATCATTGTCTTCGAGTCGAGACCGCGTGCAGAAACCTTCATCACCGATGCTGGACCAATCGGGACTTTGCAAAAGTTCAGTGGGTTCGTCATAAGAATGGTCGTTCCAATGGCTGACACAGACATACATAGCCATGACTAGAGCTGCATTCGACAAGACCAATTCCGGCAACAAAGTCTTGAAGTCGGAAACTCTCCGCTGAGAGAGAATGCTGAAGATCTGTGCTGAGTGCACGGCAGCCCGTCGTGCGCTAGACGTCTGCGACCACAATAAAAGGTCCCTCATGGCCTTTTGTGAGGCTTCTAAACCTGTCCTGCTGCATGCAGTCTGGACTCGATCTATGTCTGCGCACAATAGGAGGCAGAGATGATTCCAAGTCAACGCTCCTGGCGCATCTTGGTGGATCATAGGCATCTTGGTCGTGGCAATGGATACCAGAGCCCTAGCGATGTTCGATGCACTCTCGTTTTGCGCATATGCTAGCGATGGAACAAAAGACGTGAGTCTGGAGGAAGACGTCGCCTTTGAGAGAAGCTTGTGTCTGTATGCTGCTTCCCGCAGGGAGAGAACGTCGAGGAGGGTTCTCAAACCTAGGGAATCGAGAGTAGAGATCGGTGACCCTCCTCCTAGCGGCGCTGCTGCTAAATCAACTTGGCGGGTCATCATCGATGCTCCAGATTCGACCCTGCAGAAGAACACGGTTGCTGAAGGCGCATCAAATAAGGTCGAGTCACAAGGTAACACCACCTCTACCCTTTCAATTCCAATATTGGCGGCCAGATCAAGCATCCTGGTATAAGCTGAATCGATCGATATCAAGCATGTTACTAGTCTTTTCAAAGACTCAACCCGTGCCCAAGCCTTCCACTGTTCCTCTGGACTCGAGAAACTCTGGAACATCTCCAGTGCTACCGTCTCGCCATCATGAGCCGAGAACATACCATGGCGATCAGCGATGAAGAGTGTCTGTATAGCAAGCATATGTGCTTGATACTCGTCGACTAATTTCTCGCAGCTCAAACCCAGATATAGCACGAGAAGTGCCGATGCTAGGGACGTCAAAAGTTGATGAGCTCCTCCCTTTCCGAGACCTTTATAAGTGAGGTTCAGCCGACTAAACCGTATTAATTTGCCGAGGTATAGTCGAATGAGATCTTCCGCTCCGCCAGGATTGAGAATTGACAGTCCGATCAAGCATATGGGCAGCAAGAGCCAGCTAGGCGTTAACTTTGCATCGAAGGTGGCTTTGTGCAAAAAGGGCAGGACTGGATGAAATCGCCGGAAATAAAAGTCGATGCTCATATCCAGCGTTTCTGTAGCAGGGAATGGGAGTCGAGGTGCCTGAGGTGACAGACCTTCCACTTCCACTTCTTCTTGCACTGAAGGTACGGAGATGTGAGGCGATCCCGGAGCAGTGACTCCGCCGGTGTAGCTCTCAGCAGGGAGGAGATTTGTCTCACAATCAGACATAAGTCTAGCTCTGCATTCGTCGTCCATATTCCACCTTGAACTTGGGCTACTTGCCTTCTGAGATCGAGATTGGCCCGCGAGCAATGCGTTTGAGAAGAAGTTGTCGGCAGTGTGCCCCGCGGCGCAGCGCCACATGTTGCGAATCACACGTACGACAGGATATGCACGTCTTCTTGGCCATGCTTGCTGCACGCGCTTCGACAGCTCTAGGGACGCGGCATCGAACAGAGTTGCATTTGTGCTTTCCTGACCCGAAGGTGAAAAGGGCAGCATGCTTTGGTCTGCCGTTGGGGCGGGCGTGATCCATCTGTCGAGGGCGTCGAAGACCGAAGGAAAATCAAGGTTGTAGCCACAAAGTGCGCTAAGATCAAAGCCAGTGTCGGAAATTGAGAAAGCTTCTGTCGACTGCATCTGCTCCGAGGCTGGAAATTGCATCGCATGTGTGATAGTATTAACACTGGGGGTTGTGGCTGATACAGCTCGGTAGTCGAAAGAAGAAACTATCCCGCCACCATGGCTCAATCCGAGAGCACGTTGGTCGCTAGCGAAGTTCGTCTGCTGCAATTCAAAGGATGCCTCTGGCGCAGATTCTTCTGTGACAATTGTGCAATCTTCTCGATCTTCTCGGCCCTCCGTAGTCACCCTGTCCTCTTGGTTTTCCGACCCATGGTTTCGAACATGCCGAGCAAGCACGTCACTAATAAAGGGCACGTAAGAAAGGCCAGAGCTTTTCAATTCCACACTGCGTACCTTCTTGCATATGATTTGTAGCAGAGGGGGCACTGGAATGGCTTTTCGCCTGTGTCTATGCAGCTGTCAACCCACCCACCCAGCTAATTGACCCTGACCTTGTCAAACATACGATGTCGTTGATGTCGGCGAAGGTGCTCGTTTCTGCTGAATCGGCGGTCACAGAATTGACACTTCTTCCCGGTAGCAGGCGAAAGACCGCTCATTGTGTTCAGGTATCGTGGTCATGCTATATTGAAGTCGCAGAGAGTGGGAAAGGAGGATGCAAAGTCTAGACTTCGGTAATTCATGATAATATGTTAACCCAACCTGGTGGGGCTACTGGCCTCGGTCTAGTTACTGCGGGGAGTGGAGTTTAGGTGTGGATTGCGGTGCCGCGCTTAGGCTTGCCACGAGTTGGATTAGAGACACATGGGGTCTTGAATGTAGAATTTGGACTCGATTAATTCAAGGTACGATTCTGCCGAAGCAAAGTAAGATTATAGCCTTCAAATCACGGACATAAGTGAATCCTCGGGTTCAGCTTGAAGCACCAAATCGCTATTTTTCTATATTATGCTTCCAACGGTTCCATTCTGACTTTTGTCTCGCCATCAAATTGCCTGAGAAACTCCCTTGCCGCGATGCCTTCGTTGATGATCATCTCGCGGTGTCGATCACTCCGAGGAATGAATCGAGCTTGGAACGGCTCCGGGCGCATGTTCTCCGACTCTCCATAAGCAAATATATCTACCGGAATCTCGTTTCCCTTCTTAACAGTCAGTAGTGGTACATTTTTCACGGGCAAAATTCTTGCACTCACGTTACCATCGATGCCTGGGCGGATATCAAATGCCCACAGGAGTCGTGCAAACGTCAGAAAGAGTCCCTGCTCTGCAAGTGGCTGTCCGCTGCACTGTCTTCGTCCCCAACCAAAGGCGTTGTGACCTTTCTTATTGGGGTAAGGACGCTCTCTGTTGATGAAGCGTTCGGGCCGATATATATCTGGGTCAGGAAAGTCGTTCGGGTTTCGGTGGATGGCCCAGAGATTGCCCGTAATCCAAGTCCCCTTGGGAATAAAGTAGTCGCCGTACACGTCATCCTGCGAAGGTGCGTGAGGAATTCCTCCCAAGATCGTGACTGTTCGCCAACGGAGCGCCTCCTCGACACAGGCACGAATATAAGGTAACTGCGCCTCGTCCGTCCAGTCCGGCAATCGTTCAGTCCCAACAACATCATCGATGAACTTTTGAGCTTTCTTTTGGACTTCGGGAAAAGCGCACATGGCAAGAACAAATGTCACCGTGGTACTTGCCGTCGTGTCCACTCCGCCGCCAATCATGTTGCCTGTCAAAAATGAAATCTCTTCGTCACAAAGGCCATTCACTTCCTTCTCTGCGAAGAGCGCCTTTGCGAAGTTGTCCGAACTTGCAGTGGAAGCTTCTCGGGATAAGGATGTAAAGAAGCGTTGGAATTTCTTGCCGTTCTCCAAGATTTTCGATGCCGCAGGGTAGATCCATCTCGGGAGTTTGATTAAGAACGGGATGGTCTCCATGATGAACATCCCTGGCATGACCAAGTCCACCCCTTCCATAAATTTGAGTGCAACTTGTGCCACACCGTCGTTCATCTTGTCCACTCGACGTCCAAATCCAATGCAAGAGACAATCGAGATCGAGTATCGTTCGATTGCTTTGACATAGTTTTCCGGCGTTAACAACAAATCTCGCAGTAGAATACGAATTTCAGATTCTTGAAATGGCCGGTAAGAGCGCACCGCTTGAGAGCCCGTGGCATTATGAGTAAGCCGGCGATGATATCGCCAGCGATCGTTGTGCGGTAGGCAGACTTGATCGTAGTCGGTAGCATTCCGAGAGTCCCCAAGCATGACCATATGTGGCCGAGAAGAATAGATATTTGCCCTTTTGTCGAGTAAATCGGAGATGGACCATATGTCGTTGCAGATGATATTTGGCCTGTGACCGTGCCAGATTGTAACCATCGAACTCTTATATTGCTCGCTTAAATCCGCCATGTAGAGCCAGGGCCGCGGCAGCCTGATCTGGTAGTGATTACCAACAAGTGGCCATGGAAATGGTCCCGGTGGAAGCCTCCGTCGTTGCTTCAGAACTCGGCAATAATCGAGCAGTACGTAGGTCAGTCCCAATGCGAAAGGGAGAGCAAGCAGTGAAATAATAACTTGCAAGATCGACCCATGAGTGAAGCGGCTCAGAATACCAGTGCTTGCGAGATTAGTTTCCAACTTCATGGTCAAGGTTTATTGCAAAATTGAGGGCGAGTTGGTAGAAGACTACAGCCTTTTTTTAGTCGTCGGAGCCTCTGCGCCAGGATATATGCTGGGAGAGGGGGCATATTGCACTTGGGCTATTTGCCGATCGGAGTGTCACAGATCCGCAAAACCAGTCGACAACGAATCTTTGTCAATAGTCAAAATTCAAAGACCTGCATGAGTCAATCCACATCGATTGACACTGAGCACTTTCGAGCGTCCCCCACATTGCAGCCCACCATGTTCTGAAGTGGGTTGACAAGGCTGATGTGGGGGTGGGTCTCGAGCCTTTGTAACGCCCCACACTCTATCAACTCTTGGACACTACCGCCACATTACCTCGGGTCTCTTTCCTGGCACTCAATTTTCGGGACCGGTGGATCATGTTGTGGCTTAGATCGTCGAGTGTGGGTATTTGCTTACCACGGATACTGCATTGAGCAGTTTTACCTGTATGATAATGAAGTGGCATAAAGGAGATTTAAATTGTTGGTCGTACATGTGTTATAGGTTCCTTTACTCGGTAGCAATGAGCAGGTCAGCTAGTCTGCCAGAACACTAGCCGACAAGATCGTAAGGTTCGTTCTGCCTCATTGAAAGACTCACGAGATAAGCCTGGGTTAGCAGGAGCAAGGGGGTTCACGTTGCCCGATTCAAACACGTTAAGCATTTACATAGAACTTAGACTTTCCAACTTTCTTTCTCTCTGTAGCCAGGTGATAGCCGCATATACAGTATACAGTATACCTGTAAAAGCCGCTGAGAGTCTTGCGTCTGGGCAATTTTGAACTTATTGGACCCCTTCAATCATTGACCCAACATTTTTTTCCTTAGCAGTCTTCAGAGATATTCGTTCGGGATGGTTTTGCTTCTACTGCTCATCCAACGCCGGTTCTCGAGCCTGCCCAGTGTGCTTGTGTCCATGTGTTGTCCCTTCCTTGCTGAAAATACCTTCCCTCTCCATGTGAATCGCAGTATGGTTTGTCAAGTAAATGGAAGGATCCCGAATGAAGCATCCAATAATGATGGCGATCACTCCGAAAGGGATCGTGCTGTAGAAGACCATACGGAAGGCCTTAGCGTAGACAGACCGGGCTGCGGTGATAGCTGCCTCCTGCACGGTAAGCGTAGCTCCCGGAATACCTGCAAAGGCCCCAGGAACGCCGACCACGGTCTGGATGGTTGCTGGGATTAGTAGATCGAGACCTGCAGGAGTAAAGCCTTCTCCAACAGCTGCGGCCGCTATGGCAGGGCCGAGATCCTGGCCTACCACGCTCTGAAGAATCGTATTGAAGATGGCGTTTCCCACACTTCCTCCCATGCTTCGAAACGTCCCTATCAGGCCAGTCGCCAGGCCTAGATACTTCAATGGAATGTTGAGACCTGCAACAACGTAGCAAGCGAGTACGACTAATGCAAAAGGTCCCACCGCAAAAGCCTGAAGTGCGGCCCAGCCGATCTTGTTCTGCGGAATAACGGCGGCCAGGCAGGCGATGAAGATTGTTTGGATGACCAGGGAAACCAGGATTTGCGCCTTCAAATGTTTGATCTTTCCCATGAAGCTTGTTGCGACGGCACCAAATAGCAGCTATTCTCAGCATTAACGCTTTCCCATGTTTGGTTTTTGGTATAGAGTGTCAAACACACCTGAACAATCCCATTTGGCAGGGCAATGTATCCGATCTCTATCGGATCACTTGTGAAGATATATAAAGAAGCCTGTGGGAGTAGTGCCATCATGGAATAGAATGTCATCCCTGAGATCAGTCAGTACAAGGGATTAGATGAAAATAGACTCCTTCCTACCAGCCACAAAGACGATGCCGAGCAACATTGTAAAATCTCGCAGTTTCCTGAAGACCACAAGCGGAAATAGTGGTCTTTTCGCCAATGTAAAGTCGTACGCAAAGCAAGCTACCAAGCAACAGAAGCCAGCAATGATCGGAACAATCACCGAAGCACTTCGCCATGGATGATTCGCCTGGCCAGCCCAGGTCAAGCCAATGAGGAAGGTTACTAAACCAGCCGAGTAAAGTGCGAGTCCAACAAAGTCTAACTCTTTGACTTCTTGCCAGCGAGTCTTTTCGATGTCGAATTGTGGTCTTTTGGGAGGCCAATAGAACAGCAGAGTGCCCAATGTGCTGACCACAGCAAAGATCAGCCCGATGTAATAACACCATCTCCATCCCAGTGATGTGTGCAAATTCAACTCGGTTGCAATAAGGACATTGGCACACCATGGAACGTTGATGGCGTATTCGGTGAGTGCCAGACCTGTTCCACTTATTTTTTTTTGAATCTTAGCATCATGCACACAAGGAGCAGGAACCTACCAAGAACTTACCGCCATTTATTGGGAAGCAATTCCGAAATACCAGCATAGCTCACGAAGATAATACCACAGCCAAAGCCGAGAAACGTTGAGGCAACAATGATGGTGCTCACATCTTGTGCCGTTGCAGCCACAACCTGTTATTTGTGATTAGCCTCGCAAACTCTCGAAGTATCTAGTGCAGAAACAAGGGGCGAGGCGCCTTTTACATACCGAGCCGACGACGCAGAAAATTTGGCCAGACAGGATCGTCCATCTCCTTCCAAACACATCACTCAAGCCCCCCGCCATTGAGAAGGACACGGAAGATGCGATGGACCATCCACCTACCAGCCATGTAATCTTGGTGGTGTCTCCAAGGTCCGTGCCGATTGGTATGATTATGCCAGTTGCAAGAGAAAAGCCACAGGAGATGGGGCAAATGTACGACATTGCCAAGGACTGTCACAGCAAGTCAACTTTCAGGAAGATCTACCAATTAGATGAATGTCTAGGCCACATACAACGACCGCTAGTATCGTCGACAGAGACAACTTTTCCGCATGTTCAGGGTTGTTCTCGAGAGCTGCTCGGTGAGGGTCAATGAAATCCAGAGGAACGTCCTCAACATGCTGTTGGTGCAAATTCGCAGACGCCTTTTCAAGTTCACTCGCACTCGTCTTCGAATCAGCTTCCATTGTGGAAAGATGTTCGCCAGCGTCTTCCGTTTGTAGGGGGAGCTCCTTCGCAGACGGACAGGCAGGGGTGGGAGGCGCAAGATATTTATTTTCGGGCTCCTGTTTGTCTAACTAGGATTCTGTCTAAGACATCAACAAGGCATTATGTGGTTAACTTCGATCGTTTGGCTCTAAGTATGGTAGCCATCTAGAGAAAACGTGCCCCCACATGGTCGATGGCCGTGATATTAGCGAGACGCGTGTGAAAGAGGAGTGGCTTGGCCAATGGTAAGAGTCCATTTTGCCCTGTGCCACGAGGAGCAACTGGTCCCAGGTCAAGATAAGGGAATTACCAGAGTTTTAGTTCCCGTATAAAAGAAGCGGACTTAAATCAATCACCGCATCTCCTCAATCTGAATCTGGAGTATGTGAGCAATCCGGGGTCGTTGCTAACTTGCGGTCAGATATTCTGGGGCCCCCACATAAAAAAAGCGTTTGACAGAATCACTGGGCAAATCTCGGGTGTCGGTTGATCCCCCCACTCCTACTACTGATATCTCCAGCGGTAACGCTGGGTAGAGTGGATATTTCCCTCTATTAACCAACCAACCTATTGCTAGACTCCTGGCCATTTCAATACTCTTCTCCTCTTGACTTCACAGAGACACATGCTCAACAAAGTCTTTGACCCCAACCCGGTCCTTTGACTACTTCTTCCCTTGTTCACTGGCCAGTTATGACAGCTGTCGCACCTGGCGATATAGTAAGAATTGGACTGAATCAGACAAACTATGTTTATGTGGTTCTTCACGTGCTCTGGGTTGTGAAGATGGCGTATCCACCATTTTTCGCCGACGTCTGGAACATGGTTCCTCACGAGCGGCTGAGGCCTCGCTAGCCCCTCAATCGTGTGAGTTTACTCCCTACGCATGAACAGGCTTGCTTCATTTCGGCTCCTGGCGCCGACTCCTGAACTCCAAGTTGTCTAGTTCGCTAGACAGCTTAACACGAGCTGCTCATATACCAGACAAGGCCAAGGTCTGCAGACACCACTTTCACACCTTCAGTAGGGGCAGGCACCGAGCAAGCCTACCTTCACTTCATACAGTTCAAGCTAAGATGACCCTGTAGCCCCACTCCGCAGAATCCAGATCAGCGTCGGAGTCACTGGATTTCAATTACTATTTCCTTGGGCCTGCCTGCTTCCTCCGATCACGGTCTCTGAATAAGTGGCCTGTGTCGAAGGTGGACTTACATCCGGCCAAAATCGCGACCAGAGCGGGTTCCACCATGTAGTCAGACCTCAAACACTCCTCCAAATGCCGTCCACAACGGAAGAAAATTGTTGTAGCAATGACGGGTGCTACCTGTGCCATCCTCGGAATCAAGACATTAATTGCTTCACATCAGCTCAACGTCGAAACTCAGCTCATCAACAGTCAATGGGGACAAAAGACAATCAAATACGAGACCGATTACGATGCTGCCGACGTTCGCGCACTGGCAGACCATATCTACAGTATTCACGGCCAGGCTTCTCTATTGGCAAGCGGGCCATTTCGTGCTGATGGCATGGCCATCCTATCGTGCAGAATGAAAACTCTCGCAGGGATCAGCGCTGGCTATTGCGACGATATGAAAGCCAGAGTTGCAGACCTTACTCTCAAAGAACCATAGCAATTTGTTCTGGTGGTGCGTGAAGCTCCTTTGGGCAATATTCGCCAGCGAAACATGCTCTCCGTCACTGAAAGTGGTGCAATTATTTTCCCGCTTGTCCCGGTATTCTACCCCCGCCCGGCCAGCATTGACGACATTGTCAATCAGAGCGTTGGGAGGGTGCTAGATATGTTTTGTCTGTACGTAGGAAACTTCAAACATTGGTCTGGCTTCTCCTGATCAAGGTTATGGTCAACCAAAGCATGGCATGAGATTGTGACGTCCGATGCCCGTAAGAAGATAAAGATCTTGAGAATCCTATAGATCCGCGGGCCGGCAACCTTGAGGCCTATCTCTGTATCCATAGTATTTCCGAATTGGTGACCTACGACTTGCAGGAAGAAAGGTGGTTTAGCATGGATCTATAAAGTGCTTCGTTTCAAAAGAGGTTCGAAGCGGTGTGAAAACCTAGCAAGGCATTTACTAGAGATCTCTTGCGAACCGCTGGAGGAATCCGTTGCGTGAGGCTTGATTCCTTTATCTGGCTTGCACACACAAAGAACCAATAATGAGTGGGATGGGCAATGGCGACCAAATCTTTGAGTCTGACCTAAGACAATCATCCTTGATGAGATCTATTATTGTAACCAATTCAAGCTTAGGGACCCGTCCCTCATCCAGGCAAGATGGCACCCCATGAATACATCTCGTCAAGGGACTGCGGTGCTGTGTAATGATAATCAGGCCCGTAGCCCGAGGCTACGCGACCCACGCAGCGGTCCAACCTACAGCGGACCCGCGTCGCTGGTGTAGCTCGCTGGCAGGATCTAACCGATCGTGGATGGCATTTTAATTTTTACGATACCTTCTATATCCGCGACAGAATGGTTCGGTAAGCAGCTTTCTCCGCTGATTGGCTCCAGCTACAAACCGTCTTAGGTAGGCACATCTGTGTGGACTCTCTAGTATGTCTAGCCCGTGCTTCTGACGGTGAGAGCCTGATTTTTTGCCACGGGGAAGACTGAGGTGACAGCGAAGTAAATTTGGGGGGTGAGCCTTGGCCAAGAGTGGACTTGGGAGCCCCCCGTCCATTGTTTAGCTGATGTTCATTATGATTTCGGCGGTGTATGGAAAGTACACGTCTATCTACCTTTATTATCACTTTATCCCGTCAACTTACCAAAGTTCTCACCTGGTGCGAGGTCTTCGCCCAGTAAAGCTGTTGAGTTGCCCTGCCTGGCAGCCTTTCAGACTCCACGACGAACAACGCCTTTTCTTGTAAAATATGCGACAAGGGATATGGGAGAGACGACCACTTGCAAAAGCCACTTGGACACCACAGTTCTATCCGTCCCTTCAAATACCATCAGGGTGGAAAGTCTTACCAACGCAGAGACGTCCTGACTCGTCATTACCAGAATGGACTCCACCAAAACCAAAATGCGACTCCAGCGAGAAAGTCCAACAGAAGGTCATGCGACCGATGCGTAAAACAGAAGAAGGCGTGCAATAACTCCCATCCGTGCGGCAGCTGCATAGCCTAAAAAGTGGCCCGCACCTATCCTCCAGAGTTAAGCCTTCCCCGTCGTCAGGTCAGTTTTGGCGATTTCCGACACCGAGCTTGATTTTCCTGATAGTCTACGGTCTCAACATCCCCAACCCGGTTCGGGTGCTTTAGTGGTCCCTGTAGAGGGTCTCGGCCACTGTCAGCTTGCGCAGAAGGATCATTCATCTGAGTTGCCGCAACATAACATGTGCGAGGAAAGCTCAGAACTCGAAGGTTTCGCTGCAAACTCAACGAACCTCGAGCTGGATTCGACGTGGCAGAACGGGTGGCTCAGTAACCTTGACAGTACCTCGACATTGATAACTAACCGTGACCCAGCCCTCCACTTCCAGTTCCTGATTCGTTTTGCGAAGAACCGAGGCCTTGCAGACACATTTGAGATTGGTAAATTTGCTCCGGCTGCTCGACAATCAATTTGCGGTCGTCAGAATGTTAAAGCACGGGATGACGGCCTCGGGTTATCCAAGGGACAGGCCGCATCAGAGGCCAGCTCAACAGAACTGAGCCAGCTTTCACAAGATCGGACACTCGTAATTCCGTTTTCAACTGGGGATGCAAACCCGAGAACTTTGTGCAATGGCTCGCTTCTGATGAAGACTATGGAAATATGTAATGGACTCAAAACGACACTGATGAACAAATCAGTGGGTTCGGCGTTGTCAATGGAATGGTCCCCGCTGACCAAGGCCATGGCCCAGCAGTTTTTCGGCCCCTCGAATCTGAGAGCTTTCATGCAGAGATATTGGACATTGTGACATCCCCACTGGCCTTGTATACATAGGTCTACTTTTTGTTACCATACAACTGCAAGCACACTTCTAGCACCTCTTGTTCTGATTGGGGCTAGTTTATCATCGCACAGCTATGATCGTGGCAATGCTACATCTGGTTCGACGTGGTTGAGGAGTGGGTATTCAACGATCCACACGTGTCGTCGGCGGCGACCGGCCGGGACGATCAGCATCTCTTCGAGAAGGACGAAGTCGGAAAGATTCAAGCTCTTCAATCCACCTATGCGGTTTTCATCTACCAATATTGGCAGGGTCGAGAATCTGCGAAGGCAAGGGTCTGCCGAGTTCGATTTAATGTGCTGGTCGGGGTAAGCACCGAGGAAATGCCTTATTGTCGGAAGTCGTCTCAACCACTAGCTGACCCTGACAACTGACAGATCACGAAAGACATTGGCGCCGGCAAAGCACAACATGCACAGGTCCCCCGGTTTAGTCAGGAACACTTTGACTGGAGAGAATTTTTCAAGACCGAGGAGTTAATACGGTTGGCCGCCCCAAGATAGTCCTGAACCATTCGAGGCTTACGGCTAATATGGTCACCATGGTTGGTTAGACTCATGACGTTTGTGCTAGTTATGGACACTGGCCTTACCACCTGGCACAACACTCCTGCAAAACTCGTCCTTCGCGAACTAGTGATGGCACCTGCGTGTCCCGAGCTGTGTTTTCAGGCAGAGTTAGCTGCCGAATGCGCCGACAAACTCAACGCTTGGCGCTCCTGTTTCCCTTATCGACCCGCTGAGACAATGTACTCGGTCATCCGTGTCTTCTGCAAAGCAAAACTTCCAGATGATACCAAGTTAGGTTTGCCCTATTGTAGCTTACTAAGTCTATGGGCAGTTGTCAAAGGTACGAGGATCTTCATCTGCTACGAGAACCCATTCAACGGCTGACAGAATCCTCTAGCTTTCTATACAATGGTATTCACCTTGGGCACCACCATAGGTCCAGAAGCCCATATGCAACCCATTCTGAATGGCATAGAGAGTTGGAAAATCGTATGGAACCGCCGTCTGAACAACGGTGACGATGACGCGCTCGACGTGCCTCTTCCTGACAATGTTGCGGGCACAATCAGGTCCAGCGCTCGGTTAATCGGGAAATGTCTAGGATTTTGGAGATACGCTGCAGAGTACTGACTCTTAGCTCGTATTCTCCTCATGAGGAAAGCATCTGTTGAATCAGAAGATCGGTCTGCCCGAAATCCGCTTTCAAACACAAATATCGACCCCAGTTGGGTCTTTTGTTCTTCTCCCTTCGACCGGTACGATCAGAATGTATTTCCAAGGCTGGTCCAATTCCTGCAGCGAGAACAGCGTTTTGAAAGAAGCATGAACCAATACTCGCTCTAATGGCCGGCCCTCCGAGTGACAATATGTACTCCGCAACATGCTCAGTAAAAGCTTCACTTGGGAGCCTTGATTGTATCACATTCCTTCCGAAGCTCATTTAATCCACTTCCAAATCTAGCCCTCTCAGAACTGTCACTTGTTGGTTACTGAATAAAAGGGCGACCTATTGAAGCCGACAACTCTCTGGTTGGCGAATGCTGACGGAAAACAAATTGTGCGTCCTCCCCCCCAGAAGAAACGCGCCAGATACAAGTCGGATATGGGGCCATGGGCCATGGTTGAACTCTTGCAAACATGATATGGCTCCTGGATAGCTAGCTACCGGAATACTTCGGGCAAAAACAGCATCCTCCTGATGACGATTAGATCATGTTCCACGCATGAGCAGTCGGTCGGGACAAGCCGATGTTCGGGTCCACCGTAATAAGCCCACAACATGGAGTGATGATTTCAAAGTTGATATAATACTGGATTAAGTTCCTGTTATCTAGGAAGAAAGACTGCAGTTGATTCTCCGTTCACACTGTCCGACCTTAACAACAAGATGACCTGCCAGTCAACTCGTTTCAATGTTGTCATCATTGGGGGAGGCCCGGTTGGGCTACTCACCGTATATTGCCTCCAGCGCATGGGTTTCTCGACGTGCGTCATCGGTCGATTTTATCCCTAAGCTTTTGCTAGAGGCTCCAGAGCTGACAATTTATCCCTCAGAAAGGCTTCACAAGGAGAAGATGCCCATGTACGGACGGGCGGCTTCGCTTTATCCTCGAAGTCTATAGATGCTCGACCAAGTTGAGCTTCTTGAACCGTTTCTTCAGATGGGCCTTGTTGGGCGTAATGGGACAAACTTTGACAGCTCCGGTAAACGGGCGGCCGGAAGAGGGTGGCAGCAGATTTTCTCCTAGTTTCACGGAACATTCTTTGATTATTTTCTCAACATTCGCTTGAAGTACTCGGAAAGTATTATACAAGCTGCCTACCAACGGGGCGGGGGGAACCTGTTGATCGGCTGGGAGTTCAGAGATCTAAAGCCATCTGTAAGCAAAGACGGTACCTGTCGCGTCACGGTACAAGTGGCGCATGTGGACGCTCCGGCGACCGACGAATTAAAATGGTAAGTAATTGGATTTCTTTTGTTATTAACAAGACTCCATGCGAGAGTGCCAAAAAACTAATACAGGCGCAGCAAATATCTTGTGGGTGCCGATGGGGGAATTCTCTCGTGCGTCGCCTCAGTGGCATATCTTTTCCCCAAGATGCAACCGCCTATAATTGGGTGCGAATCGACGGTGTTGTCAAAACGAACGGGCCCGACTCCAGAATCGGCGTGGCTGGCACCGAATCAGTTTCACATGGAAATGTTCTTTGGGTCCTTCTCGACCACTGCAGGACCCGGATCGGTTTTGCTCTGAACAAGGAGATGTACGAAAAGTACGACGACAAAATCACAGAAGAGCAAGCCAAACATAAGGCAACTCAAGCAGTTCTTCCTTTCACTCTAGAGTTCGAGTCCGTTGACTGGTACACGATCTACAGGTATGGGACATCTCAGAGACGGCCGATTTGTCGTTAACCTTTCAGCAGCATCCGACAGGGCGTTGCAGAACAGTACATGATTAATGACTGTGTTCTGTTAGCTGGAGATGCAAGCCACACTCATTCCTCTGGGGCTGCTCAAGTTATGAACACGGGTATTCACGATGCCATCAATCTGTCATGGAAGTTGGAAGGAGTTCTCTCCGGCTGGTTTAAGCCCGAAATCCTGCAAACTTACGACTCGGAGCGCCGACAAATAGCTCGTACGCTCATCGAACATGACAAACAGTATTCGACCTTGATTTCGGGTGACAAGATCGACAAGGTGTTCGAAGGCGACGTCAATCAGTTGCTCGCAAACTTGATACGTAACACTGCGGACTTTGTCCTCGGACTGGGTATCAGCTACGAAGAGAATATTATCAACCTCAGTCCAAATGCTGTGTTCCTTAGCGCGGGCCACCTCCCCGATGACGCACTACTCTACGGCCCTGGACGTAGCGTGCCTGTTCGCCTACAACAGGTGACACTAAACACAGGCGCATTCTGGGTTATCGTCTTCACAGGAAATCCCGAGATTACAAGACCAAGACTCAAAACTTTGCGGCGACACTTGTATTCTCCGTGTACTCTCAGGGACGCTGAACAAACGTGGCGTGGTCAAATACATGACGATAATCAACGGTTGCAAACCCCAGGGTGAGGAAGCAATTGGGATGGCCAGTTTCGGGCTGATCTACTATGACGATCATGCCATTGTCCAAGAGAAGTTCGGCTTCACCGAATCCGAGGGCGGAACAGCTGTGTTACGACCAGATGGCCATCTCGGTTTTGCCACGTCCTTAGATCGAGGTTCCGAAGTCGATGCCTACTTCCGTCAATTTGTAGTTGACCAAAGTCAGCTCGCACCGCTTTCCAAGTCTTGACTGATAGGTTATCACAGGTCGCCCCGAAATATTGAAGAGCAAGCAGAGATATAGCGAAATTGGCGTCTCGGCCATCTTGATTATTGCGTTCTTTCCTATTCTTTCAATAAGAAAAATGAGGTTTAACTTTGAATAATGTCCACGTCCTACAGAGCTCCTGGATGCAGCAGCATGATCCAATAAGTTGTGGGACCATTCACAGCCGCTATCGGTCATGACCTTATCATCTGAACTCGGTACAGCGAGCACACCATGCCTGAGATGCGAAATTCATGCCTTTAAGGTTAAAGGCTGGTAAATACTGGAGCCTCTCCCACAGCACTCATCCGATGGGGCCCGGATGACAGTGTCTGACCTAAGCCAAAGTCATCATTCTGCAGTGTCACTCGACGGGGCTCCAGCATTGCCGGAGCCATATATCTCTACACTAGTATATATATAGTTAGCTAGGCTCGCTAAATTCGGAAAGACTTCAAAGGGAAAGGGCAACTTGGCTCTAGCCAATCAGATAGCGCTGGTAGCCAGTGGGTCCAGGGCTATAACCACGACTACTGACTACAATAGTCCTGAAATCTAGGACTTGGACTAAGAATGGTCAGAATGCAGCCATAGAAGCGCTGCGGTGCTTTGAACTCTGAGAAAAAAAGGAAGAGAAGAGGAAAGCCAAGTACTTTTCTGTCCTTTAAATAGAAGTAACCACTGCAAATAATCCTACGGGCGACATTAACACAATAACTTAAAATGTTTGTACATTACTGTCCATTGTACGCAACAGACAACGCTCCTCATGATGATCATTAATTCAAACCAACATTGATACTTTTCACTTCAGTGAAAGCCTGCATCTCGCTCAAACTTTCTTCCCTGCCCATTCCTGAGTCCTTCATGCCGCCGAAGGTACTCCCTGGAAATGGCGCCCAACCTGGTTGATCCAAATTAACCCTCCGTCGATCCTCCGCGCCACCTTGGGGGCCAGGCAAATGTCTCGCGTAAATATCACAGCTGTGAGCCCCAACGGTGACGAATTAACCTGTTTAATGACGTCGTCGACGTCCTCCCACAGTGTTGACTGGGTTGCAAGATAGTCACTGTGGTAAACCACCTGAGACGCTAGACGCTTCACCAACTGCGCAAACTGCCTCAACCTCGTTGTTCCTGCAGTTCTGTGACAGGATGGCGACGGAGTAGGAGGTTTCAGGAATGCTCTTGTGGTTACAGGCCAATGTATATATAAACAGGCAGAGTCTCTCTGAGTAGCCAGAGGGACAGGACACAATCAACCAGATAGGTCCACAACTCAACCTCTCGTACAACACTACGCTTCAACTGCGCCGCAATGAACGCAGCGGTCAGAAGTGTGTTGGAACCTAAAGTTGGAATCGCCGAGTGCGCGATCTCGGACAGCAGCTGACTGTGACTTTGCTCTCGGGAGGTTGCAGAGTCCAAATGTCGAAGACCTTTCAAATCGTTTGCATACTCCGGTCTAGATAGGTGAATGTTTATCTTTTTGATCGCCGTATATGAATCTGCTTGCCATAGGCCGACAGCGTCAACGTTATACATTGCCATACTCTTTTTCAGCGGGTCGATATGGATGTGATAGGCTTTTGTGGTGGTGACGGTCTGCATTGTACAGGGACAAATGGGACATCACAATCCAAAACCAATGTGAGATCAGTCTTAGAGATGCTAGGGTGGGACGAGTATCTGCCACTGAGCCAGGCTGGGTGATTTGCCGGAAAGCACATATCCCCCATCGAAGTGTCGAGGATCATCAGCCCTGGAATGGAGTCTGCGAGTTTGACAAGTTCGGCCGGGGCTCCAGCATTCCTACCAGAGTAGCAAGTCACAACCAACGGGTTTTAGAAGAAATCAATGCCCCCGAGATCTCTCGGACTGCTTCCTCAGGAAGCGCGGCTGGTCCAATAGGCTTCCAGAGCTTCGACTGTAGCTTCAATGGTTTGGCGTCCCGCTCCAGGGTCTCCCGCACAGCGTAGAGATACACCGGGCCCTGGGGCGCTGACGAGGCAACCTGCAGGGCACGAGCAACCACTTGCTTGACATTGTTGCTGTTCCTAATCTCGTTGACGTATCTGCAGTATTGGCGTACTATTGCTGCCTGGTCGGGAATATCTTGGAGATAATTGACGAATTCGGTTCTCGTACCGCGCTCTTCACCTTCCAATGTCGATGGACATAAATCGGCAAAAATCAGGACAGGAGTTCGAGCAATATGTGCGTTGTGAATGGCACAACCCAACACCTGCGTCCCAACATCAACATGTACAAGCACTGCTTGGGCTTTTCCTGTCGCTCTATGACAAAACGAAGGATAACCTGAGAGTTTCTATTAGAAAAGCTGTCGCGAAGATAGTGCCGCCCTCACGGATAGCAATATCACCACTAGGATACACCACGAAACAGCATCGGAACTAGTCCCCGACAGAATTGGAGACTGAATGAACATCATGACACAAATGATTTCAGGAAACCTGTCCTTAACGAATGCAACCGCAGGCTAGCAAGCGATTCGAGACAACTTTTATGCTGAAACGTCGGAGCTTTAGGTGAAAATGCGATATGGGGCTTCTCATATTTGGAGCCAATATACGCTCCGACCACCGTCAGAGTATGGGCATGACCCGATATCCAGCTAGTCACCAAAAGTTGGATGGGCAGGCCGCTATGCAGAACATGGCTGCAGCTCAAAAAGGTAGTGTGGATACTTCAGGGTATTAAGTCGACGACGCCGCGAAGGCAGACGATCACGCGCAAGGCATGAGGAAAGAAACAGCATCATGAGAAGGAAGAAACGGCTGCCCCGCGAGCGGAAGATCACTGATAGAATAAAACGACAGATAGAGAAGGGGCTGCCGGCAATCAGCCGATGTATGAAGGAGTAGGTGATCATATTCAACGAAACATGACTTACAAGATGATGAGGGGGCGTAAGAGCGGCTTCTGTGTGACCTTTGAGTATCGCTACGGCTGGATCTTACCGCCCGCGCAATATCGCGATACGGAAGTGAACCATCAGCGGTAATGCCTTGAATTAGCGCACCGTCCGAGACTGCGTATGTCGGCGCCATCTGCCATGCATAAATAGTGTTCTCTGTAGATGTTTCCCAGGCCAGTAACCCAATCGGACCCGGTTGGATGGTTAGTACATGATTGGAGGCACAGTCACCAGGCTCACCATCAACGTGGACTTTAGTGTCGCCCGAGTGTTGGACCAATTTTAGGTGAACAATTGGATGATTGATTTGACTGAGAAATCTGTCCGAGTGGGAGTGAGGGTTTAAATACAGGGTACGGCAAGGCATGAGGTGGAAAGTGGGAAGCAGGTTGCCAGCTGTGCCAAGATATATCAAACTAGCCTAAATAGGCTAGCGTAAACCCGCCATCACTTTACTGGGCAAAAGTCTGACACGGGACCCTCTTCCTCATTCTCGTTGCAGTTTCCCGCTCACAACCGAGGCTCAAGCTCCTCGATGGGTCAATGGACCGAACTCAGTTCCGCCGGAGAGCATTGAAATAAGTGCCTCCTCAAGGGCACGATATCATGTTTTCCCTCCAGTTGTAAGCTCAGGTCCAGAGTGCCGCAAATCCCCATTCTCCAACATGAAAGCCATTCAAGTAACGAAATACGTCTCCGGGCCGCAGGACCTCTTTGTGACAACGCTTCCTACACCCGCCCCCCATCCCACGAAATACCTGATCAAGATCCGCGCCAGCGGCACAAACTTCTTCGACCTCCTTCAGATACAGGGCAAATACCAGCATCAACCGCCGTTGCCGTGGATTGCAGGCATGGAGTTTGCGGGCGTCGTCATCGCGACGCCCACCACCGGTGAGGGATCGAAGAGCGCAGTTGCAAGCAGCCGGGATGGCACAGTCAGCACGCAGACGAACCATAAATTCAAAGTCGGGGACAGAGTGTTCGGGGCCACACACGGGGCATATGCAAGTCACATTCTGGCGTCTGAGGACTCGTTGTTTCCCATCCCACATAGGTGGAGCTTTGCCGATGCCGCTGGTGTGTACGTGACAACTCCTACAGCGTACGGCGCCTTGGTTGTGCGTGCGAATGTTCAGCCGGGTGAGTGGGTGCTCGTCCATGCCGGAGCTGGAGGCGTTGGGCTGTCGGCCGTACAAGTTGCAAAAGCTCTAGGAGCGACCGTCGTTGCCACGGCTGGTTCGGAGCGCAAGAGACAGGTCTGCTTGGATTATGGGGCGGACTATGTGGTGGACTACCGAGATAAAAACTGGCCGCAGAGAGTCATTGGGCTGTGTGAGCAGCACAGAACAGGCAATGGAAAGCAAGGAGTGGACGTAGTGTATGATCCAGTTGGTAAGTGGTCACATATCTCGGTGCCTCTGGTCAGTCTAACAAGTACCGCAGGCATGATTGACCCCTCAATCAAATGCATAGCATGGAACGGCCGACTCCTCGTTATCGGATTTGCCGGGGGCACTATCGAGAAAGTTGCCATGAATCGAGTCCTTCTGAAGAACATCAGTATCGTGGGTCTCCACTGGGGCGCATATGCCCTGAAAGAGCGGGAAACAATTCCCAAAGTCTGGGAAGGAATTTTCGATCTGATCAACTCGGGCAAATTGAGGGGCATCACCTATACTGACAAGCACTACAAGGGTTTAGAATCGGTTCCTCAAGCATTGATTGCTTTGGGTGCGCGAGATACATGGGGGAAGGTCGTGGTGGAGCTGGGAGAAAACGAGGGGGAGGAAGGCAAGAGCAAACTATGACAAGCTCCAGAGGCATGATTCGGGTTGTCAAGGAATGGATTGGGTTACCAGTTAGAATGCCATGGCGTTCTCAAATGACTTTTGTGGAGCTCCCGGCAGAGGCTCTGTGCATGTGTCAGGGTGGTGCGCAGTCAACGCTTCATTGAAGAGCAATTGCTTCAATCTCGACGTCGACGCCCTTGGGTAGTTCCCGTACAGCAACGCAAGTCCTTGCCGGTTTGTGCGAGAAGTACTTCTCATACACGGCGTTCATCTCACCGAAGTACTTCATATCGGACAGGAAGACCTAGATGAGTCTGATCAGCTCTCCGAGTTCACTCGCTCCCCGCGGAACGATAGCACTCACCCCAGCCCTGACGACCTTGCCCATTTCACTTCCCGCAGCCTCCAGAATAGCCTTGATGTTCTTGCAACACTGCTCGGTCTTGTCCGCAATAGACCCCTCCACCAGCTTTCCAGTCGAGTCTGCGGGGATCTGTCCCGCTACCCAAATCTGGCCGGCCGCTTTGATTGCCTGGCTATACGGACCGGCAGCTGATAAGAGAGATGATGGTCAGTTCGAAATCCGAATCTCGCCAAATGTCCACATGGGCGCTGGGTCTTACGAGGGCAGGCATCTTTGGAAAAAACAGGAGTCAAGCCGGACGACATGTTGGCGGGGTAGATTCGGAAATGGCGATACTGCTGTTGACGAAGGAGCGAACCTGAGCGGGAAGATTTAATATACCGTGGGAAATGGCTCAGACGAGAAGATACGCTTCGACAGGGCGTTGACATGGGAAATGGGTGAGAAGTCCGCAAGGGCGCGATGTTCTGTCAGTTGTAACTCTACTCTGCAGTTTCTTCAATTACACCAGTAAAGTCGTTGCCGGAAATCCGCCTTCGGTTTAGGCGGTCCTGCCGCTTCGGGCATAGTCGCGGGCTGGGCGCGCTGCCGCTTTTGACAGCTAAGAGAACCTCGTCTCCCATCCCTCTCCCACTCTCTTGTAACCTATTTTTTTTTCTCTCTTTAACCATCTCCGTTCACCCTGATGCACTCTATCGTACTTCACTTCGACACCGTCTAAATTCTTCTCTCTGCCGCATTAGGACCCTCATCGTCGATTTCTCTCACCAGCTCCCTCAAAATTTACCTCGTTGCCTAAATTCTTTCCCACCGTATTAGGCTCCCTTCGATTCTTCTTTCCGACTCCTTGGATATCTACCTCGTCTCTTCGAGTGCCCCCGGATTAGCCTCTTAATCCTCAATCTTTGCGGCCCCTTCTGGACTTTTGAGGAGGACCCGTTTCGACCTCCTTATATGCCTAATCCCTTTATGGCGTGTTTAACGTCGCTGGCTGTACGTCATCGTGTAGACTTAGCTAACCCCGCCTGTTCCTCATGCCTGGACAAGAGTTCCAAGAATATAGATTCAGGCCTCGATAAGTCTTATTATACTGTAACAAGGCAAAGTGTCCTATTCGCTTGTCTTGCAACAGGTCACAATTTCAACTCTGAGTTTGGCCACGTAAGAAGATCACAGAGAGTATTTGAACAGGGGTGATTTGTCACCCATCTGACCCAGTTCTTCCACCGAATATCTTGCCATGATGTCTTCTTTCGAAACCGCTGCCCATTTCTTGTTATGTCGGGCGTAGAGAAATTCAAGCAGCAGCGCGCACACAATACCGGCAGCCCCGAAAGCCAGCGAGGTGCCAAAGCCGGTTGGATACCGAGGTGCTTCGCTCTGCTTGAAGATCCAGCTTCCGATGAAACCGCCGGTATTCCCCATGGTGACCATGAATGCAATACCCATCACACGTTTTTCTGCGCCGGCGAGATTGTTGACCGTCCACGCATTGCAAGCGGGCACGATAGGATAAACGCCGACGCAGGCCAGGACCACCATGGTGTAACAGAGCGCCACATTCGAAGTGATTTTGGGTGCGAAGCTGAAGAGTACAGACATGGAGATGACGACCAGAGCTTGGAAGAAAACGATGATCGGCATTCGGCGTGCGTGCTTGTCTGCCCACAGTGACGACAGGACAGCGGCGATGGCGCCCGCAAAGTATGGAGGCGCACTGAGTAATTGTGCGTTTGTCGAGCGAAAACCCATATTCTTGATAATCGTGGGCATGGTGAACTTGAGTCCGTTGTTGGGGACGGTGTTCGAAGCGCAGACCATAGCCTGCAAGTAGATGTGCGGGTCCCCAATGAGCTGTCTGAAGTACTTCCACCGGAATCGCTTGGTAGATTCACTGCTTTCGACCTCGGGTTTGTTGACCCCACGAGTGACAAAGTGCATAAGATGCAAGTAACGCTGTTCGTCCTCCTTCAACCAGCGTCCCGAGAGAGTGGGCGAGTCGGGCAACAGGAAGAACGACGTGACGCCGAAGCAGACCGAAAGGATGCCCTCGATGATGAAGATCCATCGCCAACCTCGAAGACCGCCGAGGCCGTTCATCTGAGCAATCCCAGCAGCCAATAGTCCGGAAAAAGCTCCCGACGCGGCACTGGACACGTAGAATAATGCGTTGCGACTTTGTGTCTTGTTCGGGGGATACCTGAAGCGTCATGTCAACACATGTCTTGGTTCTCCGTGGCGTGGGAACGTTTATTTCAAATACATACCACTGACTGATCAGCCATACAGCCCCTGGGAAAAATCCTGCCTCGAAGATGCCGATCAAGAAACGGGTGATGCAGAGGCCAGCAAAGCTCTGGACGATGCCGGACAGGGTGACGATGGTACCCCAGCAGGTGACCAGAATGCCAATATAGTAGCTTGGACGTTTGAACTTGGCCAAGATCATGTTGCTGGGCACTTCGCAGAGGATGTACGGGATGAAAAACAGAGCCACAGCAATGTTGTAGTCATCCCCTTGCATTCCCAGACTGTCCTCGAGACCCTCAATCTTGGCATTGCCTGCATGTCGGTCGATTGAATGAGCAACCGCTCCATGAAAAAGGGGGGGGGAAGGCCCACCAATATTCGCACGGTCGAGGTGCGAGATCAGATAGAGGAACGACAGCATGGGCACCACGCGATAGTCCACTTTGCGATAGATGCTGCGCTCTTTCGCCGGGCTGACGCTGGCGAGGAAAAGCGCATCATCCTCGCCGAGGCCGAGCTGCCGGTATTCGGCCAGTTTGGACGATTTCTCGCCATCCTCCAGGTGTTCGAGGCAGACTTCCGCTTCCTTGGAGTCAGGACCTAGCTTGTGTTCTAGCTCGCCTCCGGCGTGTCGGTGCGTCTCTGCTGAATAGACGCCAGCCGCGACGGGCACCCCAGAGGCTGGAGTCGCAGCTGGAGTCGCAGGTTGGTCCATACTGAGCGGAATCAATCGCTTGGGCCAGGCTTGGAAGAAGATGGGAGTCCAAGGAGTGACGAATGGGTCGCCGGCTTCCGATTCTGGGACACTCAACCAAATGTGACGGAGGACATGGATAACAACGCTTTTTCTTTGCCCCTTTATACAATACACTGATCCAGTACACCACGGGTTGGAAACCCCGGAATTCGACCTCAAGCGGCTAGCGCAGATCTTCCCCAGCTTCCACGCAGCGAGACCGCTTTCTTAGACTGCTTTTATGTTCCCGCAAAATCCGCGGCATACATTGCGGCATTCCTCGTATTTGAAACCAGCCGCGGATTACTTTTGCTATCATCTAGTTGGCGCGTGGCTGCAAGTGGGAATCCTACCTTTTTGCTTGCACAACGGTGGCGAATTATCTGCAGCGCTGTCCCAGCTCTAGGTATGTAAACGGAGAAAATACGATAAGTCTACTCGTACACGAGACCCAATGCGCCCGACTCCTAAGTGCTCTTGTTCTCGGTACAGCGAAGACTGTGCGTCTGACACAGGCGAGATTCATTACAAACTTATTCGAGGTTCAAAAAATGGCCAGTCCGTAGTCAGAAACTCTTCGGGTAGCCCTAGTCCAAACAAGAAACCATTAGGATCGGGAAAGTTCATGTTGGCAAGCATGTGATCCGATCCAAGGTGTTCGAGTGCCGGCAAAGCTGCGTGAGGAGCATCTGGTTCTCGATGCACCTGAGGATACACCGCATCAGTCGCCATACCGTTGGGAGTTTCGGACTCGACCGTGTCGGAAGACCGCATGTCTTCGTTCTCGCCCGCAGAACGGTAATACCGCTCCAAAAGCATGACATAGCGTCGCGCCAAAGATCCATGCTCGCTGACCGAGCGAAGGAAAGCCATACCGGACTTGACGATGACAGTGTCTTGAGCCGTTGACGCCTCATCATAGGAGCAAAGGCCCAGCATCTGTGCAGTCAACAGGACTCCAAGTGAACAGAACACATCTGCTGAACGTTAGTTGTGAGCAACCACAGAATGCGACGCAGTACGGACAGTGAAGAAGGTACCACACCGAATGGAGTAACTGCTTATGGTATAGCAAAGAGATTTCTTGGATGGTTTCTCTTGCCATGGCGATGCATCGCTGGGCGCAGGCCGTTGCGAGAGCTTTGAGGTAGTCGTCGGGGAAGTCATTTTTGGCAAGTAGAATCATGGACGGTCGTTGGAGCAGGAGCCTCATCTGGAGGTATCGGAGGTAGATGACATGGCGTTGCCGTTGAGCATCGATCCCATCCGAGATCTCCGGCGTGATCTTGAGATGAGATGGTACATTGTCCCACCAAGTTTGTAATTGTCCATCTAGGAGGACGATGTTACCGAGGACGGCATATTGCTCCTTTATATTTCCCGATTCTTCTGATTTTCTAGCCGCTTTGCCCTGTTTCAGATAGAGCATTGACAGGATTTTGTCAATCACGAAAGACAATTTGATGGTCTGAACAAATGTACAAAGTTTTGAAGGCTTGTTGCTGGGCTGCCGTGGCACACGGACCGAGTCGACAATGTATTGATCGTCGACCTCCGATGGGAAATCCACATCAAGGGCATTGGCGAGGATGATTGATGGCGGTCGTCCAAATTTCATACTGAGCGTCCTATCCAGGACAAAACACCCCCACCAGAGACGCTTCCTCGCTTCGCGGACTGTGGGTGACAGTGTGTGGTCGTTCATGGGGTCGATATGGAGGCCAATACTCATTGCACTCCTAATGGTCAGCCCAAAGAAGTTCCAGCATTCATTCAACTTCAGCGCGCCTTGAAGGTAATGGCAGAGCAGCAGCATCCCTTGGGTCAAGTGCAAATTGAAGTCCTCGAAGACGTGTGAGAGGATAATGCTCTTGGCGCGTCCAACATAAGGTGAAGCGCGCTCCGAGCAGTCCAGTTCCCCGTTTGATGAATTGAATTCGCATCCATACGCGAAAACCATATTGGCCACTGCCAGCCAGGCCACTTCGCACGACGTTCGGTCCGCCCACAGACACTCATACTGATTTCGAAAAGTGGGTTCATGGATGAATGGGTACAGGAGATGTACCCGCTCGAAGTAAGCATCCACGAGATCATCGGCATGCTTCCTGGGCGGCAGCATGTCATATCTGCGCCTTTCTCCAGGGGTTAAAGATGCAATATTCGTGGCGCTTTCCTGGACGCTGACAGTCTGCAAGCAGACTACGGTGTGAGGAGGTTCAACCAAGCTGCAACGACGTATCCTTACCGAGTCACTGTCCAGATTCGTCATAGCCTGTTGCCGGAGCTCGTCTCGCACCCCAGAAACGAACTTGAAAGCAGACGAATCGCCAAAATATCCGCTTGGCTCATTTGCAGGGTTCGCCATTAATTCTGCTGAAGTCTCTCGGCCATGGACGGGAGTGCTCAGGCAGTGATTGTAGAGCATTGAGTCGGGCGACCCAGAGACAGTGCCTCGCACATTCGGGCTATGGTCTTGAGGAGTAGCCAGTGATGACACTTCGTTGACTGGATTCGTACGCCGGCCGGAGCTGAGAGTAGAAGCATTGCGAATTGCTGATTTGTCGAGGCTTGCATTTTTCCTAAATGAATCATCAGCAACAAGGCACGTCCAGCCAATGAACCATTCGCCTTCAACATACTTGCTGAGATATGTGCAGAAGAGGCCTCGACTCAGGCAGCCTGAACACTGTGGCTTGAGGCCATCGCACCGATGTTTCTTCTGACGACAATTGCTGCATGCCCTGCCAAACCCCAGTCTCCTGACTTTCGCGATTCTAGCCCCGTCCCCAGACATTGCGGACAGCGTGGAGAAAGTCGAACAGGACGCTGGACCGCGGGATTCTTATATTGCCGCGGGGACCTAGGATGGGTGGCTGACTTGGCAAAACCTGGCCTCGCCGATTCGTGCCGGGACCAAGTCCAGTATCAAATTTAGTAGGAAGTCGAACCGTAAGAAAACCGCCGAGCGACCGCAACAGCGAAGCCAAGTGATGATCATGTAAACCCCCAATTGCGGGTTCGTCTGCGAAACCAATAATGTACGCGGTTCCCATCACACTCGGACACAACTCTAAGCGCTCTCGAGTTGGACCGGAGCCGATATCTGTTTCTGTCCGCATGTATGGCAATTCGATAGACAGCGCGAACTTAATCACTGGGCAGCGAGGAGTCGAGAACCAGACGTATGTACATAGCTCACCACACACACGACGCGGACCTTCCGATCGCGAGGACTGCTCAACGTGACTGCCGCAGAGTGAAGTATGGTGAACCACCCGATTCAGCACCGTATAGACTCGTGGGAGAATCGAAGATACTGTATCCAAGACCCTCGTCTCGTTAACCCTGCCAATATGGCCAAAGCTACTGAGACCGGATCTTAGATCGAATTAGACGGGGCGACCCATCACGCTGTTGGCCTGGCTTGAACCGACCTATGTCGCACATCCCCCTCGGAATACAAAAATTCCGAATAGGCGGAGCTGATGAACCCGGCGTGGAAGCGGGAGGCAGCACTTGGGGATGCAATTTTGTCGTCTGCACATAAAATTCTTGAGTCGCCGCGTGGCCGCGTCCCAAATGCGGTTCTTCTAGCACCAGCAGACTTTGTACATCTTTGTACCTAGATAAAATGGTGCTACCCTTGACACTCGCGTGCTGGGACTACGATAGAGTGAAGGCGTTGGAGGATGGAAGGGTACGGCCAGAGGGTATCGCGCTCACCTTCCTCAACTACCGTGTGGAAGAGACGTAAGTGACGGAGGAATTGGAGGCTACGCTGGCCTCTTCGACTCACTGACAGATTACCAGATTCTTCAGACAACTTCGTTTCCAGGAGTTCGATGTCTCAGAGCTCTCGCTCTCATCCTATGTCTTGACCTTGAATCAAGATAATCCACCTTTTATTGCTTTGCCGATCTTTCCCTCGAGGTTCTTTAGGCATCAATCAATGTACATCAACACCAATTCCGGTATCAAGAAACCATCAGATCTTAAAGGAAAGCGAATTGGGATACCGGAATATCAAAGTTGGGCTTCTCGAATCCTCACCAAGACTCGTGATTCTAATGAAAGCTAGTGACGGCCGCAGTCTGGCAACGCGGGATCATGGCAGAGGAGTTCGGAGTTCCCATCACTGAAGTTCAGTTTTTCACCGGCGCTATTGAGCCCTCATTCAACGAACGAAAGAGCAAAGTGCCTCACTCCTTGCCGCCAGGTGTGAAAGTGGAGTCCATCAAACCGGGCCAAAACCTGTCGCAGATGCTTCAAGACGGCGAGATCGATGTCATTTTCAGCGCATCAAAGCCCTCCAGCGTTGATCGCTGTTCCCATTGCACCTATCTATTCGAAGATTTCAAGACGGTGGAAGCAGATTACTACAAACGGACCAAAATCTTCCCTATCATGCATGTCATCGCAATTAAGCGGGCCGTTTACGACGCCAACCCCTGGATTGCGCGAACACTCCAGAAAGCCTTTGCCAAATCATTGGACATGGCCAAGGAAGCCTTGGAAGAGAGATCTGCGCTGCGTTATATGCTGCCGTTCCTCGAAGACCACATGAGGGAAACTAAGCGCATCATGGGCGACGATGCCTGGAGAGATGGTTTTCATGAGAACAAGCACGTCATCGAGAAGTTCTTACAGTATTCCTATGATCAGGGGCTGGCTGCTGTGCCATACAACGCTGAAGATTTGTTTGCTCCCAACACTCTCGAACAGTTCGTGCTGTGAGAGAGCAGTTATCGACTGTCAGTCTTTTGAGAGACTCGACTGGGGTGCTCATGGTTGCGTGCGGCTGAGTCTTTTCACGAGCCTCCATCACGCACAGATATGGATAGAAGCATCTCGTCGAGCATATATACCAATTTCCTTCAGATTGATCGTCTAGACCTAGCTTCAGAAGCCCTCTAACAGTCCCATTCATCCTCCAAACACCCATTCAGAACTCGCACACCTCCAGCAGGCATGCGAAGACATTAGCATATTTGCAATGAGCTCATAGAATAGGTATGCACAGCAAGTTCTCATTGGCTAGCTTTAGGATACTGTTCTCAAAATGCCTCGTTTCTGCGTCGGACGGTCTCGACCGATGCTGCTCCGTTGTACGAGTACCTCTTAGGACCCTGAAGGGATCACTTCGCATATGGCAAACATCATCTATCCCCTGAGTGCGGGTAGTGCGGGTTCCAGGCAGCGCTCGGGCATGTAAGAGGATTTGATGCCGATCCAATCCTAGATATATGATTCGCTCTCTGCGCTGCTAAAATGGTCGTCCGGGCACCGCAAGCATTTCCCTCATCTCCGACATTGGTGGTCAAGGGGGCGGTCGGCTGGCATTTTGCTCCCGCCAAGGATGCACCGACACTCTCGCGCGGCCATCGAGAAACCCGAACCGCGGAATGTCAATCAGGGATTTTTGATCTTGGCTCTCGAATGACATCTTCAATTTACGCTCAGAACATGTTGCAGAAGAGGTTAAAAGGTCATCGGGGTCCATTTTTGGCAAAGATGCATTGCTTACCAGCCCTACAAGGGTCGAATTCGCAACGCTCATCGAAATGGTCTCTTTCACAACATTCCTTGTTATTCTAGCACTCCTTGGTCTTGTACTACAGTTCGTCTTGAACAAATGGCGTAAGGAGCCTGCGTTGGATCACATACCAACTCAGCAATTTCCCGACGGTGACAATTCCCGTGCTCGATACCTGACAGATTTGAGATACCTCCTTGAGTTAGGCTATCGTAGGTACAACAAAGCCGGCAAAGCCTTTAAGATCACGATCCCCATCGGAGGATATGCTGTGAAGTACCGAGTCATTCTTCCAAAGGACCACCTGGAGGAAATCAAGCATCTTTCCAATGATGTCTTCAGCTGGCAGCTCGCATCCCGAATCATTTTCGCGCAAGACTACACTGGTGCGCCTGACCGTGGGAAATGGTCTGGTAAGGCACTTCGTGTGGGTATTCACCAGAATCTCGGCGACATCACGACACAACTGGACAAGAGAATTGTCGAGTATTTCAGTTCACACCTCTCACAACAGAAAGGCAGTGTAAACGCCCTCAATATGATGAGTTTCTTCATTCCGACAATCACCTACGTCACCAATGCTTTGCTGGTCGACTCAAGACTTTCTTCCGATCCAGAATGGCTACGACAAACGGCTGACTTCGCGGTCAATCGCTATGGGGCTGCGGACGACGTGCGCAAATGGCCCCCGTACCTTGCAAACATAGTAGCGCCCTTCATTCCCTCAGTCCGGAGACTTCGAGCGCAACGAGAATATGTAATGGAGAAAATGAAGCCGATCTATGAGGAGCTCAAAGCTGATGGGCAACTACGGGTCGACGACAAGAAACTTCGCCGGAAAGGTACGTTTGGATATGAGTGGCTCTGGGGCGGAACACCGGACGACGTGACCCTGAGGGACTTTTCGGATACGATGATGAGGACCATGATCGCCGCCATCCATACGACCGCTAAGACCATCAGCGTGGCCCTCATCGATCTTCTGACCAACCCAGAGATGGTCGAAGAGCTGAAGAACGAAGCCCAAGAAGCTGTGTCGCCAGATCATGCCTCGGTGAACCTGGACAAGCTCATCAAACTGGATTGTTTTCTCAAGGAGTCTCAGAGGCTTAGTCCCGTCTTTCTCTGTAAGTTTCGTCCACGGTGTTGGGCTTGATGTTGCAGAACTAACCGACACCGTAGTTACTATGAATCGCGTCGTGACTCAGGATTATGAGTTCAAATGCTCCGGTCTTCGTCTGCCGAAGGGAACCATGGTTACAGGTCCTGCAGCTGCGATTGCTACCGATCCTGACGTATTCAGAGATCCCGGCACATTTGACGGACACCGATACTATCGAATGCGTGAAGAAGCCAAGGACTCGGCAAGTAGTCTGGTTCTCGGCATGTCGACCATTGACTCATTGGGCTTTGGACTCGGCAACCAGGCCTGTCCTGGCAGGTTTCTGGCGGTCAACAATCTGAAGCTCATGATTGCCAGACTCTTGACGGGCTGGGAACTCTCTTTGGAGAGCCATGGACGAGAGTACAAGGGACCACGACCCGTCATGGCATACAATGATTTCTCCGTTGTTCCACCAAGTGAATACAACTTGCGGTTAAGGAAACTCTAGATAAAGAATGTCTTTTGTTCATCACCCCAATGGTAGTCTAGCTATAGACGACAAAAATGTCCTTGACGGAGCTGTACGCAGACCGATCGAGTTGGATCTAGGGTGAAATCTGGAACAACGGAGCTGTGGAGACCGACAATGATATACTTGTCTATGGGGATAAAGATAAAAGCTAGCCGCAGTAAAGTGGCTTATAGTGTAACGGAGCACTTCAGGGTTCGGCATGCACGTGCGACAACGCACAGAGGTTTGTCCAGCAGGTTGGGAATCGAGAACGCGTTTCTAGTTGACGCTGACAGGGCAACACCACCACCAACACGACCCCCAGAGAGGCAGCTGCTAGCAGCGACCACCTAGCACGGCAACGGCATTGAGAAGTAGGAAAGGGCCGATGAAACACTTGGGAATAGGTAGACGACATCAAGAACATGGAATACTCTGTCAAATCTGTAAAGAATAGCACACTGCCAGCACTCTGAACTATTCAGCACTTCCCCTTAGCCCATTTTGTTTTGACCTGTGACTAGACAACTCTCCATCCTGCACCCCCCCTACCATCCCAGCGCAGCCACTTTGCCTTGTTACAATAGAGCAGCGAAGCTGTAGTACTCGTAACAATTTCACCAGGATCGATCATCCATTTCACATCGGAGAAGCTTCGGACTACGAAAATCCCCAAACGTTCGTCTGGTACTCATCGACAGATTCGAAGTTGCGGGGTTGATGAGGCGAAACTCTGATACCGGGAGATTTTAGTGGTACAAGTATTCGACAGCTTTTCTACAAGTATGGTCGCGATGGAATCAAGTAGGACTATGCTCTGCCTCAAATGAGCTCCCCGATGTTGACAATCAAGGAGCTGGCTACGGCCGAATTGATTGTTCAAGGTCGGCCACCCCCCCGTGGGATTTCCATGTGCAAGAGAATCTCTCGTACGGACGACAAGCCATTGAACCGGTATTCCCCACGAACTGCCTCGACATTCCTCTCATTTGCCTGCACGCGGAACGAGTTGCAATACGTACATTAAGTGCAGGTGCGGCAAAGTGGAGCGAGCATTTACCTGTCATCTTTCCGAAAGGGGTTCTGAGGGGATGATCCTCCCCATAGTCCTCCCAAGCCTCCTCAACTTTTTATACAAGCGAGCATCTGGACAAAGTAGGTCATCTATATCCAGTCCGCAGTACGGTGTTCTCGCTTAATGGGTGGCCGGTGACGTCGGAATCAGATCTAAGCTGAAGCAGAGAGCATGGGCGGGGGATTCCCTGAACAATGGGAAAACGAGATTGGCCTCATTTTTTTAACCAGGGAATCTCTAGAATTCCAGGAGTAAGGCGTCGAATTACTACATTTGTTCCACATGCGCCCTCTGGAGGCTTTGAAGTCAGTCGACGTGAATTAGGTATTACATTATTAGACTACTTAATATTGCCCTCAGGGGCCGGCAAGATACTAGTCTGACAGAGTGTTTGAAACTAAATCTTGTCTGCGTCAAATATTGCTGCTTGCCAACCTTGACCTGTAACAACTCTCTACTGATACTGATAGCAGTAGCCACATGCGGTTGGGCTCATTACGTCGCCCAGAGACTTCGTTCCTCCCAAAATCCCCCAATTCATCGTCGTATCAAACGTGACTCCTGGCGCAGTCGGAGGATCGAAAATTGTACTCGTACCATTGAGCGCATTATTCCCATACGTCCTTGCCTGCAAGTCTTTCTTTTGCCACTGGTACCAAAGTCGATCTATTTGGCCATGATGGAGGAAGAAGGCTGGATCCTGTGGACTAGCGAAGAAGTCCTGCAGGCTTTGGCCCAGAGCGAAATGACCATTGCCGTGGACACCCAATCGTGAAGTAGCCGAGGACAGCGCATTTTGGAAGTCGGCGATAGTCGTAGTAGCCAGTGCGGCATCAACGTAGGTCTGATTTGTCCTCTCTGAACAGAACTGGTTGAGATCGCGCAGCAGACAGTGCGGATTGTACGCCGTCCAATTGGAGGGCAGCCCGGTAAAGACGAGAGTGAACTCGAAGGGGCCCAGGTTGACCATGACATCCTTGAAGGGACCACTCTTGACACAACCGCCCCCTGTGCCACGAGGAACAGTGTCCAGTGATCCATCGGGCTTGACACCCACCACGTAATAGTCAAAGCTGCCGTCGTAATAGCCATCACCACCCAGAGACGTGTCGCTGCCATCAAACAGGGGGCTTGAGGAGAGATTGTGAGCCCATAGGGGCCAATCCCAGTATGGTTGTGCGCCGGTATAGCCACACTCTTGAATAAGCGCTGTTTCCCAAAGCCAGACGAATTCGCGATGCCAGCCTAGGAAGATGCCGTCGAGATGAATTGATGTCGTTTGGTTGATGTGGACCGCGGCAAAGTCGTCATATCGAGACTTTGAGCCTGGGACCACTCCGGCGGGAAACTTGGAAGGTTTGCTCTGCAGGCATTTGACCGCTGAGATGTAAGCTTTCTTCTCCTTGGTGGAGAGAGAGCCATATTCTTTCCTGATCCTGGGGCTCTGGCATGATGACCTCGGTACAACAAAGGCAGAGGCGAAAGAGAGATTCAACGTCAACAAAATGCTGCATAGCAGCGTCAGTGAATGGGTGATTTGCACCATTTTGATGAGCGGGTTGGTTGTGGAAGGACAGGAACAGGGAATACTTAAAGACTCCTGGGGGTGTTTCCAGAACAGCATTTGTCCCTGTGCCTCAGGTAGCCTTAGAAACGTGCGGCGAGCTTGATGAAATTGTCAGGTCTAGAGGCCAGCTATGATCCACTTGGTGCTAAACGCTGTTTGCGAAATGCACTTCGACCGGGCATGAAACTCCAGATGAAGAGATTAAATCTACAGGGTGTGCATTTAGGTACTGGAGGCGGACGAGTATGTCGTTTGTGTCAGGGGATACTTCCTCTACGGCAAGGCAGGTCTCGGTAAATTATCCTGCTGCTGCTAACAGAAAAGCCGCCCCAACTAGTTATTCACCTGCAATAATTCGTTAATCTCGCCTAGGATTCGTCTCTCATTTCGGACGCTGGAAGACGATGGGTGAGGAACTAAGGACCAAGTGCCTCGTAGCGGTACTGTGCTTGTACTGCTCAACTCAAGATCCCCGCCACGGAACCTGATGGTGGCTACATTCCCAAGATTGTCACTTTTCGTAATGTAATTCAGCGTCCAGCATAGACACTGAACTTATGAAATGGAGTCGGAGGTGCCATCCCTCTTTCTACTACGGAGGGGTGAAATTCCAAGACTTCTGCCCTCTGCAAACCTGGAGGCGACATGGTCAGGGCAGTGTGGTCTGAGAAGATTTTTGGTTTCGCGGAAATGAGACGGGGCTGTTTGTGGTCCTTGTCGGGTCATGGCTTTCCACGTGTAATTCTCCCATTTTGCTACGAGAGGTTAGCCCACCATGCCAACGGAAACCCAAAAGACATGCGTTATCGCGGTATACGTGTTGACACCAACAAGGGCCGGTCGAGGGAGATGCCTCGTGGAAATACTGTACAATGTACACGGCAGGCGGTGCCCGAAAAGGAAAGGCTCTGACACACATGGGAAATAGGATTTCGACCACCAACTGCACCGAGGCTGGTGATTTCGGTAAGGACGGTTTCTCATTATGTTCTCGGGTTCATCACGATAGACAATCCCTCCCTTGATCTGGCTCCTTCACCCTGTGACTTGGGCCTTCTTCAAGTCCTACATGCCCAACTCTTTCAATATCTTCTCATTATGTTCACCAACTTCTGGCACCTTATCCATCCTGGCATGCAGACCCTCCACGTCCTGGCCTTCGGGAACGCATCCGGGCGGCAAAAGGGCAGGAATCACCCCTTTCGATGTCTCGACCTCCGTCCATCGGCGTCTGGCACGCAACTGAGGATGCTCCCAAACACCTTGCATCGTGTTCACTGCAGCATTTGCGATCTGGGCCATCTCGAGCTTCTCCACAGCCTCCGAGACTGAATATTTCTCCAGGGCTTTGCAGATAATCTCCCTAAGCTCGTCTCTGTTCTGCACACGGAGAGAGTTGTTTGCGAAGCGGGCGTCAGTGGCCAAACTTGGATTGCCCAGAACAATGTCGCAGAACCTCGCAAACTCTCGTTCGTTCTGAATTCCGAGCATGACTGAGCCGCCGTCGCCTGTCTCGAAGGGTCCGTAAGGATATATCGCTGCATGAGAGGCGCCCGTCGGGGTCGGCGCCGGCGCACCTTGGAAAGTGTAGTATAATGGGAAGCTCATCCACTCCACCAGACTTTCAAGCAACGAGATGTCAATCTTGCTCCCCTTGCCGGTCTTCTCCCGCTGCATCAACGCGGCAAGTATGTTGCTATAAGCGTACATTCCAGCAGAGATATCGGCAATCGATATGCCCACTTTCGCAGGCTCATCCTTGGTGCCGGTCACGGAGAGCATTCCTCCTTCACTCTGGACCAGCAAATCATATGCTTTCTTCGTAGCGTATGGCCCGTCCTGGCCGTAGCCGGAAATATCACAGACAATTAAGCGGGGATGGATGTCCTTCAGCGTCTCATACGCGAGACCCAGGCGGGCGGATGCGCCAGGAGCTAGATTCTGCACAAGGACATCGGTTTGGTGAAGGAGTTTCTTGAGCACCTCCAGATCCCTAGGCGCCTTCAGATCCAATGCCAAACTCTCCTTCGATCGGTTCGTCCAGACAAAGTGCGAGGCAAGTCCGTTCACGCGAGTGTCGTAGTCTCGTGCAAAATCGCCCACCCCGGGCCTCTCAATTTTAATGACACGCGCACCAAGATCGGCAAGCTGCCTCGTGCAGAATGGAGCGGCAATGGCCTGTTCAATGCTGACGACGGTGATGCCGTCAAGAGGCCTCGTCGACTGGGCTCCGCGCCTGTCTGTGGTTGTCGACGCAAAGCGACGTTGGCAACCAACCCGTCGTGGCCTGCTGGCGAGTCTCTCTCGCGGAGTCGATTTCGAAGTACTCTTTAGGCCCTCGTTGTCCTTTAGTTGCCGCCCACTGAGCACCGCGCACCGGCTTTGAAGGCCGACAGTGAGCGCGAGGCCTCTGGGTCGCAGGTTTTTCAGCATTATTTCACGAAAGGACGTGTATTGGTGATTGTATCAATGGTGGTACCTTTGCTCGAAGAGAGGGACGCCAGGCCAAAGCTACAAAGAAAAGGGCGCCGAGGCTTTTTGATCAATCATCTGGTCACTTTGCGAGGTCCAAGTTCGCTATGATACATGGCATAGTGTTTGTTTCTCGAGACAGCACAATGTTTTGAAGGTGGGCCTCAAATAGAGGAGGTATGTGTTCTCTCGGAAACCCTCGCCGGCACACGGCGGGCATGACGGGGGACAACAGCCACCGGCAACAATCTCGGAAACTCGCGCCATGGAGCTCGACTTCGCGAGACCGAGGTCGCCATTTCGATACAACCAATCGGCGGACAGAAAATGATGGCAGCTCTGTCTCGAAACTCCGTTATCGGTGGCCATGTTACAGTACCAGGGCAATCTTCCAAGCCCAATGCATCATTCTACGTCCATCGCATACAAACAGATGCTTCACGCATCCGACACCCATCAACAATATGGATCGTTGCAAGACGACTTCAGCATAGAATCTCATCATGAGGTCATCTGGTACGTGTTCTCCTAGCCTCGAACCAGCTGCCAGCCGTCGGGACCCTTCTTCAGACGGTGGAAGTGTCCAGCAGCTTGATTTTCTACATCCTTGCGTGGACGGGTTTGAGGGTGTGTAACCCATTTATCAGAAGATGTGCCACACACGCCACCTATTCCGCGCATCAACCTTTTCAGAGCGCCCCAGTGCAGCGCATTATACGACCACCCAGAACTGGGTACCGCCGCGATTGGCATGCTGGAGCGTCAACCGCTATGGCCGGAACGCTCCAATTCTGCGCCGTTCCGTGACCAACCTACTTTTCTTTGGTTAAGGAAATATTATGAGCATAGCAAAAGTAACTCATCTCTCGGCCTCGGCGTTGGTGAATTCAGTTCCTCTCTCACGCGGTGCAAACCGTTTGTTTCGTCCTCGAGAATCGACCGCTGGAACTGGCTGCCACTTGGATGGCCCATGATGCCCATGGCGTTCTCTGTGGCGGAGGCGGGAGAACTGAACAAACAGGGTCCGCGAATGAGTGATGAACATAAGACCAGGACCATGAGGAAAGCTGGGCCCGCTTTGTTGTGGAAGTCTCATTGCTCAAGACAAGACTAGAGGATACTGGCTCCTAAAACAAGCGGCGCTTGAGCTCGCTCGCCTTTCTGGGCTCCCACGAAGTGCTGCACCGGAAAGGGCTCTCTCCCACCTAGCTATCCACAAAATCCGAGCAAGAAGCTGATTTTCCATTCGCGATAAGGCTTGATCCTGAATCGATCCTAACGACAAAGTGCTGGAAAAAGGCACGAGCCCCGTCAGCCGGGGGCCCCCTTTCTTTCCGGGGATCATGGTTCCCTGATCCTGGCAGAACAGCCAAAGCACGGTCCCACGGGGAAGAACACATATATCTTTTCCCAAGGGACGTATCCCGGGAGGAGTCGTCTTCTCTTTCAACTCTACACGTCTTTCCTCGACATGTCCATGCAGTCCCTCACCAGTGTTACCCGCCACAACCAAACTTTTGAATGTCCTGTACAGGACAACCCGTGGAGCCGTCAGCCCTTGTGGCATCGCCTTTTTTTTTTGGCAAAACCATTCCCCCCCTTCTTCCTCCTCCTTCCACTACACAACCTTCTCACTCACGTCATGGGGAGGGAGGGGCCTACGCAAATGCACGCAACACCTGAAAACTCAAAGCTATAATACTATAGGGATGTGATCGCGAAGGCTCAACACTACGAAGGACAAATTACATAATATCATGCCCGCGTAGACGGTAAAGTCGCCCATGGACGAGATCTTTCCAAGCCTCTGAAATATCATTACACAAACCCTTCATTGCCTGTTTTTATTTCTTTTTCATCCTCTAGTGCGACTTCGGTGCGATAGCGGCCAACAGAGCCACACGCCTTGCAACAGAGCGCTAGGGGGCCTCGACAACGCTTTTCGACCAAATTCACAGCGTTGATCCCGTTTTGCGATACGAAAGGGGCGACGGAAATAAAATATGGGCGATGCCCGTCGATATCCATGATACAAGGATCGAAAGACGGAAGAGAAAGAATTCCAGTCCAAATGAGTCTCTACGAGCTGGTCACTGCCCTGAAGTTGCAATTCCTAGATTACGCTTGGATGTTTTGCATATATTGGGCCCTGGAGCTGTGGCAATGTTGGTGGTTGAACCGCAGCGGACCAAAAATGGGGAACCCCTAGCATACGTACATATATATATATACATACATACATATCCAGGTATCTTAATATCCCCACCACTCTCCTTACACCTTGTCCGCGACAGCCTGGCCGGTCTGCTCGCCAGGCATCTTGAAGACGATCTTGTGGACCTTCCTGGCCTCGAAGTCCTTGTAGGCCTGGGGCGCATCCTCGAGGGACATGGTGCGGCCGCAGAGGAACGCGACCTTTTTCTGCTCCTTGACCAGGATATCGAGGGCGTCCTCGAAGATGCTGCGCACGGGACACCGGCCAAAGGCCATGGTGACATTCTTGCCGTAACACAGCAGGCCGTTAAGCGGGATCATCTCGGTGTGCACGCCGATGGAAGAGATCTGGCCAAAGGGGCGGATCATGTCGAAGGCCAGCATGAAGGCGTCGGTATGTCCGACCACCTCGAGCACTACGTCAGCACCGCGCCCGCCGCTCGCCGCCTTGATCTTCTCCACAGGGTTGTCGTTCAGGTTGATCGGGATGGCCCCGATCTTCTCCGCCTCGGCCAGCCGCTCGGGCACCGAGTCGATCGCGTACACCGTCTTGACCATCGTCAGCGCGCAGGTGATGGCGCAGATACCCACAGGCCCGCACCCGATGACCACCGTGGTGAACTCGTCGCGGTCGCGCTGCGGCAGGTTCTTCAAGAACCGCGACGCCGCGAAGTAGCCCGTTGGGAAGATATCGGCCATCAGAACGAGCATTTCCTCTGGGATCCCTGTTTGGCAAGCACACGCACGCCACGTCAATGAGAAAGCCTCGCCAGAGCATGAAAGGAAGTAGTGACAAATAGGCCACAAAGGGGTGGGGAAGTGGACTTGCTGGGTGGTGTTGGGTCGGGTAGGTGTTTTGTGAACTCACCAGACGGGGCCTTGACCAACGTGGTGTTTGCCAACGGCACCCTCACGTACTCGGCCTGCCCACCGTCGACCGTGTTGGCCGGGACCGAGTTTCCGAACAGTTCGCCCTTGATGCACCGACTGGCCTGGCCGCGCACGCAGTAGTAGCACTCCTGGCAGGCCGTGTAGAAGGGGACCACGACCTTGTCGCCGATCTGGAAGTTGGTGACCGCGTCGCCCTTTTCGGCGATGGTGCCCACGAACTCGTGGCCGCAGACGAAGCCCGGCGGGCATTTCAAGTGTCCGCGGTAGAAATGGAGGTCCGAGCCCTAAAGCAGAGCCATTCAATGAATTGGGATCTCCTACCATGCCATGAAGAACGGATGGGGGGTCTGTGTATGGAGACAGGAGAGAGAGGTTTGGGAGGCGTGGAGGAGAGCAAATACTTACACAGAGAGCAGTCGAGGTCACTTTGAGCACGGCGTCCGTGGGCTTCTGGAGCTTCGGGTACGGTCTATCTTCCACTTCGACCTATAATGCCACAGTCAAACACCAGTATGGTCAGCCCTTTCGTTGCTTTGCCGTTAAACGTCTTTTTTTCTTTCCCCTTTTTCCTTTTGGTCCCCGCCGCTCTAGCCACGCAAGACCCTCCCCAGTCTCGGGGGGTGAGCAACAAGATAGGAGCCTGGGAACACCTCTGGAAAATTTGCTCCATCGAGCGAGCAAGCAAGGAGTGTTGATCAGGTCTTTTCCCACTTACATGGAAGTCGCCCTTCAGGACGACGGCACGCATTGTAGCTGGAGGCATATTGGTCACTGAGCAACGGCGTCGAAGGGGTATTTCAGCGCCTTGTCTAGCTTCTTCGGATTTCGACCACGGCGGGTGTTCTCAAGCGTGCCGGGATGAATTGCTCGATTTTATGTAGAGCAGTTCGAGTCGACTTGTCCAACAAGGGTGTGATTCAATGCCCGGATGGGGTGGAAGAGACGGAGGGAGGGAGGGGCAAAAGAGAAAATCGATCGGGAAGTCGAGAGTCGAGGCTCGTTCTGAAAATGCAATGCTTTGCTTAAGAGCTTTCGCTTATGTTATGTGCTTGGTATGTAGACAGATAGATAGATATGTTAATACTGGCTGGACCCAGGAGCGTCGTGATAGAAATCCGTCATGAGACTTCTTGTTTTCGTGCGTCTCCTCCACCTTACTCCTCCTCATCCTTCTTTTCACTTCTCTCCCAATCCCTTCTCTGTAAAAATCCCCCGTCCGACACTGACTCGGAGAAGCGGGGATTCTTGCCATTGTGGCAGCCATTTCCCCGCCCTTGGGAAGGTTGTTTTGGGCGAAAAGGCCGCGGCAATCGATTCGCGGCGAACATGCGGGGGAAAGAGGAAAGGAGATGGGACGACTATGACGACGCGCCACGAGGCTGAGTGCCCCTCTTTCTCCAAGATGATAAGGCTATCTGTCTCTGTACGCCCCTCTCTAGCCCTCGAAGACTGAATCGACAGACGGAACAGTGAACTACCTACTGTAGGTAGCTAACCAACCACGAGTAAGCGAACGAAACCACCCACGAGCTGAGACGAACTTCTCCGAATGGGCCTCTACTGCGGCTCTTGGAAACCGAAGGTCTCTTAGCACCTGATTTCGGGGTCTCCGAAGTCGAAAACATCCCAGAATTCTAATAGAAAGGCTAGCGCTTAACTCCATTGAGCAGCGCCGGTATTTATTGTCATGCCCCATAATCATTTCGGGTCGTCCTCGGTTGCCAATTTTTGCCGTCTCTTGACCAATAGTACCTCAAGTCACACTATATCACAAAGAATTTGGACAGCTCAAATCCGCCATGGCGGCAGTCCCGTTTGCTTGGACGCCAATTAGTACTCATAGTCATCATACCCACTCCCGTCATACCTCCTCCGGATGCTTCCTGAAACGCTGCTCAAGTCCACGCTCTGTCTTCCGTCATTCGGATGCAGGAGGTTGGAATCCTGGTTCTGATTCTCCTGGTACGTCGAGGACCCAGATCTCCTGCTCTGTGTCGAAGCAGCGTATGTCAACGCCTCCTGCGGCAAATCTTTGATCTCGTACGACTTGTCGCTTGCTCGTCGTACAGGCAGTGGCTCTGGATTCGCCCCGTAGTTGGGGTATCGGGCTTGTTGGCTAGGAAGCAGCGCACGGCCTCCTTTCGCAGTTGGAGTGGTTACGGTTGGCGAAGTCACTTTGCTGAATGCCGCACTGGCGCTGGCCATTCGATCCCGAGCGGAAACGGGATTTCTCGTCGGCTGCGACGACGAGGGGGAAAAGGCATGCGTGATGAAGTCAAAGCTAGGCACCGACGCCGGGATGGAGTTCCGGAAAGGATTGCCTTGGTCTTCGTAGGGACTGTCTTCACCTCGCTCGATGGGTGTTTTTAATGCGTTCGGGATGGCTGATGTCGGCGTGGCACTGGCGGCGTAAGAAGTCGGCGTATTGTCATTGCTGCCCGTGGAGTGATCGTTGGGGTTGACCAGTGAGAGCCTGGGCGGTCCTGTCCTAGTAAGGTCAAGTTGCGAGCCTTGAGGAGTGTAATCGTCAAATTGCTGATCTGGGTCAGCATTTGGGTCGAAGAATTTCTCGTCAGTAAGATAGGGATTAGTTTGGTCGTCCGTGTCGTCGAAATTAGTAGTTGGCATTTCAACTACCCCTTCAGGAAGGGTATAGGGCCTGTCACTAAGAGATACCCCTGCCCGGTTTCCATCAGACGCCGCAGGATCATATAGACCGGTCGGATCAATCTGATAATGATTTGGTGGTAATGAGAAGGGCAGTTCTGGGACAAGGCTTGACCGACCAGACATTCTGTCTCCTTGAGCATTCCCCCTGGGCTCTGAGGCGATCGACGCTCGCCGCTGATCTGGGTGATTCACTGACAGAGTTTTGCTCACCAGACTGGTGGCTTTGCGTTCACCGGGTGCTGCAGAGACTTGTCCGTCGGGTCCATCCGCGTCTCGAATCCCGAACTGGGCAATGGTTCGTAATTTTCTCGTGACCCACGAGGCCAAGATCTTGCCCCTCTGCTTCTCTGATAACCTGCTCCTAGGAAAGTCGCCGTCGCCGACAAAGGCCACAATGTCGACAACGATTTGATGTTCGTGAAGGACGGCATTGACAATGACCGGCACAATGGACGCCAGGTAGGATTTTCGGAAGACTTCGACCAGGACAACAACCATGCCACCAGCTTGGAAGACAGCACACCCGCCAGGAGTAATGTTCCGATGGCACTTCTCGATTGTACTCTCGATATCGATCGGGAAGTGGTTGAGGCCGTTGACTTCAAATGTCTCGCCAATACTGCCCAATACGAACAATATCTGCATCTCCACGGGCTGCCCGCCGGGCCCGATGGGTCTGGTGACATTGTGCAGAAATCCGAGATCCCCTGTTCGGACGTAGGTTGCATTCGGGTCACCGCCCATGATCCGCCCGTTGAATCGTTCTTCATCAAACACCTGTTTCGACATGTAAAACGATTTGGCGCATGCTTCTGATTGAACCCAGATTTCACCAAATTCCCCCACATGACATAGTTGACAGGTTTCGGGATTTACAACAGCGATGCGGGTAGACACTGGTACCATGCCAGAATCTTGAACACACAGAGCAGTCGGATCTGTGTCTGGGTCGACCGGGTAGATGAGACCCCTTCTCAAAGCGCGGACATCAAGCCAGAGTTCTATTGGCTCGATCGACATATAGCTGCGAGATGCGATCATGGGGTTGAGAACATGTGCATATATCGTGTTGACAGCGGTCCTTTCGAGTCCTGTCTGGGCAAAATGCAACCTCGCTTTCGAGAATAAGTCGAGACGAGGCCTCGACTCCGTAGTCACCATGAGGTTCTTCAACTCGTGCAAAGAGAAACCTTTGCCAACAACGTGACCCATTGCAAAATCCAGCATTTGGCTGGTCGCATATGTATCCTTGACTTTGTATCTGGACAATGCCTGGAAGAGGGAGACAGGATTCTGCGCAAAGTCAAGCGGCGAGATCAGATAGGTGGTGCTGCCGTTGTACACGCCCATCACGACGGTATGAAGGAATCCCATTCCGATCGTACTTCTCACGCAGGCGAGCACCGGTTTGGAGCTTGTCATTTGGCAAGTTTCCTTCTGGACCTTACACATGCCCAAAACGGTGTCATGGCCCAGCTGAACAGAGACTCGACGCTGATCCGGCGTCCAATATGTCCAGATGATCACCGGGTTTGTTGGAGATATCCAAGAACGATTAATCGTCAACCCGAGCTCTCTGCAGCCATGAGACTGCTTCGCCGGTTTTGCTGTGTTATAGACACTTGGAATATGCGTTTTCAGGTACTGAGCAGACTGCTTGAGGTGCTGCGAAACAATCTTTTGTTTGAATAGGTGGTCGACGTCGGTGTTGCATAGAACAGCCTTTACACCCATATCGGCGACAATATGCAGGAATGCCGGTGCATCTTCCGATAATCTGTTTGCGTCAAGCGGGGCGACCGGAATGGCGATGGCTCCCAGAACCATACACGCATATATGGCAAACACATAGTCTTCTGAGTGAGTGTACATCAGAATAAGGTGATCGCTGGGCTTCACTTTGACCTTGTTCCGCAGGTACAAGGCCACGGCTGCCACCCTATGGTCAAATTTCTTCCATGTCAGCCCTTTCCCTTCTTTCCCTCGCCCATCGATCGTGCAGTATGCGAGCTCGTCCGCTTGTCGCGCCACTCGCCACTGCATCAGGTCAAAAATATTTGTAAAATTACTCAGAGCTGTTGATGTTCGATCATCGATGACAACCTCGCGAGGATCAACACCCGACCACTGCGTCTCCTGGCCGTAGAGAAGGTCGCTTCTCGCAGCACTTGAGTTGGGGGACCAGATGCCGCCATTGATATCTTCTCCAACAGGAAGGTTTTTCACGGCGCGCTCAACGCCGAATTTGACGTGGACGCAAGGAAGTGCTCCGTTGTCAAACTCTTTGCGACAGAGCATATTGCCAATTTCTCGCCGGCCGTTCTTTGTTACCCGCGGTAGAATCCCTGGCGCTGTGATCAAGACGCAATATACTCTGAGGTGATGCTCTTGGTATAGAACCTCCATCGTTTTCTCCGCCAACGAGTCAAGCAGCGCGATATCAAGCTGTTGTGGCGGACCACCTGAGGATAATGGAGCTGTCGACGCCGAGGGAGATTCAAGAAGGACTATAGGGAGATGTTCGTCGTTGACAAAACAATCAAAAGCGGAGCAGTCGTGAATTTTGGGCACATTTCGCATGATGCTGAGGATCAAATGCTGGACGAAGAAATAACGATGTTCCTGCACCGCTAGACCGTGTTCAACCCACTCAACCCGTTGTCTGAGTCGATCTTCGTACAAGCCCAAAACATAGATTTTGCCCTCGATGACACATCCGAGTAAACCTGTGCGGAGAAATTCGGGGTCGATGGCGGTTGGCGTGGGATTACCTTCCTTGAAACAAAATGGCCGGGCATGGAAGATTGTTTCGGTATGCTTTGGGAGAGCCCAGAAGCCTCCAGACAGTGAGGGAGAGTCGACCCAAATCTCACCTATGGAATTTGGTGTGCACAACAAACCCGACTCGGGATCAACCACGGCAAGGGTGGCATCGGGAATTGGATATCCGAATGCTCCGCATCGAACAGCATTAGGAAAGGAGCTAGCTTTCGTTCTTGCTTCGGAGCCCATGGCCAGGACCACAATATCGTTCGTCTTGAGAGCCTCCTTTTCCAGCAGCACTTCACCCAAGTCCTCCGTCGAACGTTCTTTGGAAGGCTTGGTCCCTCCTCCGATGAGGCTACTGCCGAAGCTGGATTTTGTGGTCGCGCTTTGTTCTTCTTTTTTCTCCTCTGCTTCGTGATCACGGTCCATCTCATGGGACAGCGAGCAGCCCATGCGTTCCTCTCCCCCCAGCCAGTCTCTCATGCTAATCACCATTCCGCCGTGTTCGGGCAAGCAGAGCATAGGGGCCACGATTTCCCTCGCCCTGGGATTGCGAAGTGGCTTGAGCCAGCGATCTGCAAGTAGTTCGTGAAATTCGACGTCAACGGTCAAGGTGTCAATCATACACAACTTGACGCTGGCGAAGTTAGGCTCAAAGTTCCGTTTGAAGTTCCTCGTCGTCATCGGATCCGCTTGGTAGTTGTACACGGCACGTTTTAACCCGGGGTAATCTGCTACGAGCAGCGTTGTCTTGTACTTCGTGATGAGATTCGCGTAGAGACCCGGTGTCTCGATAGTCCGCTGGTCAATGTATATCACCGTGTGTCCTCCATAGATATTTAATAAGACCCCCAGGATCATCCCGATGCTCTGTCTCGGATCCAAATAGCTGAGTATTATCTCGCCATGTCTCGAACCAGTAATCAAGTGACCTTGCTTGTCGCGCAGAGAAGGATTGAACGTATCAGCTTTGGTATTGCTTGTCGCCGATGTAATCATTGCGCTGAGTGTGGCCATTTGATGCATGATAGTCTTATGGCTCATGACGACGCCTCGAAGATCACCAGTAGGAGCCATCGAAAACTCGATATAGGCAAGATCCGGCACCACAAGGGGCGCTTCCTCGCCCTTTTTCTTCGGATGATAGCTACCAAATTCGTTGGTCTTCCACCATTCCACGCCACGGGGCCAATTCAGCTTGGCGGCAGTGATATCTCGCTGGAAATTCTTTAGATTGGCCTCCGTGGTCAAGGCCAGATGTGCTTGTGTAGAAGTCAATACGACGTTCAATCTGGCGTAATTCTTGAGGTCGTTGATCGGTACAGCGACCACCCCAGCGATGAAGCAGCCGAGCAGTGCTACCGCATATTCAATTATTTCGTTCTCTGTGTAGATCAGCGCAACTCGGTCTCCCTTGTACAGACTGCTTTTGTCGCGAATGACCTGAGCAACTTTTTCCGCCCGACTGCATAACTTCTCCCAGGTGATGGAGACGAGCTCTTTACCTTTTTGGTCCAACACCCAGTAGGCCGCCTGCTTGGGGTTTGTCTTTGCTCGATGTCGGAGGACCGCGGCGATGTTCTCAAACCTCGACATCTCGATATGCGAGTCATGTGGGTCACAAATGGCGAACGGTACTTCGCGCGGCTCCAAGGGCATCTGATGTATGGCGGCACCTCCGGCAAGCTCTCCAGCACCAAGAAACGGCGGGACCATCTGGGCTGTGGGCGAGGTCACCTCACTTTGTGAATACCTGTGTACGTTGCCTCCGTAGTTCTCTTGATGTTCTTCTCGTTGTTGACCTGCAAAATCGGAGAAGTAGCCTTGCTGTGAATCCAGCATGGTAGAGTTACGAGTGTCTATGCCGCCATAATTTTGTTGGGTTTCAGGATTAAAGGCGTAGTTCTGGCTCAGCAGCGTCTCGGCGCGGGATTGATCGTTCGCCGTCATGAAGGTCTCACGCCGGCCGTCAAAGGAGGAACCCGACATTGATCCATGTGGTAGACTTCCTGTTTCCCTCTCTTGGAACCTTTGGAGGTGGCCTTGGGGAGTGATGCTCCTCCTAGGATCGTTGTATTCATCCCTGAGCACAGAGGCCCGTCGGCTCATGCTGGGGTGGTCCTCAGTCATTGTCCCATTTCTCGAGGGGCTGCCCACTGGTCGGCCGGTGAGGGCAGCAAGCGAGGCAGCTCTAGAAGCCTCATTGGGGGCGGGATGATCGCTGTCGTCAGGAGAATGTATGCGGAGTCCTCGTGACTGGGGTTGGGGTTGCGATTGCAATTGCGATTGCAGTCCCGGCGGAGGTGCATTGATGTACTGCGAAAGAATGAGGGTGCGTCTCTTTTCATAGCCTTTCCGGGTGATGTCTCCTTCCTCGAGCTCTTCGTCGAGCCTGCGCAGAGCGTCTTCCAGTTCAGGGATGCCCGACATTTCTGCAACCCTTCATGGATTGGCTGGTCTCGGTTGGTGCGAGAAGGCGAGGTCTGTGACAGCGCAGGAATGGGCCCGGGAGCAGGCAGGCCGAGGCTCCAGGTCCTGAACGCGCTGGCGCGAGAAGCGTTTGAAGGAAAAGGACAAACTAAGCGAGTGACAACAGAAGCATGGAACGACCGGGCACCCAGGGAGATGGGGAGGTCGAGAGTGAGGACTGAGCGACGGGAACGTACCCAAGTTTCAGACGAGTGCGAAACATACATAATACTCAAGTAGTTGATGGGCCTCGTGGTGCGTGGTTGGTGGCGCATGTGGGGATTGACCGCGATTGAGTGTCTGGTGCATTGACTCGAAAGGCTTAACACACCCGCAGAGATCGAAGATGTTCCTATGCTCCCTCGCTCCCTCCCTCGAACCCCGTTTGCTGGGGCACCAAGGCCATTCCCGGGCCCTTCCCGCCGCCCACGTTAACGACTGGTTCAGTCCCCAGGCCTTCAAGATGCTTATCCACACATAAGATATATGACCAAACAATAGAAGCCGCAATGGGACAGGAACAGTTTGATCGTGCACTCGCGACTTCTGTGTTGCTGGCATCATTGAAGATGCTTTTGAGTCTATCTCTATCCCTTCTGCCACAACGCCATGACAGAAACATCAAGGTTCTTCTCGTTGAATCTCCGTCAACGATACATTCTGCGGCAACTACCGCTAGACTAACAGTGCGAAGGGCGAAAGGAACCCCCCCAGTAGGCTGCCCACCACATCCCCTTGGGAAGCAATCCAATCTGATCACACCCTTTGGCTGAGCGCTCCCAAGCCAGACTCTTCCCTTCGAACACCGTCCGAGAGAAGTCATCTCCCGTTAGTTGATGACTTCAATGACTCGAAGCGGCGGTGGATTGGTAGCTCGATTCAACCTGAATGTAGACATTATGGCCTGTTTGGAACCATTTTTCATCCCATCTTCATCTGCAACGTACACTGAATCTTTCAACAAAAACGCCGAAAATGTAAGGACTATGGCTCTCGCTGGGGTGCAGAGTGACGAGAACCGGTTCAAATTTAACATATTGTTCACCGCCGAGTCTCGGGACGTCGGCAACACACATAGAACTTTGGGTTGGTAGTTGATATCAGTCCGGAGTGGTTCGTCAGAATTCGTTTGTCGACTGGGCCGAAGCCTTGATGTCGAGGTGTGACATTCTTTGATCGTGAACCAGCGGATGCGCGGGGCTGATCATTCTTCTTGACTCTCGAGGAGCGTGAAAACTGGAGCATTGAGCTTGTCTCGACCGTTGAGGAAAGTGAGTTCGATGATGAAGACGAATCCGACCAGTTGCCCTCCGCATTTCTCGACCAGTGTCCCTGCAGCCGCTGCCGAACCGCCCGTGGCGATCAAGTCATCGACCACAAGGACTTTCTGACCAGGTTGAATAGCGGATGTCTGCATGGCAAAGGTGTCGGTGCCATATTCCTTCTGAAAATCGGCTGTTTCGATCTTGCCAGGGAGTTTGCCTGCCTTTCTGACAGGAACAAAGCCGGCTCCAAATCGTAAGGCTAATGTCGGTCCAAAGAGGAAGCCCCTCGCGTCAAGACCGACAATCACATCAGGAATATTGTGTGGGCCGAGCGATTCGGCGATCTGGAGCTCGAATGCTCGAATCAAGTCCAGATGAAGAGAGTGCGAGGCGAATAGTGGGAGGATGTCTTCGAAGAGGATGCCTTTCTTCACCAGCAACCCACTTAGCAACAGCTTCTGGGCGGCCAAGATGTGATATAAACAAAAAAAGATTTCCTTTCTTACCTTTGGAAAATCGGGATAGGTCTTCAAGCCCGCCTTGATTCGAGCTTTCAGTTCCGACAACGCTTCAGAACGGGCGAGTTGGGAGGCTACCCAGGGTTAGCGAGGCTGAGCCAAAATATTTGGTCTCCCCCCTCGTCTTCATCTTTGGGAGGCGCGGGGCACGACATACTGGAGGCGGTGGCATTGGGCTCTGGTCGCGCGGTGCCATGACTGCAGTCACTGTCTGCGGAAAGGGTCATGCTGCGAAGAAGGGCAGTCAGAGGGAAGGCGGGATGATAGGATAAATATGGGTACGAGCGAGAAAAAAAGATGACAACAAAGAGCCGTGGCACAAGAACGAGGGCGCAGGACGAATCAGTTGCGCATGCAAGGGCCGTCCACCCTTCGGGAGGGATCTGGTGGGAATCCAAGTGTAGCCTGCGGCGCTATTCCACAGTCGCCTGTGGCCTCCGAGCGTATCCTGCACTAGCAAGTAGGGAACAAGCAGATGGGTTCAACAAACAGGCAAGCTTAGTGACAGGCCTGGCAGTCGGTTGCATGTGGTGTTATGTTACAAAAGAGCAGTCAGCTTGCGCGACCGGAACTGACGTGATTGCAGCCGACAAAAACCTCGCTTTGGCTGCTACGGTTAGGGCCAGAGGACCACAGCCCCAGTAGCCCAGGAGCCCAGTATGCTGTAGGTAGGTCGTTGGTGACTGTTTCGTTTCTACCTTTTTCCTTCTAGGCGGTGTGTGTCCACAAGCGATCCACTCGGGATACCTGATCAAGGTTCAACCAGCAGACGCGAGCTTGACTAAAAGGGCCGTGGCATGTGTGTTGCCCGTGATTTGTACTGCTAGGTACCCGATCCGACAGAGAGAAAGAATTGGGACAGGTTCTGGGTCTTACGATGATCGAGGACGCTAGGGCCGGCCGTCAGAGAGTGGGATGGTTTGGCAGATAACGTTTGAGGGATAACCCACGATAACCTACTGGAGTTGGGGTAGGCTGATGTTGTCTTTGGGCTTTGTGCAATGGAGGGGCCGAGCACGCGTGGGCTGGACAAGGACTTCGAATCCCTCAGCGTCGCGAAGCACACAAGAGGGGTGGGGTGGGCGTCGAGACTCGAGAACTCGAAGAGGAAGAGGGCCTCATCTTCCTGTCGTCCTCTTGAGTCTTAACAGAAAGAAAGACCCCCCTGGTTCCACCAGCCATGCCATGCCACGCCGGTGACATGGGACAGCCCTGGAGGTTCGACCCTATCGACATATCCACCTGGCAAGCTGGCTTCGACCCTTTCTTTACCCGGTAGCCCGTCAGTGGGAGTGGGGACCTCCAGTCTCTTTGTGGCGCTGACTTGCCCTGTATTTGTCGATATCGTGCAACGAGGACGCATTCGAAAATCTAGCGAGCAAGTGGCCGGAAATCCAAAAGATCCTGTCATCACTTCTCTGTCTTGGATTCGTGGGCCATCTCCGCCAGCCAACCCGCAGCACAATGCGCTCAGACGGAGCAAACGAGACGAGCTGTCGAAGCGCAATACCTGTGGTGTGTGAAAGTGGCTTGCTGAGCCATTTTTCCCCTTCACTCTCCCCCCATGCGTGTTCGAGCGAGACAGGGACCGTGAATCCGCGAATCCTTTCGATCACCTCAGCTAGGCCCGCATCAAGTTGGCTCCACTGGCTCTCCGAGCCTCCAAACAGGCTTTCTAGGCCTGCCCTTTTCGAGGACATGTTCTAGACATGAAGATCCAGCCTTAGCGAACATCGACCATCAGCTGGTGATCTGCGCTCGTTGTGCAGACGACAATCCCGAAGCTCGACCCTAAGGGGCCCCCGGGTAGACATGTCGGAGCGATTTTGAGGCAAACTGCACCCAAAATGCCCACGGTTGATGCAACTTCTCGATGCGTCAAAGAAGCGGTGACAATGGCTGTCTTCGTGAACAGGGGTGTCCTCGCGGAGCTACTGCAAGCCACCTTTCCAGAAATCCAACCCTTGATCCCTGGGGCCCGTTGCACGACAGCATTCCCTTCAAACAGACTTCCGGAGGCAACCGTCCACGTCCACGTCAACGCACGAGTACCGAGTACTTGTGGGCTGAATAATGCTTGTATATATATATGGGACTTACTGTCGACTCCATCAGAGCTTTACTTTCGTCATGTTTCGGGTCAATGTGGGCTGATACATCAGACGTCTGTGATATCAGCACTGCCATCAGGTACTCGGACGCGTGTCGCAACCGCTTGGGATACTCAGACCCCGAGTGCTTGTAATGCAAAACCAGCAGATTGACGGCTGTTTGCACAGAGAGAAATGTGTTCAATAGGCTCTCGAATGCAGAACAATATTGGTCATTTCATCTCTCATCTCTCGCTCTTTTTCCACCGTGCCATGTCTATCACGGCGTCGAGTTCCAAACGCACATGCGGTGGGGAAGGGAGAAATGTTAATGAAACTCTCCTGAAGGTTTCTCCATAGTTTGAGGCATGCAGAGGCTCATTTGCACATGAAATCGTGATATGGAACCTGCTCACCTCTAGTCAGGGGCCCGCTCATCAAGATCAAAGGAGTTTGCAGCCGGAGATCCTGTCATCCTTACGAAGACCTTGAACTGAGGGGCTTCAGCACTCATCAAGCCTAGAGTTGCAACGCCCCAAAGGACTTGGACAGACGCCGCCAAGGCGTTGTGCTATTCAACTGAGCCCTTTAACTTGAAACTTCTAGGTGAAGACAATTCAAAGGATATGCAATTTTCGAGAGACTGGTCTGCAGAGTAGAATCCGCAAGGTGAGCATATAGAGTAGCGACCTTATGGTGCGTGTGCGGGGCTAACCAACTGCCATTTCTACAGTAGAAAGTTATGTACTACAGCAAGACGGGCTGCACGGCCTTGACGGATAGTCTTTGACAATCTTCGGTACAAAAAGACGTCATGAAGCCTTAAAAGAAAGGTTTAAGATTTCGAACTTAAAGATTTTATAGACAACGAGAGGGATTCAAAAAGAAGTGGCACAGTGGGTCACAGAATATATACTCGGTACTGCAAGAGTGCTTAATAACTTCAAGGTGACCGCTAGATCGAAATATAGTTGACGTTATAGGATGAGTGACAGAGGGCCACTATTTCCATAGTAAGTATACGGAATGCTCAACACCAACGAAGGCCACCTCTGATCTGAAAGCCAAGGGACTTTTAGTGTGCCACTTATTTTTTCAATTCGGCTTGGCGGCTGGTCCTGGTGGTCTTACCGCCTTTGGAAATTCTGCCGGTCAAACCAAAAAAGAAAGTTGCACACTGATCAATCAATTCACAATCTTAGAGATGTGCATCTGACGGTCTCCAGACCTATCTGCCATGACCCGCGCCGTAGAGGAGGACGAATTCGTCCTCACGATCTCTGACAATGACGACCTTCCCGTCAGCGACCCCGAAACCGAAGACGCCGAAACGGTAGAGCTCTTCCGCAACGGCACGAAGCGAAAACGGGAAGAAAAGAATAAGAATAATGCCTCAAGGAGCAAGAAACAGAAGAAGATCCACCGGGGGAAAGGTCAAGAGGACGATCCCATCGTATCAGAGGACGACGACTCGGAAAACGGTGGAGAACAGGGTGTCCGAGAGGGTGCCTTCAATCCTGATTTCGAGTTCGACTTTGGGCCAGACCACGTCAAAGAAGACCTCGAAGAATTCGACGGATGGGGCGGCCAGGATAACTCAATCACCAAGAATCGAGAGCAAAGGAAGAGAGGCGTCGACATTGACGCCATCATTGCTCGTCGGGCAGAGAAGAAGGCCAAAGCCACCGGGTCCGAGAAGCAAAAGGAGGAGGGGGTAGAATCAAATGTGGATGATGACGAGGACGAGGACAATGTCGAGATCCCAGACTTCGAAGACGACGAACTTCTTGCGCCGGATACCTTCGGTGCGGACGCGGAATCCGGGGATGAGGGAAATGGAGAATCTCTGGCGGACGAAGAACAAGACGACGACGAGAGTGACGACGCCAGTGCTTCCGACAGCGGCTCGATGGCATCTCCGACAGCTCATCCCGACGACCTAGCTTCTGATCAGTCAGATGCTGAATCGCAAACCTCTGTCTCGGAAGATCCAGAAGAGATGGCTAAACGCGCGGCATTCTTCGCTCCTGAGGACAAAGCGACACAACCCAACATAAAATCCGCATCCTCCTTCCTACAATTCTCCCTCTCACGGCCCATCTTACGGGGACTGAACGCCCTGTCATTCACCACCCCGACACCAATCCAAGTGCGCGCCATCCCGATCGCCCTACAAGGCTTAGATGTGGTTGGATCCGCCGTGACCGGCTCCGGTAAGACTGCAGCCTTCCTTCTCCCCATCCTCGAACGCCTCCTATACCGGCCCACAAAAGTCCCCATGACACGAGTGGTCATACTTCTGCCGACTCGTGAGCTCGCCGTTCAATGCTACAGCGTCGCCACCGCGCTAGCTCGATTCACGGATATCACCTTCGCACAGGTGGTAGGTGGCTTCTCCTTGCGAGAACAGGAAACCATCCTGAAAAAACGGCCCGATGTGGTGATCGCCACGCCCGGTAGGTTTATCGACCACATGCGCAACTCCGCCAGCTTTGCCATCGAGAATATTGAAATCTTGGTGCTGGATGAAGCAGACCGGATGCTCGAAACTGGGTTCGCTGACGAGCTGGACGAGATCCTAAGGACCATCCCGAAGGACAGACAGACGATGCTCTTCTCCGCTACCATGACCGACAGCGTGGACAAGTTGGTGAGGGTAGGCATGAATCGCCCCGTGCGATTGTCCGTCGACGTAAAGAAATCCACGACGGCAGGTCTCGTTCAGGAATTCGTCCGTCTCCGCCAAGGGCGAGAGGGCATGCGTCTCGCAACTTTATGCGTGCTGTGCCAGAATTTCTTCACCAAGCGCACTATCATCTTCTTTCGACAGAAGAAGGAAGCCCATCGTGTCCGCGTCGTGTTCGCTTTACTGGGCCTTCGGGCTGGCGAACTGCATGGAAGCATGACGCAGGAACAACGCATCACCGCAGTCAATTCCTTTCGAGACGGGAAGACAACGCACCTCCTCGCCACAGATCTTGCCAGTCGAGGTCTCGATATCAAAAACGTTTTGACAGTCGTCAACTACGAAGCCCCACAGACGCATGAGATCTATCTACATCGTGTGGGTCGTACGGCACGAGCAGGCCGTTCTGGACGTGCATGCACCATCGCTGCAGAACCTGATCGGAAAGTGGTCAAGGCCGCAGTCAAAAGCGCAAAACAACAAGGTGCGAAGGTCGTATCCCGAGTAATGGACGTCGAAGAAGTCAACGCCATGCACCGGCGGCTCGAGGATCTAGATTCGGAGATCGCAGAGGTTCTGAGAGAAGAGAAAGAAGAAAAGCAACTCGCCGCCACCGAGGCCGAAATCACCCGTGGAGAGAATCTCATCAAGCACGAGTCTGAAATCATGGCGCGGCCGAAGAGGACCTGGTTTGAGAGCGAGAAAGAGAAGCGCGATGCCAAGAATAAAGGGCGGATGGAGTTGAATGGGCCGGGCGGGGTGGGCGTTGTGAAAGTGAAGACACAGAAGAAAAAAATGAGCAACAAGGATAAGAAGCGCTTGGACAATGCGCGGGAGAGAAAGGAGGGGAAATTGTGGAAGAAACAGAAGGGCAGTGAACGGGCGGCAAAGGAGATGATGAAGAATGCGAAGAAGAAAAATGGAGGACCGAGAAAGGGTAAGAGGTAGAGATGACGGATGGAGAATTGGCCTGTCCATCCAGAGAGCCGGACACTCGTTAGTCTTCTTGTCTTCCTGCCTCCCACGTAGCGAAGACAAACTATGGGCCTTGATGGAATGCACAAATTCTTCATCTTGATCGGGCTTCGGGTTTATGCTGCGTCTTGTTCCAGAGCGGTGGTCAACCGGCCTCATGTTACTCCATTCTCTGGGACCGTCAACTTCGTTCTGTGACATCTATCTCGGCCGTGGTGATTCAGATCCTCGTACGAGTCTATATCGAGGTGGTATAGTATGCTATCGGACTTGGTCTCGATTCCCCTGTGATCGGCAGCAGCATACTCATTTCGAGCCAGCAGGTTTCAATTTTCCTTGCTTGATCAGGTCATCTACCTTGGGAGGCAGGACCAGTCCGGTACGATCATTCCTTTTGTAAAAGTCGGCCACAATCTGCGCGGTTTTGGCAGGCTGATCTTCTTGAATAAAATGACCGGCCTCGGGAAACACTTGCAGTTGGTATTTTCCTATGTACTATGTCAGCCGGGGCGTCAATGAGGAAGAAGAAGAGAGTGTTAGATGACTCCCAGCTTGGCCTACCTTGCATCTGGCCAATGGTGAGTTCCTTGTCAAGACGGTCTGTCCCAGCCAGCAGGAGTAATTTGCCTCCACGGGACTCAAGAAATTTCTTGGACAAGCCAACGAACCAGTCTTCCCAGAATGGTTTGGTGGCAGCTAAATCGGTTCGCCAGAGCCATGTGTCTTTGGTTGTTTTAGATTCTTGAAGCAGTGAGGGTACCGAAACTCGAGCGGAGGTAGTGTTCCGGATAGTTCTAGATTTGGTGTGCCACTCAATGCCCGAAGCAAGTGAAGCGAAGGATTTAGGCCTTGTGGAGAGATAGGTGTCCATGCTTTTTAGAGCGTCCATAGCTGAGCCTTCAACCACGTCGAGGACGCCGTATGCTAGTAAGGCGTTGCCGAGAAGTTTCTCGTGGGCCACTTCGGTCACGACGGCGCCTCCGAGACTGTGTCCAATTAAAACGATATCTGGTAGGGTTGTCCACTTCATGTATGCTTTGACAGCATTGACGACAAAGGCCACATCCTCGGCTAGAGTTGTTAAGCTGAGGTCTTGAGAAGGCGGGGAGCTACCGGACGAAGTTGTGGTTCTCGTCAAACCATGGCCTCGCGCGTCTAATGAGAGAACACCAGCGTTTGGAAGGAGTTTCAGCAACTCCATCGTGAAGGCAGCAAATGACAAGCCTGATGATCCAGCTCCATGATGGGTGACGACGAGCGGACCAGAAGCGGAGGGAGGGGTCAGATAGACGTGATGGTGGATGGTCTCTGACGGTGTCGTTTGGTCGAAAGCGAGGTCTTGGGCAAAGAAATCATCCCACGGAAGGGGGGCCGTCCGGGATTTGATAGCAGAACTGGGCATGTCAGTAGGCGGCCATTTTGATCTGGGCAGGGAACGAGAATTCCATTTTACCTTCTAGGTTTCTCAAACAGCTTCCGACTGGGCGAGGGGACGATGGTGCCGGTCGAGGAAGTTGACGAGGCCGAGGAAGAAGAGTCAGTTGGAGAGCCCGATCTCAAAGCGGCCAAATCGTCGCCTTCTTCATCTTGCCCGTCTACAAGAGTGGGAGGCTCTGGAGGGAGATGCGACAAACGGGCTCGGGCAAAGGACTTTTGAAGATCACTCATCACAGGGAATGTCGAGAGTCGGGGATGAAACAAGGCTGTCGATTCGATTCAAGGACTCGAGGGATGATGGATGAGACGAATGAGGGGTGTGGCTCATGCAGGTGGTGCGAGTGGTTCTGTACTCGGGTGCCATGGGCAGCATGGGCCAGCTGTGGGTGGGTGTGTGGCGGTGTCTTGTGATGTACCGGGTACTGGGGTATTGTGCGTGTGGTAATGGGTTTGCCTGGTGGCGTGGCAAGGGAACCACAGCCGTTGGACCGGCGCAGTCGTGGAGGGGAGAGGGGAGATGTTGGTAGAGCAGTCTGACAGAGGAGATGGTGGCCCTTATGCAGGGGCCGGGCTGGGGCCTGGCAGGGGCATGTTGGGATATGTTTGTCTTTTGATTTGATTTTCTCCAAAGCAGCATTGACACATGCACTTCTGGCTTCTGGCATCTTGCTTCTGGCTGCTTTCATCTCTGCTCAGTCCTGCAAACCGCGTCCCTCCTCCAATGCCGTGGCTTTCGCATGGCCAGATCCATGGCTTAACTTTCCCACTTGATGAATCGCTTGCCGCAATTGGCTGTGAACCGAGGGACCAAGACCATGATTCATTGACGATCTCATGGAAGCGAATCCCGTGGTTGAGCTTTGGGAGGTTTCCATGACGTCGTGAGATTCCCCTTCGCAGGCGACACCACCAACACGCTCTTTCAAACTACAAGCTCAGCTCTTCCTTTTCTTTTCTCCCGCTGTTGTTCTCTTCCCGTCGTCGGCCCAAATACGTATTTTCTCTGAGATCTGATGGAAGAATCGCTAACGACACTCACACAATCCCCGCGCCTCGTCATCGGAACCTAGAGCCTTGCCAGTCCCCCCCTGTAGCTCAGATTGATCTTGACTGGCCGCCATGGTCTCTCTCTGGGGAAGCAACAAGAAGGATAACGGTCACGCCCCTCAGGAGGAGGATGAAGACAGCGACACAGCCACCGCGTCCCATCCTCAAGCGACCAGACCTTCAGAAGAGGCCGATGAACGAACACGGCTGTTACCTCGCCGTGATCGAGGCGTCAGCTTTCTCAGCCCCGATGACCCTGCTGTAGGTCGTGATCAAGGCCAATCCGCCAGCAAGCTAATTGCTCATTAGGTGTCGCCTTACAATCTCCTCACAGTGAGAGCTTTGCGATGGCTCGAAGTCTGCTTCCTCGTGATTACCTGCTTGTGGTGGACCTTGCTGTTCATCTCCATCTTCGTCAGTCCTCCACATTTCAATTCGAGAGGTTCAGGCTTCTTCGATGTGGCCTGGACCACCCTCACCATCGCCAACATTCTGACGGCCTTGCTCTTCTTTGCCACTCCGTCCACGGCCATGAGCGTTCTGAGTATGGCAGTATCCGTCATCCTGTTGATCGACATGATCATTATCCTCGCGGTGTCGCGAATCAGACTTGAAGAAGGCTGGATCGGGATTGCATCAGTAATATGGGCCGCCTTGATCGGCCTCTACAATGTCATAACGAACAGAACGGTCCAGTGGGGGAAAGCGGAAGAGGAAGTACGCCTTACTGGCCGCCAAGAGACGCGCCGCTCTCTCAGAGAATGGTGTGCTGTCTTTACCGCAACCGTCCTCATGGTCATTTACGTGATCGTTGTCATCTTGCTTACCGCTGTCCTGGTATTGCGCTCGAGGGACGCTACTCTCCCGGCTCCTGGCCAGCGATACTTGGTGGATGGGGACAAATACGCTGTTCACTTTGCATGCGTCGGCAATCGAACCTTGGACGCAGACGGCAAGCCAAAGTCCACAGTCCTGCTTGAGGGAGGATATATGCCTGTGGAAGACAGCTTCGAAGGGTGGGTTTCCGATGCATGGATGAATGGCACCATTGATCGATACTGCTACTGGGATCGACCTGGGATCGCGTGGTCCGACAATGCGCCGTCTCCACACTCGGCTGGCATGTCGGCGGATGCGATCTCTGAGGCCCTGGCAATTGCAGGTGAGGAAGGCCCGTGGATTCTGGTGTCTGCTGGCATTGGCAGCGTCTACAGCAGAGTCTTTTCTGCTAGGCATCCTCGTGATATCAGGGGCATGATGTTTATCGATGGTCTACATGAAGACCTGCTCTACAAAGTTGGCGCCCCTGGTCGTGGATTCATCTTGTGGGGTCGTGGGATCATCTCTCCGCTCGGTCTCGATCGCTTGGCTGGAGCTTTGTTCAAGGGCCGTACCAAGGAAGACCGAGTGTTCGGCAAATCTTCCTATCAGGGTGGCAAGTTCATCAAGAACAAGCTGCAAGAAAACCTGGTTGCCGACTCATTGACCAAGAACGAGGTTGTCAGCGCTCGCAATATTCAAGATCCTAGCGTCCCTCTTGTTGTCATCACTTCTGGCGTCCATTTGAGAAAGGACAAGGACTGGGAACGAAAGCAACAAGATTTGACAAAAGTGACAGACAAGTTGGTCGCCTGGGATATCGTGAAAGGAGCACCGCCAGAGGAGGTCTGGAGGTCAGCTGAAGGACGAAAGATTTTGGAAAAGCGACTGGGGCAATTGTACAAGGGTCCATGATGAGTTTGTGTATCCTTTGTTTATATTTGCACGAAGCGACGAGTTAGGATGGTTGATATGCGGAATGATGAGGGCGATCTTGGGGGTCACATATGAGATGAAATTGTTTCGACTTCCTAGCACATGATAGGCAACAAGCAGGGCTTGGGTTTTTGATTCTTGAGCAATTTCGGAGCATCTAGCGGTTTCTCTTGGACATGGATCTTCATGCACTTGACACAATCGAAGCGCAAGAGAGTGGAACGGCCGTAGGATTCATTCCCCGTGGACAGCCTACTCGGTACCAACTCCTCTGAAGCAGGGATATATCGGGTAAACAAGCATGTAGATGCAAGCTTGACAAGCATAAAGCAGAGATCTAATACAAGCAGTGGGCCACTCGGCCATTGCCCTGCATGACGTAAGAATTGGAGCCTAGCCGCAAGGGCTTTCGGAGAAGTTCTGCGATCATCCTCGCATGAGGACCGAACCAACCATCACGTTTGCCATCTAGAGCCTCGCTACCATCAGGTACAGAAACTCTCGAGGTCACTTCAAACCGCTGCGTTTGCTTTCTTGGCTGTTCTTCTCCTTCACCTCCGCCGCCAACCCCCCCTCACTGACACCCGAATCTCTTTTGTCCTTCTCTCCAGCTTCAACAAGGACGTGGTCATCTCCTCAATTTTATACCTGCTTTGGGGGGTGCGCACTCGTTCTTCCCATTCCCCGTCCGTGCCTCCTTCCCCCGCTTCATTCACCATGTTACTACGATTTGAATCAAAATGGGGCCAGTTTCGCCTGAACGTCGAGCCTGACCAGCAGTTCTCGTCCCTAACCTCCCAGGTACAATCCGGTCCCCCGCATAGGAGGGGAACAGCTGAGTTTGAACTGATACCGATGTGTCCAGATCCTTGACAACCTACCTCCAAACACCGATGCCTCGTCGATAGTACTAAGCAACAAACCCGTCAGCTCGAAACCGGCCCCGGACAGAGAGAGGCGTCTCGTCGAGCTGCCGGGCGTGGAACTGCGCCAGGTTGGACTTAAACATGGAGACAAACTGTACATCGGATTCACGCAACTCGAGACCATGTCCAACGGCCACACGAATGGCGACGGCCCCTCCGCCCCTCGACGGTTGAACGGCACGGTCGCCCTGCCAGAAGCTACCGCTCCCGTGACTGCGCCGACGGTTACCTCTCCAACATTGGTGAAAAATCCGTGGGAAGTCGTAAAACAATCCGCGTTGGACGACAGGTTAGACAAGCTGGATGGCAAGATTTCAAGACCGAGAGATCTCAAAATGTGTCGGCATGGGCCCAAAGGCATGTGCGATTATTGTCAACCTCTCGAGCCCTACGACAAGAAATATCTTGACGAGAAGAAAATAAAACATCTGTCCTTCCACAGCTATCTGCGCAAAATCAATTCCGCTACCAACAAGCCTGAATTGAAGAGCTCTTACATGCCACCACTTAGCGAACCCTACTACCGAGTCAAGAAGGACTGCCCTTCCGGTCATCCTCCGTGGCCCGAAGGGATCTGTACGAAATGCCAACCGAGCGCCATCACATTACAACCGCAAGAATTCCGCATGGTGGATCACGTTGAATTTGCCACTGCAGAGATGGTGGATAAGCTAATTGATTTCTGGAGAAAGTCCGGCAGTCAGCGGCTAGGATTTCTGTATGGCCGATACGAAGAGTACACAGAAGTACCCCTGGGTGTGAAGGCTGTGGTTGAAGCCATATATGAGCCCCCGCAAATGTGCGAAGTCGATGGACTCACACTACTGGAATGGCCCAATGAAAAAGATGTTGACGAGGTTGCCCGTCTTTGCGGACTTGAGCGGGTAGGAGTCATTTTCACCGACCTACTGGTCCCAGAGGAAGGAGAGGGCCAAGCAGTTTGCAAGCGACACATCGACTCGTATTTCCTTTCATCTCTTGAGATCGCATTCGCTGCACGGCTCCAAGCTCAATATCCGAAGCCTTCGAAGTGGAGCGAGACTGGTCGATTCGGCTCAAATTTTGTGACCTGCGTCGTTACTGGTGATGAGGACGAGAGCATCACAATCCGAGCTTACCAGGCTTCGAATGCTGCTGTCGAGATGGTCCGTGCAGATATTGTGGAGCCGTCAGCAGATCCCTCGGTGATGTTGGTGCAATCGGAAGATGACCATGGGCCGAATAGCAGAACCCGATATATACCTGAAGTCTTCTACCGTCGGATCAATGAATACGGTGCGAATGTGCAAGAGAACGCCAAGCCCGCCTTTCCTGTGGAATATTTGCTGGTATCTTTGACGGCGGGAATGCCAATCAAACCCAACCCTCTCTTCAAGAATAGCAAGTTCCCTGTTGCCAATCGGGAAGCTGTGGCAGAAGGTCAGGATCCCTCGGATGTGGCCAAGCAATTGCGCTCGTCACAGTCAGTAGACGCAGTTTCTGATTTCCATCTGTTGTGCTTTCTGCACGGCATGGGCGTTTTCAGCAAGGTAAGTTGGTACCCTCTGCGGGCCGCGGCATTCCATTGACCATGATTGCAGGACGAAGAACAGATTTTATGTCGGGTGGCGACCACGCGTGATCAGGTGGACGCAATCCATTTGACCGAATCACCAGGATGGGGGACGCTGTTGGCGATACTCGAAACATATGGTGAGCGGCCCTTGAAGCGTCCGTGGCGTTTGCAGGCGGATGAATCTTTCGACCCTGGCAGCCCATCAGAAAATCTGGCTAAGCGATTCAAACAGGCCGCTAGCCTCGACCGCTGAGGAAAGCTTTGTGAGAGCTCGAACTCGACGAGGTTTCAGTCGCCGACTGTGCCACGATTGTGCACGATTCACGCAGTCTTCCTGGATAGCGGACCGGGGAGGCTACCCAGGTACCGGTGAAGGACTGACATTTGGAGTTGCATAACATGGGGCTGGGGTTGTACAACAAAACAATGACGATAATACGCTGGGACTGGTGGATGAAGTGAATGACAAAAGCGTCTAAGCAACGGCACCAAATGTGGAGAAATATGTCAATCTGGAAGGAATCATCATCAGAGGAGGTGAACCGGGCTGGATCGACATGCAGAAGTCCTGAGACAGAGCGAGAGCATATTGTAAAAGGGCCCGAAGGGCCAGAGAGGCCGACCCCGCTACAGTGATCAACAAACGTCAAGTGGATGATCGACAGAGGCCAGGTCCGGATGAAGTGACCAAACAAACAGGTCCGGGAGCAGGCTCCAGCAGGAGCAGCCCTCGTATGGAGGCACTGTTCCCCTTGATTTCATAGTCAGCTGCGCCATGAAAGGCGTAGGAGAGGATGTGAATGAGTATCCACTACCCATGCGTCTTTCGTCCTCTTTGCTCCCAGTGACGTGTACATGGATGAGGAGGGCTGACGCAGTGATGGAGGCCAAGAAAGTAAAACATTGATCATCTGCCATTTTGCTTTCCTGGAGAATGATGATTGTGGTGCGACAAATGATGGGCGGCTTCTAGAAGGCTGATAGAAGCCTGAGCAGGCCGAGGTGGCGGGCGGAGGAGGAGGAGGCAAAACAGCTTCCCGTGTGCCTGGATGAAGAAAGGGCAAGGGTTGTCCATCGGTCCTAAAACAGAGATTGGTCCAGCTCGGGAAGGGTAAGCTCAAGAAGATAGATGATGACTGCGACGTGAAGAAAGAGGATGCCTTTCCTGTTCACACCGCATACCACGTAGGCTGACATAGCAGGCAGCATATGGTGGTGATGGGAGGAGTAATTGTGCTTGTGTAGGGCATCCACTGGGCATCCACAGGGCGCCCGCAGGTGGTACTGATTGCTGGGAATGGAGTACTGCCACCAGCTGCAGTGATGATGGTGACCAAGGGAAATGGCGGGCAGTGGGCCTTGGCCCTTTCGAGGGAGGGTTGGTGAGCGGCGAGGCGGGTGAGCAAATGGTGAGCATGAGGCATGAGGATAATGTGAGCATGGAGGACCCTTGGGACCCCTAACTCGAGTTAGAAGGGCTTGCCGTTTGACTGCCGCCCGCATGCCCATTGGCCCTTAGATAGCCCCTCCCAGCCCTTAGGTAGCCCCCCCTTGACCGGCCCTCAGTGGCCGTCATTGGCCTGCCTTCACTGCATTGGCATGCTCCGCACTTCGATTGCACCTTCGCTCGCGCTTCTCTTCGGCTTCCCTTGCGCTTCCTTTTTCCTTCCATCCCAGATCCACCCCCATTGCCAGACCCAATTGTGCTTTGTGCCTAGTGCCACTGGCCCAACTAGCCCAGCTAATCCTTTGGGGGGTTCGCCCTAAACCGACTAAACTTCTGAGGGCTCGGCCTTTCGATTTCACCCTCTGTCACCCCCAGCGAGGCCACTCGCAGTTACTTACCACTACCACTACCACTATCACTACTACCACTTACCCTGACCTCCTGCGGCCGACCAAGCTCCATCTTCTCTCCTACTGCCTGCTCAATATCACTCTTGCTCGTCCCTGGTTGAATTCTGCGATCGGATCATTGCCAGGTCACTTCCATCGTCTCTCCGGCGAGCTGTCTGTGTTCCGCCTGTCTGCAGCTTCAGTCACCTTCCCCGGCGGCGTCTGCGACCACCCGAAGACTCGAAAAACTTGACAGCTGCGACCTGCCACCCACTCGCACCTTGCCTCACCATCCTCCACCCACAGTCCCCGAGTCTCGACGGTATCGAACTGGCGCAACCGGAGCGTGTTCAACTCGTCTCATTTTGGCCCAAGCGATCTCGTCGAGCTCTCGAGCCAGAGCCCGTCCAGGTCTTTCCGTACACCAAAAGTGAAAGAGCCAAGCAGTTGCCCGCTCGTTCGAGGACAGCCGTCTTCTTGCGCAATGGGCCTGCAATAGACGCATCTCGTTCGTCAACTTCTCTGTCAGATCAATTGTAAATTTGTCCAGTCTCATACCAGCAAAATCGAGGTCTCACAAATCGTCCCGGTGGCCCTTTGATCGCATTATGGGCCCGTAAGGCCCCTCGACGCGACCGTCTCTCCTCTTTTCCATACGAGCCATCGCTGACGCCATGGACCCCTCCGCCTGTCGAGTGATATACATTGACGAAAGATTCAACACAGAAAGATGGATTTCTAGAGAGGGGCTGTCTCCTACCACTCCCGCAAGAGCAGGTTCGCAGGTGGAATTCTCGGACCTGCCCCTCGACCTACAGACCAACGTCAATGCCTTTCTGACCGTCTTCAATCAGGGTAAGCATGGCTGCTTCTTCAGAGGTCCCACTCCGGCTGACAATGAGACATTCAGTGTATGTATGTAGTTCTGGAAGGGCGTTTTCCACAAAGTTGTCCGAACTTCACGACCAGGTCAAGCTCGATTGTACCCCGATTCTCGCTTGTATCGACGTTGGCTCCGAGTCCAAGCATGAGCACACAAAGGCCAAACCCAGATTCTTTCCGTCGTCCGACTCGCCATTACCGTCCCCAAGCTTGCTAAGGAAGGAGATTACCTTCTCCTCCGAATCCGACGAATCATACGGTCTTCAACTTTTGTCTCGAATAGCGTCCGATCTACAAGTTGATGAAGGTGTCAAGTTGATAATACCGGTGGCAATTGTCCAACCCAAACGGAATGATTCTCAGGACCAGGCTGTGGACACGGACCCCCAACCCGAGGTGTCCCGCGCACCATTTGGCCCAGAGTCCAAGCCCGTCGCAATCCAAGACAAGTCCGATATTATCGATGCTCAATTAATGTTACAGTGTCTGGATGCTGGCGCACTGGACGTGGTAAAAAGCCCATTGGACAAGGCTGGGATCATGGGTCTGACAGTCCATGCTTACCGAATATACAAAAATGCGAAAAAGGAACAGGCTGGCTTCATGGCCATGGCTCGAAGGAATCGCAAGCAATCATGGGTCGGTATGGAAGAGGAGAAACCCTATGCTTATCTTCGAGAAGCCATGGTGAAGAAGCTGCTCAAGGGAATCTGTGAGCCGCAAAATATCATCGAAGACTACCAGCATCGTGACCTGTATGTGCTAGAGTCGCGAAAAGAGGCTGTCGCAGAAGCTGTTGGCCGCTGGGACTTTTCTGGTCACGAATTTACAGAGGATGAACTCGTCTACGCTGGCTATTTTATGCTCAACCATTGCCTTCAGATGGAAGAGTGTGAGCAATGGAGCATGAATCAACGTAAGTCGCACCTTTCAATTGGTGTCGTTGCAGCCCGCTTACAGATGATACAGGCGACCTCCTTCACTTCATGCAAGGCTGTCGCATAGCATACAATTCTTTCGTCCTCTATCACAACTTCAGGCACGCTGTCGACGTCTTGCAATCGGTATTCTACTTCCTCCTCCAAATAGGCACCCTGCCACCGTATCCCGCTGGCGCCCAACCATCTCGTTTTGCAGATAAGAAATCACCAATTGCCCGCTTACTAGGACCCTTTGAAGCGCTGACCCTCTTGGTCTCGGCCATTGGACACGATGTCGGTCACCCTGGGGTCAACAACATGTTTCTGGTCAAATTAAACGCGCCTCTTGCACAACTGTACAACGACCAGTCCGTTCTGGAGGCCTTTCATTGCGCGGCTTACTCTCAGATTCTCCGACGCCACTGGCATATTGCATTCCAGGACAAGGCTCTTCGGAAATTGATGATCAGCACCATCCTCGCAACCGATATGGGTATCCATTCCGACTACATGCAACAACTGGGCAACTTACAGGAGAAGATTCACGAAAGCGGAGTGACCGATGGATGGTCCCCAAAAGACATTGATTGGGCGCGGACCTTGACTTGTGGATTGTTGATTAAATGCGCTGACATCAGCAACGTGGTATGTCGCATCACCCTGCTTCTAATCCGTTCATCTACTTACGGCAAACAGGCGCGACCGTGGTTGGTGGCAGAGAAATGGACACATTTACTACAGAAGGAGTTTGCCCATCAAGGCGAGATGGAGCAAGCCGTTGGAATGGAGACGACACTCTTCGGCGGTCCACCCGAACTGGGTAACATGCTGAAGCTGGCTAATGGCCAAATTGGCTTTATGACCATCTTTGCACATCCGCTTTTTGCGAATGTTGCCGACATAATTCCGGCCATGCAGTTTGCTGCCGACGAGATCCTCACGAACAAAGGCGTTTGGTTTACAAGAGCCGAGCACGAAAAGAAACTGCAGCTCATCAAGAAAGGAACAGGGCCTGGTGATGGCGGTTCAATAAGCCCCAGAACTCAAAGTCCCGTCGGCCGAACCCAGGAGCATGGGAAGGAGAAGCACCTGCCAGCTTCACCGCTTCGGGGTCGAGACGGGTCACCAGAAAAGCATCACTCTGAATCAGGACGTGGCCGGAAGAGTGGTAACACTACTCCGCAGAACAGCTCTAGGCGGTCCTCATTAGCGGCTGCGGCAGGCATAGCCGTTTCGGGTGCTGAGGGAACCCAACGTCGTGGATCAGCCTCGAAGCCCAACCAGAATTTCAAGGTGTCAGATCGGGAGCGGTCGGGGTCGGCGCTCATCAACGGCGAACACATTCCAATGGAACTTACGCTAGATGGCTCCCGCGGTGGTGAGAGAAATCATGACACCAACTCCAGCGGCACCCCGAGGCTAGCATCACCAGCAAACGACGTCGGCGCAGAGTCTTTACAACCCCTCAATGACAAAAGAAGAGACCATGCGGTATCAATGCGTGCAGGGACAGAGGCCATTCCACAGGAGGCTCTCGAACAGAGCAACGTATCAGATGCAGAGGCAATGCAAAAATTCAATTTTGCGACTTCAAAGAAGAATGAGCCAGTGCGGACGTACGATCCCCAACAACAGTACAATCCTTCCCATCCTGGTCTACGCGCAAGCGCACCAGCAAGCGACGTGGAGTCGAAAAAGCCTAAAGTTGAAGCGATTGACACGTCACCACCAGCGAGATCGGCCCAGAGCGATAACACGTCGAGCGCTATAGTGAGAGGCGGCGGTGGTGAAGGACATATTTTAACTCCTAGCGGGAGCACTGAAGCGACAAGCTACACCTCCGAAAAGAGCGAAGAATTGATAAGGCTCCGAAACAGTCTTCAAGCCATACGCAACCGGGCAGTAAGTGCACCGATGCACTCGGGAAGTCCGGTACTGAGACCTAGTTTTAGCATGGGGAGTAACAGCGCAACTAGCCGAGAAAGCAGCAAATATGACATTCATACAACGATCTTGAGTAATGGGGACGTGGAGGACGCCAGCACGAAAGACAGAAAAGCCAGCACCAAGACGATGGGCAGGAGAAGGAGCCGGCTAAAGCTCGGGCTCGCATTCTGGAAGAGAAACCGGAGTGAGAAGAGCATTGAGGGTGAGGTATTGAGGCCGGATAGTCAGGGGAGTGGAGGAAGAGGGTGAGGGCCCTCAAGAGAATCAAAGGATTAATTTACCGCGTTGCGAGTGGCATTTGTCTGGATCTTGAGAGCTGTTTGGGAGGCACTGTTTCATCAAAACGCGCGGGTTTGTGAAGATTATGGGATTTGGGGGTTTCTGGGAGTTCCGCGCTCCCTTTATTCTTGGATGACTTCCGGCTGCCAGGGGGTTTGAACCTGATTTACGATGGGATGGACGATTCAGAGCATGAAGGAGAAATGCGCATGGCCGCTTCTTATGATGTACCTCATGGGAGGACCACAAAGGGTCGACAGGCATGAAGACACGGGGTATGAAAAGTCCTAGGAGGGCCCAAAGGCGACGCTAAGGCTAGGGTGGGATTCACTGATTCAACCGGGCGACTTGAAGCATACTATGCCATAGGTATAAATTTAGTGTACTAAGATCGAGTTTGTCCGGTTCCAGGATCACAACTTGACAGATAGAAAAGGCTCTCTCTCGCGTGAGCGTGTTGAACGATTGACCGAAGTACAGAACAACCTGTCGCCTGTCCCCGTCAAGGTAGCCAACACACAGTGAGACCGGGAGACCGTAATTCCGCGGTGTGTATGGTATTGTATCTCGGCATTGCGTAGTATACCTTACCTATTCATCATCTTTCAGACGGCGTCCAGCTTGCGCGGGGGGGGGGTCATCGGAGGGCGCTCTTGAACTGCTTGAGGAAGGCGTTCTGGGGTCGGCGCCATGCGGAATCAGCACCAACACGAACACCTCTCGCTATTGTCTTTTTTTCGTTCTTCGCGCCGCCGCCGCCCTCCCTGGCGGTCTCGTGGGCCTTGTCGACAACGCCATGGTCGCTGGGGCTGGGGCTGGTGTTTCTCTCCTTGCCGACGTCCCATTCCCTCTCTTCGCCCTTCTTGCGCCATCTCACATCGCGGATGTTGCCTTCTTCTTCGCCCCCGTCCCCGTTGCCGGCTAGAAGGGTCCGAGAAGAAGCAGATTTCTCCCACCGCTTGATCTCCTCCTCGCTAAAGCCCGCGTCTTTCATCCGCTCAGCCTGCTTTGCGCGCCACGCTCTCCGATCTCGAAGCGCGGAGAGGGCGGCGGTCCATTCGTCCTGGTCGCCTCCTTCGTCTTCTGGGTTGAGGTCATCGGAGTCGAGGACACCTGCGTCGTGCGTGGAGGGGTCGTATGTCGGGGAGAAGTGGGCGTCGATGTTCGAGCGGGACTGGTGCGACGACCCATGACGGAAGCCACGGCCACGGCGCTGCGGACATTGATTGTCGGGCGGTGTTGGGCGTGGGCCGATGAGGTATGAGAGAGGATCGTCAGAGGAGGTCGAAGTGGAGGATATCGAAGGCGTGCGAGTGCCATGTTTCACGTCCTTTTGTCCTTCAGGATCTGGATCAGTGGGTGGAGAATGTCGGCGAGACTTTCGCTCATGCCTATGCCGTTGCCTGTCCTTTTTATGTCTCTCTTCCTCCTTCCTTTCCCGACTTCTAGACTTAGACCGTGAACGAGATCTAGCCCGGTGCGATGAGTTGCGGTGTCGGGTTCTTCTGTGGTTCGAATCCTCGTCAGGCTCGTCAGTCTCGTGCCGCCGTCGCCGTCCCCGCTTGTGGCCGTCGTGTCTCTCCCTCCGCTGCTCAGGGCTCCTGCTCCGTCTTAAGTCTCGGGCTCTTTCGCGTTCGTCGGTCCGGGATCCCTTGTCGTCGCATAATCGCCTTCGCTTCCGCTCCTGGTCATGACGTCCTTCGGTTTCTCGCTCACACCCAACTTTCTTGGAGCCTTGCTCAGCGTCTCTGATCCTTTTCAGACGGATCCTTGCCTCATATTCTTCCTTCTCTTTCAATTTAGCATTGTGGCTATCGGCTTCGCGAACGAGGGTCTTCAGAAAGCGGGTATTCGGCTTCGGGGCCGAACCAGGAGGTCTTTTGGGCAGCAGGGCAGACAGGCCCTGCGACGCATACCGCATCGAACTCCTCCTGGCATCCTCGACGAGGAGCTTCGTGACGTAGTCGTCATCACCCACAAGATCTCCCGAAAGCGCCATGATTCAGTGTAAGACCTGCATTGGATCTTAGCAGGAAATACTGTGTTTTGCATCGTCGGACACCCTACTTACCTTGGAGAATGGCAATAGATATCTGGGTACGTAGTGGTGGGCAGGGAACATTTGCTCCCACATTCGGCGCACTTTCCTCCCAGAAACTCCGCAACCTTTTCTCCGACTCAATGGGCTCCAGACCTTGCTTTCGTACCAGCAAGGCAAGACCGGCCTCAGGAAATCAATACTACACAGATTCCAGGAGTCTCATACTCTCCGCCACAGATGCTGTCTCGACTCAGGCGTTTCATCAGGGTAGACCCCATCCCCAACACCGGCTCTGTGGCTCGCGATCTCCTTGCCTCGGAGAGAACCTTCCTCGCCTGGGCTCGAACCGGCCTCGGATTTATTGCCCTGGGTGTCGCGCTGGAAAAGGTGGAAGCCTTTGCGGCTCTGTCGCCCACATTGTTTCACCTAAAAGACTCGAGGACCAAACTTGCGGCCGGCGTCCTGGTCGGGAGCGGGAGCTTGTGCGTCGGCCACGGAACGCTGCGCTACTTCTCGACTTTGCGTCTGATACAGGAAGGGAAGTTCAGACCCAACACTGGCGGGATAAGTCTCATGGCGGTGACTTGCATTGGGATCGCGGTGGCTGGAAGTATTCTGGTTATAGAGAACGAAGAAGAGCAGGAAAGAGCACGGGAGAAAGAGAAGCCAAAGATATGATCCAACGCAGTCTTCCATGTGTCTAACATTCAGTGCGCCCGAGTCTATCAGTCTAGCCGTTTGTCGACATAATTCAGCTGATCCGGGCTATGGATCCCATCCCCCAACACCCGCCAGCCGATTATGCCGCAGAAGTACCATACGGCCTTGCCTGGGCAGCCTCGATGTCAACGTATCCATAGTTGCTGGCGTCACCCGAACTCATCTTTTGGGCCCAGGCGCCCATGTCGTTCAGGAAGGCATCAACGTTCTCCTGGACCGACATATCGATCGGCTGTTGGTCTTTACCGACCTGCCTTATCTGCGACCCAGCAATGACGTTGGTGAGACCGAAGTCATCTTGGTCGACCTTCTGTTTGATGGCGCCCGATATCTTGCCTTCCAACATGTCCTTGGCGATCCGGAACTCCTGGCAAACCGGTCGACCAAGGCCGACACCATCCACAGTCTTCAGAGCGTTCACCATACCATCCAAGGTCTTGAAGCCGCCGGTGACATACGTCTTTGTTTTCTTCAAGCCTGGAGTGATCTTGTCCGCAAATTCAAGGAAAAAGGCCTCCCGCTTCTTGGTCGATTCTCTCTTATGTGTAAAAGCCAGGGACTGGTACGTACCACCCGAGAGCTCAACAAAGTCGAACTCGTTCTGCTCCAGCAGGACGCACAGGTCTTTAGCTTCATCGGCGGTGAATCCGCCCTCCTGGAATTCGACCGAGTTGATTTTAATCCCAAGGACGAAACCCGATGATGCGGGCAGTTTGCGACGAATGGACTGAGCGACCTCGAGGATGAGCCGAGCACGATTTTGCAGAGAGCCACCGTATTGGTCAGTCCTCTTGTTGGTTGTCTGACTGAGAAATTGTGCCAAGAGGTAGCCATGAGCGCCATCTGGACGTATCGTTAGCACCCAAAGTTTCTCGGGGAGGCTGAGGCGCTGCGGGCGAGGTACGTGCACCCTTCGGGGACTTACGAAGCTCGATACCGTCATAGCCAGCCTTGGCCAGATACTCGGCAGCATGGGTGAAACGGTTGATGATGTCCTGGATTTCTTCAAGAGAGGCCGCATGAGGTTTCGCAAATTTCATGCCCATCAACTCCCCCTCCAACTGGACGTCACTCGCAGAGATTGGATCAGACTCGAGCCTCTGGTCGACTTGGCGGCCTGGATGGCTGACCTGGCCAACGACCAAGCTTCCGTGTACTTTGGCTTGACCTGCGAGCTCCTTGAAAGCTTCGAAGCGGCTTCCCTCAAACGGAGCTGCAGGCGGGATGATCGGGTTACCGGCTGAAGATGCTGTCAGTCTCATGGGCTTTATTGGATGCAAGCCACTGGCGAAGGAGACGTACGGGCTTCTAAACTCTGATAGTCGATCATGATGTTGCCAGTCAAAATCAGCCCAAGACCGCCCTCCCCCCATCGTTGATAGACGCGAATGAGTTGTTTGGAGGGAACACCCCGTTTCTCCTTGTGGACCGGGTCCCATGACGAGAGGCGCTCGGTCATGGCGGCCTTGAGGAATCTGTTCGGGACCGTCTTTCCGCTGAACTCGAACTTCAAGGGCTGTCCCAGCGGGGACGCGTCTTTGATCCGGGAAGGCATTCTGACACTCATTGTGAAAAGGCCCGAGGGACGAGAAGCAATGCCTTTGCTCAGGTCGATTTAGGTGACGGGTGTTTTGTTTTCCTCGCTGTTGTATCTATGTCTAGGACTAAGATTGTCTGTATCGCTGGGAAGGGCAAATCGACCTCCATAGCCTAGATGGGACGTACAAATACCCAGATACGTACTTGTTGTACTTTAACAAGTACATATTTCCGACCGAAGCCCGCCGGCCGGGTTCCCTTCGAGAAGCCTCCATGACATATTGTTCCATGTTTTGTAGTTTATGTGTAACTTGCCAATGGTCTGTCACGTCATGAATCAGACTCCACTTGCAGAGTCCACCGAGGGAACCTGCATATATGCACATGGCGGCCGAATCAACGAATCCCTTCGACCCTCTTTTTCCCTCCGGCATCAGAAGGACACCGGCATCAATGCCCGAATAGGTGCAGACGAACGGCAGACGCCAGAATGGCCAGACGGTCGAGCCGTCCCGCCATGGGCTTGCCTGCCCAGGGGGTGGTCGTAGCAGTACATCATTACCTAGTGCGAGGTAGTTCTGGACGTGCCGAGTATGAAAGAGAGGAGGAACAGACCGGAAATACAATGCCGGTACGGGCGAGACAGCTGTCAGTTTAATTAATCAGCAGCAGCAGCAGCAGCAGCAGCAGCAATGGCCACAATCCATTGGAGATGTGAATGATACCTAGTAACCTAGATACCTAGGAACTATACACGATGCACTTCTGTCAGCTGTGTATGTGCTTGGTTTGCAGCTGGCGAGCCTGGCCAGGACATTGGTGAGATGCAAGATGCCGCTCGTCGCCGGTTTGGAATCACATCCATCCCTCCATCCCTGTCGCCCCTTTTTACCTTTTCATCTTTCCCCTTTTTTTCCCCTTTTTCTTTTCTTTCTTCTGGTTTTGGGGGGATATGCGTCGCAGACTCGGAGCCAATCGAAGGAAAGAAAGGAATGGAACTACGTTGCGGGCACGGCAAGGAATCGGGTTGCCGGCTTTGCTATTGGATTCCTCCACATTGGGAACAGGAAAGAGGAGAGGACCCAAGTACTGTAGATAGATATCCACAGCACGATTGATCTGTCTCCCGGGACGGGCGTGATCTGCCGGCGGAACCAGGTGGCTGAGGACGACCGCTCGGAGCCGTCTGGCAGAGGACGTCGCCGTAGCAGATGAGCTCAGGTTGGCGTGGGCGTAGAAAACCGAGAGAGGGAGAGTCAACGGGAGTATTGAGGATATAAATCGTGTGTATTTGGTGTATATTAGCCGTCTTGACTCTTTAACTAGCCTTAAAAACCCTTTGAGGTTAGTTTTTCAAGATCCTTCTCGACGAGCGTGGTGCTTCTAGATGGTGAAAGAGTGCATTCATCGTTGACAATCTGGTAGAAAAGGACTCTTCCGGATTCGAACCCACGACGATGGGATGAAATCACTACCCCCCCAAAACAGAGCTATCTCAATTCACCAAGCAATTCACATCCACGCCGGGGATCTGACCTCCTCGGCCCTCGATTGAGTATCGTCTTGTTTGGACTGATGGTGCTCGCTGAATGCATCCATTCCGTTCCCTGCATTCCAGAAGCCGGGGAGGGAGAAGGAGCTATTGTCACAGTCCCTCCCACTAATCTGCTCCCTTGATTCCCGTGCCTGTACACGATCACCATCACCGAGATCACAATGCGGTACCCTCCTCGCCTGCTGCCTCCAACAATCTGCAAAGCAAGACCTCCTCTAATCAGCCGGGCCGTGAGATATTAGTGTCCAGGGCCGCTTTGCACTCAAGGAAACCAGCCGGGTCTCATGCCCAAGCATAACGACTGTGTTCGCACTGTCAATGCCTTTGGGATCAATGGAGGGTTTATAGTGGTTGCGTCCTTGGAGCTTTGATATCGAATCCAAACAATGGGAATATGGGCACGAAGGGCAGAGCGTGCAGATCGTGGTACGGGCAGTTTGAAACAGGGCACGGACACCTTCATCGGATATAGTTTCTTTCGTGTTCTACCCCCCCAAAACAGGCTGCAGAAAGGTTCCTATCCTGTTGTTTTGCTGTCCAAGCGTCCGCCCATCACAACTTGTCATTCTTGGGAACAATCTTGCTGTCTCGCCCAAAATGTCTCTCCACCTCTGGCAGCGTTCTGCTGCCATCAGAGAACTCTAGCTGGTCAATCCACACCTTCGCCTGCTCGAAGAACGACATCTGGATCATGTTCTGAAGCGACGAACGCAAAATGATCATCTCTACGCCCTTCCACTTGCTAGGCACACGGTGCATGGCGGCTTTGGCGGATGATTCGATCGCCGCGCCAAGAGTCTGGTTAGGAGTGGAGGAGGGAAGAGAAGAGCCCACCAGGTTATTCTGTGCGCGGGTTTTCATCGTGTCGAGTGGGTAGGTCTGTTAAGTAAGGTGTCAGAATCCAAGTAGGAAGAACAAGGGAGAAGGAAGTGCACGAAGAACGTACCACAACCCAGGCGCCAACGCCGCAAATTGCTCCCGCCATCGCAATCGCCCCCGCAGAATTAGCCTTCTCAGCACCATAGTACGAGTTCAGTGATTGCTTGGTGGTCTCATAGACTCCGAAATAGATGCCGCTGCCAATGACATCCCGGATTAAATGCAGTCGGAACCCAGTCCAGAGGCCCAGGGGACCCTGTCGGGCGATGATGCGCTTCATGGACATCCAGGAACTGACACGGCCGACGTTCTTGGGACCGACGGGCGTTGGTGCCGCCGAGGTATGGTCAACTTGAGAGGCCATGAGGACGGAGGTTTGTGTTGCATTCTTGATGAGTTCAACAGGAGCTGTAAAGTATTAGAGTTATGGCTATTGTTAAGGGAATCCGCAGGGAAAGCATACTCAAAGCCACGGCGGTAACGGCACCCGAGACCATCCCTGCTCCAGTAAAGCAAGTCATGGTGTAGATGTCAGGGTAAGTGCCGGGTTTGTTGACATGCTGAAGAGGAGATCGGCCAGTGGCCGCTTCGATCCAGCCGTCAAACGTGTACTTTGCTTTCCGATAGATGGAGAAACCAAGGGCCCGCGAGGTGGTGATCGAAACTAACGGATTGAACGTGCCTGGAGTGATTAGTTCCTGTCTGCTGTTCCGTAGTTCTTGGTCTTACCAGCCCAGAAACCACGGAGGCCTTCGGTGCGGTAAGTGTACTTGGTAGCTTCCAAGGCATGTGCGAAATGACGCCTGATCATCATCAGCATCGCCACCGTCCCGAATTTGAGGTGCACGCTTACGATTGCATTCGGACCTTGACATTCTCAAGAGGAGCCTGGAGAATTGTCAAATGGTGTGTCCCACAAGGTCGTTTTCATGCCACTCACCCCTGCGATCACGGCAAAGGCGCATGCGGGAGCCGAAGAGAGAACCTGTCTGTACTTTTTGGCGTAGTAGATTCGAGTGTCGGTGGAGTTCCAGCCGGTGTCCAACTTGGATTGGGCAGTCATAGCTATAGGGGGTTGTGATGATTTGGAGGGAAGTTTCGAAGTTGGATCATAATCAAGAGGTGAAGAATCGTCGGCGGTTTTACTGGCATGATTCATCGCCCCCTTGATGGTGGTCGTTTATTGACCACAGGATAGGCAGAAAAATCGACGTGCGTGTGAATTTCTCCCTTTTCCCGTCGCGGGGCGCCGGCGAGCACAATATTATTTCCACCAGTGTCCGACTCTTGCTCGCTCATGCGCACAATGGGCTGCGGAACCCGATGGAACGCAAGATAGATCTCTCAATCGGTGTGACTGAGAAGATCCCTCTGCGTTCCACACTCCATCACAGGCCCGGGCTTGTTCGAACTCTTTCTCCCTCGCAAGCACACCGACGGGGGACAATTTCGGCCAGAGCACAAGGCCACTTCCTGGAAACGGCACCGAAGCGTTCAGGAGGGAAATGGCGGTGCTGTGACAGTCGACTGGAGGTAGCTCCTTGATCAATTGAGCACGCAGATCGGAGATTGGCTTTGGTGAGGTAAGAGGACGGCGGTGGGAAGCTGACGATGTGACAGACGGTGATCTTTGAGGGGCAGACCAAAGTGTTGACCTCACAGCCCAGGAATCGAATTGGCTAGTGGTTCAGTTGAAATGGAAGGGCGTTGTCGGTGTCAAGAACTTGTGTCGACAGGGAAGGACGTGAGCACGAGAGACAAGAAAGAGGAGAACAAAGCAATTCCAGAGCATCCAGGGCCGAGCAAGAGCAAGAATGAGAATACATGTGCAACGAGCCTGGCCGCACCACGGTTTGCACGGTGTGGACTGGCAGCGATGGCAGTGAATGGCAGTCTTGGTGCTTGCAGTGTGGGTTGGTGGCATTTGGTAAGGAATGAATGCATGAATGCATGGGGTGGGGGTGTCTAAGGGTGTCTCCATGTTGGCCTGCACCAATCTGCTGCCTCCAGACACCAGCCCGTGACGTCGAGCGCAGTGGAGGTGTCGCCTAATTGGTCCCGTTAGGCATCCCTGGGGGCGTCGCTGGGGCCTTGCTGAGCCCTTCTGGGCCTCGTTCGGCCCTTGGACTGATGCTTAGTTCATCATTCGGGCGGCTGTGATTCGCATGTCGATTGACCGTTTCCAATCGCCATCCATTACTGTGTGTCAAGCCAAAGGAAAGGCTTTGCTGGTGTCGGGCGGTGGGAGCGAAGACAGTAGCGTGGATTGTTCAAGCAAGAGAGGAAGAAGTAGAGGGGTTGTAGCAGGGGACGCTGGAAGTCAGGGACTGTGACAGGGTGAGCCAAGAACCCACAAAAGATGATGCACATCCTGTACCCAGTACTGGGTAGGCAGCTCGGGTAGGTATGCCAGCGGTAGAAGTGCCAGGGAGTGCCTCAGACTGCGGCCTCTTTCCGGAGCATGGAGCTACATTAATCCGATCATTGCCTAGGTAGCGGAGGACGGAGAGTACTTGTAGGCAGTGCTGGGCACCCAACTGAACCCCGCAGCCCATGGCCCAGTCGGTCCACGGCATCACTGCCGAGGTCCTGCGAGGTCCTCGTAGCAAATAATGCCGAAGACGAAACGAGGCTATAACAAGTCCGTGGAATCTCACCTCGAGTATTATTTTTGATCCCAAAACATTTGTATCTATATCTGCTCCCCATTGAGTCCTCGTCCTCATCCTCTTTCTCTCTCTTCTGTGCCACCGGGCGGTCAAGTCTCAACCCGTCCATCTATCACTCAGCTGTTCCCCAGACCCATCTAATTGAGATCACCCAACTCCATCTCCTCCTCTACGTTCCCTCCATCACAATGCCTCGCAAACCAGCTCCCGCCTACGTGCTAGGCGTCGGCATGACCAAATTCATCAAGCCTCGCGGTAAGGTGGATTACCATGAGCTTGGGTTCGAGGCGGGCATCAAGGCCATGCTGGACGCCCAGATCAATTACGACGATGTCGACCAGGGCGTCGCATGCTACTGCTACGGCGATTCCACTTGCGGCCAGCGCGTCTTCTATCAGTTCGGCATGACCCAGATCCCCATATACAATGTCAATAACAACTGCTCGACCGGCTCGACGGGTCTGAATATGGCCAGACAAGCCATCGCCTACGGTGCGGCCGACTGCGTCCTGGTCATCGGTTTCGAGAAAATGTCCCCCGGCAGCTTACAAGCATACTTCAACGACCGCGAGAATCCTACCTCCACCACCAACGCCATGATGAAAGCCACCCGAGGAGTTACAAATGCTCCGGGCGCCGCTCAGCTCTTTGGTAACGCCGGTCGCGAGTATATGGAGAAATACGGCGCAAAGCCAGAAGACTTTGCCGAGATTGCCCGTGTCAACCACGAGCACAGCAAGAGGAACCCATACTCCCAGTTCAAAGACGAATACACCCTAGAACAGATCATGAAATCTCCCATGATCCACCCTCCCCTCACAAAACTGCAATGTTGCCCGACCTCGGACGGCGGCGCCGCTGTTGTTGTCGTCTCTCAAGAATTCCTCGACAAGCGACCTCACCTCAAGTCCCAAGCCGTCTTGATCGCCGGCCAATCGCTCGCCACGGACTCGCCAGAGCTCTTCAATCGCTCTGCCATAGATCTCGTTGGGTATGATATGTCCGTTTTCGCCGGTAAACGCGCACTGGCTGAGGCGGGTATTACTCCCAACGATGTCCAAGTCGTCGAGGTCCATGACTGCTTTAGCGCCAACGAGATGTGCGTGATCGATGCTTTGGGACTGTGTCCCAAGGGTAAAGCCCATGAGCTTGTGAGGAAAGGTGATATCACATATGGCGGGAAATATGTCATCAACCCTTCGGGAGGTCTCATTTCGAAGGGCCACCCTCTAGGTATGCCAGCTTACACCTCGCTTTCCCACCCCCCACGCCGTCCGCCCAAATGCTGACAAGTTGGACAGGAGCTACCGGTCTCGCCCAATGCGCCGAGCTCACATGGCACCTCCGCGGCTGGGCCAACAACCGCACGGTCAAAGACACAAGGTACTGCCTGCAACACAACCTCGGCCTAGGCGGTGCCGTCGTGGTGACAGTGTACAAACGCGCCGACGGCAAGGTCGCGACGCCTGTCTCGGACGCGGAAGTCGGCAGGATCAACGGCCTGGGCTACAACCCCGCCACCGAGGCCAAAGGCTTCACGACCGAGCAGGTCCGGAGGACGGTCAGCCAGAAGCAGTTTTCCGATTGGGCCATCCAGGACGTGCAGAGCAAAGTCCAGGCACGGTTCTAATCTTCGTCCACCGCCAGCTTCTGGTGTATACCTTAGTTTAAATAGGCCCCGTGTATAGAACGAACGAAAGCAATGCATTCCCGGATACCAACGAGCCCTTCCGAAGGTCCCTCCTTCAATAGGAGTTGATTGAACCCCTCATTTCCATATACACATAGATACGTGGTACATAAGAGACACGAAACGCAATATTTGTAGTATGCAGACTTTGAATCTACCGAGCACTGCGCGGGCATCTCACACGTCACGCCACGCAATATTAAAGGCCAGCCGGTATGACATTGATATGAATGTCACGCCGTCCAGGAAGGGTTGGTTCGACGAGGAGGAGGACGAGGAGGACGAGGATGTACCTAGCTCGCCAGGTATGTTTGCCCAATGGACTTGACTTGGTTCTCATGCATGCAAATTTGTCTCAACAGGCGCGGACGGGGTATCATATTCTATCTGTTCGGCATCACACACATCACAGACCACAGACCACAGCCCAGCCCAGCCCAGCCCAGACTCCGCGCATTATCATATACCCGTGAGTATCGATATCAATATCGATATCAACCCGTGAAAGCATCCATCCGTCATTTGAACTGTTTCATCCCCAAACCAGGAGGGATCGTCGCACTATTACCTCGTTCTAACCATCTCACCTCTCGTCCGACGAAGTCTTGTCCTTCCCCTGGTCCGGCGCTTCGCCTCCTTCCCCCACCGCCGAGGTACTTGTATACGCCGTCTCAGCCGCGCCGTCGCGCTGCCCATCGACCAGTGGACTCGTCGGTGCCGTGACCACCCCGGGGATGTTGCTGTTTTCGTTCTCTGACTCCCCAACCTTTTCCATGCCTCGATCCCTCTCTTTTTCCCTTTCCTTTTCTCGCTCCTTCTCCCTGTAGCCGCCTATGCTACCACTGAGGCTGTCATTCCGCCCATGACCACCACTGGCGCCCAAAAGATTGCTTCTCACACTTGCACTATCGCCGCCTCCGTACTTGCTCCCGATGTAACTGTTTCTCTCGCTCGCCAGGGCGGGGGCAGTCACTCCGCTTGCTGAGATCAGGCTGGCACGTTCGGCATTCAGGTTCGAGCGTGTGTTGTGCGCCACGTCCCCGCGAAGAGACGCTGTATCTGCCGTTGCACTAGGATGAATGACCGTGCCAGACAGCACTGATAATGGGAGGGACTCGCGACTCCCGCCAAACATGGACGCCGGGGCAAGTGCTTTTATAGACGCATTGGTATCGACCGAATTTCTCCTTCGGCGCTTGGATGATGATGCTAGCGTGAGGATTGAGGCGTCGTCTGTGAGTACATTGTTGGCTATTGCCGAGTGGTAGGTTGTCGGATGCGAGTGAGGAGCAAGATGCGCTGGAACCGCGGTTGCGGGCTGTCCGCCATAATAAACGGGGTTGCTTGCGGCAGTCGAAGTATGCGTAAGCACTGGTGTCCCGCCGGGGTGGTTGTAGTTGTTGTTGTTGTTATGTGACGGTGCGGCAATGGACTGGACTGTGGTCAGGGTCGTTGCCATAGACCGGATAGATGGAGCGGGGGAGGAAAATGTGCTGTCCCTGCCGCCATCGGTCTTTGTAGCAACCGTGGCACTTGTACCTGCTCCTGAAGGGGCTGCGTCTGAGAGAGCAGTCTCTGCTTGCGTGGCCAGGGTGGGAGCTCTTGACTTGTTGCCGCCGGTCTGGCTGTCGTGGGAGATGGAAATCGAGTGTTTGCTTTGGGACTGTGACAGGGAACTGTGTCTAGATCGCTGGGACGATGCCATGTGCGTGGAGAATGAGAGATGGCCATTGGTCGTGCTACTGTGATTGTGAGGCTCGGTGATGCGCGAGGACAGAGGGTAGGGATTGTTCTTCGCGATATTGCCCTTCTTGGACTTGATGGTCATAGGTAGGGTTGCGTAGCGGCGTGAGCTTGCGCCAGTCTCGGTATTCGAGTCAGTATGGAGAGACTTGAGGTTCGCGAGTCGGCGCATCCAGGTAGTGAAGGGTCGTCGGCGGCCATGTCGGTCTGGTCGGGTCAAGTTAGAATGGTGGGACGAAGCAGTGGGCCGGTGCTTACCGTGAGGCCTGGGAGGCGCCTCAGTAGAAGCCATAGAAGAGAGAATCTGGCAGTGTCGGTATTGGTGTCGTGACAAGAACAGAAACACAGTCGCTAGATGGTGGACGCAGAGTGTCTGGGGTGCGCAGAGAGCGAGGTTGGTAGAGGTGAGAGAGAATGAGGTCAGGCAGCTAGGGCTCAACGTGGGCGCGGTCTGCCAGTAGGGGGTGTTGCACAAAGAGAGAGGCACCCGAGCACACCGATAAGGAGCGTTGCGACAGGCGCGAGGCGAGTAGCAGTGGAATACCCAGTACACAATGGACAAGAAAAGGAGATCGGCTACCACATTGTGCTTTGGTTTGGTGGAAATGAACTGATCTGGGGTTGCGAAAAGCTTCTCGCTTCCAACTTGTTTGGTTGTTTCATGCTCAGCCTCATTCCCCACGTGGCGAGAGTCGAGACTGGGGATATCCGCCTCGCCGCCATTCCTTCGCTACATAAAGTCGTCCTCATAGAAGGCCGCGTCTCGGTCCTGATTGCTCACCATGTTCTCCTCCCTCATCATGTCATCGTACGCATGGTCCTTCTGCCATCGGAGCTCTTCCCGTCGTTGTCTCTCCTCCCGATCCTTGGCCTTCTGCGCTTCCCGCGCCATCCTCTCGACCTTGCGCTTGTCTCTTTGGTCTGCCTCCCTCTCAGCCCTCAGGTCTGGAAATCGCTCTTCCCGAGTCTTGTTGAGTCTATTGACAATGGGATTTTGCCTTGCCGGCACATGGATCTTCTTCACCATCTTGGGGTCGTGAAACGATACTTGACCTGTAGCCATTGAGGCGTCTTTTCGCAGATTCGACCAAGGTGTGTAGATGACTGTAATATTGTCCTTCTTATTGCCTTTGGTAGCTGGTCAATCAAACGCTCGGGCGTCCATACACGGTCGACGGCGATACCTACCTTCAATCGAATTTGCTTTGGTCAATTGCGCGCAGTCTTCCAGTAATGCTTGCGGAATCGATGTCCACGATTCACCAGGCTTTAGTCTCAGATAGACGTGGGCACTCGAAAGGTTGTCGACGTGAAACTATTGCACATCAGCGAACCTTGTCTGGATTCGATCCGATCCGACCGTAGTACCCTTGCAAGAGTAAGTCATCTTCCACCACAGCCGTTCAAGCGGGACACCTCACCAAACATCCTCATCCCAGCCGAACTTGATGAGATCTTCATCTGTGTCCGCCGTCAGAGATCTGAGCTTCCTGGCTACTGGGGGCAAAAACACATAACGCACTTTCAACCTTGTCTTTCCCCACGTAAATGAAAGCAGGAGGGTCGACTGCGGATGATTTGAAATAGTACACCATCTCGTGTTCTCTGAAGGGAAAAACGTTGGCCCAAAGTCGGCGGCAGATGGCAACTTGAAGCGCAAATTCCACTCGAAGACAAAACCAGGTCGAACACTCTCTATCCAAAATCGCCAGGAGACTTTGCAGAGATTATTGACTTTGTTCCGGAGTCGAGATGAAATCACAAGGCCATCTGCCTTTGGGTACGAGAAGTGTACATCCCGACTCTTTGATTCTCCGTAATTTCATGCCTCATTGCGTCGTCGCAAGTTGGGCAAGTCAACAAGTCCACCTTCTTACGGCCGACAGAAGGGACCCAGACACCTCCCGCTCATCCTACAAGAGCTCACCAACGACAATCATCATGATTTTACTGGGTGATCTTCGTGTTCACCATATCTCTCCCCCCAGCTACAGCCGGAAACGAGAATGGAATCACGGCATAATAAAGTGACCTGCGGTGCGCGAACCAGGTACTAAATGCTGTGTCAGAGCAGGTTGGCATGAACCGCAAACGACCCTGCCAGACCAGACAAAGTCGGCAGCGTGAACGGGAAATGAAAGGTGCGCCTTTCCATGGCAAGCGGCTAGTTTCGTACAACACGCCCATTCACGAGCTAGGCCAAGATGTATTGTCTCTACCAGCGCCCATCACACCATCAGCCACGTAGGAGCCGTATAAAGAACATTGATCAATTGAGAACAAGTCTTTGTGTTCACTTCTGGCGCCGAGCATGACCTGATATCAGAACCTCCTCACCGTCGAGCACCACTAGGCACCAGACAGGCAGCAGCAGCAGCTGGATGGAATCATAAACACAGCTCCCGTCTCGTTTGTGGAAGTGGATGGGTTGACAGCCACGTCAATGGATGACACTTCATCCAGCACTTCTGTGAGGTTCAATTGGTCCACTCCGGTTCGAGCGCATCGACAACAGTCCAACAATGGCCACCCGCCTTTCACGTCTCATACATCCACACCTGAGAGAGGTGTCAGCGTGCCGTGCCACACAAAGTTGTGCATAACTCGTGACACAGACACTTGAGAATTCGCTAACGAAAGAGTTGGCCGTCGAAGAGACGACGTATGAGTTGATTTCCTGAGTGGAACATATTATGCAGCACTATCAAGGCGGGAAGGTCGTACCTGAACCGACACCTGAAAGTAAGCCAAATCGGTAGTGTATCAGCCCGACTTGCAAAATATAGAATAGGAGGCGTGTTTTCAATTCATCGAGGCGGTCGAGGTGGTGGCGGCGAGAAACAGACCAGAAAACCGTTTCTGCAGGATATGAAGGCATAAAGCTTCACAGATCAGCGATTCCTCGCAAGGAATAACCAGTGAGGGCGAGACGATGTTCCACAGAGGCTTAGGTGCATCCTCCCAGACTTTCCGAGATTCTAATCCAAGGCCGCGGGACTTTTGGTAAAGGCACCTATTCCCAGACGTTGTGTCAGTATACATGATGGACGTCCATGCCATCGGTAACTACTCCTGCGAGTCAATCATACCAGATAAGAATCAGGGAGAAAAATACCATGTGGCAATCCTACAGGCATTGGGTGCCCTCGGACTTCTGGTTCGGGCAGAGCCTCGCGGCACGACATTGATTAATCTACTTCAGCCTTGCCACATTCACGATCGAGCTCACTAGTGTCAGTGCACGTTATCCCATTGCCCATCAGGAGAGACGGAACATGCTTGAACAAAGATTGTAGCATTAACTCTCGATCGATGCAAGCGTTGCAGGGATCGGGCCTAGAGACGGGAAAACGGCAAGGAAACTTCAGCCCCCCACCATTGCATGTTGCAATGTTTGCGGAAAACCGACCGCATATGGAGAACTACCTGGACGTAATTCGTTCAGATAGACCAGCAGGCCATGCTAGAAACTGGACATGGCCATGAAGCATAAGCCCAGGCTGGTCAAGGTTGCAAGAAATTCCTTTGAAAGGCTAGCGGATAATATTATCCCGTCGCACGAATCGGACTGTCACTCACCCAATTGCGAACCGTTGCTCGTTCAAGTGTCCCAGGACACAGGTATGGACCAACCTGCCTCGTTACGAGAAAGATGGGCTCCCGCCCAAGGGCGCGGCAGAGCCCGTGAAATACAGCTTTGGTACTGCCTTGGGACTGTCCCACCCATTGACAGCAATGATGGTATCCGATCTCGACGTCGTATGTGGTGATGGTTCGATCCAAAATGTTGAAAGAGTACAGCAGGAGCTGGGTGGGTTTACGGCGTTGCCACATTTCAGACATAGGCCCATCTCTAAGAATGTGTCCGATGGTTAACTCCCCAGAGATGTATGATAATATTTTATCCATTTCGAGAGCCTCTCAGTCAGATTGACCCCTTTCTTTTTGTGTTCTGCTGCACTTAACCACGATGTGGACAGCCTCTTCATCTCGGTTTGACTTGACAGTAAGTTTCGAGACCGGGCATAACAGGGTGCCCACGAAGGAGGAGAGCGGCTGAAGGGTCGAGGTCAAAAGCAACGGTCGACGTAACGGAGGCGGAGTGAAGTTCCAAATGTTAACGGCGTAGGCGCTGCAGGGAAGAATGCATAAGAGCTCGACATCCGGGACTGTGAGCCAGCGAATCGATGCCTGACAGATTTAGGACCTACTGACCTGTAGCTCAAATTAGGAGAACTTAGGTTTGGACTCATGAGAAAACGACTGGCCTAGTGAGCCCCCGCATCTACACACGCAGATAGAGCCGCATGGGACGGATGAGGCAGGAGGTTGTTGTCCAATGGTGATTAAAAGGCAGGGGTTGGAGGAGGGATGCGGCATGGTAGGTGCGGATAGGTCAGCTACTCCCTACCAGCGCCCTCCTAGGTAGCCTGTTGAGCTAACTTAGTTCTTGGATTCACGGCAAGGATGAATACCTCGTACATCCTTCCCTCACCATCTAGGTAGGGCAAAGCAAACCCAAGCCCCCAGTGGACAGATCTCCGCTGGCCGGGATGTGACTCAGCTCTGACCCGTCATCGAAGAGCCCTAACCAAGGCCCTTTACGAGGTCGATTATCACCGAACCTCGAGCCAAATGAGTTGTTAGTCCATAACCCAGCAATCCTGGAGGCTGGGGCAAGGCCGACCGGCACCCGGGAATCCCCTAGACACACACCATGTTGCCGGGGCCCCCACGGCTTGTTCTCCCTCCCAGTGTCCACTGCTGGGTACGGCGAATAGAAGAGGACCATGCATCTGATTCTCACCAGTGGTGTGCCCGGTTTGTATAAGGGCAGAGCTATCGTGGCTGTGGCCATTGTTCCCGAGTGAGACTACAGAAGTCCCGGCATCCGCGTTAGCCCTCTGCACAAATTCGTTGATGCCTTTGCCGCCCGAGCTGCGTCCTGCCTCCGAGGTGCTGGGTACTGTGCTCCGTACCTCTCTAGCAGAAGGACGCCCAGGAATTGTTCCCAGGGTTCTCCTCTCGGTGTCCAATTCCCCCAGCACCAACCGGTCCAAACCATCCAACCGGGCTGGCCACGCCAGAGGACGTCTCGTTGCCCGCCGCATTCATCCATGGGTCTGGTCGGCATGCTCGGTACATAGTCGTTGGTGATTCTCCTCGCGCTGCATGTAGATTCGTTTAGCACCTTGCTTTTTGAACTGGTCATCCATGCGATTGGTCGCCAGAGCTAAGCCGGCATATGCATTCTGACGAGATCCTTTGACTGCTCTGGTGGCTCCGTATGACATGTACCACACACGCTGCGAGTCAGATACTCAAAAAGCCGTTGATTTCGAGAGAAGCCGGTTTTCCAATTCCGCCATGGGGACTCAAACTCGGTATCAAGAGTCAGCAGACGTGTGGTATCCAGGATCCAGTGCAGCGGGTCTTCCCTGGTCTATCAGATTCAAGAGAGGTTGAGCACTATTTCCCCAAATCTCGCATTATAATAAGAGTACTCGGTTGTGTAAAGCTGTTAGAAGACGCAATCGCTCAGCTGAGCCACTTGCGCCTCCCCAAAACGAACATTTTCTCTGCGACACCCACATTACTTTTGTGAACAATGGAGATCGGCGTTGCAGCATCCTCGCGTATGCCAGCGAAGGTCACACAGTGCAGCATAGCGTGTGGGGTGACAAGCATTGGCTGGCCTTCATTCGCCAACCCTCTCGAACTTTGGTCAACGTCGAGCGGAATCGGGCTCTTGTAGGCATCCCGAGTGCGATACTTCACTGTTTCTAATCTCGCACCCAACTGCTCCCTGGCCGGCCCGCCCCTGCCATTGAGCCATGCCATGTACATCATGATTCCCATCTGATTTCCCGAGTAGAGGGTTGGTCCTTCTGCGCCGGTCGACGTTCTGTAACTAATTGCGGAGCGAACATCAACTTTGGGCTCACATTACATACTCTCGGCAGTGCTTCATCTTCTCAGAGCAGGTCTCAGAGGCCGACCGACCCGCGATCCACGATCCCGAGGTTGGCAACACGGTCGACAGAGGGAAACAGATTGTCGAGGCGTGATCGATCTTCGGTACGACCCCAAAAAAGCTGGATGCATTAGCTTGGTGTGATAGTTTTTCGAAGTTTGGGATGACCAAGATGACCGACTCGGTGCCTTGAGTCTTGACCAGTTGGCAGCGTGCCTCGAGCCTCGCACCTGTGGCATCCCTCAAACCCGCATAATCATCATCGCTCGATTGTAGAGCTTCCGGGTCGCCATCCCAGATTCAAGCCAGACAGGATTCTGTCTGCTTGGGCCCAACAAGGGCAGCATGGCCAGTAGGGGGGAACCCAAGCATTCCCGACACGCGTGTACTCCGTATTCAATCCCTGGCTGTGCGACATTACACCCCGTGTTCCCAAAGTTTATGGCAAAGTAAGTTTGGATGGGTTTGCAGAAGCCAAGCGCTTGATAGAGTTCCAATGGCGGTCGGAATTTACCCGGTGCCACAAGCGCTTGGACTGAGCAGCGCACGAGTTGGCGACCATGAACCAGTCTTGGGATTGCTGCGTGATCCGAGAGTCAGTCGATTCTATTTTTTTATTTTTTTTGGCCCTTCGCTACCAAAGTCTAGAGGTATGTAAGGACTTGTGAAAACGCTGAGCTCGGGGCGGCAAACTCTGCGAGGCATTCGTCGACCATTGTCCAAGACTTCTCCTTGCTCCGTCACACCGCGCTGCTACTCCAACTGCTCCATGGCTGCCCCAGTGTTTTGTGTTTCTGCTCCAGAAGTTAAAATCCGAAAACTCAATCCCAACGCAAACCCACCGAGCACTTTTGCCCACCCTGAGAGTGACGGGCGCTGACCGCCTATCATGGCGAAAGCGACGTTGCTGACGGGATAAAGGCCATGTTCAATCGTGTGGATTCTGTCGTCTGCGTGGAAAGACTTTCATGCTTTGTACATGAACTTGCTGCGGTGTGCCCCCCAGTCCCCAGTCCCCCGTTCGTGTCGAGTGGTGTCCAGCGCGCTCTGCTCAAGATCGCTTTGGGAAATACCAAGCCATGCTGCTCCTGCTACCCTCTTTCGTGGTCGAGTCGTAGTCTTTCACGTTGCATCATCAGATTCGACTCAATAAACATCCTCAGCTATACTTCTCTAGCCTATTAGACAGCCTACCTACTAGACACTGGACTGGCTATGGTCACATTGCACTTGTGGGGCGCTCTATCTCCATGGCTGTCTGTCTGTCAACCAAAGGAGCCTGGAGTATATTCCCCTCTGCACGACCGTCCTTTACCAGTCCTTGCCTCCTTGCGTCCTTGCCCACGCCCAGTCTTTCAAAGGCCCTGTCTTTGCGAGGCTCTGGCTCAGCTTAGAAAATCCCCTGTCGGAACCTTGAGATGCTTCCTGAGCCAATATCCCTCTTATCGTTGAGAGATTTACAGAGCACACCCGTCCTAATCACCAAACATGTCCCGGACGCTTGAGGTGACGGTTCGACAGGCCCTACAGATCGCTCAGAACAGCCAGACAGGGGTGATTGATCCGCAGATTCTCCAGATACTCGAAAACTATCTCAGCCGGACCTGGAGTCGCATTCAGGCCCAGCCAGATACCTATATAATGGACGGACTGGAATTTGCCGTCTTCAATCACTTTAGAGCACGCTCTGAATTCCAGAATGAAACTGCAAGGAAGGCCGTGTCAAGATATTGGAACAGCCGGACTGCCAGCGACGGCGCTTGAAACTCGGAATATCGGCACCAAGTCGAGTGAAAGCAGCTCGAGTCCAGGCCTCCTGAGGGCTGTTTGGATCGTCACCATCAGCTCCGTGCCCGTCAACTTCCACTTCGATCCGGGCGCCTGATGGACCTAATGAGGGGCGCAAATAAGTCTCGACAGATCTCGGTGCGAGACAGGCATCTCCAGGGTCGAGAGGGACTTGCCTCGCGTTCGAGATGCCCGTGCGCCTTGGGAACCTGGCAACTAGAGCCGTGATCCGAGTTTCACGGGACGAGAGCCGTGGTTTACCGCTGCGCCCAGGAGTTCGGGGGTGTTTTATGATTGGACGTCTCTATGGATTATTATTCATAGAGACGCTCCCACGTGTTCTAGGAAACAGGAAACGCTCATGCAGGGAGGAGAAAGGCTTGCGTCGCTACCGTCAGCCTCAACCATCGTTTTGTCCCCATACCCGAAGTCTGCAAGCGTTCATAGATGTTTTTCTATCACTGCAGCACTTCACTCTTCAGAAGCATTTATAGCTTTGGTTTACGGCCTGCAATAATCGTATAAACCTTACATCGCTACACCAATCTCCTGATGGTCAATGTCCGCGAGCTGCCCTCAGTGGCAGAAGGTGCCTGCAGGGCAGCCTTACGAGACTGGCCACCTCACCACGCTCCAACGACCCGTATTCTTGGGCTTCGCAACGAAGGTTACTGCATCCGCGGATTCTCTGTTGCATCAACCCTTGACACAGCAGAAAATCAGGATGCTGGACGCAATTCACCACCTTGACAGGTATGGGACGCGCTGTCGAGACACATTCCAATGCTAACGGCAGATGCTTCTCAAGGACCGTGCGGCCACAACATCACCCTCATTTACCGTGTCGAAGGACGTTTGATCTCTGCCTTTTGCCTACAACTCTATGAAGACGCATACAATGCTACCCACAATACTCTTCTGTTTGTTGGTCGAAGTTCCAGCTACGTATGCTGTAGCAGGCTCGAGTAGACATCATGGTTTGGCGCCGCATGGGTTGGGGAGACTGTTCCATGCTCCAGCAAGACGCCATATCGCTCATGCGGATATTGTAAAGGTTAGGAAGTTTCTGCGTGTGTTGGGGTCGCCGTTTACTGACAGTCATTAGCTAGTATCGCGACAATCGTCTCCTCCATTTACGACCGACCCGGATTGCACATTGTATGATGGATATTTCTACGTCACGCCGCGAAACTATACCTGGCAGTTGCAATGCTCGAACACCTACGATGGCGTTATCCTGGCTCAGACAACAGACATCACGGACTTGGTTTCATGCATCGAAGAGTGTGTCAATTACAATCGCCTAAACACACCGGGTGCCTGCTTAGCAGTGACCTTCAATGGTGCCTATGCTACGGCGGATACTGTCTGCACCCAATTCAGCGACGTGACATCGGTTGGGATTGCATCTGAAGAAGGAGGTAAGCGTTCTCAGCTTCTGACTTGTCGAGTCGAAGGACTTGGACTCGCGTTCCTGAACACAAGATTGTGAGCTGGTTTGCAGATCCTGTTTTAGAGGAGATAGAAAGATTGAATGAGTTCAAAGCTGACCGGAAATACAGGCTTCGAGAACTCGGCTCTGTTGATCCTTGGTCCGAATAGTGAAATTTTCGCGACGGTAGGTTCCCTGAAGCCGCAGGTGCAGCACTTCAAGAGCTTTGGTGCATTCTCCCGTCGTTCATGTTCGAGGCTAACGACACATCAGCCCCAGCCAGAGCCATCATTCTCTGGGGCACCATCGCAACCGCCAACTGCTGATCCAGTGCCTCCCTCGACCACAACAACCTCAGCTGCAACCACGACAACAAGCACGCTCCTATTGACCTCGAATTCGCAAACTGTGAGCACTTCGTATGCCATTTTCACCACCACCACGACTTCATACAGTACAGTCCTTGTCACGTCGTGCCCTGCAGGAAGCGCGTCGTGCCAGCAGAGCACGACCCTTATCCCTTTTCCCTCGACGGATGGGCCGGGTACATCGGCGAGCAGTCTTCAAACTACAAATGCATCGTTCATAAACATCACCGATGGTGGCTCTAGGCCCGCCACATCGAGGACAACAACTCTTAGCAGCAATGCATCAGGGGCCTTCACATTTGATGCGGGTCAGACAACATTTACGACAATTATCCCGTTCACCGAATATAGGCTTCAGATAATCGAGGTCTGTACAGCAACACCGACGCCATGCTCACAGTCGACCAGCACGACAACAAGAGTAGGACTCAGAACACAGATATCTTGTTCTCCCGGCCCGTGTATCGGTGTAGCGCCAGCTACGGGGTTTATGGTCGATGCGCTTGCTACCGGAGCTTGCATCGTTCCTTGAGGTTGCTGGAGGAGTGGTCTGGCGGGGAGAATTTGGTAGTGGAGGATCTCCTTCTTGTGCCATCAAGCATCTAGGTGGATTTTGGAACACTGAAGCTGGGTAACGGGATGTTGCTTTATTGCAGAGATGATTCATGGTGAGAGCCAGAGAGGGCATTATTCAAGTCGCGAGAGAGTTTCGGGGAATTTTTAGTCAATTGGAAAGCTTGGTATGGATTAATCCGAACCCGGCGACCCGGAACGGACAATGATTTTGCCGAGCCGATGATCTGCCGAGAGTCCACATCTCGCACATCTAAACAACATCAAACATATTCGCTTCCCTTTACTCCCTCCTCTTTCTGTAAAGCACACCCGACATCATATGCGACCAGATCTCACTGCATCTCCATTCTGTTCGGAGCTGCAAGCCCACTGTAACAATGGGAATTCGTGCCATTGATCAATGTCGCGCTTCCTGTGCCAAAAATACCACTTATTATATGTTGCGCACGGGGACGCCATTGTTGTTTCCCTTTGTTTCGTGATTCACTAACGTGTTGCCGGTAAGTGAAGGGTGAAGTCTTCATTGTCTGCCGCAGCCTCCATATCTGGGAGTTCTGCCACTCTACTTTGATCAGTACATAGTCAATTTGCTCCTTCATCTTCCGGTTGCCACCAACTCTTCGGAACCTTGTAGCCGTCTTCCTGTCCGCGAAGATGACGTCCTCACCTCTCTTTGCGATAGCCCTAGCAATATTTGCCACCTTCCTGAGACTGGTGAGCGGAGATTCGTCCTCAGCATGCAATCCTCTGAATGGTGAGTAAACCTGGTCCACGTAGTGCTTCTCTTCAACTTTCTGCTAACCCACAACTGAGCAGGCCCGTGCCCTGCGATCCCTGGCTTAGCAACTGGCGAGTATTTCATGGATTTTACCCAACAAACCACGACGCCCTCAGACTGGATCCTCGCGGACTACGCCACTGTCGGCTACGGGCCTAACGGTGCTAATTTTACCTTCGCGAAGCGTTATGATGCTCCCTATATTTGGACTCGCTTCTATCTTCTCTTCGGTCGAATTGAAGTGGTTGTGCGGGCGGCCCCAGGCGCTGGCATTATCACAAGTTCAGTCATGATGTCGGACGATCTTGACGAGATAGACTGGGAGTGGTCGGGAAACAACTTTGCCGGATCCAGTGGTGCCGTGCAGACCAATTATTTTGGCAAAGGACAGGTTGGAAATTCTGACCGCGGTTCCCAACCTGTCGTGGATGATCCCGAACACAAATTCCACACATATTCCCTAGACTGGCAACCGGATAAGTTGGTGTGGTCTATTGATGATGTGGCCGTTAGGACATTGGAAAACAATGGCGCAACTACTGGGTCGTACCAGTATCCGCAGACACCTTCCCGACTGCACCTAGGCCTCTGGTGCTCGGGAGACCCAAGCACTCCTTATGGGACAGTGTATTGGGGCGGCGGATACACGAATTTCAGCGCCGCTCCGTTCTCAGCGTATGTGAAATCCGTCAAGATCACGACTAACAATGTCTGTTCAAGCTGGCAATATCCTAGTCCATTTGATGGCACTTACCAGTCCGTGCAATGCACGAACCAAACAATTGCACTTCCATGTACCTATACGGTCGTTGCAGGCGATGACGGCTCCAAGATTGCCAAAAACTTGACGGTCAATTTCGATACCCTCAAGGGAGCCAATCCTGGAGTCAACTGGGATCAACTGTTGATCGGCCAGGTGCTTAACGTTCCTGGCGGTACTTGTCAAATTTCAACCATGACATCAACGTCTGTCACCTCTAGTGTTTCTTTTTCTTCTTCGATGACTAGTTCTGCAACATTTTCTTCAACTGCATCGTTCACTTCGAACTTGACCAGTTGGACGAGTGCTTCCTCCCTTTACACATCGCCTTCTAGCTCATCTCTAACATCCTCATCCACGACCACTTCAGCATTCTCGAGTTTGGCTTCTTCAAGCCCAACAGCTTTATCAACAGCGCAACCAAGCTATTCAAGCATGCCATCTTCGGCGAGCACAACAGCAAGCGGAACAACTTCGGCACAACCAAACTCGAATTCCACCCCCGCTGTCATGGCAACTTCTACCTCAGCTTTGATCACGGTTACCTCGACTACTGGCACCAGCTCGTTTACTACTCTTTGTACGACAGCTGGTGTAGATAGCACCGCCACCGCCGCCGCAACAACATCGTCAGCTCCATCTCAATCCACAAACTCCTACACCGTGGTTGCTGGTGACTATGGTTGGGCTATTGCGAACGCACTGGGCTGCTCTTGGGATGACCTGAACGCTGCAAATCCCGGGGTGAATTGGGATAATTTGCAGATTGGGCAAACGTTGAATGTCCCAACTCAGACTACTAGCTATTCAACATCGACGGCTTCGTCGAGCTCTGGCCCTGCTGTCACCTCTGATTCGACCTCCGGAGGCCAGTGGACGTCGTCCACCTCGGCGGCTGCTTCAGACTCTGCTTCTGTTGCTCCCTCAGGCCCAGTTACTACCTCTACTCCTGTCACCCCCTCAGGCTCAACCGGTATTTCTGCATCTGTCGCTCCTTCAGGATCAACGAATACCTCTGGGTGTGGCTCTGGTCAGCCATGTGGAGGTCAAGTTGGAAACCAGTCAAGCAGTTCTCAACCAGCTTTGGCAAGCTCAGCTGTCCCAACATCAACTTCTGTTTCCACCAGTCCAACTGTTTCATCCTCCGCAAGTGCCGCTTACGCCAGTGGCACAACACCCAGTGGAGCGGCCGGCACGAGTCCAACCAGCCCAGTTTCATCAACATCAGCATCTGCTGGTCCCGAGACGTCGCCAGTGAGCCAATTAACGTCCTCTCAGCCAGTTACCCGCTCGAATGCCGTGAACCCAGTCACACCTACACCGTCATCCTTGTCTAAGATGATTTGCAACCAAGATAACTGCCTCCGCAATTTGATCGATCCTCGTTATTCATCAACTATGCGTAACTTCTGTTCATCCTACACCACCAAAGCATCCAATACTGCCCCTCTGCCGACATTCTTGGCCGGCTGCTCGGCGGATGCTCGGCGAGTGAGTAGCGCTTGTTCTTGTTTGATAACTAGCTTTGGCACGGGCACAGCGACTTCGGGGACACCGGCTATGACGGGACCACCTCTACGCGCAGGGAGTCCGTCGTGGAAGCAGACACCATCTTGGAAATTGAAGCGGTCGCCTTTGAGATGGAATCGACCGGCTCTGTAAGTAGGGACGCAGCATCGAGCATTCTATTTTGATCCAGGAATTGGTTCAGGAACCTGGATAAGCTGGTCGTTGTGGAACTGTGTAATCAATGTATTCAGGAAAATGAGACTTTGCATATTGACTTTTTTACCCATAGACTCCCTTTCACCTCAATGGTGTCAAAACCTTTTCCCTTGTTCGCATCTTAGGACCACCCCGACACTGATATTTGCAGACCTAACTTTGGGTTCACAAGGTCGATGAATTGTTGACAGTCAGAGCAAGGCTCTCAACTAATCAGAATACTTTGCCTGCTTAAGCATAACAAGGGGCGGGCTCGAAGCAAGTTTGTCGGAGCAGACCTTCGCTTTGATGCCGAAGGTCAACTTTCTCGAATGATTCCTTCAACACCTCCAGTACGCTCTCTGATCCTCGATTCTCGTAAGTCGGGGCCATCACGGACCAAGCATCGCTAGGTGCGCTGACTTCATCTTTCAAAAAAACGTGCCGACTGGTGAATAGGCGATTATTTTCTTCTCAGCATGGCAGGAATCGTATTGTCCCCTCGTGCCCTGGTCTTTTGGGTGAGACACAAGCGGATGACCGACGATCTTTTCGATTCTCATGACTTCGGACGTCCAGCTGCGGCTCGGGGACTTGTGGTGCGTCAGACCAGCCACTCATCGCCGATACCGAGAAATACGGGTGCCCTCGTTCAAGCCGTGAAATCGTCTTCCATTCGTTTGGAACCTGGTATGCAGCAACAAGAGCAGAAAGTCGAATGACAGTCTCTTTTTGGCAGAAGACGTGATGGTCATAGTTGCTCTTCGGAACAGAGGGTACGTCTTCGGTGGCATCGCTCAGCAGGTGGACAATCATTCTCCGTACTTGGTTGGCCACGTATGTAATTTCTTTGTAGACTTGAATTTCTCTCCCCCAGCGACGATACCGTTCACCTCCATTTCGAGTGGATGGCTCGGCCAATTGCATCGCAGTGAAGCCCTCGCCGTCTTCCAAGTTTTTGTCGGCTCCAAAATCAAGAAGGTGTTTCACATTCTCATACCGTCCCCACAATGCAGCTTCCATCAACGGACTTCTTCCCCGGAAACTGCTCAGCAACCGCCAAATACAAGGCCGACTTCCCGGATTCGTCAACTCCATGAAGATATGTGCTTCTGCAGAATTATCGAGGGATTCTTGTACAGTTTTCTTGTCACTGGGCTCCATCCGGCTCGCAATGTGGTCGATTCTTTTCATGATGAGTGGTTGATGATCAACTCCAGGTACAGCTGGCAATGGACCCAGTATTTTAGTCTCAAGGGCGTCACTCCATCTTGGCAACCCCTTGGTGCTTTCGTCATTCTCCAGGTCTTCGGTTGTCTGCTTGGCCGCCTCTAGTCTTCACGCGGATAGATCCTCACTGATCGCAACATATCTCCTATTGACCTTGTAATCTCGTATGTTGTCTAACCGCCTTTTCCGGAGAACGGATATTCAAACTCATTTGAATGGAAACCGAGTAGATGAGCGCATTCGCAATGTGCCACGCGGGTGTTTGTGTCGTAGCTTCCGCCATACCCATTCGTGTAGGTTTTGAGGCATATGGGACACTTTATCTTGACTTTGCGCCACTCCCAGCATGGGACTTTCGCACGGAGAATGGAAAGCTCCATATTGGTTGGGCCATCTCATAGGCGAAACTGGACTGCAGGAGTCGAGATAATAAAATTTGAGTGACGGACAGCAGGAGATGGTTCATGCCCACTCTAGTGGTTTGCTTCACAATCCTGCTTCGCAAGGCTGAAACCCTCGCGAGGCTGATCGAATTAGTCATTGTCTTGGCATAAATCTTGGCGCCCACGAAAAATGCGCCCGCTCCAGCGTCTTGATTCGGGCGTCAATTTTCGAGCTCGACTTTCTCAAACGTCTCCGCCTCAACTGCAAGCAAAATCTCCCGTACGGTTCAGCGCCCCTAGGCCGCGGCTTCTCGATTACTGATTTCTTCGCAGATCGTCTTGCCTGACAACCCGCCAAAATGACGAAGGGAACGAGTTCATTCGGAAAGAGTGAGGAATCATCTACAATCTCCGCCTAGAATTGCGAAGCGATTTGAGAAGAACGGTTTTCTGACGGATGATTATGAATAGGACACAACAAGACGCATACTCTGTGCCGGAGGTATGTTGCCTCTTCCGGGTTTTCTCGGTCTTGTTTTCGCGATTGGGAACCCTCCAAGGAAATACCGAGTTGGACTCGTGGGCTGACTTGATTCGGTTGATACAGATGCGGTCGTCGAAGCATGCATATCCAGAAACACACCTGCGCGAACTGCGGAGTACGTCGAAAAGCCTTGAAATCTCTCGTCATCCCCGCTACCTCCTCCCTACCCACGCGTCCCCCGGCCATTCAACTTTGGATCATACAATTGCCGACGATTTTGGGAATTGGGCGACTGACTGTTCGCTGTAGTATCCTGCTGCTAAGACCCGCAAATACGAATGGAGCGAGAAGGCGAAGAGACGCAAGACCACGGGCACTGGCCGAATGAGGTATTTGAAGTTGGTTGCTCGGTAAGGACTCCTACTGTTCGTGTGTCTCAGACTTGATAGAAGGAGGTGGACTATGGATCAAAGGGCGAAAAGCTCTCCAATGGAGGATTGGAAAAGAAATACGTCAAACCTTTCAATGCGTTGATGAGCCAGGATGGAATGATCGTAAAAGCGATTGGGCACTGGGGCTAACGAAGTTTGTGATTACAGGAAAGCCAGCAACGCGTTCCGGACTGGTGCACCCAAGGGTGCTCGTGGACCTGCAAAGGCATGATTGGAGTGATGGGATAACGTGTGGAAGGGCAATCACGATTTCGCATTGAAATGCATTGAAACGTGGCTTGCCGGCGAGGAAAGCTCAATGCGACAAGCATTAGCGGTGCATGGCTGTGTGCGTCTCGACAAAGGCGAGGCAAAGGCGATTCATGAACAGGGAGTGTCAGCTGCAGAAGGTATGAACGACGCTATTCTCCTGGTCATATTCATGGGGCGCAATCAGATGCGGAGGCATTGCGTGGTTCAGATAAAAGACAAAAACAGAAAGGGCAACATTTTCTTGCTTTTCAAGCATGTCTGAGGACGATTTCGAAAAGTCCCCCAAGAATTGAGAAAATTTACCATCGAAACTCTCCTTTGATTTCCCCCGAAGTCAAGCTAGTCTTTCTGCCCTTTTAAGCCATTGACAATACAGACTTGTAAAGAGTTCCGCTACCGACACGACTATTCGACATCTTTCACCGTCGTGCTCGTCGCTCAAAATAGCCACTTCAACACGCCGGACAGCCTAATCCGTATTGTTCATCAGAGGGAGAGTAGAGAGGCCGAGGAACGATAACAAGAGGATAGAAAGAGAGAAAAAAAAATTATTGAGAGTTATATCTCTTGTCCCCAGACATACAAAAATGCCTCCGGTAATCCCCCCTCCGTTGGCACAATACATCCACTCCTCCCTCTTCTCTCCGTGCCCGCACAGCCAAACCCTCATCACCTCCGTCCTCAGCACGCCTTCGCCCTGGCTGGTCCTCCGGTTCATCTACGCGGCACTGTACGGCGTCGAGGATGGCGCCAGGGGGGATGGTAGCGATGCGGGCAGCAGACATGAAAAGATGACGACGATGACGCCGCCGCTCCCAGTTGTCTTTGCGAGTTTCCTCCGTCCTTTGACTCTGTGGGTTGAGATGGGGAAGAAGTTGGTAGGTTTTCTTTTCGCTGTTTGTTTTTTTTTTTCTTCTAAATTTTAGAGTTTCCCTTCTTGCCTCTCAGAGGCTCGAGCATGCTCTGAAAACTGAAGTCTCGCAGCTTTTTCTGCTGTTGAAAATTTCACTTGTCGCCCCGTCGTTCTGAATGAGTCTTGGATGTGGAGCGATCAGTCTCGGTGGGCGAGCGCGAAACTTCAACGCTGACCTCTCAGCAGGGTCTGGATATCCCGTCGTTGCTCCGGAGCAGGAAAATGTTCTATGTCGATGGGCTCAGCTACGGCTCACCGCCTCCTGTATCGGTGCTAGGAGGTGGAGGAGAAGGAGCAGACCTGGCTCTCGCAACGACGAGGCTCAAGTCACTGGCTTTGAACGATGTACAGGACGCTTTGAGCGCAGCATTGAAGAGCGTCTCTACAACTATGTCTAGCTCAGCGTCGATATCGAGGCCACCATCAGGCACCCCGACGCCACGAATGCCCACGGCACTGACCTCGTCCACTCAAAGCCCCAAAGCCGCAAAGCCTTTCGTTCTTCTCGACGGCATCGACTTTCTCGTCGCCTGCCAGCCTTTCCTCTCAACACTATCTGTACAAGCATTCCTGTCCTCCCTCCGAATTCAATCCGACGTTCTGTTGCTCGCCTGCAATGCCGACCCTCCGTTGCTACACCGTGCTACGCCCACCAGCGAAGGGACGCTGTTGGAACGTAACCATGCACATCTCGTGACTGCCATGGCTCATCAGAGCCGATGGGTTTTGCAACTCAGAGGATTGGACACGGGCAGTGCAAAGGATGTGTCTGGCGTAATAAGGGCAAGCAAGGGTGGTTGTTACGAAGGCAACGAAGATGGGTTTGACGAGTCGAGCCACTCAAGGGCTGGAAATGTCGATGAACTAGACGATGCCGAGTGGCTCTATCAACTCAAAGGAGACGGGTCTGCTAGGGTTTGGGGTCGTGGCGAATGAATCCTTGTAGCCTGGTCGTGTCTGTTCTATCAAGAGGTTCTGGAAACTGAAAGACCTGCTGCTATCACACAGTGTCGCACTGCACAACGTCTTCCTGATATACTTGAAGACCTAGGACCCCTAAACATACTCTCGTGTGCTTGCCGTGTGAACCCTACATCCTGGCCGCAAAATTTGTGACCAAGGAGCAGTACGAGCGCAATTTGATTCAAATAGCCGGAAGAAATTCCGCTTTCGGTCTCAACGGTCTTTAGATGTGCGGATGATGCCATCTTCGCTGACCATTCCTCAATACATCTCTCGGCCGACAGAAAGACTCTGCTTCGGGAATTATGTGTCTTATATCGACGGGATCTCCTCAGTCTGCCTCATAGTAGACAGTGATTGGTAGCTGTTGATCCTGCGTGGTAGAGCCTGGTGATTGATCACTTAGCTCCTTTCGCAAAGAATGTCGGATCCATTCTGGTACACGTATCCCTCCCCATTGGAAGGGTATCAAGACCTCCCGCCACTCCCAGATGACTTAAATGAGGATGGAAAGTCTTTCAAGAATCCTCAGACGGGTATCCTAAGCGAGAGCTACCAGAAATTCACCTCTGGCGTAACAAATGGCCCGCGGGGTGGGTTTGACGTCCACATCTACTACCATCTCAACAGTGACGAGCAGAAGGACTTTGCCCGGGCATTATGGGAGAGGATTCGAAGGGAGTTTCCGGAGCTGAGGTGAGTTGTTCTGGCTCTCTGGCAATGCTCCCCTTGCTGATTTAACCCTTTAGGATCTATCGCTTCTGGGATCATCCGGTTGGACCACATACAATGGCCATGTTTGAGGTTAATCTCTTCACACCGGCGCAATTCGGGGCTTTCATTCCATGGCTGATCATCAATCGAGGGCCCTTGTCTGCTCTTGTCCATCCCAATCATGAAGATGGCGATGCGTTGAGGGACCACAGTCAAAGAGCCACCTGGCTGGGAGAGCGCGTGCCACTTGATTTGGGCATGTTGAGGAAGTTTATGAACAAAAGGACAAGTGAGCGAGTAAATGGGAAGACAGAATAGGAGCAATGTGTATGGCTGTCGCAGTGGATCGTGAAAGAGTCTTTGTGTGTTATTGTCTCTCAATACACTCGCCTTCTTCTGACATGCGTTTTCCTCTGGGAGCGTTCGACGCTCGACCGCCCTGAAATTCACCTTCCTGTTTGTTGTCCCGCGTTTTCTATTGTCGCCACCTACCGCCTCGTTCAAAGTGCAGTATCCGCTTGCTTGATGTTCCGCGTGAAGGCAGTGCCACTGGTACCCGGCTCGGTGACAATTCCTAACGAGTTCTCCAAGCGAGAAGATCTTCTTCCTGCAACAATCATCGAACCACTCAATCCTGGAAGCTGTCCCAGCCCTCCAACCTCTCGGCTAGTTGATCTCATTGAAGACCTTGATATCATGTATTCCCGCGCGGCGCACTCTTTTTCCAGGGCGCCATCGTTGGAAGAGGAAGGCACTGGGGATGATTTGGGACGATACTTCCCGCGGCGACAGCAAGGAATAGAGATCTCTGAATCTGAGTTTGAGCTTGAAGATGAGGACGAAGAATATGAGGACGGGACTGAGGAGCGAAGACCTTCAAAATATGATGTGAAACCACCTGCGAGACTCTCAGTCCAACCTCGAGACGCGACAGCTTCCACGCATTCCACTCCCCGATCCGTCTATAGAAGTTCTAAAATACAGCACTCGCAGCAAGCGACTCCTACTGGCGCAAGATCTCCGATCTCTACACCCCGCCGCTCAGAAGCATCTCGATTCCGTGGTAGCGGTCGGAGTCTTCCGTCTCGAGCACCACCGACACCAGAGTTCTCTCTTCCCGAGGACATCGTCGCTGCTGCAAAGGATGACCTTTATGACGAGAACAATGCAGAGGATACTAAAGGATCCGCCTTTGTCGAACGAAATCTTCGAAAGAGAACTCTTCAACAGACAAAGCCTGACAAATTCGACAAGCACCGATATAACCTATCCCGGAAGACTGGCCATGAGGCTAACCCCAAAAAGGTGGAGAAGGCAATCCAAGATGAGATCGGAGTGAGGGAACACAAACAAACCAAGAAGAAACCTCGAGGATCAAGTAGGAACTCGACCAAAAGCAAAGCCAAAACTTCGACCCCGAGGGAGCAGACTGCGGACAAACGCCGTCTATCTAACTCAGCCGGTTCAGTCTCCCCTTCACCAGAGACTGATAGCGAGCATGTCTTCGACCCGGCGAGGACCACGCTGCGCGTGTGTTTGGACGGCTTTCATGGTGGCGCAGCGATCCCAATTCCCCTCAACGAATGTGACAGCAATGACAAGCGGGTCGATTCCATTCTCAAGTTCTGGGGGTGGAAGTTCACTGGGACCGGCTTCTCTTACGCAATCGTGTCGTTTCCGTGGTTGACCGAGCAATCCAACATTCTACTTCGCCCTGGATTGCCCGAGAGCTTCAAGGGCATGAGGGCCGAGATTGAAAATGCACCTATCCGGGCCGAAGGGCGACATGAGAGATGTGACGTTCAGGTGACGGTTTACCAGCAACAATGAGGGTTTGGCAACAGACCCGATTTCTATGAAATATTTCAAGGCTGTGATGGTGGAGACGGTTGACAAGATGCGAACCACGAATTCAGGGACATCAGCACACGGGCGAGAGAGCACTAGGACTATTATCCTTCAGGAGGGAGAAGAGGATCTGGCCAGGGGGGAAGATGTTAACAAACTCTGCGCGTTTAGTTGGTGGACTAGTGTAACAGAAAACATGAAACGAGCAAAGCTCTGAGCCTTATCCACGCCTGCTGTTGGCCCGCGGCCAATGCCGCAGCGTTGGCTCGGTGTTCCTAGGTTCTCTATAACCAGTCGGCTGTCGAGCTGCACAGGGACCACTTGGTGAGAAGCCCCTGAATATTCCTCGATGAAAAACGGCCTGATCCTGATCGGGTAGCGAGGTCACAAGAGATGAGGACGAAGCGAAAGAAAGAACTCTTGATCTTCTCCTCGTCTATCTCTGACACTTATTTTTCCCGCTGAATTTTTCTCGAACCTGTCGTCCTCCCTGCCACGACGCTGCGCTGCGGATTGACATTGACGCATGCGGCACCATTTGACTTTCTGAGCGACCCGCCGTCACGTCCGTCAAGTGTGCCTCTTGCGCGCCTCTAACGCAGGTTCAAGTGGTTCTGCTGCAGTAGTCGACCTCGCTGCTCTGGAGTTCGGCGCCCTGCAAATTACCAATTACCCCATATTCTGGTCGAAAGCAGCACCAGCACCAGCACCAGCGCCAGCACGGGCTTCGACGAACGGCAGTCGCTTATATCCCATTTCTACGCATCCAAAACCCTCATCTGGCCTCTCGCTGTCGCCGACTCTGATAAACCCATCGCTCGGTCACTTTCCACTCACTTGGCTCCGTCCTCCACCGCATTTTTGATCTCACTTCACTCTCTCGTGCAACCTCTTCCCCCAAAGGGTCCCTTTCGCTTTGCGTCTGCGCTGGTCGCCCCCCTGGTTCGTTGTGCCGAATCGAATCAAGTCCTCACTACGCCCTGTGTCTCAATCGTATCCTCCACGAATGATCAGTCAGTTGTCGAACACCAAGCAGCAAGCACCTTCCGCCAACCACTCACACCACCCGTCCGTTCTCCTCACGTCAGCACCCGCGCCTGCTACCACGCGCGTTCAATTCGCGATTACTCCGAATTGGCTGTTCGGCAACAACCCCTCTCCGATACTTGATCTGAGACCTCCGACGCCATGACTTCTCCTACTCCTCTCGCTCGCAATGAGTCCCAAGCCTCCAGCCGTCGAAGCACCAGTCTCGGCTCTCGCTTGTTTCGATCAAAGAGCGGCGAAGCTCTGGGTGAACGCAAGACCTCGGCAAGCCGTCTGAAAAAGAAGCACCAAGAGATGGACGAAGCGGTAAAGGTCACACAATCACCTCCTCGCCTGCCAAACTACAATCCGCAGCCGTTGGGCATTCAATCCTTTGGTGGTGAGAACTACAATCCTCAGGCCGCCTCCAGAGAGCATGCGAATGGCGCGAAGAACACTCCTCCCGTACCCCCTTTGCCCGGGAACATTGAAAAGGAGGCTATTGATCCATATGCGAGGACTGAGAGCATGACCCACCGTAAGTTGAGCTGCATTGACGTGATAGCATGACAAGGCTGACTCATTCCCGACAGGTGGCCGATATTCCTATGCGAACTCGACCGTGTCTACCATCAACTCACCTCGGAGAGTTCGACGTCGCAAGGATCCCACCCCCTACAACGTTCTCATCATCGGTGCCCGAAATGTCGGCAAGACCTCCTTTCTTAACTTCCTCAAGAGCTCCCTTGCTTTGCCAGCAAAGAAACAACCGACTCGAGCTCCAGATGGCGACACACCTCCCTCGTCTGCGAGAGCGAACCCTAACTTTGTCCACCACTACCAGGAGATCGAGGTCGACGGTGAGCGAATTGGTTTGACATTGTGGGATTCTCAAGGATTGGACAAGGGCGTTGTTGACCTCCAATTGAGAGATATGAGCAACTTCGTGGAAAGCAAATTTGACGACACATTCCTCGAAGAGATGAAGGTCGTTCGTGCCCCAGGCGTCAGAGATACGCACATTCACTGTGTCTTCTTCGTCCTTGACCCGGCCCGGCTGGACGCCAACATCAACGCTGCTCAGGGTGTGAGCAACGGGGTTGAAGCCACGCGGGTCGGCAAGCCGTCTCGACTTGTCGGCGCCCTCGACGAGGACTTTGACATTCAAGTCATAAGGACTTTGGCCAGCAAAACCACCGTCATACCCGTCATCAGCAAGGCAGATACCATCACAACTGCGCACATGGCGTTTCTGAAACAAAAGGTCAGCCGAAGTCTGAAAAAGGCCGGCCTTGATCCCCTGGAAGCCTTGAGTTTTGATGCCGAGGACGAGGATGACGAACGTCTGGATGAGCGCGACGAAGATGAAAACAGCAGCGCTGCAGATTCAGAAGACCAGACTTCAACCCGGAGCGACGGCTCTGATGCCGATCGAGACCCCTCGACTGTCAAACGGCCAGGCAACCACAAGCGCCAAGTTTCCGCCGAGGACGCCGTGCTTGACAGTGGCTATGTTCCGTGGTCCATCCTCAGCCCGGACAAATACTCCCTCGAAGCAAAGGACGGTCCGGTTGGTCGACATTTCCCGTGGGGATTTGCTGACCCGTACAATCCTGATCATTGTGACTTTGTCAAGTTGAAGGACGCTGTATTTGGAGAATGGCGATCCGAGTTGCGAGAGGCCAGTCGCGAAGTGGTAAGTCTCACATATCTCTCAGGAGCGTAAACTCCTTACTAACAGTGCTTAGTTCTATGAACGCTGGAGGACGAACCGTCTCAATCGCCGAACACTCCCAACCAATGCGACAAATGGCCTACCGTCAGGACCTCGACAAAGCACTGGCGGGATCCCCATTCCCCTCCAACCTCGGGTGCGATAAGTGAAAGGTATTCTGTACAACAAATGTACAACAAATGTGAAAATTACCGGCCAACATCGATCGAATTGAAGACGATAACTGGAGGGCAGTGTTCGTCTGCATGCTATGGAAACATGTTCAAAAGTCAAAGGGCGAAGAAACTCGACCGAAGAAATTGAGTAAATGGGAAGGAAAGTGGAAGGGGAAGGGGGTTCTTGTCCAGGGGCAGGGAATGATGTGCGTGGGCGGCCCATTTGTTGATCTTTCGTCCATCCCTTGCATTACAGTGCCTTGGTTTTTGAACGACCTGACACGAGTCATGACACAACACAGCCTTTTCTCTTCTTGGAGGACATGACCCCGATTCTTGCGAGCGCAAATGCAGGCAAAGTTGGGCATGTTCACACACGTTTCCTTTGTTGACTTTTCAGGAGGTGCGGGCAACAAGACGGCGAGCGAGCGACTGAGCGTTGAGCATCGTGCACGTCGGCACTAAGCTGAGCTTGGTGTTGCAGAATGATGGAAGCCTTTGGTTTGGTGCAGGAGCTGAAATTGTAGCGAGCAGAGTTATCTACCAATACCCCTTTTTCCTTTTTCAACAATCACAACCTCTTCAACTGTCAACCATAGAAAGCCTGGCCACGTCCTCTACGAGTCTTTGACCTCACCACAGCGTCACTGTTGTGTAAATAAAGTGATCTTATATACTGGGAGGAAACTCTGTCAGGCCTTCGCAAACAGATTATTCTATCAAAAGGTGATATGAAAAAAAAAATACAACACAAAAAACAATCAACAGCCAGGATTCCCAAGGGGTCACCCACCTTGGTACTAACCGGCCGGCGTATAGCTTAAGTATGACTGAGCGGACGGGAAGTCCTGTTTTCTATACCCTGTGGTCGATTGCGGAGGAGTTTTGGCGGTGTGCAAGAGATATGTCCTGCGTCGGCAAGTCAATTTACCCAGTATACGCGGCGCGGTCACACCAGGCCGGGTACCCATCCTATCCTATTCCATGTGTTTAATCTGTACCACCTCCACCTCCTCCTGCACATACTACATGCACCGGCCAACACCGACTCTCAGTAGAACCACCTGTACTCGTGCGCAGCGGGCCCGTCGCGCAGCAGCTCCGAGGGGACGTCCCTGGCGCGGAGCTTCTTGCCGCCGTCCCTCACGGCCCGGAGGTTGCGTCGCTTGTTGTCGACGACCATCCAGGCTCCGAGGAGGAGCGTCAATGCACAGCCCACGGCGCCGAACGTCGCCGTCGTCACGAGCGCGGGGAGGTACTTGGGGCGGTCTTTGTTCTGGAAGATATTCGAACTGTGCAGGGTTAACGAACAAAGGGGGTGAGAATGTTAGTTATGATGTACCTCTGTATTTGACACTGGGGATTTGCTGGGTCGTCACATCACATACCTGACCACACCCATCAAGTTCGCCACGGGCACGCCCACGCTCGTCAACATGACCCGCTTGTTCTCGTCGGCGATGTTGTTGTTGTACCAGACATCCAGGATCACGCTCGGCGCGCTCGTGCCCCAGGTCATCATGAAACACGCAAAGTACGCCGTGTTTATTTGGCTTTCCAGATCCACGGCCGCGAAGATGATGAAGCCGATGCACGTGAACGCGAACCCCAGCGCGACGAAGGGGAATCGCAGGCGCGTAAAGTCCGAAGCAAACGCCAGGACTAGGAGCATCACCGCCCCTGTTATGTTGGGCGCGACGGTGTACAGGTTTGTTTTCACCGTCGAGTAGCCGAGCTGGTTAACGATGACGGGGAGGAAAAGCGAGACGGACTGCAGAGGCACACCGAGACAGATCTCGATCGCCAGAATCACCCAGCTAGTTGGGTGCTTGAAGATGGCCAGCGCAGAGCGCAGGTTGAATTTCTCGTTCACGACCGATGAAGAGTCGACCTGGATCCTGTAGAAGGCCAGCTGTTTCTCCTCCTCGGTCAGAAACTTGGCCGACTGCGCGTTATAAGGTAGGACCCAGAATGCGAAGAGCGAGAAGACCATGCTGCATCCGCCCTCGATGACGAAGAGGTATCGCCAGTCCGCGAGCGAGGTCGAGTGGATCTGGAACACACCGAAGGAGAGTAGGCCGCCGAAGGCGGAGGCAATGTTGGAGGCGGCGTAGAAGATCGCAAGGCGCCGGGCGAGTTCGCCACGGCGGTAGAACACTGCGAGTGAGTGCCTGTGAGCGGACGATTGAATACTGGTGGGAGGGGGGCCCAGAGGAGCTGGCGCGATCCTTACAGGTCTGGTAAAAGATGATGCTGGGGAAAAACCCTCCTTCGGCCTGTTACCACGATGCCCCATATATATATATATATCAGAATACAGTCTTTCTCAAGAGGGAAGCAGTTTTTGGAGGAGGGAAGGAACATACCATGCCCAAGAACCATCGACAAGCAAGAAGGCCTCCGAAATTCTTCACGGCGACGACCATGAGTGTGCTGAATCCGAAACACAGCATCATCAGCGGGAGGGTGCGACTTGGCCCGAATCTTTTGCTGGCCATGCCGACAATGGGTCCCGAGAGCACATAGGGGACGAAGAAGATGGACAGGATCAGGTTGTAATCATCCCCCTTCATGTTGAGTGTCTTTTCAAGTCCAGCAGTCTTTGCGTTGCCCAAATTCGATTTGTCCTAGCATTGCCCATGATCAGGATTCGGAAACAATTCTTCTTTGGCACACATTTTCTTGGGGAGGAGCGAGTATGTACGTCGCTTGTACCGAACACTCACCAGTGCATTGAAGAGGTACATGATGGCCAGCGTAGGGAGGATGCGCAAGTCAAACTTCCACACCAACCGTCTCTCTGCATCAGGGTCAATTGCCACACTCGCGGAGACGGTTTGGCCTTCTCCAACTGAAGTAACAGGTACCACGCCATCGTCCGTGATGGAGACTCTCTTATCGTCTTTGAGAGTGAGCATGGCCCCCCCGCTGCTGGGTTGCGTGTCCATGCTGGTTTCGACAACCTACCCACAGGAAGACGGTAGATAGAATCCGACGAGTCTGAACGGGGACAACACCAACGAACAACCACCTCTAGATATGTTGTTCCCACCTCTAGACAGCTGACTCTCAGGGGAGTTGTTGAGAGAAAACCAGATTCGCAGCTCGCTCCGTCCACGGAAAGAACCACGAGCGACATCATACATGTAAGCCAGTGAATCTGGCGGCGTTGCACCGGCTCATGGAAAGTCTGCCAGCGGCCTTTCTCTTCTGAGGCTAGAGATAAGAGCGCTATCAAAAGAGCAGCCCATCATATCGAGAGGAGGAAGAGAAGATCTCGCCGAGGGAAGGGCACTTACTGGAAAGAGCAGCAAAAGTGCAATCGCAACCTGGCGAGGAGACGGACCACCCCCAAGGAATTAGGGTCAAGTCTACCTAGGGACCCTTGATCCTTTCATGCATGTTTGCAGATCATATTCCCTCTGGCGAGGCGCCGAGAGTTGCGTCGAACACAAGGTGGCCGAGTTGGAGAGCCAAAGAAATCGAAGTATGATAAGAATGCGACCAGGTTAGTTACTGAAAGAGGACAAGGGGTTTGTTATCGCTGCAGAGGCCCCTGGTAGAGATGTCCGGTGGATGTCATCTGCTCGCATTGTGGACTTCTCCGTTCCCAGGCATTGTCATTGGCAGTGGAAGGCAACAAGAGGAAGATTGACGACCGCCATCATGGTCGGTACATAGATCTGGGGTTGCGGAGATCGACTAACTAATGAATGGCAAGTAACTTGACGGTTGCCGAAAGCTCCAGTTCAAGTCCTCCAACGGCTCTAGCTCGAAGACAACCTTCCTGGCTCTCTTAACAATACATGGTCGAATTGTCAGAGTCGAGAAGGGTTTTGGTAAAAGTATTTGCCATCAATGCCCGTGGCCACTTGATGAGTTTCGTGGCATCCTCTCGATCCCACAGGGTGTCGGTGGGCGCTTCTCCTGAACCGGAACACATTTCCAGCCACTTGACCAATTCATCATCCAGCGCGTCTGCAAAGACAAACAATTCGCCAGTTTGGGGCGTATTTCATCTGTCCATCGGAGCAGTGCATAATGCCACAAACCTCGCCATGGTCCAGGCCTTTTGGTGCTCCTTTCCCTTTGTTCCTGACGCCGGCGCGCCCGCTCACGCCGTCCCGAATTTTGGTAGTTCCACATATTTCGGTAGCATTTGTAGCCCAGATGCCTTGACACAGTTGGATGTAGCCGTCTTCTCTGGGGAGATCTTTCGCCCTCCCTTTCAAAAAGGACGGAGACCCCTTTCCAGTGGCAATACAGATTCCGACGCCTCACAGTGCCTGGCGACCGGTGACGAAACTGTCGATGACAACTGTACCTCCTTGGGACACGTCCCGCAGAGGCAGCAGAGTCTCGATCGCAGTGTCGATATCTAGGAATCGGTTTGAGAATATAATTCCACCGTCCAGCTTGGCACGGCCGATGTCAGTCTCTCCGATTCTCTCGGCCACATAACTGACCCTCGTATTCCCTTGCTTGACTGAAAAGTGATCTGGGTTTCCAAGCATGTCAGGTGTCGCAGCATATTCACCGCCCCAACCATGAAAAGCTACTGTCAATCGAATCTCTCCATCCTTGTCGACCAGAATCCTAGCACTAATCTGGTTGCCAGAATTTGCCGAGAGCTGTCAAACCTGTTGGCCCACCTGAACACAGATTAGACTAACAGAATCCTGGGTTGTCTCCACAAACCGTGTGAATAGCGCAGAGCGTGAACGTCAACGAGGTCGCCACCGCAGAGTGGGATAGTTGGAGATGAGGAGGAGGGATGGTTGTTAAGGAAATTCAGAGATGGCAGGAATAGACAAGAGCGAAACTCGCCCCGGAACTACTATCATCCCGAGCGCCAAGCCGCTGTCGCGTTCCCAACTTCATCCGGAGCCGAAAACGACGCAGCGGTCTTCTGATTGAGGAGTTACCAGGTCTTCGTGAGGAAATGGACAAAGACCTTCACTCCGTAGAATGCAGCCTCCAAGTCGGCATCTATGCAGTCAAGGTCGGGCTCGGGGGGCTCTTCCTTCTCGGGCTGCCTCGGGAGTTGGAAGCCAACCGAGCAGCGGCTATGCGTCTGGTATGCCAGCATGGTTAGTGAAAAAGTCGATACGAACCCCCTGACCATTCAAAGGCACATTCGAACAGCTCTGGTCGAGAACTTTGAGACATGGGCACGTACAAAGATGTGAAGATCATGTTTCAGCGTAGATTTGATATCCTCGTGTCCTGCCTCGTGATGTCGGCTAGTATGACCCTCCGTTGCTCCTTGGTGTTGCCATTACCTGCTTTGGCTAGGAGGGGATGCGCAAGAGCTAGTCCCATCCCAAGACCATGCCAGTGACAACCGCGAGCGTCATGGCCATGGGCTCAGGCAATCATTTTGGCGATTGTTGTAGATCGTCGCTGTCACCCGCTGTCACCCGCTGTAGTCTACCGGGGAGTCCCTCCTGATATATCTTACCGGTCCCGCGGACAATCTTTCTCCCCGAATGACAACTTATAACACCAAAAGCCATATTTCTCTTCTCCGTCCCTATTGATCCTAATATCTTTCTTCCATAACAGGGTTAAGCACCATTCAACTGAATTGGCATGATGTAACATGCAGCATGCAATTTACGTGGTGCCGACGACCACCAAAATCTTGTTCTCCGGTCGACCAACCAGAAGATTCAAGAGGGCGCGCTGTTGGCAAGAGAATCCGACATATATAACAAAAGAGTGCGGACACCCATTTTCGGACGTCCTTTGATGGAAAGAAAAGATGTCGTTGAAAGCAAGGTCAGGATGGTTGGCGGTTCCTTCAATCAGAAGGCTGAAATCAAGCCACGAAAACAGCTACCCAATTGGAATAGATGTAAATACTCCAATGTGACTAATGGGAAACGAAGCAAGGCTGATATATAAGATTTTTAGAAAATCACGTGATGCTCGCCCCTCTTCTAATGCAGCCTTGCGTCGAGTTCACGAAGGGGAGTCGACTGTCATTAGTAGAATCCTGTTCGGCACCTAAAAAAAAACCTGTTCATGGTGTATAAAGAGATGCGTAAAACTAGAGAAGAGGTATCGAGCCTCCGGGAAAATCCGACGTTTGTCGTGTGAAGTTTGTTCGATGGGAGTGAATCCCTAGACATGGAGTGACGGGGATCAGCACAACAGTCAAGCGCAGCTTGGATGCCTGACCGCGATTGCGACGGTAACATGCTCGTACATAGGTGGGCACATGCCAGAATCCCCTCTTTCATTAGTATGGAAGTCTGGAAAATCAATTCAAGGCCCCCAATGGCGTTCTGGAGGGTGTGCGCAGATTGTGTACACATGATGATGTTGGCTGCTCATCGAGGCCCCTTCAGTTGACACGTATCTATGACTATCACTCCCCCGCGAGGAAGGCGGGGGAGGACGACGGGCAAGGACCTGGCCGAGATACCGAAAGTTTGTTTGCGGGCTCGTCGGAGGGATGATAGTGATGATGAGGCCACAGAGGCGCCCATGGGACCGCGGAGGCAATCTCAATCCCCCCATGTTCCTCCTTCGGATTAGGCAGATAGTCTCGAAGAAGTCCCTCTCATGTAATTCCTTCCCTTCCGTTGTGATTCTCCTCTCTGGGTCTCTGCCAGGGTTGATAATCCCTACAAATGCCGCCGTCGGAGAGAATGTCTGCAGTCGACTCACTGACTTGGCCTCGACGGTGCAGATGGACCTGGCTTGCTTATGAGTGGTTGATTCTAAAGGGTATGGAATGTGGCTGGCATAGCTCATAGATGAGCTGTCATATGCCGACATCTCGATCAAAACCAAACTTAGAACAGCATAAATGCCAAGTCGTGGAGCTGTCATTGACCAATTAGTATTGCAAAAATCTATCTGAGGTTCTGTAGAAGCTACGGCCACAGCTATTCCCGACGGTCAATTGAGAGGAGTGGGGGCGCACCGAAATGGCCCGTATGATTTTCCAATTATCTCCCTCACAGCAAAACCTCGTCTTGAAGTTTCTCCTAGTCACTAGATACTTCGACTTATTTGTTGTTCACACAGGTCGGACCACCACCATCTTGCGCAAGCGCAGTTCAAGTCATCAATACGGTGGCCGGAAGCCGCTTGACTTTCGTCGACGCGCGTCCCGGGAGCTTGGGGTAGCCTCGAACTGCTTGCCACATCTCCAGGACCAGTACTTCGACACGGCGTAGTAGACATAGTTGTCGACGTTATTGAGGGTTTCTGGATACTGCTGGTTGAGGCTCCCGTATATATCTTTGATCTTCCTGGCTCTGTACGGGCCGTATCCGTGTTTCGGATTCGGACCCGCGTAGTCGTCGATGGTTCCCCCTCTGACGAAAATGTACCAGTCCGGGACGTGGATGAAGAACCAGGACCAGTGGACGTACTCGTGCAAGATGGTTGAGCCCGTGGTCTTCATCCAGTCGGAGTCGTAGTCCCCGAGGTTGTCGCAGGAATATCCAGGCAGAGGCCGGCCTTGGTTGTCTCTCGCCCACGGGGTCCGTGGTGGATCTGCGATGTCTTCGATTGATGGCCAGCCAAAATATGGGTCGCAGAGGTAGATGTTGGCGTTTCCCTGGTCCTTGTCTTCATACATAAAAGCATTAACCCTCGCAGTGCAACCTTGCCTGTCAGCTGTCAACAAGCTGTCCGAGATTGAAAGTCTTGACTGTCTGAATCTCGGATTCAGCTCTGTGTTGGGTGTGGTGAGGACCGACACCAGCGTTTGACCTGTAATGACTGCGTCCAAAGGTATGTTGGCAATGGTTCGAAAGATATTTTTCACAAAGTCCGCATCCTCTGGCCGGAAATACCGCAAGAATACCTGTGACGTCGGTTAGGATGAAACGCTCTTTGTGATATAACATCTTTGCATGGAGTGCCGCAGCGCTGGGAGTAGGAAACCTGCCTCTTCGCATGGACTGAATGTCAAAGCTGCTATCCTTGCAATGTGAATGGCATCTTCCAGCCCCTCCCAGACCCTCGCGATTTGCGCCTCAGGCGTACCAACGGGATACTATACCGCCGGTACGTTTTGGCATTGCGTTAGGTTCAGACCAAAAAAGTAGAGTAAGAGCAGTTGGAAGAAGAGATAAGTCCCCATGATGCAAAGGATTGATGATGATTTTCGTACAGCCACTCCCTAGCGTCGATTTATGAATGAAAGCACGCACTCAGCCACTGGAGCTTCGCAGAGAAGTCTGAACGTACAGCAGCCACCAGAAGAGAGGAACAGAATACAAGGGCGACAGCCATCCTAAATGCCTCTTGATGTTAGACAAAGCCCACCCTGGAGAGTAGGTTTCCCGATCATGTTAACTGTTTCGCGTATGTTTTGCTTGGCACTATAGAATATTCTCTATCGACAAGTCTTCTGCCACTAGATAGATGCCTCTCCTGTATTCAATATCAACCCGGTTATAGAATGCACGGCCCGCACCGCAGTGTGTGATCCGTCATTCTGCGATCCAGTACAGGACCGCCAACTTGTCTGTCAATGCGAGACTTGGGCATGGTAATCGTGGAACTGGGCAAAAGTAGCTGGAGTGTGGTGAAAGGGGTGATTCAACTTCACCGCTGTGTGAAATACCGAATGAGTCCGAAGCAGGGCCGACACTAGCCAAGGGGCCAAGTTGATTTCATACTCCCTTTCCAACTCCACTTCTTCAGCCTTGCCAGTTCTGATGCGCTCGAGCTTCAGGGTACTCTCAACCTTATCATACTGATACTTTGAACATATGAGAAAGGGAGGAGACGATGAATACCAAGAGAGCAGGAATGATGAGCGCTCAGTCTTGGACAGACAGAGAACATCCGGAAGCTGTCGACTTATCCACGTCGGGGAAGTTTGATTAAGAAGTGCACGTTGATCTTCATCCGACACGTTATTCTGTTTCTGACTGTCCCGCACGGTGAATGTAGAAGGAGTAGATGGATTGCAAGGCAACCTGGAACCTTTTGTAGGGGCATAGTGCTGTTCAGCCCAGAAACGCGTTCGTTGCGTCCAAAATAAACTGCACCGTCTCCTCGGGCCTACTGAGCATGGGCGAATGACTGCTTTTTATTTCTCTCAAGGTAATGTCTGCTCCTCCATCTCGCGCCATTTGCACAAACATTCTCTGTGCTTCTACCGGAAAGGCCTTGTCATTCTTGGTGGCAAGGTACCACACAGGCACCTCCATCCACCCGGCGGAAGTATGTTCATCACCTTCTGTCAATGTTTTCAGCGAGTGCTTGGTGAGCTCGCTGACCCACGCCTTGCCCTCCTCTTCAGAGAGGTCGTGGTAAAATAGTTCCTGAGGGTCGGCGACAATCACAGCGAAGCCGCTCTCCGGCTCGAGTTTCCAGGATGGCGGTGGTTGACCGCCGAGGCCGTCAAGGAAAGATTTTGCGGGAACAACAAAGCCAGATGTCATTACGATGAGGCTAATGACATGGCCAGATGTCCTGTTCTGTGCCGTTGTTGAGGATGAAGATGGAGTGTTATGTTTCCTTCTGGGCAAAGCGAAGCTCTTGATCGCACTTTGTCCTGGAATGCCACCATAGGAGTGCACCACAACCACGACACCTCGTCCTTGAGTGGTTTCGGCGAGAATGACGCTTCTGACAGCTTCGATATCATCTAGAAGAGTTGCCGTGGGGTCAGATTTGGTTGATGGGAGGGCCACAGGGATGCATTTGAATTGGTGTTCGGTCTCGAGAATGGCCGAAACCTTTTTTCCATGTGTCGGCACTGTGCCATGCTCCCGGCACAAAGACCAGAGGAGGCTTGGAAGACATAGAGACCGCTCTTGGAGGTTAGTGTGTAATGCTTCGGAATATGCACTGGCTCAAGGGATGGAAAGGATAACGAAATCAAGAGAAGAAACAGAAATCGTTGGTCGCCTGAAGCCAGAAAGGGCTCTTTTAAGGCCACAGTAATACTCATTTGATCTGCCGGCCGTGACAGCCCAGCATCTAATCCACGCAACTTGTTTCTGGGACCTTTTCGGGATAGATGTACCTATCCCGATACCATCTAGAGGGAGAGGTCTCCACCTTGTACCTTCCTAAAAGGTACTACGCAAAAAGCAGGATGTACAAACTACCGCGGAATGAGGCTTCCCGCGGCCCTTGTCCTGTGCCTACTCCATCTTCCTCCAGTTGGTTCCTGCATAGAGACTGGGTGGAGCAAGAGAAGGGGACAAATGGGACAAGAGCTGAGGGGCGAACGAAGCTGTTCTAGGAAAAGTACAGAATACGAGATGGATCCGCTCCAGCCTTTGATGGCCCTCGATGTCAATGTCCACTGTGCCATGTGGAGTGGAATTGCTATCAATTCGTCATTTATGTATTCAATCGTCAATTTGCTCGTGTCCATCTGATCGTCTGTGTCGGCCAGTTACGAAATACCTCAAACCTTAGCAGCAGCTCCAGTTCCATGCTAACTGTCAATCCTCCATAACCAAATACGCCAATCGAAATAACAAAGTCACGTCCAGAATCCATTTACTTCATCACCATTTCCTCCGCCAACGCCCGATCCCCCTGAAGCACCCGGTTGCTTGCCACCGTCCGCTCAATGATATCGCTCTATAAAGTGAAACCATCTCAAGCTCGAAACATCTTGACAACTTGCTTCACCGTCTTCCTGCAAATAGGGCAGAGTTCACACTGTCTGGCGCACTCGACGCAAGCGCACACATGCCCACAGTCGAAGAACAACGCATCAATCTCGTTGCCGTAGCAGATCTGGCACAAGTCTGCCTGCTCGTCTGCAACCTGCCAGAATGTGGTGCCCATTCCCCAGCGCTTGCCGTTCTCAAAGCCACCGACGTACTTGTTGCCTGTTCTAGCTTCCACAAAGGTACCTTGGCCATGCCGCTCGTCCTGGTGCCATTCGCCTTCGTAGGTGTCGCCATTACAGTACGTCATTTTGCCCCCTTTGCCACATTTTATGTTACAGACAAGGGGTCCCTCGTAGGTGTTGCCCGTGGAGCTGATACTGAAGCACTTTGCCCCATGGCACAGCCCGTTGACCAGGGGTCCTTTGTAATAGTCGGTTCCGAACTCCGCAAGCTCAACCGGTTCGGTGGTCGTCCTGGAGTGAACGGGATGCTGTCGCTCAACCATCCGTAAATAGTTGGATAGGTCGTGAGGGTTGGAGAATTTGCCTTCCTTCTCAAGCTCCTTGACCCGAGGTTCCGACACTGGTTCGTAGACGACAAGATCGCAGCCGTTGACAAACCTGGGGTCCAGGAAGGTATCCTCAGGTCCCACAATGGTTCCGTCAACCGTTGAGTGGCGACGCCAGGCGATAAAGTCCTTGTCGGCCCCATAACCAAGGCGCCTTTGCACGAAGTCTCTCACTCTTTCCTCCGACCTGGCAAAGAAGGTTCCTTGGACACGGAATGTCTGCCTATCAACATCGAAGACTTGAATGAAGCCATAGGTACTGTCAACGGGTCCTTGTTTCTCAGGGGGCGGTGACGAGGACTGCGACGACTCGCCGGACTGTGAGGCTGAATGGTCTGTAGAAGCAGATCCGGAGTTCATCACGAAATCCATGGCCTCAGAGCCTTCGCCAATGACCGCGGCAACCATGGATTCGGCGGTTTGAGACAATGTCGAGACTTCGGGCGCCAAAGATTGTTGAGTCTCATCGTTAACAGGCAGAGCCACAACATCGCCATGTGCTGCCGCGTCAATGAGATGGCCATGAGGCACATGTGCAGCTAAGCTCTCTTCGGCGGTAGGGGGTGGGGCCTCGAGCTGCATGCGCGTGTCCGAGTCATTGACCTCCACTGCCACAGCAGATGGTTGCTGTCCACCATCTGAGCTGCGCCCAATGTCGGCGGTAACAGCCACCCGAACCGAATCTTGTTCTGCATCGGGAGCAGCGACCTGCTCTTCACCGCCGTTGGCGACGCTGTCAGAGACTGATGCGTCACTTCTTGATTGTAACAGATCCGTATCCACTTGGACGCTTGTTCTGTCTGGTTCACCAAACAATTGGAGCTCGTCCTTGCTAAGCACTGACATCCACAAGCACAACGGTTGACCTGTAGCTCTGCCATTGCCGATAGTGTCCAACAGATGGACATTGAGCATTTGAGCCGTTGCATAAAACCCAATGCCACTGTAACCCATTCGGAAAAGTCGAATCATTTGAGGATCCTCAAGTCCCATCTTTGCGGCCAGGCGCTGCCTGAACTCTTGATATGTTGCATTTTTGGGGGAGCTCATGAGGTGGAACAGCCCCTTGTGTTGAGACTGTACTTTGATGTTGTACATGTCCAGCAGTCCCTCCCTTCCGACTATCCCCTCATCAGAGTAGACTTCGACATTGATCTCTTCCGAGTCCTCATCGGTGGTGTCTTCGGAGAAATTTCCATGCGCCTCCTGATATGAAGATTCAAGATAGGGCGCCAACCATTTCGGAAGCTGATACGGTTCCAGACCTCCCGGCAGGTAGTCGGCCAAGCAGCTGGTCTTAATGTACATTGCCATGTAAGCGGTTGTTCGGGTGGAGTTAAAATCCTTCAGAGCCTGCCCTTCGAGCCCTTCGAATGCTTGAATTCCCTTCCTGCTTAAGGAGAAAACCTGGTTGCCGTCTCCATCCTCAAAAGCGAGCCACATTGTGTTTGGCCCGTTTGGTCGCAAGACCGTGTAGAACTTCCCTGAATTTCTTACACCGGCATGAACCACGAATCCATAGAGAGTGTATTTGGCATCCTGAGTATCAGTGCTGAATTCCGAAACGTCAATCTCGTCGTTCAAGATCACACGGTCGTAAAGCAACTTCCATTCTCTTGTCTTCTTGTCAAACTTATCCCGAGCTAGCATAAGTGGCAAAAAATTTGGGAGACATCCTTTGAATTGGCTTTCACGCAAAACACGGGTGAGCGATTGCTGGATGTCGAGGACATTCTCAACGGGTAATGGTGGAAGGGAGATCGGACCGCTCGGACCGTCAAAGATTGCTTTCAGTGCCCTCAAGCTTTCTTGATCGCTGTCCAATTCAAGTTCGATGCTCCTCCGGAAGGCTTCCCAGAAAGTCTTGACATCAGTATACTCTTCTCCAAAGTCTCTCATTGCCTGAATCGCAGGATACAGATCCACGTAGGTTTCACGTTCCTTCCTTGACGTTCGCATCAAAAAGAGGATCATTTGGAGGTAAGCGATGAATGGCCTCGGTCGGATTTGGGAATTTCGCCGCCAGCCTCCGGCGTCGACGTTCTGAAGCAGTTTGCGGAAAGGAGCCAAAAGAAGCCATGCAGTCATCCCTGCCACTGCAGGGCTGTGATAGAGTGGAGGAGTTCCCATCGGAAAGTAACCTGCAAGTGATTTCGAGTCCCAGTGGGGTTCGCCCTCGGAGCTACGCCACCACAAGGCTTTCGTTGGGTCATCGAAGATGCGAATGTAGGCGTCGATGGCAATGGTGTCCTTCTGTAAAAGCGGTGCTCTTTGCAAGTGTTGTCGAAGGTGCACATCTCTCCAAGGCCCTGCAACACTTGACCAGCCCCAGTCATCCACATACTTGGAGAATTGTCCTTCCGTAGAGGCATACGCGCAAGTGCGTGGCTCCTCTGGGTTGTACATCACTATCCCGAGCTGGGCAGACAGTCGCCAAGTGTCCTCCGCTGGTTCTGGAGTGTTTTGTACGTCAAACGCTTCGTCACGGCGGATAGCTGCACCGCTAGGATTTGCGCCTTCGGAAGGTGGATGATTGTCTTGTTTTTGACTGGCTAATGGAGTGGCAGAGGAAGTTGAAGATGGGTCGTCCTTCTTCGCGGTCGGGTCTATCTTTAATGTGAGGGCTGGTACGGCTCCATTGCCAAAGTCTGCATCTGGAGGGCCTTCGAAGAAACAAAAGGTGCTATCAGCGAGTTTGGTGTCTGCTTTGGGGGGCCGCCTGCTGCATTTGATGTAAGCACTGTAAGAAGCCGATGTATGGCCGCGGGGGTAGAACTTGATTTGCCAGTAGTTCCCATCCACCAAAGCAGGAGGAGAAACCATGACTCTAGCATGGTTTGGCTTGTCCTTGGTCCCTCGGACGCCCTTGATGACCCAGCTGAGGCGCAGCTTCTTGATCGGACGCATGTCCGGATCGTCTGTGTCGGAATAGATGCGCTTCTCAACACTAGGAATGTCCAGTGCACTCAGCTCTGTGCCTCTTGACTCACGCATTCTCAGCTCTTCCATCTCCTCCTCACTTGGTTTTGACCAGTCGTCCTCAAAAAGTGTCCATTCTGGGATGTGGAGGCGCGGTTCAGGCGGTGGAGGAGGGGTTGAGCTTGAGTCTTGACTTGGGACTTCCGCTACTACTGTAGTTGTGCCCTCTTCTGTTGGAGTTGCTGGCTCCGGAACCACCACATCTTCTGGTTGCTGCACCTGAGGCACTTCTTCAGTGGTATTCGTCGACTCTTGTGGTTGAGATTCGGGCTCAGTAGAGGGAGCGTCCGCCATCTCTGCGTCCGCCATCTCTGCGTCCGCCATTTCGGGTGGGGATGGAGATGGCTCACGCTGAGGCTGTGGGGAGCTGGAAGAGGGAGGATCGTGTGATTCAGGTCCGGGCATAGTCGACATTTGTGGTTGGCGGTCAGGTTCAGGCTCCGGAGTGTATGCGGAAGTCAAGGTGTGAGGCGGAGGGGGATGAGTTTGGACTAGGACTGGCGAAGAGCTCTGTGAGGCCATGGTACCGGGAGCAGTGCCAGGAACTGATACGTAGCAAGATGAAAACGAGAAAAGGGAAGAGTGAGGCGGTGAATGCTTGAATTGGGCTTGTATATCAGTTTGAGGTGGTGTGCTTCGTCAGAAATGAACAAGGACGCCGTTACATTTTCCAGCAATTGGCAGCGGTCTCCGAGAGAAAGCAAGAATGATGGCTCAGTTCCAGGGTGAGCAGTGAGCTTTTGTGAGCATGAAAGGCTTCCGACTTTTGCAATCGAGAGGGTGTGCATTTATGCAGGAGTACTGGGTATGGTAGAACCGGTAAGTGGCAGGCAACGAACGAAGTCCAGGCATCGGCGTGGAGGCTTAGCTATTGGACGGGGCCGACAGGCTCCAGCGCCTGGATGCTCTTGGGTGGCCCCGGTTCTAACTGGCCGCGTGCACGGCTAGGCTAACTTGGCTAACCTAACAAGTACCTGGTAGGCCTACTAAGACTACTCTCTTCCTCGTAATGGTTACTAGTGCTGGCCCCCCACGTAATGACTCCCCAGCTGTCGCCACCCGCCTTTGGGCCGCAAGCCCACTGAAAGCCTACTGTGGTAGTGAGGCTCAGCCATTAGTCCTTTGCAGATGCCTGACTCTTAAAAACCCACCCGGGACTCATCGTCTACTCGTAAGAAACGCTGGTGCGCCCCGTTCCTGTCCAGCGCTTATTGGCTCGAGTTGTGAGGCCCTCAAATGTGATCTTTATCCTTTCAAAACTCACCATTTCTCAACCCTCTCAGCCTGACTCACTTCGCCAGTCAGGTCTGACAATCCTAACCATCACACCACGCAGGCGGTCTCCACTCTCCCATCGTTATAACAAGTACAGAGGACTGGTAAATATTCTGCGCATGAGGCTCTCTGGCTTGAAGCATGTGGAATGGGAGACATCACGGCTCCTTCTTCTACCAGCCTACTAGACCTCGGCTTCAGATTCTGATCAGATACCGGTCGATTATGATTTTGGTTCTGGTTTTGCAAAAGTCGCGGCCACAATCAAGGGGAAGCTTATTGTACTGAAGACATCTGTTAGCCTGGATCATTATCAACAAGAGTCTGCAAATCGGACGCCAGCTCACGCTTCAACATAGACCTGTTTATTGACTCATGTCAGTCTTCTGCAGTCGTCACGTTCATCCTTTCCATACCTTAACACTGTCCCCGTCGGCTTTGATTCTACTCCATAGCTTCCGGTTAGCTTCAATGAAAGACACTGCCAGTAGTTTTGGGAGACGACTCACTTGCCCCAACTCACTGCCTCATCCGGTCTGGCACCAGCATCACTCCCATCAAACTCCTGTGCAGTATTGACATAGACGGCACTTTCGGCGCCATTCCGCATGAGACACGCGTTAGCTATGTGATGCTTGATGATCCCGCCCCCGAGGATAATCATGCCTGCCCGCTTCGCCCGCACGGCAATTGTGTTGATTTTTCGAATGTCCTTGGCTATGTCAATGCCGAGATGCAGAGGGGACGCTTTGAAGGAATGGAAGTAGATCATGTCTCCGAGGCTGCCGTCCGTCAGGGCGGGACAAAAGACTGGGATGTCGTTCTTGTATGCCCAGTAGTAGACCGATGATTCGTCATTGATCTCTTTGCCGAGCCGACGAATGATGGTGCTGGGAGTCCACATGAATCTTTCACCGGACTTTGCAAACTCCTCTTCCTGCTCTGCCAACATCTTGTCTAGGATGGGAATGATCCAGTCCTCGAAGGCGCAATAGTTGTTGTTGGGCACGATCAAGTTACCGATGCGGTTCAGTCCCTTGGCTCGAAGGGCGGCCCCCGAGGCAGAAAAGGAGCCCAAGTATGTGGGAGCCAGACATTTGATGAAGTCCTCCTCAACACCCCCGGCGGTGGTGACAATGGCCGACACATGGCGATGTTGGACAAGATAGCGAAAGGTGTCACGCAGGCCTGAGGATATCATGTTGGAAGTGTAACCTAGAAAAATGGTGGTTTTCTCGCCTGACTCGGCATCTCTCCATGATCTCTGAAAGCAGTCAGAACAACTGCTTCTTCGCACTGACCTTGGTTTACGAGTGACGGACCATGTCATTGATGATACGGATCGCATCGCCTATTGAACTGGATTGGAAACCTTGTCCGGTGAGTTGGTCGATGAAATTTGAGATGATAGTGCGCTGTTCGTCCGGCAAGGACATCCAGTCGATGCCCTTGACCTCTTGGGCTCCATCAGCAACAGGTTCCGAAGGTACCAAGACAGCATCAGTGGCTTTAGTCGGTGGTGCAGATCCCATGGTTGGTCTCTGTACACCTCAAAGGGTACCGAGTGTGTAGTAATATAAGGACGATAGTGTAAAGAGCCGCAGAAAAAAAAAATCGAGAACGGGTCGATTGGTAGAGGTGATCTCATATGATGATTCGCTGGTGTTGTCAGTGTCGAGAGCGGGTGGCAGGCACCCTATGAAACTTGACCGGATAAAGTCACCAGGCAGCACGTTGGGGTTTAATTTGGACACTCGGCAGCACCTACTTGGTAGTAGCTTGGCTCGCTAGGGGCACCGAAGGGGGCTAGGAGGCGCGTGGGATTTTTCTCAAAGTTCGGTGGCGCACCAAGGTAAAAGCAGAGTATTGACCGAAACTTTGGCTGCCAAATGGGGTGTTTCTTTTGTAATGACTCTAATACGCTGCCCGTAATTAGAATCACGGTTGACGCAATGGTCATTTGTACCGAGTACAACGCACGGGCGACGGATCGGCGGCGGCGGCTAAGGTTGAGGTGCAGCAGCCTGGAGCAGCCAGGGCTAGGGAGCTCGGGAGGTAGGCCACCACGCACAAGCAACAAGCACTGCTACTTACCACCACCAAGCGCCTTGTCCGTGTCAGACCCATCCATGATCCATGATCCATCTCTTTTCGTCCTTTTTCCCTCCTGGTCATTTTTCCATCTCTTCCCATCAAATTCATTTATCCCACAACTCCGTCAACGCGGCTGCACGATCGCGCATTGGAACTCAACCGCTCTCGGGGTTTTTGCGATCGACATAACAGCCAATACGGCGCTTTTCCCTTGCACAAGGACTCCAATCACCCCATTTCAGCTACGCGACGCTACCTTCCTTTCCCTTCGGCAAATCGAGATCTGGCCCATTTCTGCCACGTACTACGCGACCGATAACTCACCTTGTCTCGCTGTTGTCTCAAGCTCGTCCTCTTGAACTTCCTTCGACTCGGAGAGTGCCAAGGGCGCGAAGACCGACGACGTGTTCGAATTTAATCCACATAATTCGCCTCAGGTAGCCGAAAAAGGCCACTTGCACTTCAGCGTGCAGCCGTTCGGTCGTCTTGTTCTCCGAAGTGGGACAAGTAGAAAGTGCGCCTGATCAGTGTGTCAATCGGTGGTTGTGGCTTCCAAGCTCGGACGGCAGGCTTTCTTTTGACAGCACGAACTTCAACTTGAGGAAAAAAGGGACGAAACGTTAGCGTACAACCCGAAGGCCAGACAATCGACGAGACCGGATTATCTCAGCCCTCCAAAAGCCACGCTAGGAGACGCCATACCCACCCTGACAAAGCCTTCTCGGTCCACCCCAAATAACCTGGGCATCGATAGGAGGTCCAAAATTGGGCTGGCCAGATCCAGGGATCCCCGGCTTCGGGCACGTGATGTTGTCCGACCCAAGCGAATCTGCTCTTGGCCAATAGAATTGACCATCCTCGAGGCCTGTGGGGGGGTATGTCGTCTTCAAGATATCCTCCTCCACCAAGAGATCGCTCCCCACCTCGATTCGACCGCAGACCATCAACTAACTATACGCCTCCGAGCTCTTTGTACAGAGGCCAAGGAGAACCCGGCTTACTACCGGCTCAGCGAGACCCTCCTCGAGGCCCGAAGGCTGACTTTCGAGGTGGCGGGGGTGCTTTTCCATTCAGTTCTACTGCGCGTGGTCGAGGTGGAGGATTTACTCCCCGGCCTAATGATAACTGGGATAGAGACCGTGAACGGGACCGTGAACGAGATCGCGATCGAGATGCCCGGCCACCCCCACAGTCCTACCGGGGTCGAGAAGATGACCGCGCCGAATGGCCTCGACGTGATCGTGACTTCGCAACTGCCGATCGCAATGTCACATTAGCCAGAGACACTCGACCGTATGTTGGCAGAGAACGCTCGGCTTCTCCAATTCGACCCAGGAGAGACTCGCGTGAATCGATCCCTTCTACTTTCTCTCGTCCTGCGGAATCTGCATCATCATACTATCCTCCTACAGGGCGGGGTGGGCTTGGCCGCGGCAGGGGAAGAGGCGATTGGGAGAGGGGCAGGGGCAGGAGTTCTTTCGTGAGCGAGCGCGAGCGGGACCTGTTCCATCCACGAAGCCGTTCAAGAGAGAGCTGGCGTGATCGTGAATTCGACCGAGGTCGGCCGCCCCCTGGGGACGCTGACCGCTCCGACAGGTACGAGCGTCGAGACTATGAGCGAAGCCGCGAGCGTGAAGTCAGAGCTCGAGACTCACGGGACCACGACGTATGGCCGAGGGATCAATCGCCTGCTAGAATATCTACTGGAAACACGGGCGCCGCTGTTGCCACCCCGTCTGCTTCTGGCAATGACCGACCTGGAAAATCCGATTTTGATACACCCAGACGGCCGTCCCTTGTAGCTACGCCAACCAGCGCCATCCGCGACAATCGGCGTGATGGCGAAGGAGCAGATTATTTTGGAAGCTCGAGGCTGGATCCTTCTCGTCGTGACCAACCCCAACTCCCACAACAACCCTCTGCCGCCGTTGGCCTTGACTATGGTCCCCCGCCATCCTTGCCACCGTCAGTCACCACCCCCGCTACGGAGAAGCCGGCCTTCCCGAAGCTACAGCCTCCCAAGCCTGAGCAAGCAATACCTTCGCCAGCTACTTTTCAACCGCCTAGTGGGCCAAAAGCTGGCAGGACCGGGCCCACAGCAAGCCTCAGTCAAGCCGTGAAGACGCCTCAAACCCAGGAGGGCTGGACTCGTACCGAGCCTGTTTCGCGTCCCGTCCGCCCTGGCCTGATCCCAAGTGCAAGCAATCTATCGACGGAAGGAAGCACAAAGAAAGACGAGCTCCCTGTCGAAGCTAAACCTCCTGCGGCGCCAGCTGCTGACCGCTCTATGCCTCCAAACGTTCCTTCCGGCCCACGACTAGGCAATGCGCCGCCATTTAAACACAGACTATCTTCGAGTGAACCATCAGGCTCTGGTCCACCTCCCATGGCACCAAGAGAACCTTCTTCAAAACCTTCCGGATTGGACAATCGGGCTCCAGCAATTCCGACAGGCCCTCGTCTTGACCGCGAAGTTTCGAGGACAATGCCAGGGACAGCCTCCAAGATATGGATCTCCCCGGACTACAAACCAAAGCCTTCTATTATGAACGCAATGAACAAACAGTTCCAGCCCGAAACCCGGGATAGAGGCTTGATACCCACAGGCCCGAGGCAGCAGAATGTGTTCCCTACTCACGCTGACAAGGCTCGGGCACCACATACATCTGCAAATTCGATCCCATTTGCACCGTCTGGGCCCAAGGCGCTGATAGCAACAAGTCCCAAAATTCAAGACGCCAAAATGACCCTCTTGCCTCCTAGGCATCCCGTCGACGAGTTCCAACCCCAAGAAGATGTGATAATGTCGGTTCCCGCATCCAGTGAGGACGAGGACGAAGTTGAGGATGATTCTTTCGACGAAGAGTACTATATTGAATCTGAAGAGAGGCATAAGCAGGAGATGGAATTGCTTCAAGCTAAGAAACCACCACCTTTATTACAAGATGCTGCAATTGTGGCCCTCCTTGTAAAGCTGCAATTTCTTGAGATGATATCTCAAGCTCCTGTTCTTAGGCCCGTTTCCAAACCTCTCGAGGTCACAAAAGAGGAGGCTCCTGCTTCTGTTACCGTTGTAACCGGGTTACCGTCCCCAGACCAGGTCCCTCATGAGACCGAGTCTAAACAGGAAGTCCAGGAAGTGGAATTACCACATCCCAAAGGACGACCTCTCAAACAGCCACCAGTGAACCCCATACCCACTCCTCCCATCGAAGATTTGCCGTATCTGAAGCCGGGACCTATTGAGCCAGTCGTCTTTGAAGACTCTGACAACGAAGTCGAACATGAAGCAGTCGCAATTCTCCTTCAACAGGAATTTGAGCGCAATGCATGGGACTGGAGATCTGAGCTTGAAGAAATGCACGCGGAGTTCAAGGCCAGGTATCCTCTATGGAAGCAGAAGATCCATCAACTGGAACAAGATAGGCGTGAACTACAGGCTAGCCCTGCGCCTGCCTCCCCTGCACCGTCAGCGGCACCATCGGTCACACCTTCATTAACCCATGAACGTACCAGAGGCGCGCGAAATACGACAGAAGCGGATTTACAAGCCGCAATTTTAATGTCTCAGCAGTCCCTCAGAGAAGAAGAAGAACGACGGGAGAGAGAGGCGGCTTCTAGCTCTTTGCCAAACTACGACACGGAGGCTGTCGTACCGCCAATGCTAAAGCCCGCGGACATTGAACTGTCCCAATTCGAAGAGACGAACCATCTCATCCCAAATGAATTGGCATTGCATGCTTTTGCCTACGTCCCTCCCGAGGACGATTTTACGGAAGAGGAGCAAAGCCGTTTCATTACAGCCTACTGTCAAAATCCCAAGAAATGGGGCAAGATCGCAGAATCTCTTCCGGGTAGAACGTATCAAGAGTGCATCGTTCATTACTACTTGACGAAGACCCAGGCTCACTACAAAGACCTCTGGAGACGATCGCAGCCTAGGAAGCGCGGTCGACGAGGGGCTGCAACTAAACCCCGTTCCACGGCTTTGATGTCCGAGCTCCTCAATGGTGATGATGCAGAGGCGACACCTGTTGCCGTTACAGATAGCGGAAGGCCGAGGCGGGCGGCGGCACCCACATTTGGAGATGCCCCCAGCGAAGCTGACTCTTCAACACCCGCCCCACAGTCGAAGAAGCTTACATCGGCCTTGAAAGATGGCAATTCAGACGGCAGTGGAACCAAAACGTCAAGAGGCCGCAAGGCTGGTACTGCTGCCAAAGTGCGCAGGACCAAGGCGCAGATTCAAGCTGAGCAGCAACAGGCTTTACTTTCGAATGCTGCTGAAGCCTCGCCCGGCAAACCCGCCACCGCTAAGGTTGAAAGAGGGCGCACACTGATTCGCGCCGAAAATGTGCCCATCAGACCCGATGCTCCTGCCATCCCGCAAGTGCAACGATCGGTTGAAGCAGGACTACAGCACTATCCTATCTGCGATGTCCCAATCGGCCCTCCAACAGCCCCAGCGTCGACAGCATCGTTGCAAGTGACGAGTTATTGGTCAGTACCTGAACAGCACAAGTTTCCAGAGCTTCTGGCGTATTTTGGTCGAGACTTTACCGCGATTGCAGACTTCATGAAGACGAAAAGCGTGACAATGGTGAGTGCACCCATGGATGGTTCACACTTGCTGGCTGACAAGACAAAGATCAAAAATTATTATTCTCGGCAAATCAATGACGGCAAGGATGAGCTTGAAAAGTTCGCCCGGATGGGTGAGCAGATGCGCGAACAGATGCGCATCGCCGGAAAGGTCGCGATTCCACCTCCAAGTCCGATCGCGGCTCCAAAACGTCGGTACGACACAGCATTGGCACCCATCCCTCGTCCAACAACCCAGGGTGAGCAGAACGTTGTAGATGGTGAGCCGCCAGTTCCAGCAATCACGCAGAGCGTCATTGAAGACTTCCCTCGGAACATTCTCGAACGGACAGCCTCTGGGGACATTATTTCCAAGCCCCGCCCAGTTGGACGCGAAACACTTCGTGAGGTCACTTTACCTGCTCCTCTTCCACCTAAGACTGAAGAGCCTCCGAGATTACCCAGTGACCGTCCTTCTCTCTTTGCCCACAAACCATTGCATGGCCCCAAAGCTGGCGTTTTCCAGGATGATATCGGTTTCCAGCCTTCCCGTCAAAATCTCCGGACAACGCTTCAGGAGCGGTCGCCCCAAATACTCACGCAGAGACTTCCGGATCTACCTCGCCCTGAATTAGCACAACAAGCCCCAATACCCACAGCCGCTCCAAGCCTTCTTGGCTCGCGAGAGCCTCTCATTCAAGGACAGCCACTGCCCCAAGCTCCTCCCGCTCCTCCTGTTCAAGGCATCCAAGCTCATGTCGAGAAGTATACACCGCCAAATGCTCTGCATCCTAGTCAGAACCGTAACAGTGGCTCGGCAACGCCGAGCCAACCGCCTCTGGAGAGGTCTCAGGATATTTCCTCTTTGCGCCACATGGACGATCAACGTGCATTGTACCGACCTGGTCCGACAGGGTCTCCAGTATTGACACCAACATCAATACCTGCCTCGCAGCCTGCGCGAGCCGAGATAGCTCGGCCAGCGCCAGCGCCTCCTCCGGCAGAACCTCCGAAACCTCCCGCCAAACGCTCGAATGTGTTCGGTCTTCTCAACGATGATCCCCCAGATCCACCGCCAAAGCGACCGTCTCTGGAGGCACCGAAACGAACATCCATCCTCTCTCCGCAGATTACTACTCTTCCTCCAGGGCAGAATCTGCTACAGCAACCGCGAAGCCAGCATCACCCTGAAGATCCGCTTCTAAATAGAGCACCAAGAGGCCCATATGGTCCCAGTAGCGGCAGCGTGCTTTCAGCAGGCAGCGGGCAGCAGTCATCGACCGAGTATCCGAGTTCGTTTTCTGCAACTACTGCCCCTGGGCCCAGCAATGAAGCATGGATGGACCGTTTTGATCCGCGTCCTCAGGGAGTCCCAAGTGACCAGCGGAGTCACCACCATTCGCCTGCCCCGAGTCACTATTCTGTTGTACCTCCAACTTCCCAGCAGAGTAGCATTCCTCCGCTCCATTCGGTGCGAGTGGACGCGGCCCGCGGAATGGATCGATCTGGAATCGACCACCGACGGACGTTGCTAAGCCCAATTAATCAGATGCCACATGCGCCCTCTCCTCCACCTCAACAGCCGACGCCGCTTGTGCCACAATTGCGTTCAGCTTCCACTTCATCGCACCATTCACGGGTACCCTCTGTTGGTTACTCTGCTTCGCAGCCGCCGAGTCAGTCGTCTCTCAGCCACCCGACAATGCCGCAAAGTCACTCTCACTCGGCAAGCTCAACTCCAGTCTCAAGTCTTCACCGAGCGCAGTCGTCTCTCGATTTTGCACCACGACTAACCATCCAACAACACATGGCTCAGCAAAACCAGCAGAAACAACAGCAAGAGCAGCAGCGTGAACACGAAAGACACATCCAACGCCATCGAGAATTGGAAGCGGCACAACATCGTGAAAGGGAACGCGAGCGAGAACAACAGCAACAACCACCACCACCGCAGTCCCACCAGCAGCAGCAGCAGCAACAACAACAACAACACATGAGGCGGGAGATGTACGGTATCGAACACCATGCAACGCCTACAATGTCTCGCCAAAACCAACTGGGGACGGCATCTAATCAAAGCCACGCGGCATTCGCTCAACGGGAGATTCCACGAACCTATACACCTCCGCATTCACATAGTAATTCTCACTCTCATTCTCACTCGCAATTCCCGGTTTCTAGTCACGGCCCGGGTGGCTTGGGAGCGCCTCATCCTCTTCAGCATCCACATCCGCATGCACATCAGCAGCAGCAGCAGCAGCAGCAACAACAACACCAACATCAACATCAGCACCAACACCAGCACCAGCATCCAACGGGACCGCTTCCACACCTACAGGCGCAAGGGAGAGGTCAACCGCCGCCTCATTTGCATCACCCTCACCCTTCTCAACCGCAAATCCTCCATCCAGGACCGACAGGGCATTTTCGAGCGATGAGTCAAGGAGAACCGAGACGTGATGAGAGACGGTGAAATGAATCGGCTCAACCTCGGTCCTGCTCTATTTTGCCGCGTCCGGGCATTCGGTCTCACTTCTGTGTCCATCAATATCTTCCTGACTTGTTCCTTTTCTATGCTGTGTACACATACGAACGGATCGGGATAGGATGGTTGTATGACTAGAATTCATTGTCATGAGATTCTGTGAAACAGGGAGGAGCGGCAATTAGTGGGGAATCTATTTCATTGGAATGGTAACGGCGTGGATCGATTGGAGCTATGTCTCGAAGAGATACGAGCAGCTGTGTAAAGCACAGGGATTCCATTGTGTCGGAAGAAGATATGTACTGTACGAATGTGAATAGGCAACACATTGCAATAACTGCCTTGCTACTGAGTAACTATGTACCTAAGCAGAACATTGACTGCTGCCTAGGCACCAGTTATAAAAGAAGGGGAACTGCACCGCCACAAGTGAGGCACAGCAGCACATCAACATACCCAGTAGTCTAGAGTCTCGTAGAGTGCGGATACCTCGTACGTCACCCAGAATCAGCAAACTTACACTCAAATGGTGATCAGCGAGAAACCCGTCTCGCAATCGATCGTTGCCTCGAGCCCGAGTCTTGTTCTGTCTAAAGAAGCTTACGCGGTCCTTCGCTTGTTCGGCCACTCTACCACACTCGGTGCGCCTCGAAGCGGCACCACGATATAATTGTTGGTCTCCTCTCCTTGTCGGCCGCTCGAGAAAATCGTCTGATCTGCCTCTCTGGATCCTTCGGGTCTCATGCGGCTACACCTCTCCTTCTTCCTCGCACCCAACCCGCCGCGGCTGGCTGGGACATGTGAATCTTAGGCCACCACGATTGAAGAAACATCAAATTCCCGACAAGCACGCTGTCTCTCCGAATCCATCGCTCGGAAAATAACAATGACACGTAAAGCATCGCTGCCGTATCCCACCGGTCCCCCACCTCAGCCTCCATTGTCGAATTATAGCCCTGAGCCACAAGCCAGCCTGATACCCGACTCGGCCGATCTCCCTCCCCTACCTTCCTCCTCGCGCAGAAGCCCGATTGTTGCCGGCTCTTCTAGTTTTCAAGACGCAGAGAATCCATGGTCCGATCTGCCCGCAAAAGACCAACCATCAGATCGACCAGTGCCGGATATTCTAAAACCAGGGCAGCCAGGTCCACCGGCCGGGACTGGTACCAGTCCCCAGAGCCACGCCCTCTCCAACATCCCTCTGATTCTAAGAGCAGGGCATTCGCAGGATGACACCCCCCGATCATCGCTGGATAGTCAACGATCCAAGGATTTCTGGGAAGATTCAGATGATGGACAAGACGTGCGAGGCAAGAGTCCAAAGAGAAGTCCAACAAGGGGACAGATTGCGCTTCCAGACACCGATTCGCATCAAGACCCATGGGTGGATGTAGAGCCGCCAGACCAGTCTACCGGGATCAAGAGGAAACCCGTGGGCTGGGGGACCTCGCCTGTGCCTGTGCAATCTAGGCCAGACGTACCCACCACCTCGACTTTTGCTTCAAATAACCCTTTCAGACGTCCTTCAGACCATGCTCGGGCGGATGAACGATCAGAGACCTCCAACTGGGACCAGGATACACCTGGCTTAGCAGCGAAGGGGAAAGAGCTAGATCGCGGGCATAGGCTACCTCCAATCGACCAGTTGCAAGGTTTGACCGTGGGAGGTGGCACGATATCTGGCCTGCCATCCTATACCACCACGCAAGATACGCAGACACCCGCTGGAACATGGGGAAACGGGTCTCAAATGGGGAGCCCTCCCATGCCCCAAGGTCCTCCGCCACCTCCGCCGGGGCCTCGATCACCCGTCAGTGAACAACCGCCGCTCATGCCAGTCTCTCCGCATCATGATTCAATCGAGAACCCCTGGGCTTCAAATGTCAACCTTTCACCGCCCACTCCATCTCCAATTCCGTTCGCACCTTCCCAGAAGCAAGTATCAACCTATAGCAATGATCTACTGGACCGCGGACAACAGAGCGGAGTCGTGTCCCTCCAGGATGAATTAGAAACACTCCCAGAGGCTGCTCACGCAGGAACTGCAGCATACGATGAGCCCTCCTTGTTAGAGGACGACGAAGTCCGGCCCCCTCTTCCCGTCAGACCGGCACAGCGTACCGCGACCGAGTATTTCGATCCTCCTGAAGGACCTCCTCCGCCTAAGCCACCTCGGCCAACAATACGCACAAGCATTCCATCAGACGAAGACGTCGCAAAAATGATAGAGCAAAGAAACGAAACGTACCAGATCAAGCATTTCAACTGGTTCGATCACGGCTCCCGGAAATTGAGAAGATCGTCCATGTTGACCCAGAACAAGAACGGTCCGTGTCCCCTCCTCGCCTTGGTCAATGCTTTGATATTAGGGGCCAAGCACGAGTCTCAGGCCGCCCTAGATGAAGCTCTTCGGACGCGCGAGCAAGTCTCGCTTGGCCTTATCATTGAAACCTTGATGGACGAACTGCTATCGAGAGGGTTTGATGCTGTCGGAGAAGTCATGCCCGATGTGGATGAATTGAATCACTTCTTGATGCGCTTGCGGACCGGGATGAATGCTAATCCCCGATTCGTGTCTCCTTTGCAACCGGCGCCGAATCTGATGGACGCCGATGACTCCATGTTGAACATGCCTCAACAGGAACGAGCGAAACAAAGACTGGGCACGTTTGAGTCAACTACCGACATGAAACTCTACGGAGCTTTCCAAGTTCCCCTGGTTCATGGTTGGCTTCCCGACCCGGGATCAGAAGCCGCGAAGGCGTTTGCACGATCCGCGCAAACCTACGAAGATGCACAAGCGCTACAGTTTGGAGAGGAGGAACTGGAGTACAAACTGATGAACCAGGGTCTATCCACAACCGAACAAAACATGTGGGAGGATATCAACGCGATCAAAAATTTTCTCAAGACCTACCCCACCCAACTTACTCCCTCTGGTCTCGAAGCCGTTCAAGATTCGATTCCGTCAGGCTCTTTTGCCATCATGTTCCGCAATGATCACTTCAGTACCATCTATAAGCACCCTGAAAGTGGTCAACTTTTCACCTTGATAACAGATGCCGGGTACGCCGATCGAGATGAGATCATATGGGAAAGTCTTGTCGACATCAGCGGCAAACACAACGAATTCTTCTCTGGTGACTTTATGCCGGTGAGTCACCACGATGTTGGGGACGGGTCATCAACTCATCCAGCGGCTCCACGGTCATCGCAGCTTTTGACAGTCAATAATCCTCCACCCGCGACACCGCTGTCTCCGCAAGAACAGCAGGAACAACACGATGCGGACTTTGCCATGGCCCTACAGCTCCAAGAAGAAGAGGAGCAACGACAACGAGCGGAACGAAATAGGCGACACGGCGGAAATGCAAGCGCTGGCAGCACGCAGCAGAGAAGGTCACAATCCGGCAGCATCCCGATCCCTCTTCGCTCTACTCAACCAGCACCGGAGGTGCGACCGCCCATTCCACCCCGCGTCTCGCACGCACCCAATCCAGGGGTCCATCGACCCTCGGACGCGCTGGTTGAAGATGCACCGCCTGCATACGAGGAAGCAGCAAAAGGTAGACCGTACATCCCACCGCTCGGCAGCCCTCTGCACCCTTCTGCCGAACCATCTCCGATGAACTCCAACACGCAGTTGACGGGTACCATTAGCAATATCAGCACCCACTCGGCCTCAGGAGTGGGTGACGCTCCTTATCACCCGCCGGGGCCAAATGCAGGCAGGAGGGATCCAAGACGAAGGTTGAGCGCGTACAATGAGATGTCTCAGTGGTATGGCCAGTCACCGCAAAGGTTGCAACAACCGCAAGGAGTGTCAGGTCCATCTGGGAGGGGCGGGAGGCATGGACAGGATCGCGATTGCATTGTTATGTAAAGTGGGGGACCCTCAATGGTAATAGCAGGGGAGCTACCGGTGGATACAGGATTATTCGATCGGTTCAAGACAGCGGACGAGACACGCACAAGATCAGAACAGACGAGATACCGGGTCCTGTGGGACTTTTACGAGATACGGAATAATGAAAAGCTCATCACGCACGAATAACCACCGAGTGGCCGCTCTTAGGATAGAACCAACTCGTCTGGTTTCATACCCTAGAGGTTCCCCTATGTTTAAAGGGGATCGCAGCGCCCGTTGTGAGTGAACGACGCCTCTGATCTAATTTATTAATGTGTTTCCCTTGCGGCAGGGAAACACATCCCATCAGACTACGCCGGTTAAGTCATTTTGGTTGACGTCCTCGAGCCATACTTACCGGTAGCAGCAGCGGTGAGGGGGACGGCTCAATCGAGCAGGACCGAGCAGGGCAGATCAGGTTATGTGATAAGTACCGAGTAATTAGCCAATTAATTAACTAGGGCCTCCTGACATCAGAAGAGAGAGTCGCTTTGGTATTGGCTTTGTGGGTGGATCGTCGGATCCATGGTCTCTAGAGGCGCAAATGGTTTCTGGTTCCCCAACGGAGTAATATTAATACTGGATACAGGTTCCGTTTCGCCAGCGCGCTGTCCCCGAGGGTAAGTATCCTTCCCACTCCTCCATCTCCCTGCTCTACCATCTCCTATACCTACTCGAATAGAAACGGGTTTCCGCGCCTACCAAGAGAACTTCTCCCCCGTCAACCCTTCACTCACCTCCCATAACTCGGTCGCGAACTCCTTCTTGACCGCATACGCCGGCGCAGCCTTGAACTGACAATCGCTCAGGAACACGCCGTGGCCATCGTCTCCCGGTACGCTCAACTTGTCGTCCACGGCCGCCACAAGTGTCGTACTGCTGCCTTGCTGTTGGGTCTTCCAGACTAGTCCGTGCTTCTTGGCGGCGTCGAGCATGGTGTCCAGCATCGCCGGGTCCGTGTATCGGCTCAGCTCGGTCTGGATTTCTCCCGGGTTCACGGCGACGCTGAGGATGCCGTGTTTGTCGTACAGTTTGTCATTGAGGCCCACGCTGAACAGCACCGCGGCCGTCTTGCTAGCTCCGTACGCTGCGGTGGGGATATAGGCCATGGTCTCGTCCACGGGGAGATTGAAGGCCTTCATCATGGCGATGTTGGGCTTCTCCTCATCCGGCAGCTCTGTCACGGGTTTCTGGTAACCCATATCGCTGAAGCGCACGCCGCCGACGTTGATGCCCATGCTCGCCAGGTTGACAATACGCACCGACCCGCGGGGCGACTTGGCGGCGGCGGCGAGGATCTTTGGCATGATCAAGTTGGTGAGCAGGAAGTGGCCCACGTGGTTCGTTGCCATGGTGATTTCCACACCGTCCTCAGTGATGGTGCGCGTGGGGATGTTCATGATGCCGGCGTTGTTGATGACGATGTCGATCGACGGTACATCGACCCAGCCCACGACTTCTGCACCGGCGGCACGGACAGACCTTTGCGACGAGAGATCCACCTGCAAGGTGCGGTAGTCGACAGGGATATCCGGATACGTTGATTTCAGGTCGTCGATGCATTCTTGGAGCTTCGACACCGACCTTCCCGCGAGGATGAGGCAGCGCGGCGATTGCGACGCAAACGCCTCGGCCGTGGTGTAGCCGATGCCTTTCCTATTGACACCTGTGATCAGGATCGTGCGGCCCTTGATGGCTGTGGGGAAGGCCGCGGCGACGGTTGGGCCGTCTGTCGCGAAGCTGAAGTCAGGGTGCGTAGTGGCAGTCGTCATGATTCGGGCCCAAAGGTGAGTGATTAATATACTTGATTAGAGAATGGCAGCAAGGCAGAAGGAAAACTAGGCAAGGCTTTCAGGTCCTTTCCGGGGGCAAGGGCAGGAGGTCTAAGAAACCAAGCACAAGAAAGCAGAAGACTTGACTTTGGGAAAAGGTATCGTGCTCTCTTATAGCATTTCGCTCATGCAATGGATAGATGGATGGTTCAGGCATTCTGCAATCCTGATTCGCGAGTTCGGGTTGCAGGCGTTGTGATTGGCTGTGGACCAAAGCTGCATATTTTCCTGGCCTCATTCCTCACCGTCTTCCCCAGTATCCTCCTCCTCATCTTCCGAATTGTCTTCATCGTCCTCCTCGGAATCATCCGCTTCTGACTCACTTTCCTCCTGGTCCGCAGAATTTCTCTCGAAGGGGTCAAATCCCTCTGCCTCCATGTCCTCGTCACCCCATTGTTCCCACTGCTCGAGAAACATCGCCGGAAGTTTTGCTACATGTCGTTTCAGCCGTCGCTGCCGGGTCCTGATGATGATTTCGCTGGCCTTGAGATATGCTTTACGGAAACGTCGCCAAAGGTCGGGATCAAGGTGGGGGTGCGGGAAGTAGGGGTCATTCCCAGTGACTGCCACGAGGCATTTCCTGACTACCTCTGATGATGGATCCTCGGAGTCTAGGTCAATGTTGGAGCATTTGTCATAATCCAACATCCACAGGTGGGTCTCTCGTTGCGTAAAATCGTCACCGGAGGATACTGGAATCTCGGTGGGCTCATCACCCAGGTATTCAAGGCTGAATCCCTTTGATGTCGAGCTGCCGATGACGAATTCGGTGTCTTGTGCATCAATCTGTGCTTGCCAATGTAGAATTGCAAGTCCCATTGCCATCTCTTCCGCAAAAGCATTCACATCGAGCCCAATCATCTTTGCTTGGTCCAGGTAAAGAGGAAAATTTCGGAGTGTGTCGCTCGAATTGTAGAGGCTGGTGTTTGGATTGTTCGCATCGATGTAAACGCGGGCGAGGCAATCTTTGTTTGGGAGATTGCTGAAAACGTCGTGCTGTATTTGCCTGTCTTCTTGGTAGAACTGTCGAATTAGAGCTTCACGCGTAAGCTCGGGCACTGACAGAATGCGCTCAACGTAGAATACCGCGTCTTTCGTTTGGTCTCCTTTGGGGAATCGTGAAAGGATCGCAGTCCAGAATTCACGAGCCTCGGGACCGTGGAAAGTATGTGCCCGGGGCACGCGTGGCGTACGACGTTCGGGAAAGCCGTCTCTGAACAAGCCGGCCCAGATGAGGTAGCTGTTGTAGGCACGGCCTGTCAAGTGGAAGTCTTTGAAAATTGCGTGGCAGTTCGCGCCTTTCTTGATTGCTTTTGCGGATCCTGGTATCTCGAATACACTCCCGCAGCTGCCGTATCCAATGTCTCGTAAACCAAGATGATTGACGCTGTCGAATCTGACTGCGTTCATCCGCCCTGCCAAACTAGATGAAGTTGACTGCTTCGAACCAGCCGAGAGTGCTCGCTTCAGAATGTCATGAGCAAGTTGCTTGTCGAGGAGGTCTTCTAAGACAAGTAAGCGCATGAGACCCTCTGAAAGCGTGGTGGAGATGCTCTCTTCCGAACAACCTTTGAATTGAGGCATGGCGTTTGAATTTGAGTGAGTCGAGAGTGAAGAAGTGTGAAAGAAATACGAGATGTACCTTCCTTTTATCTTTGACTCGTAGCAGACAACTGCGAGCCAGATTTTTTTTCATGCAGCAAAGTTTGGTTCGGCAAGGGATGTCAAAGAAGGTTCACTCCATATCTGGGCCGACTATCTTTAAAAGGATAAAAAGTGATCCAAAGGGGGAAGTGGCTTGTTTCGTTGATCGAGTCTTCCATGGCAGACCCGATGAAGGATCGAGTCTCGTTGGCAGGCGCGAGGTGTCGTACCGCTGGTCCGTGAAAAGCTTGGGGTATAACACAGACTCTGGTTTGACGACTCGCCCAGAAAGTGCTTCATAGAAGATTGGCATCGACTTGACTCAGCTGAGATAGATAGTTCAACATGGTTGGGCCACCATGATACTGTCATAAACCGTCGCTTGAGGTGGATAAACTCTTGGCCAGATACATAATGATCCCCATTGTGCGACATTCATTGTTACGTTGATTGTGGGTCCGACTAAAATCGTTACTGAGGTGAAAATTACCGACAACTGCATTTCCTCAAGACGGATTGTTAGGAACACTGGCGAATCAGGGTCTGAATGACGGCTGGCCACCTTGCAGTGTGGTAAGTGCAGTAAGAGTCAAAACAGAATGCACAAGCCGGAAGCACAGGTCGAGTAAAACGATGAGATTCCCCAAAACACCAAAGGTGGAGTCCAAAGATCGGACCCCGACAGAGTGAGAGCTCATTGGGAACCACAAGCATTGAGTGAAACCAGTGGATGAGGACTTGGCCAAGAGAACCTTGGCCGTTAAAGCCAGAGCAGACCCAGCCGAAGTGACCGCCAGCTGTTCAAAGTCAGACTGGGCCAAGGAGCGCAGCGGCGAACGACGAGACCATCAGCGTTGGGGCTCTCCGGTGCGGTACTAGCTGGGGGGATTATGCGACTTGGTGATATACATAGGGTCGAGGCACTGGACGAGAGAACTGAAGCTTCAGCCTTGCCGGCTTGAAAGGCAACCTGATCCATCGATACCGTTGTTGGATGAACGCAAAGCGCAAATGACAACAAGATGACCAGGCAGGGAACAGTCTCTGTGGTGCAGTTAGTTCCATCGTGAATTGAATGAAAACAACGCATTTTTGTTGTCAGTTTGCGTGAACAGCTAAAGAGGGGCGTGATGTCGAGTTGAGATGCCGTTGAAGGCAGTTTGTAAAGATCTAAAGACACAGAGTACCGAACCCATGTTCGAGATGTAGACACCTCTAGGTGAGCAAGGAGTTCACATTGGTAATGAAGCTGAGGTCGGCAAGTAGGCAAAAGAGGGTAAAGGTGGTGGAAGTGCGAGCATCGTCGGCGACTGCAGAGGGGCCGAAACAGTAACAAGCCATGTCGTAGTTATATTTTAGGGCCAGCCATGGCGCCACCAGGTGTTGGACTATTCGGGACCATCACTTGATTGATTGATTCAAAGGGAAGTTCTGTCTGCGGCAGAAAAGGCTTCGAATAACCGAGTCATGCCAAGTTGCTGCCGCGCCAAGAGGTCTCCGATATTACCTAATCGGGTTAGTCCAACCCTCGGGGCTGTCCACGTCCTGCGGATTGCGTCGGTGTAATATCGTAAGCCGTACTTTCTGAGCAGATGGTCCTTAATGAAATGCGTTGTTTGATGTATGGAGAAGAGCAGAAGAGTCGCTCAGCCCTGTCCAGCCTTGCGGAGGTTTTACGGCAAGGTGCCAACGGTGCCTCCGCTATCGGAGCGGAGAAATTGCCGGACTGCGCCGCCTTGTTCTCCACGGTGGGGGTTTTGGGGGGGGGTTGAAGCCGGCAGCATAGAAACAAACTGTATAATTTACCCAAGGATAACAATCACTCAAAGTTGCGGAGAACCTTTTCGCCCTTCTTATTTTCTTTCTTACCTTTCTTTTCTCTTGATATTCGGGGCTACTGTGTTCCTAGAGACGGTCGTTGTTCTAGAAATATAGCCTTCTCCTACCGTGTAGACACTGGTCCATATTCCGTCGTATGATACTAGTTTGATCTCCGAGCCTGTCTAGAGCAGTTTAAGAAGAGGGTTCATAGGAACCGAGAAATACTGAAGAACAAGGACATAGACAGGTGGTGGTCAAGTCATTGGAGGAGAGCAATCACGAAAGCCTCTAGCGCATACTAATAGAGGATTCGACCTCAATCCAAAGACTACTATATTACACTGAATCACGACCAAGAGTCAATTCTCGCGCCAGCTATCAGTCATGGCCGCTCCAGTCCTCGACTCCAGCAGTGCAACTCCTTCCAACACCTCTCCACAAACATTCCGCATCCTCGTCCTCCCCGGTGACCATGTCGGTCCTGAAGTCATGGATGAAGCATTGCGGGTTCTGGACACGGTCGAAATAGCCTCTCAAGGCCGGCTCAAATTCGAATTCAATCATCAGATCTGCGGCGGATGCAGTATCGACAAGCACGGCACACCAATTACTGATGAGGTCCTGAGGATCGCAAAGGAGGAGAGTGATGCAGTGTTGTTCGGGAGTGTGGGCGGGCCGGAGTGGTAAGTTTTTTTTTTTTTCTTTTGTTTTCTCCCTTCTCGCTTCTCCTTGACGAAAGACATTTGGCACGTTTGTATTGTCTTGCACCTTGTTTTTCTTGGTCCCTACCTTACAATAGCGTCAAGGGGCACAACCTACCCAAACCCCGAGTCTGGCTTGCTCCGCCTTCGCCAACACCTCGACGCATTCGCCAATATCCGCCCGTGCACATTCTACTCTCGCTCTCTGATCCCGCTTTCCCCTCTAAAACCCTCCATCGCCGAGGGCACGAATTTCATTCTCCTCCGGGAGAACTGTGGCGGCGCCTATTTCGGTCCCAAAGTTGAAGAAGCCGACTTCGCCAGCGACTCGTGGGCCTACGGACGTCCCGAAATTGAACGCTGCGCACGGGTTGCCGCTGCCCTGGCCACAACCATGGGAAAGGATGGCAAAGGCACCGGAAACTGCCCCGAGGGACCCGCGACGGTGTGGTCTAGCGACAAAGCCAACGTGCTTGCTTCGGGCCGGTTGTGGAGGAAAGTCACGTCGGAGGTCTTCGCCAAGGAGTTCCCTCATATCGAGCTTAAACATCAATTAGCCGACAGCTTGTCAATGCTGATGGTGAAAAACCCAAAGATGTTCAACGGCATCATCCACACGGACAACACCTTTGGTGACATGTTGTCTGATCAAGCAGGTGGCGTCGTCGGCACGCTGGGAGTGTTGCCCAGTGCTAGTCTTTCTGGTATTCCGGATGGCAAGACTCGATGTAATGGGATTTACGAGCCCGTGCACGGTTCTGCGCCAGATATCGCGGGCAAGGGCATAGTAAACCCAGTCGCCCAGATCCTGTCAGCGGCAATGATGTTGCGCTATTCGTTCAACCTGGCAGCCGAGGCCGCCGCCATCGAAGCCGCAGTGGAAAAGGTTCTTGATGGCAAGGATATTGGCGGTCTCGAGATCCGAAGCGGCGATTTGGGTGGCACCGCAAAGACGAAGGAGATCGGCGATGCTGTGTGTTCGGTCCTCGAAGAGATCTTGATGGGCAATGCCAGTAGTGTCCACAAGAAGTGAATAGAGATGCGGTTCTCGAGGCAAGCACAGCGACGGGGCAGACGGCCACAATTGCGGACACATGAGAAGGACAATAAGAAGTAGGAGGAGAAATTGGAGAAAGAAGGTGTTCCTACGGGTCCAAGGGAGGCATTGGCTTTGTGAGCTTTAAGCTCTCCCCAAAATAGGGCTTGTCCGGTCACAGTCTCATATTCGGACGAAGCTTCCCACGAGAGCGAACCGATGTATGTTCTGTTCGGCTTTCAAGTTGTCCATTATACCTAGCACTATCCTAGACAATATGAGACCACCTCGCTGATTCATTTTCCTGTGCCAGGTGGCCCTCCAGGAGCACCAGCCGCGAGGCCGGAGATAAATCCAAACTTTCCTTTGTTTGTAGATGGGTTGGTCATAAGGCACAGGGAGTCTAGACACTTGAGCGGGTGAATGAAGCACTAAATTCAATATAAAGCCCTTATGAACGGACCTCGGACAGTCCGAAATGGGCCGCTTAATGTTCGCACCTCTGAACCTCGTCTCGCGATATCAAGTGATAGCCGGGACTCGAGCGACCCTTATTGGTCAGCCTCGTCAGAAGGTCAAGGTGGACGCTTCTGCGAAGATCTAAAAACAAGGAGTATTTAGTCTACAGAGCGAAAGAAAGGCATAGAAAGGAAAGTAACCTTCAATTTCCTGCCTTGCGCCATTTAGAATGGCATTTCATCGCCGGCCCATTGAAATTTTACTTAGTTCACACTCCTCGTCCCATTGTTGTCAACCTAATCAACCAAAATCAGCGATAGCAACAATACAACGGCGCTGACATTTGCGGAAAGCAGCTTGACCCTCTCATAATTCTCGTAAAGTTTCTATGTGCCCATTTTTAGCGAACTCCCATTCAGAATAGTTGGCATTTTGCAGGGTGCCCACTACCCAGCCAGATAAGAATCCGATACAACCACTTAAGCCCCCCTTTTTCCCTTCAGCGAACCTGTGTTGGGTCAATCTTTTCCCATCCTGATCCGACGTCGGTCGCACTTGAGGCTCAGGAACTTGAGGTGGAAAGGAAGTGATTAACTTTTGGGCGAGCCTCCGGCGTAGGGGCCCCTACCTGCCGGATTTGACGGTGAAATTGTAGTGACAGCGAAGGGCTACCTAGCTAGCTTGGTGCTATTTAAGCTTAAAAGTTTCGACAACTCTACATTGACTCAAATCACGAAGTTCTTGCAATCGAGAAGGCCCAGATGACTCGCAAGAGGCGACTGGAGCTGCGACCACCTAAACTAATGCAACAGTGGCACGATGCTCAAACGCGCGCTCATTCCTGGACTCCCCTGGATTAGGGCACTCGAACGTATGGCTGAGCCGTGGTCTAACTGCGAGGCATAAATAGTGACCTCTCTCAGACATCTGCGCGGCCGATATCACGATGTATCAAAAGAACACGGCATCTCTGTCGCTAACTTCTAGACAACAGCAATGTACGCCTGATTCCATCAACAGGAGCCTTCCTCGCTAACAACACTGTCTTCTTGTGCACGTCTTCTTCATTGCCAACAGCCACAACGGTACCGTGTCTTTGCGGCGTCAATTATCTGCCCGAAAAGTCTGCCAGAGATATCCAGTATGCTGAGCTGAGGACTTCGAATTTGATCGGTACAAAACTGTAATTACTAATTGCCAAAGATGGGCCGGCATGGAAGAGCAGAAAGGTGGAAATCGAACAGAATGCAGCAGTCGGTTGACACTAGCCATCCTGGCATCAACCACATGATGTCCCCATTCAACCCTCAGGTGTATAGCGATGTGGAAAGCTCTGTGCGGTATTGCATAGAGAAGAGATCCTCTTTCTTGGTATAGATTCAACTGATCACATTGGGCCAGTTTTTGCATCCTCCGAGTCCTTGACTTGCTGGACCGCGGGAGCAATTAACACCTATTCCTAGAGGAATATGTTCTGCACGAGCTGGAAAACTTCACCAAGGCGCTGACCAGCATCGAGGACCAATTACCAACCCCGGCCAGATTGTCGGAAGCTACACGACATTGCAAGACCGGCGATACACTCGGTGAAAACACTGCAGCCAGGGGTGAATACGACCAAGGGCATGATAGACGAGTACCAACGCATTATTCCCCAAGAACAAGAACCCCCGGCGAGGGTCAATTGTTCGGCTCAGCAGCGTGGCAAAAGACTTGAGACGGCAGCTGCAAACACTCCGGAAGCAGCAGCAGCGCGCACAACCAATCCAACAGGGACAGACTACAGAATGAGGTCACTTTGGTCTGCGCTACCCACTCACTCCAGTTACCCATCACCATAGATGCAGATGAGATCGGAGATTCAGTGCTTTTTATCTTTTTTTTTTTGTTTTTTTTTTTTGGTGAACTGGCATTCAGCACCATCGCTCATCACCACAGCCGTACCGCGAGGAGGATCGGGCAGGGGGCAAGTATGGACGACGCCCCAATGAAGACCATCGCCTTTCTGACTCTGGCTTTCTCGCCGCTACATTTGTTGCCTTAAGTACTATACTATACTATTACTATACGGTGGGGCTCCGCTCTGGCTCTTCTCCCTCCGTCTCTCCGAGCACACTTGTGCCGACCAACGCACTTTTCGTTGAGGGTTTTCAGAATCATTTTCTTCGATCATTACACCCAAGGGCGATGGACCGTGCCGAGAACGTCCTGGATCTACTGGGTGGGTCATCGCTGGCCCGTTGACCATCCCTTAACCATCCTTACGGTTCTGCTGTGGAAAACTTTCCGGCGTCGTCATTTCACAAAAGTGAAAACGGTCGTAGGACAAACGATATTCGTGCTCATGAGGAGAGTCCATTGGAAGAAGATGGGTTCAACAATGATTGGCCAAAGATTTTTACGTAGCTAGGTATGTAGATCCGGCAAGGTAGATAGTGAGACTGTATTTACCCTTGGCACAATGCCGACCACCAGTATAAGGTTTTTGATAGAAAGTACCAACAGGACGTCAGTTTTTTCAGGCTGTGCCTTGTAACATTCCGCGTCTGACCAGCTACTGACCAATTGAACATGGGATTGCAACATGACCCGGCGATTAGCTTGCACCAGTGATACTTCGCTTGTGATGTTGCCAAGGGCTTCTGTACTCAACCCAATCAATCTGACTGAATAAAAAGATGAGGGAGGTCGGAATTTGACATGTTTCATTTCCTCTTCGCGTATTTGACAATTTTCGGAAACACTCTTTCCCCTTCCATGGGCCATCTTCCGTGCAGCCATAAGAAGAGAATATTGGCATTGACTTCGAATTGCAAACTTCAGGGTGTAAACGGCTTGCATTTGCACCAGAGAGACTTTCAGAAACAGGAAACGCAGGAAATCCCTGACCGAGGGTGCCAGGAAGAAGGATCGAGAGGAGAAAAACAGAAAGACACCAAGGGGGAAGAACAGGTCATTACTGGCCATCCTTTATTGGTGGCGGACTGTCCCGACATGGCAAACCTGGGTGTCCTCGAGCTGCTTGGGTCATTACTCATCATATGTATGTGTCGCATTCGCCGATCAGCCACGGAGATATCTGGACCGCAACGCCATGCCTACCTCAGAATTGATCTATCACCATATTAGAGTCGGTGGTAAAATGTCTTTGCAGAATGTCCAAGACTCACCAAGCGTCATACTCATGCTCACATCTGTACTCTCGACCATTTGCGTGAATTCATCAAAGCTAATCCTTCCGTCACCGTCCTTATCGGCCTCCATAATTGTCTTGTCCACAATCTGCTGGAGTTGTTGGTCCTTCAGATTCGAGCCAACCATCATCTTGAGCACAATGAACAACTCTCCGTTGGAAATGTACCCGTCCCGATCGATATCGTAGACCTTGAATGCGAATTTCAGTTTTTCTTCTTTGTTGCCCTTGGAGGAGAAGGCCGAAAGGCCGAGCACGAATTCTTGGAAGTCAACGTCGCCCCCACCATCTTCGTCGAAGATCGCAATCATTCTTGTAAGGATATTAGCCAAAGGAAGAGGGAGGGGCACAGGCCGATATACCTCGTCGCTAAGGGGTTGGAAGATACTTGAGGTAATGAGAGAAACTCTTCGCGTTCAATAGTACCGCTATTGTCCTGGTACGGTCTCGCATGTCAACAACCGCCCGACAATGTACGCTGTGAAGGGTGGACTTACCTTGTCCAGCTTCATGAATCGTTTTCGCAGTCTGTCGACCTCATCACGATCGACTATTGGAGACGCACTCGTTAGCACGTGCGGAGTTGCTTTGCTCGCCGCAACGGTCTCAAGCCGCGTCTAATTTCAATTGAAGGCTGCAACGTACAATTTGAGAAGGAGACAATGTTATCGAGGATTTGGGAGCCTGTGACTTGCTGCCGTCTTCGAGCATCGTAGAGGGCGGCATTGTTGGGCTCCGCGACCGTTGAGGCTTGGGCCCCAAACGCGGGCGTAGCCATGGCGGGCAACTGAGGGGATGTGACGGCCTCAGTTGGAGATGGGGGTTAGTTGTCGAGGGATACTCCGTGGGAGTGAACTGAAGTATGGGCTCGCTGTTGAAGGCGCAGTTCAGGGGTGTGAGATGTGAATGTGAGAAGGGGAAATTGAAAGCTGAAAAAGGGCACAAGACGAGTTTCAAGCCGTTGATCCTTCTGCAGGGCAGCCGCAAGAGCATGGGGAGTCTTGTTGGAAGTAAACGGTGGCCGATTCACCCAATCGGGTGGGGAGCTGTGAGGTCACGTGTGAGCTAACCTATATTGGCTAGTCGTTGCAGCCACATGTGGCTGTGGCTGCTGTGGCTGCTCGCTGGTTCGGTGGAACGGACGTCACGCTGGGGACTTTGACAGGAGGAATTGGGCGCCGGGTGACGCTGCCTGCGCTGCAACGCTGCCACTGCAGATGCCTAAACTATTTGGTGGTGCTGTACGAGGTAATGGGACTGGCCCCCCGAAGGCCCCTATGAGTGCCCAAAGTTACTAGCTTCCAGGCCGCCTAGGTACCACTTGAGCACTTCCCGCAACTCGCCCCCCTTTCTCTTCCTAACTGGTGTGTCCTGGCTGCCCAGTGCCAGTTGATCCCCCCCCATCACCCGTCACTCTGCCCTTGAGTTTTCACCCTCTTTTTCCCACTGTTCACCTGCACCTGCACCCACCACAACTCCAGCACCGTCCTGCCATCACAGCCCATCGGCCATCGTCGTCCTAATTTTATCCTTTTCATCATTTTGAAAAAGGATTCATAGTCAGCGTGCATCAAACTACAAGTGTTGCCAATTTGAGGAATTTTCGAGCCTGTTTTGCTACTCTTTTTGAGGGTGGTCTTGCACGCTCTGGTGGTGCAGGAGTCACGGTGCGGCTGCACTCCTCGCTCTGCTCCATGAGGGAGTTCAGTCACCACTTTGAAAATTCCTCATGTCCACCCGCGGCCGCGCCACCCGCCCAAAGAAACTCAACTCCAAGCAAAATGTCCAGATTTTTCGCGAGGATCAGGTTGATCCTCCGTCTGACTACGAAACCCAGCGTGCTGCTATAGAAACTGGGGTTGAGAAAGCCGAAGAATCAGTACGTGTTTCCTCGTCCTCTTCACCTCTGCCTCAACCGTTCTTTCTTGTCGCTGTGTCCTTTTCTTGCCCGCTTAGTCATCATCATCCTCTTGGCACAACACTCACAGATTCGCAGGAATATCATCTTCAACAGGCCATCAAGGCATCCGAGATTGCCAAAGCAGATGCAAAAATCAAAGATGCTTACATTCCCACTCCACCCACTATCGCCAGTGATGTGCAGTATGACGTCCTCTACCCAAAAGGGTTTCAACAGCCCGCCACCTATATCCGCTCCTCCGCCACGGTCGAAGACTGTGCAGGAGTCGCGTATTGCATGGACGAAGACGATGAGCTCGCTTTGAAGTTAATCAACGGAAAATTGCCTGCTGGGCAGGAACCGTGCAGCGAAGATCAATTTGAAGTGGTCATGAATTTTTTTGAAGAGACCGCCCAGGCAAAACAACCTTTTGCTGCCGTCGATAGCCCCCCTGTCTTACCTTTAGAAGAACTTGTGGAACAGGTCGACGACACCACCCCTCCTTTTCTCCGCAGCCTCTCCAGGTTCATATATGAACATTGGAAAACACGGCGGACCGCGACTGGTAATCGCCCATTGGCTCCTCGCCTCAAATTCGAGACTGGGCAGGAATCCGACGACAGCGATCCATATGTATGTTTTAGACGGCGCGAATTGCGCCAGATCCGAAAGACCAGGAATCGTGATGCACAGAGCGCCGAGAAGCTGCGGAAACTCCGTATGGAGCTAGAGACCGCGAGAAGCATGCTTCTGATGGTGAAGAGAAGAGAACAGCTTCGCAAGGAAGCCCTCGAGGTTGATAGACTGGTCTTCGAGCAACGGCAAGCTCTCCGCGACACAAAGAGAAAATTGGGCATGAAGGGCGACGACGACCTTCTCATCAACCAAAAGGTAAAGCAACCCTTTCCCAGAAGAGTGGACTCGAACTCACCTCTATTTCAGAAGCAGAAGGTGCCACCAGGCATGACACCCAACCAAGCCGCTCTCGCTCAGCAACTCAGGATGCCTATGGCTCCTGGTCCAGGTCGCGAACTGCTTACGCTGGAAGATGTTACCGCTGCTCGGGAACGTGAAATCCAAAGGGAGATCCAGATCAATGTCGAGAAACACATCAGATGGAATGAGGGTTTTGTCGACAAGACCATGGCACCACTTACCCCTGATCTTGAAGATGACTATCCTTCGCCTGGTGAACATTTCCGTGAGGCGATGGCTGCGACTGAATACCTGCCAACACCGCCAGCTAGTATCTCGGATGAAGAGTCGCAGGAATTGCCAAATGGTACTGATGTGGTGATGAAAGATGTATCCCGACCATCGACACCTTTTCGGTATGCCAGTCCAGCGGATGAAGAATCCGTCGGACATATGCCTTCCTTCAGACGGAGAATAGGTCGTGGTGGGCGTATCATAATTGATCGAAGGCTCCCTCGGATGCGGCGAGATTCCTCAACTGATGATTGGTCCAAAGACGATCGGTTTAAATTCGACTCGGACGACGAAGATTTCCCTGACGCTGATCCCACTTTGCCCGACTTAACTTTTGCTCGCATGTCCCAGCGGGCGTATCTCATCGGCGGCAGCCGACCCGCAGATGCACAACTGATAGCAGCGAGGAGATCACAGTTCGATGCCGCCGGCCCAAGTCACTCTTCTTCGGCAGGGCAGTATGCACAACCGACGCCTGCGCCTTCTTGAAATGTCATGATTATTTTGGATACCACGTTTTCCCTTTTCTGTCTCAGAGAGTACAATTCATAGGGCTCTCTCCTCAAAATTCGGATGAATCCGGGCTCTTGTTAGGCTCTCAATGACGACAGAGTTGCCCTCTTTTGCGGCATTGTACGATGATGGATCAAGTTTGGGAGAGCTCATTAGCTTCCTGACCGCGGAGTCAATGCGGTAGAGCCGGTCGGCGGATGATAGAACTGTACATAGTATCGAGGCCAGCGCCTTCGTCAATGAAAACGATGAACACATCACAAAGCTTTCCCGTTGAGAGCCGACGCTGTGTGTTCGGTTGGATAGGACGACGAGGTTCCTTCTCAGAACTTGTGGTCCCAGTGACGCGTTATAATTGTTGTCGTTTTTGGTCGGAGCCAGAATGATTCGACTGCAAGCTAGAAATTCAACCTCGTGTATTGTCTTTTCGTGCTGCTTTCTTAGGTTTGTTATCCGAGTCATCGCTGGATTGTCGTTTTGTAGACACCGCTGTGATCTCCTGATTCTTATGTGCAATGTGGGCCTGACATAATCCGATCAACTGGTGTAAGATCTCCTTTTCTCCAATCCTCACTTGCAGTGCCATGGCATATCGATGCTCGTCGCAGCCGGAGGGAATGAGTGAATTCCCCGGTTCAGAGCGAGCCAGTAACTCTAGAACAGACCTGTCTGCCTCTAGAGAGGTGCCATATTCCGACAGCCGTTTTGTGAGAGCAGACTGTAGCAGCGCAGCTTCTTTGATAGTGACGGTGTCTTTGGGGGTCTTGATGGCCTCAGTACACAGAGCGCGCAAGAGCATGTGTATCTGACCGGGGATGGCTTTTTCAAGCTTTCCGGCTTCTGCTGCAGGTCTCGGTATGGCATATCCATCGTCAATAATGCCAATCTCCTCAAGTTGTTGTGCACGGTTCAGCCAAGTTGCATCTTTAGCATGCTTCTTGCCTGCTACCTCAAGAAGAAGATCATGCGAAATCTCGACGACGTCATATTGAGCGTAGTTATCAGTGATGTAGCCGTACATGCGCAGGAGATCCGAGCGAGGGAGAGGACCATAGTCGTTGAAGATTTGCTCGCCGGCCCTGATTTGCTTCGTAGATCTCATGATGAGGTAGTCGTTTTCTTGAAAAAGACGTGCCTGTATGAAAACCCAAGTCAACTTTCCATAATGAAGTCGGATGAAAAGGAGACAACGCACGTTATTCTTGTCCGCATCTGCGTTCAGCATATCAGCCAAAGGCACCATACCCTTGAGCGGCTCGTCTTCGTCGTCCTCTTCAAATTCGTCGTCCGAGTCATTGCTTGCATCTTCCTTGTCACCGTCCTTGTCTATATCGAAAGCGTAGGCCATAATGGAGCTGCCCGCGATATGAGCAAGCTTGATCAGTTCTGCTGTCCTGGCTGAGTCACTTTGACCAGGGACCGGAAATAGTTCAGGATGTGATAGCATCACCGGTATCATTGTCTCTTTCCAGGACTCTTCAGCTTGACTTCTACTGATCTTATCAACCACGGCACTGGCTTGTAGAGTGTCAAGCTCGGCAGCATTCCAGAACATTAGGCTGTCGAATTTCGTAGGAAGTACTTGGAAATAGGCGTGCCATGGCGACTTTTCTTTTCGCAGGTATTCATAGATGATAGTGACGATCAACGGTTGCCACGCTCCAGTTTCGCTGAGAGGTTCGAGCAGGGCAGGTGGAATGCTCGAAGTTGTGACTGTGAGCACAAGGGATCGAGGAATAGCGAATAACTCCTCATCTTCTTCGACGTCCTCGACAGCAACTGAAGGGAGAGATTAGCGGACTGCCTTCAGAGAAGGATTGGACACAGCGAACTAGCTCCTCTTCCCGCACCCTCGCTTCTCAGATCCTTGAGCTGGACTTTAGGGCTTAACCGAGTCCCATCAGCGGCCGTGAACCATTCGACGAACCTTGCGGTCGCTTGATCGAAATCCAAACGTTCAGCTGGTTCTATGGCGTCTTCCATGGCTGAAAGAGAGTTGAAGGAGCGAGGAACAAGAAAGGGGTGTATAAGGGTAGAGGAATGGGTAGCCGTTGGATGGGAAGAGAGAAGCCAGAGAAGCAGAAGCATGGTGGGATGAAGAATGACAGACCCGTTAGCCGTTGGCAGCCAAGAACGGATAAATGTGTGGGTCTCCGATTGGCTGCCGCATCTGGCAGCATCATGAGCCTCTTGTGGCGAGTACTCAGTAATAAAGTCTTCACAAATCGGGTCCATTCTTGCCTCCAAATTATGAAGTCAAAGCCTTGAGAGTATTTCCCCCTCCCAAACCACCAGATCATCAAAGCCTAACTCACTCGGTTCTCTGTGCTGAACCTGTACAAGTATTATTACGACATAGTCAAATTCTCGTCAAAGCCTGTTTTTACCAAATTCTGCTTGTTTTTCATGTCTGCTAGTCCACGCTGACACTGGCATTAAAGGCTCTACCAACAGCCAACATCTTGAGAGGGGGGACCCCTTTGCACCTAATAAAATCGCACACTCGATCATTACGGTTAGGGAGAAAGTTTGCAGTGGTCTTTTCCAATTTAGACCCCCTGGTCTCCCGTTGGATCTCGTCTGCGAGAAAAGACTCGGGTGCTGCTCGACACCTTCGACGGCTACAAGAATACGGCCTGGTTCAAGTCAATGAAGGGCAGACGCCTATCCGCGCAGGTGTGAAAGCGGTCGAAGCAGCCGCAAACAGACCAGGAACAGCGTGCACCCCGTTCACGAGCTGTGGCGACAATTTCAGTGGTATCTTGCTGTAAGGACACCATTCGGGAGCAAACCCTCGTTTAGGAAAGCGACAAGGACCCATCGGACTTCCTCGTTGAAACAAAATCCAACATCAGTCAGCTCTCATTTCAGTACCATGATCGCGCTCGGCCTCGAAGGCTCCGCCAACAAACTCGGCGTGGGCATAATCCTGCACTCCAAAGACAAAAGCAACCCGGTTCAAATCCTGTCTAACATCCGACACACATATCACGCCCCTCCCGGCGCAGGGTTTCTGCCAAAGGACACGGCTTTACACCATCGGAGCTTCGTCGCGTCGCTCGTCTCCAGCGCTCTTCGCGAAGCAAACCTCACCCCGTCAGACATCGACTGCATATGCTACACAAAAGGGCCCGGGATGGGTGCGCCCTTGCAATCCGTCGCATTGGCCGCGCGTACGATATCCCTCTTGTGGAACAAACCCCTGGTAGGAGTGAACCACTGTATCGGCCACATCGAAATGGGCCGATCGATCACGGGCGCCACGAACCCCGTCGTCCTGTACGTGTCCGGCGGAAACACCCAGGTGATAGCCTACACGTCGAACCGGTACCGCATATTCGGTGAAACACTCGACATTGCCGTGGGAAACTGTCTGGACCGCTTTGCGCGCACGTTGAACATCCCCAACGACCCGGCGCCAGGGTACAACATCGAGCAACTCGCCAAATCCGGCAAAGTCCTGGTCGACTTGCCCTACGCCGTCAAGGGCATGGACTGTTCGTTCTCCGGTATCTTGGCTCGTGTCGACGAATTAGCCGCCCAGATGAAGAGTGGCACACTAAAAGATCCCAATACCGGGAAACCAGTCACGGCAGAAGATCTCTGTTTCTCGCTCCAGGAGACGGTCTTCGCCATGCTCGTTGAAATCACCGAGCGTGCCATGGCACATGTTGGCTCGAACCAGGTTCTCATCGTTGGGGGGGTTGGATGCAATGAGCGACTTCAAGAAATGATGGGCACGATGGCGAGGAGTAGAGGTGGAGATGTGTATGCGACTGACGAAAGATTTTGTATTGACAATGGGATTATGATTGCCCATGCGGGATTACTCGCGTATCAGACCGGTTTTAAAACCGAGCTGGCGGATAGCACCTGCACACAACGGTTTCGAACTGACGATGTGTATGTCGCATGGAGGTACGACTGAATCATTTCTTCAATTTGAATGAACCCAAACGATTCTATATGGTGATGAATCTGACATGTCTTCTGAGTCGAGAGAGGCGGCGGGATTTCTCCTCTCTATCGCATGAACTCCTCGAGAGGCTGTCTCGTAAAAAGAAAATCCCATGCCATAGTCATGAGGTCATGAACGCCCAGCAATTGTATGAACGCGAACACATATCCACCGAGTCATAAAGGGAAGAGACCCCAGCCAGATCCTTCATTCAGCCGTTTGCGCCTTTGGAACCGGCTTAAAGGAGATCGTGGTCACATACTACACATTGTTAGCGTCCTGCGGGCGCTATGCCTCCCAATACGTACCTTTTTCTTATAGCGCGTCGTCACACTCGTCGCCAGTACGCCATTCTTCACACTACTCGTCATGAGGTGATTCAAGACGGTATGGTTTGGCAGAGTCAAGACGCTGTTATCGTCCTTGACCGGCAAGATACCGTTCAAGATGGACCTGCTCAAAAAGAGCGGTAGCGCTGGCGGATTGCCTAGTTCTTGGATGATCTGGCCCGCAGCCTTGTATTTCGGGTCTTCTTCAGGCAAGTCGACATCGATCAGATATGGTGGTACAACTTGACGCCAGTCACCCGTTGGAATTTCCTCAAGATGCGGTTCTTCCACGTCCGAATCTTCAGGTGTCTCCTCTCCGGATTCAGCTTGTTCACGTTGTTCCTCCGGCACAAGGGTAGCGGACTTGGCGCCCTGTTGGGCGCTTTCTCTTCGCGGCTTGGTGATGTCTTCGGTAGCAATCTCAATGTAATTGACTAAGAAATTGTTGAAGTCAACTGCGGTGGGCAGCTCAGCACTGGTGACCATCTCTCCGTCGACCACGAACTTCAGATGGTGGGTCCCAGAGGGAAGATTGATGGTGGTAAACATGCCGGGTGCATTCTTCCTAAAATGAAACTGTTAACTTCAAGAATACAACATCGAAAAAAAGTAAACAGCAAAATAAACCTGGGCAAATAGTGATTTCTCGATAACGGGGTTGGATGACCGAGTTGGGAATCCCACATCGGCTAGGACCAGAATATAGGACATCGAAACGAAAACAACCCCGATTGAGACACCTACCTCGGATGTAGTCTGTATTTCTTTTCCCAATTGGCAAAGGTACCCGTTACATAGACCTTGTGCCCACCCTGATTCCACTCAATAACAGTCGGAACAGTTTGAGTCGTCGGATGAACTGCATAAGGCTGCAATTCTTCGCCAAGCTCGTCCTCTGACTGGGTGGTCGTGCTCAACATAGAACTCCGCCTTTTCAACGGCGGTTCCCCAGTCGAGAGAGGATCGTCGGTCTCGAAGATTGGGACGTCAGCATTCCCCTTGTCAACAGGCATCAATGTTGGCGATTCCGGTATCGGCACATCGGCGATGGGAAGAGGGAGACGGGGAGGGCGAAGTTGAGCGACGGGTGCATAACGTCGGTCTTCGTATGCATGGCCCTCTGGGAAATTCTCCTGCTTCTCGTCGAAGCGTTCTTCGATGATCTCTTGTTTGCCCCTCAACATGGGTACATCCATGGGTCCCGAAGCCTGCGGAACAGCAAGAGGTGGCTGGCTTGGAGCCTGGTATTTCTGTCTGTATTCCAGCTCATTCCTCTTCTCTCGGGATGCCTTCGAGGTGGACCTCTCAACCTTGGCGGTTCTGGCATGAGTGTCGGATGAGGAAGCTTGCAGGTACTGCTGCAAGGCTGGTTTTTCGAGATGTTGGGAAGTGGTTTGGGCAACAGCGGTGTCTTTTGTAGCAGAAGCGTCGACGGGAGTGCCTCGGCCCTGCGAGAGGGCTTGGATGGAAACCCTCCGGTTGATCTTGCGTTCTCTTTCAGCTTGCGGCGTACCAGATCTGGAACCCGAGCTCTTCTTTTCCTCAGCCGATTGTTGCTGGCCCATGGTGAATGTCGTGGTCAGCTTTGACTGTGGCAAATTCAAGTGTCGTGCGACACCTTGCGGGAATGGGGAGGAAGGAGGCTGGTCAAGGAGGGCCAAGTCAAGGAGATAGGAAGTCGGAGCGGAATTTTGTTGGCTCCAGGTGTATAAGCATTCGGTGTTATGTGTCAAATTCCAAAATGGAGAGATAGACCAGAGCCAGAGCCGGCCGGGGCCAGGAGGGTCAGCAAACTGATGGATTTGTGGAAATGCCTCCGCGCTCTGGTGACGTTTGGTTTCGAGGTTGAGTGAACTTTGAACGAAGACAGAAGGAGGGCGAGAGGGGCAAGTGAAGTGAAGGCTGCGTTTGGGCTGCGCTAGCGGGAGCTGGTTTCGGCTCGGAATGATGGGTGGGTGCCGGTGGGTGTCCGCTAGAAGGGCGTTGGGGCGTCTGTTAGTTAAAGCCCCAACTAATTTCAGGAACAGTTGCGGGGAGCAAGGCGTCATCAGTTAGCTAGCACAGGTGGCACTTGGTGGCACTTGGTGGCACTCGCTGTCTTCCTACTTATCTGAGCCGCAGTTCGACATCACGGTAAACAACAAACTTCACCAGCTGCTGCCGCTCGCTCAATTGTTGCACCGCACCTGCTTCCGGTCACGGCCTCTACCATCTCTCGACGGGGATTCGCCAGGCGCCGAGTCTTCATCATGATCCATCGACTGGTCCAGAAATGAACACCACCAGCGACTCGAATTTGCAGCTATGGCTTTCTGTCACCAGCGCCGTCCTCTCCTCCATCGTCACCACCCTGTCCTACGCACTATATCCTATCTTGCTCCTATTGAGAGGAATATGGTACATTCTAGCGTCTCTATCCGCGCCTTTTGTATACATGGGGCTCATCATCGCCAATGCCTCGCTGATTCCATGGCGCATCTTCGCCTCTTTCGAGGTCCGTCTGCTCTGCCTGGCTTTGATCCCCCTAATGAACTGATAACTTTTACACAGCCGCTCTGGTACTTTCTCAGTAGCGCGGTCCTGCTGGGACTACTACTTGCGCTTGCCTTGCATTTCACCATGCGCGCCTTCGTTGTTGTATTTCGCCTTGATCGCAACGCTCCGCAGCCAATTCCAGCCAAAGGGCACGACGCTATATCGTATAGAAAGGCAAGAGAGACAAAGAAAAAGAAACAACTGGAGGAACAACAACGACTTGCTGCCCAGGCCAGATTGATCGCTTCGCGACCACTCCTGCAAGAAGCGGCTCGGGAAGCCAGAAAGACGCCACTATCAGTCGCCGCGCTTGCGGGTTCGCTGCGCCCCTTGAGCCCAAGCAATACGACACCGAGTAGGCCAGGCCTTTTGCAGGAGACGATTCTGGAACACAGCGACGAGGACGACGATGACTCGGTGTTTTGAACCCTCAGCGGTTCTTATTGCATGCCCGCTTTGTTGAGCGCTTGCTCGAACAACTCCTTGCATCGGACCCGACTGCCCAGTCGAGCACATAGCAGAAAGGCCCCGCTCAACTTCCGATGCAGACTGTAGGTCTCTTCTGGTGGAGGTGCCAATCTTTCCCTCAGCATGACGGGAATGAGAGCTCGAACGCGGTCAGTGATGGTTTGGTCCTTGAAGTCATAGATGTCCGGGCTGAAATCCATGAAAGGTTCGGCCAGTGTCATGACTGATTCGATATGGGCATTCAGCATGGCCTTCGATTCGTAACCGGTGAGATAGCCCAGCTGGATGGAAAAATCTCTGCAAGCGTCTCTATCCTTTCTCGAGGCCGCGACGAGGGTCTTGATGTAGAGTTGAATGAATTTGTCGGGAAATTCTCTCGATGCACCAAAATCGAGTAACTCCAGCTTGTTCGTTTTCGAATTGTAGAGGAAGTTGGTCCAGTTGGGATCTGTCTGCATGTATTTGAACTCGGTGATCTCACGCAGACAGAGTTGTAGAATCTGTGTCCCAATCCAGTCCTTTTGCTCTTGTGTGAAATTTTGGACTTTGGTGACTGGAACGCCTTCCATCCTCTCCATGGTCAGGACCCGTTTGCCTGACGCTTCGTCAATGATCTCCGGGACTTTGAAGACGCTCTCCTCGTCTGCGAGGAGTTTCCGAAATCTTTTTGCACATTCAGCCTCGCGGACGTAGTCGCATTCCCACGCCAACTCAGTACGAGCATTGGCAATGGTCTTCTCCAGGTACAAGCCTTTGGGCAACAGGCGAGAGGCGGTAAGCAGCAAAGCCAGGTTGTTGAGATCGGAAGAGATGGACTCTGCCACGCCGGGATATTGCACCTTGACAGCGACTCTCCTTCCGTCCTTGAACACGGCTCCGTGAACCTGGCCAATAGAGGCGGCAGCCATGGGCTTCTCGTCAAATTGCTGGAACAACTTCTCACGCCAATCGGGGCCCAAATCCGCGGCTATGACTGCATCTCTCTGCGAAGCAGGCATGTAGTCCGCACTATCCTGGACGCGTTGAAGCACATCATGAATGGACTTTGGAAGCAGTTTGGAATCTTGGAAGCTCATCATTTGGCCTAACTTGAGGGCGGCACCTCGCATTTTGGACAATTTGGCAACAAGACGTTCCATGTTTGCGGCATTCAGCATCAACGAGCCATTGGATCCTCCTGATCGACTGATACTCTCACTGACAGCTCCAAAAGCCATAGACGCTGCGAGCCCTCCAAATTCGAAGATCCGGCCCATCCTTGATGACGGCACCTTTGATTCACGCATCTGGTACGGCTGTGCAATCTGAGGTCGTTGCATCTAGGTTATCTGTCAGTTAATCAGTCAGGATCAGTCAATCATAGACGGGGTTCAATTACATTGCTCTTTTGGACGTCCTTGGCAAGCTCAGCCCCGAGTTGCTTGACGCTTTCTGCATCTGCACCGGATGTTTTCTGTCGCATGGCGCTCATGGTATGGAAGCGTCTCGCCGTCACTCCGCCAGGGGCATATCTTGCCTTCTGCCCGTAAGTCCTCGCATTCCTTGGATTGCGAAATAGTCGAGCCAGTTGTTCTTCCGAAGGCTCATCCTCTGCTTCTGCCTGGCGTTTGGAGCCAGAGTAATAGACATCCGAATTAAGACCAGGTTCAATATGCGAATCCCCCTCTTGAACGTCGTTTTCGGTTTTAGGAACACGGATACGTGGTAATGCGGACAGTACCGGCTTGACGCTGTCTGGTGGCTGGTAGAAGACATCCTGCTCTTGTTCCACCCCAAATTCCTGAGCGGTGTCTTCTCGTGGCGGAGGTTCGGCCGATGTCGCAGGGATCTGGTCCTCGGATTGTCTCTGCGCTTTTCTGGCCGCATCCGGAGACAGAGCCTCGAATGATCCAGTGCCTGGGAGATTTGGCTCTGTAGATGAGTTCAACTTGAGATCTTGTGCAGCTTCAGTCTGTAATGGATGCTGGGGTGTCTCTCCCGCAGGAACCTGATTGAAAGTTATGCCGTCTCCTTCCTCTCCTCCAATAAGGCTGTTATTTGGCGGTATTGTCCCGTCTGGCAGCGGCGTCCTCCTCGCCTCAACTTGTTCAACGTTCAGCCCTTTACCCGCAGAGGCTTGAGATTGGGATCCTTCGGCTGATCTGACGTAGAAGTGGTCCTGTTCGATGCCTTCTTTCGGCGCCTTTGAAAGCGGCTGGGAAGAGGAAGCGAACCGTGAGACAGACGTAGCTAAGATGGGTAGACCCTGAGTCCGTATGGCCTTGACGACGGAGGAAGATTGACCATAGACTCTAGCTTGAGCAAGTCGAATATCCAAATGTTTCGCCGCAACATTTCGCGATACACTCAGTAAAGCAAGAGCATCAAGTATATGTCTGCCAGGCATGATTGTAAGTCAAGGGAGGGCCCAAGACCCTTTTTTACGGCTGTTAAGACATGCAGCAGCAATAGAAGCAGCTTGTTCGGTATTTGAAGCGCAGTTGGTTGGAGTCATGTCGGAACTTTTTGCATGTGGATCGTCGAATCCAACAAGCAGTTCCCCACACCTCACACTTCACACTTCACACTTCAACGACCTCCCGGATCGCATATGCATTGTCGGTGATTGTACCGGGGTCAAGGAGCAAAGGTGAGAATCAGATATTTGCAGATTGATGAACCTATGAAAGTGGACGATGCGGACGCTCTCCGCGCCCGTGTCCTCGAGCTCGAGGTCCAGCTGCAAGTCACCAAAGCACTCCTTCGAGGCATAGAAACACCGGGCTCAACATCAACCGCCGATGTTCTCCGCGAGAATGGAGGAAGCGTACCACTCTCTCTGCCCGTCACCCTTCCAATAGGCCACTCGACGCACAATCTCATGCTCCTCTCCGACTCAGCCCTTCCGCTTGGATCGTTCGCCTATTCGAGCGGCCTAGAATCATTCCTCGCTCATCATAAACATCTTCCTCCAACGCCGGGACAGACAAATCTCTCCCTTTTCCACAAGTTCCTCAAACTCTCCATCCAGTCAATGGCATATACCAGCGTCCCTTACGTTGTTGCGGCATTCCGTGATCCACTGGCGCTCGTGGATCTCGATAATGACCTCGACGCGAGCACGCCGTGCAACGTTGCGAGGAGAGCAAGCATCGCTCAAGGTCGTGCACTGCTGAGTGTTTGGGAGAAAGCTTTTGCTCCGGCGGTGAAAGTGCAGCGTGGGGAGGAAGGGGAAGGACTTGAAGCGGCCACCGCGCTTGAAGTCTTTGTTCGAGACTTAAAGCTCTCAGCTCTGTCCCCCGCCGCCCTTTCCAACAACAACATGCACCAAATCCCCGTTGTCAACGGACACCTTGCTCCTCTCTGGGGCGCCATCTGTCTCTCCCTCGGTCTCAACTTAGAAGAATCCGGTTACCTCTTCCTCCTCAACCACTCCAAAGCGGTTATCAGCGCAGGGGTTCGGGCGTCCGTGATGGGGCCTTATATGGCACAGAACGTACTCGCATCCAAAGAACTGCAAGAGCTGCTGAGTGGTTGTCTGGAGAAAGTTTGGTTGATGAGACCGGAAGAGGCGGGCCAGGTAGTCCCAAGCATGGATCTGTGGATGGGGAGACATGAGTTGCTTTATAGTAGGATTTTCAACTCGTGAATGGCGGCCAGGTCAAGGACTGCATTTCGGACTCGAGGTTCTTTTATCGGCGTGACGGGCTTTGCGTCCGAGTGTGGTGCGGCAGCGACGCGTCGCCTGTGTTTGCCAGTGAAGTGGATGCTATTTTCCTGGTTACAGCATGACAACATCAGATACCCCGTTTGGCATCAACGACGAAGGGCACTACCATTTTCACAACATCGAGTGATCTCCACTCGCAGTTCGTCCAAGCAAATCCACGACACCACCTACGACCGCCGCACACCTTGAGGGGCGACGTCGGGCGGGAAATGGAGCTGAACGGTGGTGCCGCGACCACTACCCTCCTCATAGCAGCCATGGTCCTTGTCTCCTTGTTCACTGCGCCCACCCTCGCGGTAAGAGGCTATCAACAGCCAAACACAGACATCACCGTTTCCCAGCCGACAGCCACCTATGACACGACCAGCAATGCTGAGCCTCCGTCCAGATGTAGTTGCGAACTCATCGGACGGACCACGAATATCACGCCTGCTGAGTGTGTGGATTACTGTGTATGGAGATGGGCCTGGTACTGAGAAAACCAACATCACTGTTGGACGGGAGTTGGGAGTCAAGAAGATGGCAGTGTGTGTTGGAGAACAACACAAAATCTTGTCGCTAATAGGAAGAAGGCCAGTTGAGACGGAAGGAAAGAAATCCCGTTCAGCTATTGGAGATGTGAAATGGAATCTCTTTTCGTGCAAGATGGGTGCGAGATATGACAATGTTGGGAGAACCAGGTGCTCGCAAGAGCCGGCAATCTCAAGCCCTCCACACCAAGACGGGTCGGTAACTTCTCACAACAAAGAGCGTCAAACTGAGAAACGAAAAAGGGCATTGTATTTGCCGAAACAAACGGCATCTGCTGCCCCAGTTGCTTTTATGCAATGCAAAGGTCTTACAAAAGGTTACCAACAGCATGATGCAAGTCGCAACCGAAGTCCACAACTAGAATGACAGAGATGATCGAAGCCGCCATACTAGCAATCACCGATCAACCTCGTAAATCGGCCCAATTCTCTCCTCGACGCCTTCGACCGCCCTCCTCCCCTTCTTTGCGTGTCTTCCGCCATGGCCAGCTCCAGCAGTGCCCTTCGTCTGACGTTGCTGTTTCTTCGTGGGGTTCATTGCCGTGTGGATAACCTTCTGCGCCAAAACTGGGATACGTTCTCTTCGACCTATACTTGGTGCTTGAGTTCTCTGTCCTACCGATTCTGGCGGAGCAGAATGTTTGTCTGTGGTGGCCGGCTCGCCTTGACTTGCAGTTTCGCTCTCATCGATATATGGTTCATCGCGTTCCGTAGTTGGCAAGGGTACATCCGCCCCTGCAAGATGATCAACAAATCCCTGGTCTGCTCTTCTCTTCGCATCCTCCTCCCTCAATCTTCGCTCTTCTTCTTCCAACTCCTTCATGACCGTTTCTGGATCCTCAAACTCCTGATTCGCCATTGCCGCGTAGTCTTCTAAACTCACAGTTTCTTTAGCTGCCACACATTTTTCTACCCTCTCCGGATCCACTCGTAGCTCGACCAAATATTTCTTTTTAATCACGCCCCGATCAATGCTTTCTGGAAAAAGATTCGCGACCATGCTGAAATCTGTGCCAAACATCCGCAGGCCCTTGTAGAAGAGGTTCGTCTGGTCTTCGTCCCAACGGATCGGGCGTCCTCGACCCGCATTTTTTCCTAGTGAGCCCGAAGTGACATATTTGTAGATCCGGTCATCCTCACGCGCTTCGCTCGCGTCTTGATTAACAGCCTCTTCGAGGCCTGCACCGAATGTGACCGTGCGAGACTCGTTTGCCACCACAATTTGTCCGTCAACAATGATCTGGGTGGGTACGGCCGCTTCCTCCGCTTCGTGGTGTTCTTCCTCGTTAGTCCTATTCTTCCCACGGGCAGCTTCGCGTCGCTTCTCAATTTCCTCTTTGCGTCGCTTTTGGATATCCGGCCAATTCTCTTGCATTCGTTTCTCTGTTTCTGACTTTCTGCCAATCTTGTTATCCTTGACGAGCTCGGCCATCGACACCTCCTGTGGGTCGATTTCTAGCTCTTCGGCATTCTCAGGAGTAGCAAGGCGAGAACGACGACGATTTGGTTCATCTGTGCTCCCGTTAACAGCATCTTCAACGACTTGTTGAGCTGGCTCTTGTATTCTTCTCGATTTGGACTTTCTCTTTTTCCGTTGCGCTTTTGGTTGCGCAGTATCTTCGGCCACAGCCTCTCCTGATTCTGTTGTCTGTGACGCTGATCGACGCGCTGAGCTCGGTTGGAGTGATCTTGCTCTGTTCTCAATGGAGTTTGCAAGTTCTGATACTGCCGCTGCTTGGGTTGTCGCATCTTGTAATAACGCGTCCGACGTACGCGATTCGCTCCGCCTAGCCCGTGGGCCGGTCCTTAGTATTGAGGGTATGGAATCAGGTTGCGGAGGAGTATGTGGTTCTGACTCAGTAAGGTCCTCAACCGTGTGAGAAGTCTTCTGCCGCTTCCTCGAAGCATCTGGATTTTCCCTTTCTTGTGTCGAGTCTTCTGATTCCTCTGGGGTCGGGTCATAGGTAGCATTTCGTTTCTGGAGAATAGAGGGAGTCGAAACCGAAATCGCGGGGATGGCACCTTGTTCGGGGCGACTCTCGCTTGCGCCAGCCGGGTGAATGATTTCAATCGCGCGACCTGTGCGACTCGGGAAAATAATTTCCACGGAGGTTGAAAGGGCTCTCTCGGTCGCTGCTTCTTCGTTTGGGTGGGGGGTGTCGAGGGCTTCTCCTGCTGTCTCTATTGAAGGAGCAATAGAATGTATTTCGTTGGACACCTGGACTATCTGCACTGTTTCTAACTGCGACTCTGGTTCCTGGCTCTGAACTGGCTCGTCAGCGGGTTCAACAGCAGGACTCACAGTTTGACTCTCTGGCGTCAACGACGGTGGAGCAGCATGTCGAAGAGCATTTCTTTGGACATTCCTCCTTGGGCCCTTGGGGACTATCTTCTGCCCTGGCTTTCGAACGACTGAACTGAATGTCGACATGATAAACGCAACGCACTTCGTCTGCTATCGGATATACACAGGTCTCATTCGTGGCCACACATCTTTATCTCTGTTTAGTCCAGCAACACTCTTCAACCTCCGACTACTACTTCCCATAAAAGCAGTGTAGGCAAAAGGCAGTCTGGACATTTCAAGAATGAAGGCCGAGGTGATATATCAATGACATATGAATGGACCAGCCAGCCCTGGTGACCGGTGGCGAATCAACACTCATGTCTTGGCACCGGTTTTAGCGGCATGGTCTTGCCGCTTTACTTAGGGTTCAGGTGACCTGGCTCATCTTCGGCTCAGCCTCGTCACTTCGGCCTGTCCAGGTCGCTGCTCAGCGTCCTAGTCCTCTGTTGACAGGGTCGCGAGAGCACCACTGGGGCAAACCATCTGAGACGCTAGGCGCTTCACCATCTGCGCAAACTGCCTCAACCTCGTTGTTACTGCAGTTCTGTAACAGGATGGCGACGGAGTAGGAGGTTTCAAGAATGCTCTTGTGGTTACGGGCCAATGTATATATAAACAGGCAGAGTCTCTCTGAGTAGCCAGGGGGAACAGGACACAATCAACCAGATAGGTCCACAACTCAACCTCTCGTTCAACACTGTGACGCTCACCGCCACAAATCCTTCTGCCAGCAGCCCCGTGGAAACTAGCTGGGAGCAAACAAGCAATCCATTACCTTCACCTACACATACAGCGACAGCTACAAAGCCTCACGCACCTGATCCATCTAGCGACGACGACAGGGCCGACATAGAAGAGAGCGACCACGAAAGGAACGGTTACGGATGGGGTCGGCCCAAGGGATAGAGAGAGAAGCGATCCTTCGAATTCGACATCGACGGTGAAATTGTGGACTAAAGGGGCTTTGAGTGGCGCGAGATCGTTCCCTTCCACGACCTTGATAATGCTGCTTTCATTCCAATTCGACTTACGGCACTGTAGACGATTTGCTGCCTTAGCTCCTCTGCCCACCCAGAATAGTCTTTCTACAGCATTTTACCTTTTTAGTTCGCAAAGAAGCTCCTACCTGGGCGTTTGCGTCCAGACTTAGAATTACTTTTTATGATAGAACGATTAATTGGAACCGACATCTCAAGTCTGCACAACACCTGTACCTCCCGTCTTCCTGCGATCTATGTTCCAAAACATGTCCTTCTGGTCCTATTATTTTCTGCAGCCATCATTTTAGACCTTGAATTCTAAAATTCATAAATACTAAGCACTGAATTAGGCTAACTAGATTGCCCTCGGGGATCTTCGCATCCATCACACGAAAAGTACGCTTTGCGGTTTTAGTTCCAATTAGCTAAGCTCATCCATCCTAGGTCTCTAGGAAGAATTTCCAGTCTCTTCTGTGAGGTATCTAGACAACTATACGTGGAATCAACCCTATTGCTGTACGAGAGTGTTGTCATTCGTTGCGAACAGGGACTCAACCCAAGAACCTTGGCTGAAGAATGTTTTCATGGAAGCAAGGCGAACTCGAACGCAGGTTTAGTCTCTCACTTGTCAAAGAACTTACAATGAATCGAAAATTATGTGATGTGATTGAGTACTGCTGCCATCATGGTCAACCTCTGAGTACAGACGTAATGACAGAGAATGAGGATTCTTATATAAAGTTTATCGATAAGGTGATTGTGATGGGGCAGGCCTGCCTCGCGGGTTGTTCTAAGAGAATACATCAAGACCCCTCAAGTATGGGAAACTCTGATCTCACTCTTCATCTCGTCGCCCGGGTCCTTATTCACAACAGCTGAAGTCGGGCTACATACATTTCCCTAAACATAGTTAGGATGACATGGTACGTCGCTGAGCACCAGAGGTTGTTAGAGTCCCTCTCGCCCTTTTTACGAATTCCTCCTGCAAAGACCTAGTGGAAGGTTTCAATGGGTTCGACTTGTCGACTCTCCCAAATTTACAGGTGTTCTTTTGGGCTGGACTTTACTGGAGACAGGACTTCGGTGCCTTCGAACAGTGCTTGTGGAATAAGGCGACGCATCTCCGCCGGAAATTGACACCCGATCTTATAAATTAGGAGCAAAGTGATTTATATTCGCTTGATTCGGGAGCAACTGTCACACTACGGATTATCCAGGTGGTTGATAGCATTTGTTTATCCTTAGAGATATCTCTCTATCTCAAATTTCAACATTCCTTTCCTGCTTATGGAGACATTTGGCCTGTGTGACGAAAGCCATTCTTGAACCGTCCATGTCAACGCCATCCACGACGATTTCGTCCTGATCAAATAGTCATGGTATCACTTGGCCTCTGTGGTTGCATGTGCGCTGCTGATCTGGCGGCTAGTTTGATGAAGTGAGAATCGATCTTTGTCACATGGGAACCGATCCAATGTTGCTGGACTCCTTTTAGAGCGAAGCGCTCGCCCACACCCATGTCCGTGCCTGCGAACGACAGTCGATACGTCGACGAGATCGCACGGCGAAAACTCATTTGGTGATGGTGTCGATTCTTCCCATGCTCGGAGAAAGAGCACGTCCTGGTGTGACGCAGATGTCTGCCATCCGAATCTCAACTGGCACCATCTTTGCCCACGAAGTTTTGGTCCGCCCTGACGCCCGATCGGTGCTGAAGCGCATTGAACATTATAATATGGGGCATTTTGCCTGCCGTGTCATTTTGGATGCCTGGACCACTTTAGCAACTGCCTGCTGTTGGTTGCAACCCGGCCCGTCTGACCCTGGGACGATCAACCGAGCATGCCAGTGACAAAGTCTTAAGCGCTGGACCAAAACCGTGACCGAAACAGCGACAATTTGCCGGCCAGACTCTCCACGCTCAATCTGTGCTTTCACTTCTCCCCCTTCTTCAACCAGGAGCTTGACCAGATCAATGTGACCACTGTTTAACACGGTTTCGGGTCCGTCGACCCTCCGCGGTAGCCTTCCCGTTGCGTCGTCCCACAATCTCACTGAATTTCCTCCGTGCTGTTGTTTTTACCTGAAATGAACCATCCCAATTTCTGAAAGTGATTACGGTCGGCTTTAGCCAGCACAGGGCGAGTCGTAACAGGCCAAGCAACGAAAGCAGGCAACATGTGCGCAATTGTCGAAAAACCATTTCTTTCCATCGGTATTCGGTTTGTTCTGGCGTGGACTGCATTTCCAGCGACCACTGAGGATTTCAAACCGACAGTTTCTCTCTATATAGCGAGGGACTTGTCTGGTTTGTGAACGCAGCTAGGGCAAATTCTCTCACACGGACGCTTTGTATAATAAACCCGGCCTTGAGGACCAGACCCAAAGCACATTCATCAGAAAAGCATACGCTGTGCCGGTCTTAAGGTTGTGGACGTAGTCGAAGTATTTCTCTAGCGCAGGCAACTCAAGAACTCGTTAATTGAGGCGGAAGATAAACGCGTAGTAGGACTTACAACGTCGATACTCCTTCTGGCGTATTGCGCGCTGTAGAGCCTCCCCACAAATATCCCAATCCTCCCTTGAGAACGGGATTCTGCTACGTCAAAACGCGTCCCTCGTAACCACCCTACCGGAGAATGGATTCGGTGGCGCGAATACCTCGTTCAGTCAGGTCCTTCTTCCACGACGAGTTTCAACTCGAGCAGCACTATTTTCTACTCGTCTAAAATCGTCGCTGTTAGCGAATCGAAAGGCAGTTGTTGCTCTCCTCCTCATGCTCCTGTTCCTGATCGGTGTCGTCGCAACATGCCTCTTCCTCCTTTATGTGCGAAAAGTCGGGCAAATTCAACGCATCCACAAAGCCATGCCGCTCAGCATCATATTTAAATAATTCAAGCTCAGAATCGTTAGGTGGGGGGCTGTCTCGTCGCCTGAGCAGCATTTTCCTGAGGTCCTCAACTTCTGTTTGTTCTAGTGGCTCTTGGGCATCAGCCATGGTCATAATGCTCATGTCCACTTCATTTGCTCTGAAGATAAAAGCGAATATGTGGCAGCGAGGACGTTTCCTTGTTAACCATAGTCCAGACAACACCCGCCAAGCGCTGGGCATCGTTCGTTTCAAACACCTAGTGAACTGATGGAGACAGCGATAAACGTCGGATCTTAGCCTACAGGTATTTGAGTTTATTTGGCTCTGATAATACTAACACCAAGGAAAAGGTGAAATGCCTAACTTGACTAGTGAAGCGCATAACGTAGCTGGGAAGGGATTGAAGAGCTGCACATTCCCAAATGCCTCCAGCCCTCTATCCTTTCAGAGTAGGAGTGAGAGATGTTGTTAAATTGCGGATGGAGGAGCAAAATTCGTGTGAGGATTTCAACTTAGGAGACGCTTAAATCAAGGGTCCTTAGCACCATGCACCTGTCGTTTGGGCACGGCTTGTGCACGGTCACGGTCCTTGTCATTATGCTAGCGGGTCTCAACTTCTAGGCAACCGAGGTAGACAGTGGGCTCTCAGTGACTCGATCCAAGACCCATTCTACGAACCCCCTCTCAGCGTTTCGTTGCTAATCGATGTCGCAGCCGATGGCATGTTAGGCCATCGCAGTGCGTCTGGGTGTAGCAGCATCACATCGTCCCGCACCCACACATTTGCTCGACATAGAAATGAAGCGCACGAGAATGTCCATCCAGCCCTGAATGCCGTCCTACCTCTGTGGAAGCAGAACGCGGGCGTGGAGCTGCGGGAGGCATCTAAAGCCTTTGTCCTAGTAATTGGTGCCGCGCGTGTACATTGACTTGGTTTCAAAAGTGAGGCTGGGGTATATTTCTGGAAGATATTCAGGCTTAGCCCCCAGGAATGATGAACTTGTCTTCAACCTTGAAAGGAGAGGCCTCCAAATAAAACAGACTCCGGAAATAATTTACCTCGATGATTTCATGGAAATTGTCCCAAGCTGGAACGTGGCGCATTTCGACTGCGATCTTGACGAGGCATCCTTTGTCGTTCATTGCGATGGGAAACTCATCCCACATCTATGTCCGAGCGGAGGACCTAGCGAACTGTCCGGGAAGGTCAGAGGGCCAGCGACTGACAGAAGAAGCAGCAGAAGGTAATGACGCGCAAGAAGCGCTCTGCACCCTCCTGGAGTCACCTACTGCCTTGTAATAATCTGGCAGCTTTAAGTCCGTACCTCTCGTGCGAGCCTCGTCCAGGAAGACAAGACATATATCAAGCTCTTTCGCGAAAGGCGAGGTTTGAGGAGGCTCAATTCGTCCCTTACGGTCGAGGACAAAAGGCTCATCGTCCTCATTGATGAACACCCGCCTGGACTTCCTCATGGCGTGAGATATAGAACCGTCCAGGTAAGAGAGACGTCAAGGTAGAAGGTGGAGGAGGGTGAGTCGCGGGCAAGCGGTGTAAAAGCGGCACGATGGGGGTGATCCCCAAAGTGAGGTGGCGAGCAGGTTTTAAGGCTCTGGTTATAGCGCCAAGACACGACCACCGCTAACCGTATTCGTCTGCCGTGTCCGCAGCGGCTCGACATCTTCGTTCTTCTTTTCGTCCTCGCCTCTGCGCTTTCTTTCCGTCAACAAACTTATCTACCAGAGACTTCATCCACGACCTCCTCTCGCGGCGTCACTCACTTTTGCTGCCAACGCGGGCCTCCTTCAAGGATATTCACTGCCGAGAAGCAGAGCCCCTTAGTGCAGCAGGACTGATGACGGCCGTCGAATCTCTCCCCCTTTCCCTCTCCCAACAGAGCCTAGTCAAGATGGAAGAGCGTAAAAGACCTTCGCCTTACGATTCCGTCGAATCCGCTCCTCCGCTGAAGAAGCAGGCCACTTCTGCAAATGGCGCATCCAAATCTCACAAGGACGATGACATGCCTTGGAAAGATGATCTAGAGGTAAGCCTAGCCTTTATCTCGCGCCCTGTGTTTCCGAACTCAAGCTAACACCGCGTTTGTGTGGACAGAGGTTCCAGAAAGATGCGATATTCCGACAGATGCAGGAATATAAGCGGGAGAAAAACTCTCTAGAGGCTCAATTGAAAGAGATGCGGAAGAAGGCCCGATATCACGATGAGCATGTCCTAACGATTGATTCATGGTTCCAACAAGTCATCGACGAACTCAAAGTCGGCGGCGAAGGTGATAACGACGTGGACATGGACGCTGAGTCCTCGTCGTCTGCGCTGCTTTTCTCGGATCTGGAACAATTCGAAGAACATCTACGCAGCCGCAAGGAACAGATCAAAGTTGTAATTTCAAAATTGGCCGCTCTCCAAAAGTCGTCATCGCCTGATGTAGCGACATTGCAATCACAAATCAATAAGTTGACGGCGAGAGAAAAGAGTCAAAGGGTCGAACTACAGCGATTGCAGATGGAGAAAGATGATCTGGATCACCAGCTAGAAAATGCCTCGCTCAGATATATGACGGCCGAACGCAAGATTGACAGGGCGAAGAGTGTAACGGTCGCCAAACTCGAAAAACAGGCTTTACTAGGTGCAACCAAGCCCTCAGCGGAGGAGAGCGGCCCGGTCAAGAGAGAAGAGAGCACGCTCAATGGTGCAACGGACAATTCAGAAGAGCTAGCCGAATTAGAAAAGGAATTGAACAAGACGGTTGCGGCCCTGGAAAAGCAAAAAGAGCAATTGGACAGGTTGGAGGAGGAAAATGCCAAGTTGACCGCACAGTTAACGGAGGTTCAAACAAAATCGGCAACTTTGACGGACGACGACTTTGCAAAAACCGAGTTATTCAAGCAATTGAAATCGCAGCTCGAGGATATGATCAAGAAATTTAATAATCTGGAAGCCGCCAATACCGAACTCAAGGAAGAAGCCTCGAAATTGCGGTCCGAAAGGACGACATACCAACTTCAGCTGGAAAACGAAGAACGAGTGGCTATAGCAGAGAAGGAGTCTCTGTTGGCGGCAGCAGAGGCCAATCTGGCAAGGATTCGACACAGCAGAGATGAATTATTGGCAGATCAGGCTGTTAAGCAAGCTTCTCTGGATCAGAACCAAGACGCCGTGAAAAAGATAACGGAATTGGCTTCGGCACAAGAGGACCGTATCCGGGCGCTTGAATCCGAAAACGAGCGGCTCACACTTCAGTCAGGCGAGATGGTGATGGACAACGCGGAGTTGGATGCTTTGGGTCTGGAAGATCTGCGGGCCAGATACCTTGAACTCGAAAAGAAGTATAATCTCCTGAATGGGGAACTCGCGTCCATGTCGACAGCATTCCAAAAGACCTCAAAGATCGCCAGTCAAAAAGTTTCCGAGTTTGCCTCCATGGAAGAGAAAGTGCTAAAGCTGTCAATGGACAAGACCAAAGCCGATCAAAAATTCTTCGCCGCGATGAAAAGTAAGGAAACCCAGGCCGGTGAAATTAGAACGTTGCGGCTACAAAACGCCAAATCCGCAGAGGCAATTGCCTCGTTGAAAGAAGCCGAAGCCTCTACGCGAGCCTTGTTGGCGACAGCGGACAAGCAGCTATCCGAACTTAAAGATGCCCTAGCACACAAGATCAACGAACACCGAACCGTCCAACAACAAAACATCACGCAAGGACTTGAAATATCCAGATTAAACGCCCAAATAACGGAGCTGAAGACCCAGGCAACCGCCAAAGACGTCAAACTCGCCTCCGCTTCTAGCGCCTGCCGTGCAGCCGAAGTCGAAGTGGAAGAGCTTAGGTCCTCGCTCAAAGACACACGCAGAAATCTCGAGACATGGAAATCCAAGTCGGGACAGTCCGAACAATATGAGATATTGAGGCAGTTTGCCTACTGTAATATCTGCAAGCGGAATCTGAAGAATACCGTGATCAAGACATGCGGGCATACGTTCTGCAATGAGTGTGTGGCTGAGCGGCTGACATCGAGGGCGAGGAAGTGCCCGAATTGTGGGAAGGCGTTTGGCGCGAATGATCATATGCGTATCACCCTCTGATGCATTGATCAAGTGCTGAGGGTGAGGAATATTCTTTTTCAAAGACATTGTATCATATCGATATCCCGATTCAAGCCCATCGACGGCTTTGAGCTTGCGACCCTCCCGCGTCCGACCTCATTCGACAAAGACTGAGGCTAGAGTTTGTGGGTTATCTGCTTGGGCTTCACCGAGCAGGCCCATCCTGTAAGCATACGAATATTGCAATTCACGACAGCGAACTTCTCAAGCGGTTGGCCGACGTCGGATGCGTGTGTTTAGCCAAAGGGCTAAATGAGCACTCGGAATGACTGTTGGAAACCCTGTAGTGGAGCCGAGCAGGCTTAGTGGCGGCTCACCATCGGTTGCAAACTGGGCACAGAGGGCAGAGAAAGGGTCCGTATCTATCCATCCACTCCTGGTGATATGTGTCGAGGTATCGCTTCAACCCGCAGGGCCCGTGAGCGATCAGTATGCTGGTGCCGTATACTGCCAGGCAGCGAGTTGTTTGTGCAAGGCGATGATTGAGATACAACTGGCCTTGAGACGATGGCTGAGAGTTGACAGGAGAGTGGCCTAGAGGATATCATGTGACTTGTGCCTCGTTGGCGGAAAGCTTTGAGCTGACCTGTAGTTTTCAGGTAGTGTCGAATTGAAGAAAAACACCTTGAACTCGAAGCTGGAAAGATTTGACAATCGAGAGGACGAAAAAAAGGACCAGAGGGATGCCGTCGATTTTGGCCTTGGTCTTATCCGTCTTCTCTTTTTCCGTCTTGGTGCCGGCTCTTCTCAATCGTCAGTGTCCATCTCACTCTCCAACTTTATCTGAACCCGTCCTCCTCCTGCCCGTGCCCCTTCTTCGTCTGCTTTTCTTCGTCCTCCTTGCCCCTCCAGGTTCTCTACAGCCGGATCGTCGTTCCGACTAGACCTCTTTTTGACCCTTTCAGGATGATCGTCGTCGCGCATTCGTTCGATATCTCCTTCAGCTCTGCCATGATCATCATGTCCGTCGTGTTCGTCACGTTCGTCACGTTCGTCACGTTCGTCACGCTCTTCACAGTCGCCGTCACCATCTCCATCGCCATCGCCATCTCCTTCTCCCTCTCCTTCGTCTTTCTCGTCGCCGTCCTCTTTCTCCTCAAAGCCCTCGAGTGGGGGGAAACTCAGATGCTTCCAGTCCTCGATCTCCTCGATGACGCTCTTCAGCCGGTCGCGGATGCTCTCTATCGCGAAAGTTCCCAGCAGGAGGCGCAGCGGCGGATACCGGCAGTGGCCGAGCTGCCAGACCAGTTCAGCGGCCT